>NC_138199.1:41385647-42067977 GCF_964194105.1 Spermophilus citellus | reverse complement strand
TGATGTTAAGTTGCCGCCCCTACAGCATTTACTACTACTTTTAACCTATTTATTGTCTTTATAACATTAGTTCAATATTGGGTATATCAGTAAGATACCTGAAGTATAAGAGATAAGATAGCTCATAATAGAGGTCTGGTCGTACACTTAAAATACAAATCTGAAATTGTGAGTCCATAGGTGCTAACTGAAATCATGGGAATAAACTATGTTGCTTAGGAGGAAAACTTGCAGTAAGAAAAGACAAAGGCAGAGCCTGTAAAGGAGGGTGAGGTAAGGCAACAAGAGAGAGAGAGAGAGAGAGAGAGAGAGAGAAGAAATAACAGTGTGCAACATCAAGGAAGCTAAGAGGATAGACTGAAAGAGAAACTGACAATGGGGTCAAAGTTACTGAGGAATTTAGGAATATGGAAGTCATCAGTGACCTTAGTGACTGCTAGAGAATGGAAAGAGTAGAATTCGAGTGGGAGGTGAGGTACTAAAGATAGCAGATGTAGACAAGAATGTTTCAAGAATTGCTGTGGGAGGAGAAGGATGGTATAGTAGGTAGAAGGGAAGGTGGGATCCAGGGAACACTTTTTTAAAAATAGGAAAATCTAAGTGTGTTAATGCTTATGAAAAGAAGCTAATAAAGAAGAAAGGTTGAAGCTACTAAAGAGAGAAATGCTAACCTCAGAAGGAAAACCCTGAGTGGACAGAAGATGAGATGACCTAAGGATAGGAAGAGGGACACAGCCTTTATTAAAACAGGGAGGAGAGTGGAAAGAATATGTACAGTCCAGTATTGACTGCTTTACCTACAACAACTTCTGTTCTACAGGGATATAGGTAATTATGTTTGGAGTTTTGGTGGCAGGAAGCTGAGTTAACTCCCACCTGAGGGCTTATATTTTCTCTGAAGTCATCTGTTGAGTATTGATAGGAAGTAAGAGATGACAGTTTGAAATAGCTGATGAGTGAAAGAAACAGTGGGACTCCCATGTGCAGGAAAATTGATTAATATAAATAAAGCAACTGGTATATAATAATTGCTCTATAACCAATAAAAAAATATCTATCAACATTATGATTACTAATACTGACCACTATTTTTTACAATCGCGGGCCAAATAAAAAAATTTTCTGTGTGGACAGATTACAACCCTTATTACAGGGAGTTGGTGTAGGACCTATATCCTTGATGCATATTAACAGATAATAACATAAGTCACCATTTATCATTGTATATCTGCTATTAGACCTTATATTTTTACTTATGTTGGTTCTGTCTCATCAATTATAATAAGTTGTTTGAGAGAAAGACTATGTATTATAAATATCTGTATTTCTCAAAGTATTATTTATAAATGAATTTGTTTTCTGGTGGTTTTCTGCTGGATACAATGGCAAGGAACTGTTTTCTTGCTATAAAATAGCCAAACAGACTCGTACCTTCCCATTTTATCTGTGCAGGGCAAATTTTCTGGGCACTACTCACAATAGGAACTATTTAGTTTTCACAAACAACAGGCCTGCTACTTACTCACCAAGGCAGAACAAAATGCTAGCTGGAAAGTGCTGCAGTGTAGCACATAGTTTCCAAGAGAGGGTTTCTATTCATGTATGAAGATTCCAAATGGGAGGTAATGAAAGATATAAACCCTCTAAAAATCAGGCTAGCTACACATAGGCCAGGAATCAAAAGAGGCTAAGCTAAACAAAACGTTGTGATTAGTATTACCACAATTTCATTCTTGTAGTACACTAATGATGTGAGATTCACAATCAAAAACACATGGAGAAGATGTTGTTTACCTTGAACAGTTCAAAAAATCTTAGCATGTTATTGTTATCTCTTACTAAGTTACTTCTAGCTGGAATGGGAATAGGGCAATCCCAGCCAAAAGGTTGGGCAGTATTTCTATGATAAAACAGGGACAACTGGTACCAGCATATATGAAGGTAGCTGCCCATGTGCCAAACCCTGTAACAGAAATTGAAGGTTTTTGAATAGAAGTTCCTTTCCCCACCCCCCACCCCCAATTCTTAAACACAGAAATATATAGCTGGAACCTAAATGGTATTGAAAATAAACATTTTATTATATAACAGGAGTTAAAATATTCAAAAAAATTAACACCAACAAAACCAAAAACCATTCTGAGCACAATGAGAAAATTTTAAAATTGCAACTACCTTACACTTTTCAGAAATTTGATTGAAAAACAAATGGTTACATATGCTGCCCACAGATGGGGCCAAACCATTATGTCTACTGTAGCAGCTGAACAAATTGTGAGTTAAGGAACTGGAACCACTGCCCCAATGACAACTGCAGCAGAAGAAAGAAGAGCTCACAACCAAGATGCTCAAACTTGGGTCAGAATCCATCTTTGATCCATTTCCAGTCATTCTGACAAGTTACTCTGATCCAGCACAATTATCCTGTGTTTACGTGTTTTAAAAGACAAAAAGAAAAAAAAGTTTCCAGTTGATATATATGCTTTTTATTATTATTGTTTTTGTTTTTATTTTTTGTGTGGTGCTGGGAATTGAACTCGGATCCTGATACATGCTAGGTAAGTGCTCTAATACTGAGTTACATCCCCAAGCATCTCAAATGCTTTATTTGAGCTTGTGACCCTCCTGCTTCAGCCTCCTAAATCACTGGGATTACAGATGTGCACCACTGTGCCCTTCCCAATACAGACTTTTTTTTATGGACACAGTATATTTTTATGTGGTGCTAAGGATCAAACCCAGTGCCTCACATGTGCAAGGCAAGCACTCTAACACTGAACTACAGCCCCAACCCTACATACATTTTTTCAAAAGATACAAACAACATCCTCTTTCTGTTCTACTGAATTTAAGGAAAAGGTATTTTGATATTTCTTTTTTTTAATATTTATTTTTCAGTTTTTGGTGGATACAACATCTTTATTTTATTTTCATGTGGTGCTGAGGATCGAAACCAGCGCCCCACGCATGCCAGGTGAGTGTGTTACCGCTTGAGCCACATCCCCAGCCCAGGGATTTTGATATTTGTAATCAAGGGATATTATGATCAGCAACGTATAATGGAAATGCAAAAATGATGCAAAGCAATTGACAGCAGCAACTTATGTATACTTTCTGTATGAAAAGTATTCTCAGGCTGCTTCTACTACTTATTTAAATAAAGTTAGAATTAATTTCACCTTTTTTAATAAACAGAAACATGTATGTATAAACTGAGCAACTTCGTCTTTTTTTATTTTATTTTTTTGTGGTTGTAAATGAACAGAATGCCTTTATTTTTATGTGGTGCTGAGGATTGAACCCAGTGCCTCACACATGCCAGGCAAACATTCTGCCACTGATCTACAGCCCCAACCCCATGCAACTTGGTCTTAATTCAAGTCTTTGTCATTAATGTTTATTTAGAAACCAGTGAATATTTCAATTTGCTTACGTAAACAGTAAACTTTAACCTATAAACACAGGATATCTCATTACCTGGATGGTTCAGACCAACCCAGTCGCTTCCAAAAACACGGTTTTAGTTCATCTTGGTGAAATGTAAGAGGAAGAAAAAAACAACCTGATTACTTTCTAGGTCAAAGAGTGTCAGAATTCAGAATTCACATTAGTGTTCTCTCTAGTTTAGTGTAAACTGTTTTACCTACAACAGTTGTTCTATAGAGGCAGAATGGTTAATGGCTTTCCCTCCTAATATTCTGCAGCTCTTTGCCACAGCAATGGACACCAATGACACTAATTCGCAAATACTAACTAAAAGCCCATACAGTCTAGTCAAGGTTCTGGAGGAAACAAAATGTACCCATGGCAAATACAGATAAAGATTACTTAACGAAGTAACTACATAAAAAAAGGAATGGCAAGGCATTCGGTGACTAGCAGCAATGGGAAACCTAGGTCTGAAGGGACTGAGGAATGAGGATGAGAGGACCGCTGGAACTGGGAAAGACTGGCTGCCTCATAGAAGCTGTGCTTGTGAAGGAATACCACTTCTATCAGATGCAAGGTGTTGAAACAGGTAAGGAGGGAAAGTAACCCCTTAACATCTCTTCTGCCCTCTGCTCTTTTGCCAGGGCCTCCCACTGGCCAACAGGAAGCTAGGGAGAGGCAGTCCACTAGAGTCAGCATCCCGGGACACAAAGCAAGGTAGAAAAATTAAATGAGAAAAGGATGAAAGGGATACCATATGACCTGAAAGAGTTAATGTTTTTTCTTTAATATTTATTTTTTTAGGTGTAGATGGGCACAACACAATGCCTTTATGTGGTGCTGAGGATCGAACCCGGTCCCGCCCATGCTAGGGGAGCTCTCTACTGCTGAGCCACAATCCCAACCCAGAGTTAATGTCCTTTAAACAGGAGACTGTTGTTTGTAAATAGCCTAAAGCTCTATTAAAACAGTTTTGAAATTAAAGTTAATTTATGACTTTTTCATTACTTGTAAACCTCATTTAAATTCCATAATATATGATTTCTTACTGGAGTCTGGAGCATCCATGTAAGCTAAATTTAAAATTCTTTTGAAGATATTGGACAACTAGAAGCAAAACATCTCTCCAGACAATGAGATTAGCCAATGTTTTTTTTAAGAAATATAACTTGATGTTGTTACTGTTTTTGTGATGAAGCTATGATCAGCAATTAACAGAAAACCTACACTGAACTGCAAGGGTAAAGAAATTATCAAAGGAAGGAAGATTGTATATAACATTTGGGAAACATTATTTAATAACTTTGATGCTCATCAAAGCCTAAGGACTGCAGACTGCATTATAAACAATCATTAATTCATACCTTCTTCTGAAGCTCCTAAAAAGCCGTCTGATTTCCTTCTCTCTGGCTTGATGCTTTTTTCCCTTTTTCTATGCTTTTCACCAACTTCTTGATCATTGGTTGCTTTCTCCCTTTAAGAACAATGGTTTGGGGCATTAAACCACATACATAACAGCCAGGGGCAGGACTGTACTCTGAAGGAAACATAGCAATTAGGAGTATCACAGTGTTCCCTTTGGGCCAGGTGTTGGTTTAAGAGCTCTAATGTACCGTTAACTCGCTTAATTCTCTTAACAACTATATGAAGTAGTTACCTCCAATGCCCCCATTGTGATAAGGAAACTGAGGCACAAAGATATTACATACCTGCTAAGTCCTAGAGCTGGGATCTGACCTAGACAGCCAACCTAATCAGACTCTGCTTTTCACCACTAGACAATATAGCTGGCCTCAAAGGGGGGAAAAAAACCCTCATTTTATGTCATAATTGGTGGTTTTGAAAAAGACCACCGTTTGATCAACTTCCTCTGATATGAAATGTCTAAATAATTTGACTGTCTTACAGTTTAAGAACAAATTTGTTAAACTTTTAAGCAGAAACCCCCATTCAACAATAAGCTCCTTAAAGGCAGAGTCATTGATCCCCCTGTGCACCTCCTGCCTTAGCACAGTGTTCAGCTCATTGTCAATGCTCAAGAGATGCTGGCTGAACCTAACACTATTTAGGGATTTTTTTTCTGCTTTCATTTCATGGACAGTAAAAACAAAATATGTAAAATGAGAAGGGCTGGGGATATAACTCAGTGCTTGCCCAACATGAGTAAGGCCCTAGGTTCAATCCCCAGCACTGCAAAAAAAAAAAAAAAAAAAAAAAAAAAAAAAAAAAAAAAAAAGGGAGAGAGAGAGAGAGAGAGAGAATGAATGAGAATTAAACAGAAAGGGTGAAAAGAGACTTTTTTCCTCTCTTAACTTCCACTAACAGAATCACAAGGTCAGAGGTGAGGAGGGGCTGGGGCTGTAGCTTAGTGGTAGAGTAGCTCGGGGGTAGAGCACTTGCTTAGAATGCATAAGGTGCTGGGTTTGATCCTCAGCACCAGATAAAAATAAAACAACAAAAAAAGGCATTCTGCCCATCTATAATTTAAAAAAAAGAAAAATAAATAAAATAAAGGTATTGTGTCCATCTACAACTAAAAAATATTTAAAAAGAGTGGGAGGAGGTGTTTGAGTTGTCTTCTGCCTGTGTCCAAATGCCCCAGATCAGAGTCTCATCCAGTCTCTTCTGAGCAGCAGTAGCCATTGTTGAAGTAACTGGAAAGCCAGCTGCTCTCCCTATCCAGTGGCTGTGACCACTAGAAAGTCTGTGCTTTACTGAATACAAATCAGTTACTCTGTAATTTCTAGTCACTATTTCTGTCCTTTGGGGCAAAAGAGAGTAAGCTGACTCTCTTCACTTTACAGTATTTCAGGTATTTGAGGAAAGATATCAAATTCTCCACTCCATCTGCTCTTCTCAGGCTAAGCCTCCCCAGCTCCTTCAGCTGTTCTCATATGACCTGGTTTGCAGACCTGTGACTGTTCTGTGGTTACCCTATTCTGTTTATTAATATCTCTTAAAATGTGGCACTAAAAAGTAGTCCCACATTGCACCCTAGGAGTGCTCTAAACAGCACATTACCGGTCTCACACATCACCTTGATCTAATCAATGCATTTCTGTCTATACAGCACTAATGTTGCATTGACCTTTTCAACAACTGCATCAACCTGAGCTTCAGAGAGTCATGTCCATGCCTTCAAGAATTTATTGAATTGTTATTATGTCTCAAGCTGCATGCTAAGTGCTTGGTATACAAAACTAAGAATTCCTGCCATTAATGTAACTATAGTGAATAAGAATTTCCAATTAAAATTTTTTTTCAGGCCAAGTGTCCTAGGAGTACTCTATGTTTTTGAATCTTTTACCTTCATCTTTTTTTTTTTAAGATGCCCAGACTGGCCTTGAACTCCTGGGCTCAAGAGATCCTCCCTACTCTGCCTCCTGAGTAGCTGTGACTATAGGCATGCACCATTGTGTTTAGCTTTATATTTTTTATTTTTTGTACCAGGGATTGAACTAGGGGTACTCACAGAGCCACATCCCCAGCCTTATTTTATGTTTTATGTAGAGGCAGGGTCTCACTGAGTTGTTTAGCACCTTGCTGTTGCTGAGGCTGGTTTTGAACTTGAGATTCTCCTGTCCTAACCTCAAGAGCTGCTGGGATTACAGGCACGAGCCACCATACCCTGCTGTCTTTATTTGTCAATACCATTTTGAATCCCCAGTCTATCATCCATCACATTAGCACTCATTCCTAGATTTGTTATCTAAAAATTTGATAAATATGCCTTTTCTGATATAATTCAAATGACTGATGAAAAGGTTGAAATCAGCAGGGCCTAAATACAGTAATCTTAGAGGCCTCTCCTATACTGATATCAATTTGCTAATCAATATCTTGAGCACTGTGGGTGACTGGAGGGAGAGAGACAAGTGTGAGAATGCAGACACTTGGAGTCAGGGCTGGCTTATCTACAGCAGTTTAATGCTATTACCAGACATTCATTCTCCAAGAAGTCTAAAACCTAGCCCCATTTCCTCAAAAAGAAGAAAATGGAGTCTAATACCTCTATGCCTTAGGAATTATATAAATTTTATGTAAGGAAAAAAGAAGAACCCCCAATGGGGAATACTAACCTTGTAGAGCCTTTGCGGGGGTCCTGCTGCTCCATGCTCTCCTCAGATGGCTGAAACCATCTTTCCAGATCTTCATCAAGAGTAGAATGAGCTCTATCCAAGGGAAAGTGAAGAGAATAGTGACAATAGTCTTTTTCCCTCTCCCTTGACAAGAAAACATAACACTCTATAGAGTGGCAAGAAACTTTAAAACTGTGCTTTCTCTATACAGTTGAGGAAATGTAAGTTTGGTCAGACTGTATGTAGACTCACAGAGGTCACATAGATCTAATTTAAATGTATACAAAATAGTCCCATTCGGGGCTGGTGATGTGGCTCAAGCAGTAGCGCGCTCGCCTGGCATGCGTGCGGCCCGGGTTCGATCCTCAGCACCACATACAAACAAAGATGTTGTGTCCGCCAAGAACTAAAAGAAATAAATATTAAAAAATCCTCTCTCTCAAAATAGTCCCATAGTCCCTTGACAAAAAGCCATGGCATCCATGATATCACTGCTTCCCAATGTCAAATGCGGACTCTTGTCTCAATCTAGGTCATTAAGTCAGTTTCTACCTTAGGTCAAGATTGCATATACTTTCTATTTATTTTTCTAAGAACTACCTCTGAGGCTAGAAGATGAAAATAGCGTGTTTTAAGAAAGCCTGAAAAATACGCCCCCCATCAAAAAAATATCTTCCACTCTAGCTTGGTCCCTAGAACTGACAAACCATTCATAGCACTGAAATGTCTGAGCATCTGTGGAGCATGTCTGTGATAAGTACTGCCACCAGTTCTTTTGGAAAAGGATGAGACAATAATATTAGCTAACTTTTGACCATGTACAAAGAATTTTATGTTTGAATAGCCAAACCTAACTTGGTCTTCTTAAGCAATTATTCTTTTACCTTAAATTATGGCACAGATTTTTTAATGACAGCATTTTGGGGAGATAGAAGGAACAGTTATATCACAGATAAAAATTTTCTAAAACATCCCTTGAAAAAAAATTTCCCCTTCTTGCTTCTTTCTTTTCTTTGTCTCTAACCCTCTCTCTATTTTCTTCTCAGATCCTAGGGCTCCAGTCTCCTCCTCTACTTCCCAGACCTTTCCCCTTCCAGGTCTCTCCTTTTTCCTTCTTATAAAGAATAACATATCCCTTGAAGAATATGACAAACACTAGATTCATTAACCAAAAGTTAGTCAAAACACTCTTATTTGCTGCTGCCTTTTATAGCAGTTGGGATGTTAATTCAATTTCTGGTGTCCCTTGTACCCAACAGGGGTCATGTGTCAGTTTGATCTATTAGATAAAGTGGATGTGGGCTGGGAAGAGTTTCTCGGGAAATTTTGCTTTCCAGATAAAATGGGGCAGAATCAACTAATATATTCCTTTGTCTCACCCGCTTATATCATCTACCTGGTGTGTGGTTAGCTGCCATCTTGCAAATGGGAGTTGACAAGTCAGAAACTGAGTTTCAGTTTTGTAAAATGATAAATGTGTGGAGAATTGTTGCATAACAATTTGAGTACAGATGCCCTTGATTTATATTGTAAATACTGTTAAGTTGTAAATACATTTCTTATTTAATACACCTAACCAACCAAACAGCAAGCTGAGCAAGACAGTACACTGTAGAGTATTAGTCATTTACCCTCATGATTGTGAGGATGACTGTGAACTATGGCTTGTTGCTACTGTCTGGAACTCAGAGTATCATACCATATATTGCTATCCCAGGAAAAGATCATAAAGTCATAAAAACATAGGTTGAACCATCATAAGTCGGGACCATATACATGCTTTTTTTTAAAAAAAAAAAGTTGTATATGGACATAATATCTTTATTTTATTTATTTTTTTATATGGAATTGAGAATTGAACCCACTGCCTCACACGTGCTAGGCAAGTGCTTTACCACTGAGTCACAACCCCAGTTCCACTCTGTATACTTAATATTACTGAACTATACACATAAAAATTATTAAGATGATAAATATTTTAAAAAATATTTTTTAGTTGTAGTTGGACACAATACCTTTATTTATTTATTCTTATATGGTGCTGAGGATCAAGTCCAGGACCTTGCAAGTGTTAAGTGAGCACTCTACTGCTTAGCCACAATCCCAGCCCAATACCTTTATTTTTATTTATTTATTTTTATGTGGTATTGAAGATCTAACCCTATACCTCACACATGCTAGGCAAGTGCTCTACCACTGAGTCACAACCAAGATGGTAAATTTACCCCAAGATGGCAAATTTTATGTTATATTTATTTTACATATAATGTGTATGTATGTTGCATGTAAGTTATATTAATGTATTTTACATGTAACATATATTATTTGTATTTTATCACAGTTAAATTTTTTAAAAAGCAGAAGACCTTTTAGGAATGGGAGTTATTAGGATAGTATGGGGCAAGATTGTTTTCCTCCTATTTGTCAATATTGGGGAAAACACTTAATATAAAAACAATGCAATTTTTAAAACCCTTTCAAAAGTCTAGCTTTTTCTATTACCTCTCTGTGTCCTCTTCTAGATCCTCAGTTTCTCTTGTCCAAAGCAAAATGTTATCATTTTTATTATAGTCAGTTTCTTGTTCTTCTAAATGCTTTTGATCTAAAAACAACTCAAAGAATTAGCTTTATTAGAATGAAAACATTAAGAAAGCCTGCCTTAAAATGGAGTATAGAAATTAAGGCCTATCGGTGGTTCCTTAAGTATGCAATGGACTAGCTCCTCTCTTCCCATTAGAGCAGGAGGACAGGTGGCAGTCTATAGGACACCTGTATTCACAGCAGCTGCATCTGGGGTCTTGGGAGCTCTTTGGTGCCAGGTGAAGCTTTAGGAAATCTAGCCTGTGCCAAGGTTCAGAGATGGATAAGAACAAGCAGAGGAAAGAAAGGTCACACAAAAGATAAGGCAAGCAGCCCTGAGAACAAACTGAATAAATTTACTTCTTAGAAATGTTTCTAGGTTAGAGCCCCAGGAAGGAATGTGGGTGGGGAAGAAACCCTCTAAAGTATGATAAGCATTTTACATATGCTATCTCATTTCATTTGCCCACCAGTCCCATAAAGGGAAGAGGACAATTTGCTAAATATTTTATGGATGTACCATGCACTGTTTGTGGAGCTATTATGTACATCATAATATAGGAATTATTATCCCCATTTTACAGATAAAGACAACTGAGGCTCAGATATTAAACAGTTGGTCACATAACTGACTTAGGACAGTAGCACATATTCATAATTCCAACTACTCAGGAGGCAGAGGAAGGAAGAGCACAAGTTGGAGACCAGCTTCAGCAAATTAGCAAGGCCCTAATTTAGCAAGAAACTGTCTTAAAAGATAAATAGGGGGATGTGGCTCAGAAGTAGAGAACCTTTAGGTTCAGTCCCTAACACCGCAAAAGCAAAAACTAGTAGAGTCAGAATTGAGGTGGAGTTGTGACTGACCTCAGGGTCACACTTCCCCATATGTACTACTCTGTTGCCAAGGACAACATTACACCTAGAACCTGATGAAAAAATCTGAGAGTATATGCTCACCATTTGCAGTGATGCCCAGATCATGTACTGTGTTCTCATGCAACACTGTGGATGAATTCTGCTGCTGCTTCAGGTGCTCTGTCACAGTACAAAAGCAAAAGACAACTTATTCCTCCTTTGAATGACTCTAGGGCAGTGGTTCTCAAAGGGTGGTCCTCAGACCAGCAGCTCTGACTTAACCCAGGAACTTGATAGAAATGCAAATTCTTGGGCCTTATCCTAGAGCTACTGAATCTAAAACTCTGGCAGTATGGTCCAGCAATCTGTGTATTAACAAGACCTTCAAGATGCCTGATAAAGTTGGAGAACTACTGCTTATGGACATTCCTAATTTGAAGGAAATTTTTCAAGTAAGACAAAAAAAGATGATTATGATGATGCAGAAGATAGGTAATACTTTGCTGCACCCTATGTACTCAGGATTAATGTTCACACAATCTTTTTTGTGTGTATGTATGGTGCTGGGGATTGAAGCCAGGGCCTTGTGCATGTGAGGCTAATGTTCACAATCTTTACAGCAACCCTATGCAACTGACTGCATTATTGTTGTGTTTAGTGAATGAGGAAATTAAGGTTAAGAAACTTGCCTAAAACCTAAGAAAGGTTAAAGAACTTGCCTAAAATCACACAGATAATCAGTGGGAGGATTGAGATTTGAATCCAGGCAGTTCTAACTGTAAGGTTTATGCTCCTAATCTCTATATTATACTCTGTAAAAAAAATTTTATTTTATTTTTTTATTTTTTTTTAAAGAGAGAGTGAGAGAGTGAGAGAGGAGAGAGAGAGAGAGAGAGAGAGAGAGAGAGAGAGAGAGAGACAGAGAGAGAATTTTTTGTTTTTAATATTTATTTTTTAGTTCTCGGCGGACACAACATCTTTGTTGGTATGTGGTGCTGAGGATCGAACCTGGGCCGCACGCATGCCAGGCGAGCGCGCTACCACTTGAGCCACATCCCCAGCCCCAAAAAAATTTTATTACAACATCAGAATAATTCAAATGTTTCCTCATCTCTACTGGCCTATGGAAAGACAAGAGGCAGAGAATATCCATTATTTCCATTTCCTAAAGAAATACTTACTAAAGACAAGCATCTGCTAAAATCAGTGGCTGCTCTGCATTTATTAAGTGCTCAGTCTCCTCAAAGTACTCTCCAGTGCAGAGCAAAAAGTCAGTTGCAGGGAGCACAGGCAGACCACCCTGAGCTTGCTGGTCTTGTTCTGGGAAGGTACAAGTTGGCTCCCTTCCTGCTGAGTAGGAAAGAGGTCCTACCTCACAGAGCTTGGCATCAAGGGGCCCTATAAGATCATTTTATACAGTTTGAAATTAAAAATCCATTATAATCCTGATTAGTCCCTTGTTGATCTTAAATGATTACCTATATCTTAGGGTTCTAAAATTTCCCCTGTAGGTTCTTGTCAGGAATCTAGAGATTTGAATGTGGGTCCTCCAAAAGAGTAACAGCAGGTCATTCCCCAGAAATCTCTTTAGGGGAAACAATACATATACAATAGCCAGATGAGTAAACCCATTATCAGGACAAACTACTCAAAAACCCTCTACTTGATTATTTGCATAAGGCATCCAAGACCTCCTAGAGGGAGAAGGCAGAAGCCCACTGGTGAACTTTTCCCCCTTGATTTATCATTAGGGAGTTCTTCAGTTGAGTAGGTACCTCCCATTTCTTCAAGGCCTAATGGGTCTAGTGTGGGGGAGGGTGAGTGCACAAATCCAAAATCTAATTTCCTTGAGGAAGAATGAGTGTGGATTGGTGACTCAGGCTCTGATAAAAGTTCCAAGGGTTTTTCTAAAACTGTAATGCTTTAGACAGAAGCATTAGAATCACATAGTAAGGCTGAGAAGAGTCACTTCTTCATATGGATATCTTTATGCAGTCCTGTAAGCGATGAACACAGGGTCAGTACAAAGAGGTCTGGCCTCCTTCAGACAAGTAATTTTGGGTATTGGAGAAGGACTAAGAGAGAAAAAGGACAGGGATTTCATGTTTGGGTGATCTCAAAAGACTGCTTGCAGTCTGAGTTTATGGAAGGCTTCTTACTACTTACATAGAAAACTCAATTCTTTTATTTTATAAACATTTATTGAGTTCTTTTTATATACCAGGCTCTGTTCTAGACTCTGGGGATCAAACAACTAACAAAAGAGACAATTCCTTGAGGGGGGGAGAGACAAAATTAAAAAAGGATCCTCTGCTCTTTGTATTTCTGGAAAATTACTGAGCCATTCAAAGTGTAGACATCACCTACAAACCTGGCCCAGATAATTGCCATAAGTGAAATGACTGTGCTGGGGTATGTACCATGAGACCAGAACCCAGGAGGAAACCTGGGAACACAGCTGCTACAATGGAGAAAGTGAGAGAGGGTTCACATGTGGTAACTACAGTAGGACAGCAGGATCCACAGGCAAGTATTGATTATAGTCAAACTTGCAAGTACCTATTTAAGCCTACTTTGTATTTCTGGAAAATTACGCCATTGCTAAGGAACAAATGATACTAAAAATCTACTTAAGCAGTACACATGTGGGATAAACTCCAATCTCAACAGTTCTGTTATTTTAAGAAGAGCAACTACAGAGGAAGAATTTGCCGAGATTAACTAGAGAGCCTCAGAGGTAGAAAGTAGAGACGTAGAGTATGGGCCTAAGAGCCTGACCCATAAAAGCCTGTGACCTATATGACCCTGTGGCACTGAAGGCAAGGTTAAGTGAGGCAACAAAAGGCTATAGGGTTGGGGGTATGCTCAGTGGTGCAGCACTTGCCCAGCATGTGCAAGGCCCTGGGTTTAATCCCCAGTACTGCAAAAATAAAATAAAAAAGAAAAGGGCCTGTAACTACGGGAAAAGAAACCAAGCAAGGAAGGTTTTAGAAGCTGACTGGATCCACTTAAACATGTCAAAGAACAGGGGCTGAGGGTTATAAGGAGACTAGAAGGCAGCTGGTCCTAGAGTCAGACCAATAAGCTCTCACTTCTTATGAGACTCAAAACCTCAGAGACTCTGAAAACCAACTAGTGTCCAGGAAGTTCTCTACAAGCTCCATAGCAAGAATAGGACCATCAAAAAAACAATTAAACTCTCACAAATCTGATGAGAGGCATCCCCTAAGGGCAAGGGGATGGTCCATCAAGCTGCTGGGGAAGCAGACTACCTGCCTGCAAATTTTTCGATAACCTTGCATAATTTCTTCACATCAACCCAAATGCAAATAAAATTGAGTTGGTACTACTCAGTCTCTGCCTGAAATGGAAAATTCTAGTCTCATTAAATTTTATGACACTGACTCTTAGGAAAGGGATTTACCCACAATTTCAATACTTTGAATGCCTCCTACTTAGGCCTCCAAGGAATGGCTGGTTTGGTTTAAAAAGAAGATAAGAGTTTCTTTAATAAAAGAAGTTTATCATCATAAATCATTTTAATATTTTTATTTCCCCTCACAATCATCACCATTACCTTTAAGAAACAAAATGTAACAGATTCAGGCCAATATCCCAGCTAAGTTGTTGTGGTCCCTTTTATTGGAAAGCTGTCCCTTTCTGATTTTATCATTCAACCAGAACTTTGTAGGCCCTTTCTATTAGTGCTCACATCTGAGATAAGGAAACCATGCTGTGGTCAGTGACAATAGCTGACAAGACCAAGTGTATTTTGTATTAAATGTTCCTGTTATGGTTTAGGTCTGGAATGTCCCCCACAATCTTCTGTGTTAAAGGTTTCATTCCCAGTGCAGTACTGTTTAGGGAGAGGTTTGGGAAAATGATTGGATCATGAGGGTTCTGACTTATTATTAGTAGGTCACTGGGGACATGTCCTTGGGGACTTTATCTTGTCTCTAGTCCCTTCTTCTGTCTTTCTCTCCGCTTCCTGGTTGCCTCAAACTGAGCAGCTTTCCCCTACCACACCTTTTCACCATGATATTCTGTCTCACCTCAGGCCCAGAGTAACGTAATTGGTCAATCATGAAATGAAACCATGAGCCAAAATAAACCTTTCCTCTTCCAAGTTGTTTGTGTCATATACTTTGGTCACAATGATGAAAAGCTGGCTAACAGTCTCTTACCAATTTCATCAAGTAGCTCCTGAGATGGTGGTGGTAGCTCATCAATGTGATGCTGTGAAATGGCTTCCATTAGTTCTTTAAAAAGATAAAGGAAGAAATGACTTAACACTTTCCTGAATCTGAAGTGGACTTTTCTAAGCCCCCTCATGAATTTGACTGAGGATTTCCAATGATGAAATAAATAAAGGGTGAAAGAAAGTCTTTTATATAACAGTCCTAATAGATACCTCCTTCTCTTAAATAATTTTCTTAGTAGAGACCTCTCTTATTCTATCCCACTTACCTCAGTATTGGTTGGCCTGTGCCCCTTCCCTTGCTAAGGATATTTGAAGTAGGTTCTTACTAAGAGGCTGGGGGATCCAATCTGGATCAGAATTGCTTAAGGAATATAGAGGTTATAGACCAGCCAAAATGGACAAAACACAAAGTAGAAGGCCTTTGTCTATAAATTTTCAGGCCAGGTGATATAAAAGCAACTGTACTTCAGGTCTTGCCCCAAGAGCTCAATTATAATAACCCCTCAATATAAGACAAAATCCATTCCCGGAGGGAAAATTTCAAGTCTTTGTTCCAAAGACTTAAGATATTAAAATTAATGTAATGAAAGCAATATGCCTCAAGAGTTGTAAAAACATCAGATCCTTTGGGCTGGGGATGTAACTCAGTTGTAGAGCACTTGTCTAGCATATGTGAGGCATGGGTTCAACTTCCAATACCCCACCATCCACCAAAAAAAAATCCTTAACAGTATCAGATCCTTTTGATTAAAAACTGTCTTTTAAGAATCTGTCCTGAGAAAAGGATCAGAAGTATAGTTAAAGATTTATGTACACAGAGCAAAAAGTTGGAAAGCAACATAAATCTTTGACATTAGGAAAGAGTTAAATAACATTGACTATTAAATAGAATGGACTTTAAATAGAATGGATTATTATGTAGTTATTATACATATATATATATATATGAATAGTTTTTAATGACAAGGCAGTTATTCCTCAGTATCTATAAGGGACTGATTCTAGGATCTCTTCTACCTGTGGGTATCAAAATTCATGGACACTTAAGTCTCTTACATAAAATGGTACAGTATTTGCATATAATCTTTGTATATCCTCCCATATACTTTAAATCATCTCTAGATTACTTACAATAATAATACGTTGTAAATGCTATGTAAATAGTCATTTTACTGAATTGTTAAGGGAATAAGAACAGAAAAAGAGCATATACATGTTCAGAACAATTTTCTTCAAATATTTTTGACTTGCTGTTGGTTAAATTTGTGGATGTGGTACTCACAGAGAAGGAGGTTAAGTATATATCATCAAGGAAAAAAAAGCAGTCTAGAACTGATATGCAACTATGCTATTTTTTAATATATTTCTAAATCTGTGAGAAAGATATATACTAAAATTACACATGAAATTAAAAAATTACAGTTATATAATTATTTTATTTTTTAAGCTTTGCTTTATTCTCCAAGTTTTCTATAACAAACCTGTTTCACAATCGGAGGAAATAGCATTTTTGTTTGAACCAAATATAGCTTCGATTTAAGTCTCCTTAAATTGGCTAACTATTATGAACTTCTACTTTGATATGACACACAGGTACCTTTAGGCAGGCTCCTTCTCTGGGTGGCTTGGGTTGATGTGTCAGATGTGGTAGCCATACTAGAGGAACCAACTACAGCACATGCAGACAATCTTTTCTACAAGTGAGATGTAAAAATAGTAACTGACACATGTGTTGAGTAAAAAAGTACATGCAGTTCAATCATTTCCACTTTTTAAAGAAATATTTTTTAGTTGTTGATCAACCTTTATTTTATTTATTTATTTATTTTTATGTGGTGCTGGGGATCAGCAGAATGCATTACAATTCTTATTACACATACAGAGCATAATTTTTCATATCTCTGTTTGTATAATAAAGTATGCTCCCACCAATTCATGTCTTCATACATGTAATTTGGATAATGATATCCATCACATTCCACCATCATTGCTAACCCCTTGCCCCCTCCCTTCCACTCCCACACCTCTGCCCTATCTAGAGTTCCTCTATTCCTACCATGCTCCCCCTCTCTAACCCTCTAGGAGTCAGGCTCCTTAGAGAAAACATTTGGCATTTGTTTTTTTGGGATTGGCTAACTTCACTTAGCATTATCTTCTCCAACTCCATCCATTTACCTGCAAATGCCATGATTTTATTCTCTTTTTTTGCTGAGTAATATTCCATTGTGTATATATGCCACATTTTTTAAATCCATTCATCTACTGAAGGGCATCTAGGTTGGTTCCACAGTTTAGCTATTGTGAATTGTGCTGCTATAAACACTGATGTGGCTGTATCCCTATAGTATGCTGTTTTTAAGTCCTTTGGGTATAGACTGAGGAGAGGAATAGCTGAGGCTGGGTCACATGGTGGTTTCATTCCCAGTTTTCCAAGGCATCTCCATACTGCTTTCCATATTGGCTGCACCAATTTGCAGTCCCACCAGCAATGTATGAGTGTGCCTTTTCCCCCACATCCTCGCCAACACTTATTATTGTTTGTCTTTATAATAGCTGCCATTCTGACTGGAGTGAGATGATATCTTAGAGTAGTTTTGATTTGCATTTCTCTAATTGCTAGAGATGATAAACATTTTTTCATATATTTGTTGATTGATTGTATATCCTCTTCTGAGAAGTGTCCTTGGCCCATTTATTGATTGGGTTATTTGTGTGGTTTTTTGGTACTTAGCTTTTTTTTTTTTTAAGAGAGAGAGAGAGAGAGAGTTTTTTAATATTCTTTTTTTTTCAGTTTTCGGTGGACACAATATCTTTATTTTATTTTTATGTGGTGCTGAGGATCAAACTCAGGGCCTCACATGCACTAGGTGAGTGCTCTGCTGCTGAGCCACAACCCCAGCCCATTCACTTTTTTATCTAGTAAGTTAAACTCATTCAACAGACCTCTTCTGGAAGCCTTCTCATCCCTTTCTGCCTCAGCTGGGATTGTGGCTCATTGGTAGAGCACTTGCCTCATACATGTGAGGCACTGGGTTTGATCCTCAGCACCACATAAAAACAAATAAACAAAATAAGGATATTGTATCCATTTACAACTAAACAATATATATTAAAAAAAACACTAGGGAGACAGAGAGGAGGAAAAAAGAGGTCAAAAAAGGATAGGATACAATTAAGTGTTTTTCCTGCAGATTATCAGTTCAGGAGTTCAGAGAAGAGGAAAAGTAATCAATACTCTCAGGGAAGTAACCAATGGAGGCATCAAAGAGAAAGTAAATAAGCCTCCTACAATACAGATTTAGGCAAAGAGCCCCAGGGAAGCCTGGAGAAGAACCAGCTTATTTCTTGCTGTGTAATTAATTTGGAAAAATCTTGGTCCTTCATATCTCTGAGCCCCTTGGGCTGATCCTATAAGTGCATGATCCTGTGAGAGTATAAAACAGAATTGGTAAACTTACCAGATTGATCAGTTTTGGAGCAGGAGTCTCAGAGGAAGTAAGGAGAGAATCCAGGCTCTTTGCTTTCTCTCGAATGGTTATAAATTTATCAGAAAAAATTCGAATAGATTCTTGGCTATTCCAGCAAGAGGTAGACCTTGTTTGGTCCTGAAGTGTGATACTTTCTAGGCAGTCTTTATACCGACTGGCAGATGAAGAAATTGACCCTATTGGAGAAAAAAAGGTGGTTAGTGTCTGAATTCTTTACATTACAAATGAAACACTCAAAATTCTTTAACTATGCAGATTTCCCAAAGTTGCTAACAACTGAAATAATCACTAATCTGAGACCTAGCTCCTCAAGTTATAAAAAATGAGAATATTTAAACCTGGCTATCAAAATAAAATAAAGGGAAATTAGACCACAAATATACTGGAAATATGGACACTAAAGAAAATATATTTGATGCTGGCTGTATATGGTTGTAGGACTCAAGAACTATAGATATTTAAGCACTGTTTGTTTTAAATTGAAAACTCTATAGACAATCAAATTTCTACACTAAATTCAGTAGTGCTCAGAGAACAGAATAGACCCTACATTTGCATGTCTCTACTACTGTAACAGCTACTTAATCATCCCCACCACCACTACAACCACCACTACCTTGCCTCCCATGGGATTATTCCCTCCAGCTTTGGCCCTAAGTAAATACTTTTGGTCTGGGAGAAAACAGCCATCAGGTCTGATCTCTGGCCTGACTTCCCAGAGCTAATGGGCAGAGGTTGTGAGGTCGTTTCCCAAAACACTTCTCCCTGTTCATGATTACCTGGGCTAAGTGGAGTGCTGACACTAGTAGGTGCATGGTTTATTTTGGGTGTCTTGCATGAGGCTTTCTTTAAAAAGCTATCTTGTTCATAGGAGATACTAGACAGGTCTTGAATATCTGTCAATGATCTAAAGAATTAAGAGAACACACAGTAATTCTGAGAAGATGTTTAGAAAAATCAAGTAATATATTCTTGACAAGAATTTTTTTGGGGGGGTACCAGGGATTGAACTCAGGGGCACTCAACCACTGAGCCACTTCCCTAGCCCTATTTTGTATTTTACTTTGAACTTGTGATCCTCCTGTTTTAGCCTCCTGAGCTGCTGGAATTACAGGCATGTACCACCACACCCAGCAAAAAGAATTTTTAAAGTATATTCTTGACAAAAATCTTTGTCAATAGATCAGAATTAAAGAATGTCTTAAACAGAATGTCAGAGTCAGGTACAGTGGCATGTGCCTACTGTCTCAGGTATTTGAGAGTCCAGGAGTTCAAGACCAGCCTGGGCAACAAAACAAGACTCTGGGTCAAACAAGAAAGAAGAAAAGGAGGAGGAGATGCAGGGAGAAGAGGAGGAGGAAAAAAAGAAAAAAAAGAAAGAGGAAGAAGATAAGGATGAGGATAAGGAGGCAGGAAGAAAGAGGGGGGAAATGGAGGAGGAGGAGGAGAAGGAAAGGGAGAAGGGAAAGGCAAAGAGGAAGAAGTGTGAGGGGAAGTAGGAAGGAGAAGAGGGAAAGGAAGCCAGATGAGGAAGAGGAGGAGAGAGAATATTAGAGAAACCTTAAAAAAGAAATACTAACTTTAAAGGCATCTTGGCAGCTAAAAATAGATAAAAGGATATTTATGTGGAAGGCAGATTTAATCTATCCCAAACATAAACTTTTATTACCATCATCAACATCACTATATTTCCTTGATTATAAGATGCTATTAATTATAAATCACATCATCAGTTTAGTAACAGTTTCCTGGTAAATGAAGGAACATACATTAAATCCACACATAAAAACACAAAGATGTATGTTCTTTTTTTTTTTTTTAGTTGTCTATGGACCTTTATTTATTTATATGTAGTGCTGAGAATTGAACCCAGTGCCTCACACATGCTAGGCAAGTACTCCACCACTGAGCTACAACCTCAGCCCAACATGCAGATTCTTACAACAAGGAAATATTATTTCCATAAAACCAATACTTTACACAAGCATTCTTAGGCTAGTCTTTGGTGGCCATACATGTCTTTCTCTTTCAGTTCCTTTGGTGATTCCTTTAATGTCTCTTCTTGTTTACCTTCAATACTGTGAGGGATAAAGAAAGAAAATCAACGTTAGCCAAATGCACTAAGTTAATACAAGAGACTAGTTTATTGACCCAGTAAGAAACAGTAGAAAGGGCACAAAGCTAGAAGTGAAAAGTGTGGGTTCTGGCTCTACTTCTAACTACCTACAAGTTCTCTGACATGTCTGGGCCTCAGTTCTTCTTCAGAGATTGACTACTCTATAAGGGTCAGCCCAGTCCTGAAATCAACCAATAACTCAATATGACAATGAGGAAATTCCTAAGAAAATCAATGGAGCATAGGAACTTTATAGGGAGGTAAATGTTGGAGCAAGGGGCACAACCAAGAAGATTTAGCAACTATGAGACAGCTTCCTGCTACAGAATACCAAGAAAGGTCAAGAGAGGCTTGTGCCAAAAAATGGCAAGAAAATATTGAAGATGAACTTGGCCCATTTCTATTTCAACTAATATTTAAGATTCATTTTCTATACTCATTGAACACTAACTACAAGCAGATCCCATGCTAAATTCTTCCGTGTTTTCACATTTTTAATTTTTGCAACAATCCTGTAAGACCAATGGTATAAAGGAAAGAATGTGGATTTTAGGTTGACTTTTAACTTTATTAATTCTGTTCAACAAAATGTATCTCCTTCTAGGCACACAGTGAAACAGCACATTTTGGGGCTCTTAATTTACATAAATGATTATAAGACTTGTTTTAACCAAAGAAATATGAGTGAAAGTAATGAGTTACTTCTGGACAGAGACTTGATAAGTCTGTGTACAATTCACCAGGTTCCATTTTTCCTGTCTTGGTGATCAAGGATGCACAAAGATGGCGCCTCCCCCAGTCCACATCCCTAATAAAAGGTTATATAGTTCAGAACATCCCTGAATAACCTATGAGCCATAAATATGAAGCATGAACAAGAAATAAACTTTTTTCAGGCTTGGTAGTGTACACCTTTAATGCCAGCTAGGAGGCTGAGGCAGGAAGATTACAAATTCAAAGATAGTCTCAACAATTTAGCAAGGCCCTAAGCCACTAGATAAGACCCTGTTTCAAAACAGAAAATAAAAAGGGATGGGGGGCTGTGGCTCAGTTTGAGAATGCTTCCCCAGCACATGTGAGGCCCTGGGTTCAATTCTCAGCACCACATACAAATAAATAAATTAAATAAAGGTCCATCAATGACTAAAAAAATATTTTTAAAAAAGGGGGGGCCTGGGGATGTGGCTTAGTGATTAAGTGCCACTGGGTTCAATATCTAGTACCCTTCCCCCCAAAAGAAAGAAACTTCAGTTGTTTTAAACCACTAAAATTTAGGGGTCTTATATAGTATAATCTGCTCAATCCTGAATGATTAGAAATGTGAACTTAGAAATATTTAAACTTTCTGAATTTTGTCCCACCCTCACCACATTTTTTTTTTTTTTTTTTTTTTTTTTGGCGGAGGCGGTAGGGAGGGAGGTGGTACAGAGATTGAACTCAGAAGCATTCAACCACTAAGCCACATCCACGGCCCTATTTTGTATTTTATTTAGAGACAGGGTCCTACAGAGTTGTTTAGCTGGCTTTGAACTCACAATCCTCCTGCTTCAGTCTCCTGAGCTGCTGGGATTACAGGCATACCTACCACGCCCTACTATTTTTAATAATTCTAACATTTTCAAGAATTTTATGTAAATGGAATCAAACAGTAAATAAATTTTGGGGATATCTTCTTCCTGTAAGCATAATTCTCTACAGATTTATACATGTGTTGCATGTATCCATAGCTCATTCCCCTTTAATCTGAGTAGTACCCTTTGGTATAGATGTTCCACAGTCTGGTTCATCATACATATTATGATGACATGTGGGTTTCTGATTTGGAGTTTTTACAAATGCATTTTCTAAGAAATATTTGTGTACATTTTTATATATTTATTTTTAAGTTGTAGTTGGACATAATACCTTTATTTTATTTATTTATTTTTATGTGGTGCCAAGGATCAAACCCAGGGCCTTGCACGTGCTAGGCCAGTGCTCTCCTGCTGAGCCACAACCCCAGCCCTGGGTACATTGTTTTTATGTAAACACTAAGTCTTCATTTCTCTAGGACAGATGCTCAGAAGTTACAGAATTACTTTTAATTCCAATTTCAACATTCTTTATTTTATTATTTTATTTTTTTGAGGATGGACACAATACCTTCATTTATTTATTTTTATATGGTGCTGAGGATCAAACCCAGTACCTCATATGTGCTAGGCAAGCACTCTATCACTGAACTACAACCCCAGCTGTCAACATTCTTATCCCTATTTACAGATGAGGATACAGAAGAGGGAAGGGACATGTTACCAAGGTCACATGAATAGAATGTCAGAGTCAGGATCTGCAATCATTAACAAGTCCTAAAAAAGTTAAGCTGTTCAAAACTAATATTTGTAAGATAGGGGAAAACACATTTGAAAACAAGTAATGAATGCATAAGCATGTGGCTTTCTCAACATTAACACTGCTTCTGAGTATGAAACTGAATAAGACACAATGCCCATAGGTTTGCATAAGATACAACAGCCCATACCTTTGTATAGGTTGAAACTGAGGCCTGGTCAAAATCTCAGCATTCCTTCCAAGGATTTTTCTCATTTGGAATATTTCCTTACCTTAAAGAATAAAGAAATGTATTTTTACTAATACAGATTATTATCTTCATTTTCTAGAATTTTCCTTGATCTAGTCTAGAATGAAAAATAATCTGCATAGAAAAGTACTTCCCTATTTGGGTTTGAATTGAATGTTGTATAGAAGATTTTTTGCTCTGAAAGTTTATTTTCCTTGATCAGAGGGGAGAACTATATTCTGACACTCAGAATACAATTAAGCTATTTACTGGCCTTTCAGTTATGACCACACAGTTATTTCTAGAGACAAATGTTGTTTGTCTTTTCAAGAATGCTAACTGACCCAGTTCCAGTCAATGGACACCAGGGGGCGTTGAAACCAATAATGGTTTGTTCACTAAAGCTACCAAACAGAAAATATTAGTTGGGCATTCCCAGAGAGTTAACTGTGCCTCTTAGCCATCAAATACCCTCTAAAGTGAGGGGGCAGAGAGTGGGGTCTTGAATATGAGGAGCTAGTTTGACTGTCTTGTTTCCCTTAGCATCAAGTGTCTGAAGTTATTCCTCCCCAATTCTCAGGAAAATACTTTCCAGATATCTAGGCAAATAGAAGTAGTATCCATTTTCCTTACCAGTATTAACTATTCTAGTTTATGAAGATGGGGGCATACAGAGCAGCCTACCCTGATTCCAAATGCTTCAAACTCCCTATACCTATCCTAATCCTCAGGGGCAGGTGATCTGGTAGGCACTAGGAATGCATACCAGAATAATCCTACCTTTAGCAGACAGATACCAAGAAGCTCTAAAACACTCACCAGTAGAGAAACATTGGGGTTCTTCTTCCTTCAACATTCCCCCCACCACCCTTTGTACTTGGGATGGAATCCAGGGGAGCTTTACCTCTAAGCTGCATGCCTAGTCCTTTTTATTTTTTGAGACAGAGTCTTGCTAAATTGCAAACTTGCAATTCTCCTACCTCAGTCTTCAAGTTGCTGGGACTATAGGCATGTACCACTGTGTCCAGCTTCCTGTGACTCTCTTAAAATGATAAACACGTAGATAGCATAAACTTTTAAAAAATATTTCCTAATAAGCACAACTAGAACCAAAGAAAACTTAAGAGATTTTTTAAAAGTCTGATCCCCTCTCCTTTATACTAGGGGAGAGTGGGGCCCTGGGATGAAGTGGCTTGTTCAAGGTACGCAGAAAAAAATTGATGGCAGAACAATAGTTTAGAACCTATCATGTGGAGCTGGGGATGTGCCTCTGTGGTACAGTGCTTGCCTACTATGTGGAAGGCCCTGGGCTCAATCCCTAGTATTGTACAAAAAAAAAAAAGTGATAATCTAACATGCATCCCACTGTACTCATCCTGTTCCCTGGTGAAGAAGGAGATAATATATCAGAGCCCTAAGGGTGGGGGTACAAAAAGCCTGAAAGAAGGGAGTAAAATACATGTACTTCAGATGTTTGTATGAAATTGGCTCTGGTTTTCTGACCTGTCTGCCTTTCTATTTCTCCAAGCTACTCAACTCTCCTCCAAATACAAGTGGGCATGTTCAGAGTAGGCCCACAGAAAGTGATCATGGGTAAAGCTTCAGCAGGAAAAGGTGAATGACTCAAGTCCCTGAGGTTTTCTTATACATATCCTGAGAATGTAATTGTTTAAATAAAAGCTTGTAGCTTCTTAAAATGCTCCTGACTCTGATAGGAGCTTGAATCAAGTTAGGGTTGGAAGCTGGAGTGTGCAGTAGGTGTGAGGTACCCCCATCTGTCCAGGTTCAGAAGGTTGAGATGCCACTGTGGAGATCTACATAGCCCATTAGGTGGATAACTCTGGTTTAAAAATACATGTTTAGCCTGGCATGGTGGCACACACCTATAATTTCAACTACTCAGGAAGCTGAGGTAGGCCAGCCTCAGTAACTTAGCAAGACCATGTCTCAAAATTTTAAAAGGGCTGGGGACGTAGCTCAATGGTAGGGTTGACTAGCATGGGTGAGGCCCTAGGTTTGATCCCCTGTACTGCAAAAACAAAAAAAAGGAAGAAATAAACAAAAATTCTTGCATACCTTAAAATTTTTAAATGTCTGTAACAGTACCAATAGTTAATTTCTACCTTGTCTTGCGCCACTCTCCTGGCTGCAGAGAACCCAAAGCCTCCCAAGGGGTGATGTTGAGTTGAATCTGCATTATTGGCTGTTATTAATTTGGGAGGGGGATGGGGGCAGAGGTACTGGAGACTGAACCCAGGGGTGCTCTACCCTGAGATACCTTCCCAAATTGCTGAATCTGGCCTTGAACTTGTGATCCTCCTGCTCAGCCTTCCAAGTCACTGGGATTATACTGTGCCCAGCTGGCTATTATTAACTTTATGCTAAGATGTTAAGCAAGCAAAGAGAAATGAAGATGAAACTGCCTTCTAGAGAAAAACATGAAAACCAAAATTCCCGGGTTTTTTTGTATCAATAACTAGCTCTGTGGCTTGAGCAAATCCTTCAGGTTGCTCAGCAAAAATAACAGTACTTTCTGTGTGTCACCAAGGATCTTAAAATCTAGTGAAAAAGAGTGTGTGTGGTGGTAATGGGGCAAGGAGTAGCAAGTACTACAGTGTATTTATAAAAATACAAGGGGAAGTATAAATAACATTAGGCTGGTGAGGAGCAGAGGAGTCAATCTAATAAGGGGAGATCACTGTGCCTTGTTTTCTTCATCTGCAAAATGGTCTTGATGAAGTTATCTCTAAGGTCACTTCCAGCTCTGCATATCCATGATCCAAAAGAAAGCAAAGGCGAATGGCTATCAAATGAATCTGCCCTAGGGCTTACCACAGACTGGAGGTTGGGCAAAGGCACCTTGTATTTCTTCAAAGTCCTTTTCTATGGGACTTGAGGTCTACAAAGAATAAAAGAAGAGTAAAGAAAGAAGATTCAATTGAGGCATAAATATAAAAAATTTCAGAAGGAACTGAAAAATTATTGAAAATTATTGAAGCTGGGTAAGAGTTCCATTGGGCAGGGCATACTGTTCTTTCTGACTTTGATTTCTTTTTCTTTTTTTTCTTTTGTGGCACTCAAGCCCTTACACATGGTAGGCAAGTGCTTTACCATAGCCCTCTTGATCCTAAAGTCCCTACATCTTTTATAGGAAAAGAACAAACCTGCTTCACAGACATTATTTATTTTTGGTATTTCTCTCAGCAACAAGCCATCCCTCCATCTCCTATAGTGAAGAGGAATTTTGTGACTTCATTTATATCACTCTCTCCTGCTCATCCCAATCTCCCAACAAATTAGAAGAGAGGACATGTATGTGTGCTATGTGTATCCTACACGAGTGTGTATGTTTTAAAAATATTTTTACTAAAGATTTATTAACATCTCAGTCTATGCACAGTTAATAAAGAATACTTAAAGGATTGTTAATAAGGGAAAACTGTTCCGGGTTTTCAGAAGTGGAAACAAGTGATAATTATACTTTCTAAAATGTTGTTGTTGTTGTCAATGGACCTTTAGTTTAATTATTTATGTTATGCTAAGAATCGAACCCAGTGCCTCACACATGCTAAGCAAGCACTCTACCACTGAGCTACAACCCCAGCCCATGTAATAATTATACTTTTGATGCATTCTGAATTCTTCTTGTCAGTCAAATGCTGTGACTTTCCTTTCCTCCACCCCACCTTTCATATTGATAAAAAGATTTTCCAAAACAGTGGCAGAGATTGGGGAGAGATGGGGAAGAAATCATATAAGTAATAAAAGAATCCAATTAATTTCATTTTACAAGTGAAAATACTCTGTACAAGCAGGTTCATGCAAAAGCTAGCAGACTCCCAAGAAAACCAGAGTACTGAACAGTCTCATGTTTTTTGCTGAATGCTTTCTTCTGTCCTGGTTCTCCTGCCACTAAAGCTTGGCAAACTGGGTTTAATTACCTACATCTGCAAGCCACCAGTTCTTCGCAGAGAAGAATGACAACCTTGTTCTTTTCCCCATGGAAAAAAACACGTGAATCAGACACCATGAATGAAAGAAAGTATTTAGAAAAAAGTACAAAGTGCTGTACAGATGCAGATACCTTAATTTGGGGGAGAAATTGCATATGACTTTTCATTTTAAAAACTCTTATTTTTCAAAATTTTAAAATCATGTATGCAAACAATAGTAAGTGGGCATTGGATACGTCTATGTGTAAACTAGTTTTCTTAATTAAAATGATCTATTTTTTAAAAAAAAAAGATTTTTTAGTTGTCAATAGTCCTTATTTATTTATATGCAGTGCTGAGAATCGAACCCAGGGCCTACACGTGCTAGGCAAGCACTCTACCACTGAGCCACAACCCCAACCCAATAAAAATGATTTAAAAGGAACAAAGCAAAAGAAAAACTTGAAAACATACTTTACCCTGAATGTGATTTTTACCTCTAGAGCTAAGTTTTCTTGAACAGTAGAGGAGTAAAAATACTCATATTCTGGAGTTAAAAATTCATCTGTTATGTCTTCAGAAGATTCTGGTGAACAAGTTGATTGTACAGATTGGTCCTATTAATAATACAGGAAATCACTTTTAAGTCGCTATTTATTATAAGCAAATGTCTTTACAGCAAAACACAGTGTTAAAAAAAAGGTCATCTAAAACTACCCAGCAGTCAGCTCATGCACTTAACTCGAGTACTCTGCCTTCCTTTGTGATGGGAAAAGGTGGTTATGAACTGCTGAGAGTAAGTATGGAAGAACAATATTCCTGAGTCTCAGCATCTAATATGCAGAATGGGTGCAGATTAGGGAAACAATGCTCAAAATTCTTTGACAACTCAAGCTGAAGATCGAATTTAAACACCCTGATCCCTCAAAGGCACAGAAATGGTCTGCATGTTGGCATCATGGTACACATGAGGAGACTGAGGCTCCTTAGTACTTGGAAGTCATTCAGGTATTACAGTTTAGAGGCAAGAGAATGAGCATGACTTTTGGAACAACAATGCAATCTCAATAATAAAAAATAAAATCCAAATATTAAAAAGTATAGAGCATATCCATTCTACCCTTCCTTTTTCTGCTTATTTTGCTACATTGAAGCCCTGACTACCACAGCATCAGACAACTTTCTTTTCCCTACCTTCAGACATCTCTTTGCAGACATTTTGTGACTTATTTCCTTGGACACTGCTTTTGCTGCACCCTTTCCCTCCTAGTACACTTAATAGTTGTCACATTGAAATTTCTCAGATAAGCCTAGTCTCTCCCATACTACAGGGAAGCTCCTTCCTTGACCTGCTTGTTCAGCTCAATGTAACATGCGCTTCCAGTTCTCACATGAGAGAAAGAACAAATTTTCCTGAGTGCTCTGTACAATATGATTAAATACAATGCTGTACTGGATTCTTCAAAAGACTTTACATTTTATCACTACTGTATTTTTATATGTGTCATTATCAATTGCTCTCTATATTCTATAAACAGTCATGGCCCTATTTTTTTTTTTTTTTGTAGTACTGGGGATTGAACTCAGGGCCTTGTGCATGTGAGGCAAGCATTCTACCAACTGAGTTATATCCCCAGCCCCTCTATCTCTAACTTCTATAGATATTATTTTGGTGTCATAATATGTAATGACAACTTTGCTCTACTATATTAGGTCTTTGGGCTCAACTTGGTTCTCCAGACAATATTACTTACACTGTAGGATTTCTCAACTGCCACAGATGCATCAGAACTTGCTTGAAAGGATTCACTATGCTCTGGCTGCTCATTTTTTCTGGGGGACAGGTGCCTGATACCTAATGATTATATTCACAATCAAGGTCATGGTCATGTAGTGATATTCAGATAACATTAAAGGGATAAAAGATAGTGTGAAAGAAGAGACACACAAGTATTCTGCCAAGGGTGTCCATATCCCATATGTTAGCTTCGTTGTAGAGAGCAGACACTGTTAGTTTAGCCTGGCCCAAAAAATGCAGCCCTGGATTATCCAACCTTTTGCCCAAAAATTCAAGAGTGATACTTGGGACTAAGGATGTGGCTCAGTGTACAGTGCTTGCTTAGCAATATGAGGTCCTGGGTTCAACCTCCAGCACTGTGAAAAAAAAAAAAAAGAAAAAAAGACACACACACACACACACACACACACACAATCGAGCCTTATCTATCTATCTATATCTATCAGTACTGGGGATTGAGCCCAGGGGCACTTTATTACTGAGCTACGTCCCTGACTCTTTTAAAATTTTCAGATAAGATCTCCCTAAGTTGCTTTAGGGCCTCGCTACATTGCTGAGGCTGGTCTCAAACTTGCAATCCTCCTGCCTCAGTCTCCCGAACTGCTGGAATTACAGGTATGTGCCACTGCGTCCAGCAATGGTAATTTCAGGTGTTTTTTTTATTGATTGTTCAAAACATTACAGAGCTCATGATATATCATCTTTCATACATCTGACTCAATTGGGTTTTGAACTCCCATTTTTACCCCAAATACAGATTGCAGAATCACATCTGTAATTTCAGGTGTTTTTAACTCACAACTGTGAAATAATATCTCATGTCCTGATTGTAAGCAGATTACCAAGTGGAAATACAGTTATCATTTTTAACCTGTAAATCTATTAACTAATGACAGTAAATGTCGCTTATTGCTAGGTTCCTCTGGATTTATTTCTAGCTTAGAATAAAAGACAAAGGCTGGGCATAATAGCACACACCTGTAATCCTGGCAATTTGGGAGGTTGAGGCAGGAAAATAGAAGGTTCAAAGCCAGTCTCAGCAATTTAGCAAGGCCCTATGCAACTCAGCAAGACCATCTCAAAATAAAAAAAATAAAAATAAAAAGAGCTGGGAATGTAGCTCAGTGTAGCACCTCTGGGTTCAATCACCAGTATCCTCCCCCCAAAAAAGCAAAGAAATGAGCAGTAGGAAGCCGTGGTCTACCTCCTCCCTCAGGTAAGGAAGGTTCAGTTACTTGCTAGATTACCTCCAGGACCAGAGTCAGTAAATGAAGATTATTTTACTTCCTTTGGACAAAGGAATCTTGTTTCAGTAATAGAAAAACTTAAGAACCAGGCTTAGCGGCTCACGCCTCTAATCCCAGAGGCTTAGAAGGCTGAGGCAGTTAAAGGCCAGCCACAGCAACTTAGTGAGGCCCTAAGCAACTTAGTGAAACCTTGTCTCAAAAATAAAAAGGTCTGGGGATCCCTGGTATAAAAAAAAAAAAAAACTTATGCATCTCTGGATAACTTTGTGTGAAGCACAGTGCGGTGTAAGGGGTCTGCTGCTTTTCTTTGGAATTCAAGTTTCCCAGAAAGGTAAGAAAGGAAAGAGTATGAATCAAAAGAAATATGCCAGGTTTACTTATTTCTGAGAGCAGATAACTTGATAGAGTTTACCTAACACAATTCCCCCAACCAAACTTACTGGTGAATCTTTGAGGCTCAGGCTGTTTGCTGTGCTTGTCACTGTCACAGCCACTACTGTCCATTTTTCCAAATTTGACATTTCCTCCTAGCTCATCATTTTCTCTGTGATACACTACAACTTGCTTCCAGTCCATGTTTTGAGGGTCCTTAACTGGGGGCTGCATCAAAGGAGCAGGCTGATTTTCAGCTTCACTGTTTAAAGTCAAACTACTTTGAGGATGCCAAGGAGGTACTGTGAGCTGCCCAGTAGCTGCTTTCTCTGCCATTTCTTTCACTTCCACTGGGCACAAAAGAAACCAGTATTTAAAACATCACTATGAACATTGTAAATAAAAGCCTTCATCTTTAATGTATAATACTACTATAGCTCATATTGTAATAATGATTGCCTTTCTACAGTTATTATCTTCTCTTGCCCTGTTTGGCTTAAAGGGAAAACAAATGACAGAGCAAGGGAAGGGAATTTCAGTTGGTTAGCCTAAACAACACCCTTGTTGTTGAATTCCAGAGTAGATGGCAACAGAAAACTTGTAAATGGACCCTCCCACTAATTTAACAAGAAAAATGACATCTGAAATTCCCAGCCCATAGTAATTAATGAAAAGGATTCTATTTGAGTTTGTTTAGCCTTTGTAGACTATAGTGAGATTATATGTGTTTTCATTTCAAATGTTCTACACTTCTGTTCATGTCACTTAGTACTAGTATTAAAAAAACAGGCATATGGGGGGGCTGGGGTTCTGGCTTAGCAGTAGAGTGCTCACCTAGCATGTTCGAGGCCCTGGGTTTGATCCTCAGCACCACATAAAAATAAATAAATAAAATAAAGATATTGTGTACAACCACAACTAAAAAATAAATATTTAAAGCAAAAAATCAAAAGAAACCCAGACATATCCTTTTAAAACTGGTTTACAGAAGGATAATGTACTGGATGTGTGAGAGCAACACTATATGATCTTCATTTCAAGGGTGTTTACATATTAAATATACATATTGTATATTGTTTTATTACACATGTTAACTTATACACATCTATATACATATAAATATTTCCTACAAAATCTAAAAATAAAAAATCATTTCCCTTTGATATTCTGTAGCCAGAAGGGTCTTGCTTTTAAAATGGAAAGATCTCAGAAGAAAAATATGGGAGGACTTTGCTGTGGCTTGAAACAGTGAAATACAGCCTGTGTACTTAGAAATATCAGTAAGATGAGAAATATATTTAAAATTTAATTTTGCCTAACAAAACCCATGAATTCATACTTACTTTTCCATTTTATGTGTATCTCTCCATCATCTTCATTATTTCTTGACTTTGTATTATAGATTTCAGAAGACACACCTTCTACACTGGTCCTAAATTACATAGGTATTGGAGGGAGGGAATGGGAAAAAGGGTGGACACAAAAACATTTGTTCAAGTTCTTGACAGAACTCAAAGCCCACTAGTCTACTCAGACCTGTCCCCTACTTCAGCAGCTATTCCTAAAACAGCACTGACTCCTTATTACCACCAGAGGGCACAGGACTCCCAGAGTTCAGACTGCAAGTTTCCTTACCTTGCAAAGCCCTGGCGAAGGCTGGGTGACCCAGCAGGTCTTTTTGAGTGGCTTGACTCCGGAAAGAGTATACTACTTAGCTGTGTGACTTGGGCTCGCTCACTGGTATCTCTAGGCCTTCCCTGGCTGGAAAATGAAAGGATTGGGCTAGAAGATCTCTATATTTTTTTTCAGTTTCCAAGTACAGATTTCATGATTCTAAAAATGCTCTTGGGTAATTTTCAGAAACAGAAGAAACCCACAATTGAAACAATTTCACCACACAGAGTCCATCCACCCCTCATATAACCATAGGTGATAGCCCAGGTAACAGTTCTACTTCTACCCTTCCACAGAATTCTTCAGTAACAGGCCCATCTCTACATCAGTGATAGCACAACCAACAACATTTGCAAAGATCCTGAAGAAGAATCCAACACCCTCAGTTTAGTCTCACCAAGTTCTGAACCCTGACTTTGCTGGGTCAGTTGTCAGACTGGCCAATGTCAGTCTCTCTAGATGAAACTTCCTAATATGCAAAATGACTGTATACATTTTATCATCTATTAATCTAACTTCAAAAATGTGTGATCTAAATTCCCCATTGTCCAGAATGTATACACTCCAGGTAGACCAGAAGGTGGAGAAATCAGCTCTGATCAGCTTATTTAAAGAACTTTTTGGCAACAACTATCAAGAATCTTCAAAATATTCAAACTCTTTGACCTAGTAGTTCTGCTTCTGGAAATCTATCCTGAGGACATAATCCAAAATGCAGAAAAAAAAATTTATTTGCAAGTCACTGTGTCCTTGTTCCTACATAAAAAATATTAAACAACCTAAAAATCTACAATGGGGGATAGCCAACAATTTCAAAAACAAGTTTACCATTTTAAAAAACATCGAGGTGCTGTAGTGCACACCTGGTGCACTCCCAGCTTCTAGGGAGGTCTGAGGAAGGAGGACTACAAATTGAAGACCAACCTGTGCAACATACTGTCTCAAATTTTTTTCACATTTTAAAAAGGGCTGGGGTGTACCTCAGTGGTAGAGCACTTGCCCGGCACATGTGAGGCCCTGGATTCAATTCTCAGTAGTAAAAATAAATAAGTAAATAAATAAATGAATGAAATTGATCTCATAGAAGTAGTAGAATGCGTAAAATGGTGGTTACCAGAGATTGGGGCTGTTAGAGGCAAAGGGGAGGGGGGGGAAGAAAATGGTTGGCCAAAAGATATATAATTATAGTTTTATGGAAGAAATAAATTATAGGAGATCTACTGGGCATGGTGGCAAATACCTATGATCCCTGCTACTTGGGAGAGTGAGGCAAGAGGATTAGAAGTTCAAGGGTAGTTTGAGAAACTCAGAGAGATCCTATCTCGAAGTACAAAATAAAAAGGGCTGGAGATGCAACTCACTAGTGGAATACCCTGGGCTTAATCCCCAGTACAAAAAAAAAAAAAAAAGAGAGAGAGAGATCTGTTGTATAGCAGGATAACTACAGTTAATGATGATATATTCTTCAAAAATGTATAATGGGAGAGTATAATTGGAATATTATGTGCTCTTACCACAAAAATGATAAGTTATGTGAGGAATTTAATTGATAATTACCTAGATTTAACCATTCTACAATGAATATATACCTCAAAACAGCATGTTGGGGCTAGGGATATAGCTCAAAAGTAAAGTGCTTTCATAGCAGGCATAAGGCCTTGGGTCCAATTTCCAGCCCCCCTCCCCCAATCACACAAATTATGCTGTATATGGTAACAGTGTTATCTGTCAATTTCTTTTTAGTTTAAAAATTATAAAAACAAACACATGTGGGGATAAGGGTTTAGTGCAGTGGGCGGGCAATTTCCTAGAAAGTGTGAGGTCCCAGCACCATACACACAAAAAGAAAACATATTTATTTCTTCTCTGGTAATTCCCTATATGTGCCTATTATTCCAGTAACTCAGGAGACTGAGGCCAGAGGATCAAGACTGAAGCCAGACTGGGCAACCTGTCTCAAAAAAAAAAGGAGGCAGGTTAGAGAGCTGGGAATATAGCTCAGCGGTAGAGTGTTCCTGGTTCAATTCCCAGTACTGCAAAACAACAACTAATAGTAAAAAATAATAATACCCCTTATATATTCTCCTACGAATTATCTGTGAGAAAGCCAATTCACTTCACTGGGCTGGAATGTAGCTCAATGGTAAAGTGTTTGCTTCACATGTGTGAAATCCTGTGTTCACTTCTCCAGTTCCAAAAAAAAAAAAAAAAAAAAAAAATCCAACCAATTCACTTCATTGATATGGCTTGAAATCAGACACCCCAGGGTAACAGTGATATTTAGCAACACATACTTTAAACAACCAACAATGCAGTTTTCTGATTAGTTTGATTTCTGAAGCACTGGTGAGTGAAATATCTGCCTTTTCTTTCTTTCTCTCTTTCTCTCTCTTTCTTTGGCATGGGGAAATTATTCAGAGGTGCTCTACCACTGAGCCACATCCCCAGCCCTTTTTTGTATTTTATTTAGAGACAGGGTCTCACTGTGTTGCTTAGAGCCTTGATAAGCTGTTGAGACTGATGCTTTGCTTTTGACAACTGATGAGTTCTGATTAACTTGCCAGCCACTTTGCCTGTGATATATCCTGTAAGTTTCCATTATGCTACTCTTTAAACTCTCTTGGTAGAGAGAACATACCAAAATCTGTTTTTGAATTACTCTTCTTCATTACTCACAACCTCTTTGTCACTAAAAATATGAAGATCAGTAAGTGGCCTCAAAGGCCACATGAATCTAAAGACATAGTGACACAAAGAAAAATAAAATATTGACCCACCTACTATTTTGGTTCCTGCTTCTTTCCAAACTGTCCTTGGCTCCTTGAGTGGTCTGAGATTGCTCATCTGTGTTCTGTTTTCCAGGGCCACAAACAGTTGGCAGCTTACAAAGCAATAAATATATATTTCAGTGCTTTGATGAGGGAATTCTCTTCGCTTTCACCACCATTCAAAGCCATTCTTTCTAAATGTGTAGAAATTACCAGACCCACCATGATGATTTCTTTTTCTGTGTTTCTTATCTAGTAATCTTTCTCTTAGTTGGAGGACTTTATCTAGAAATGTTGGACTCCAAGAACCCAGTCCATACCGAATACAAATGGAAAATGCTCAGGAAAGTGATTTTTTTTTTTTTTTTTTTTTTTTTGCGGGCAGGGGGGAGGTGGGGATTGAACCTCAACCACAGAGCTATATCCCAGCCCTATTTTGTATTTTACTTAGAGACAGTTGCTTAGCGCCTCACTTTTGCTGAGGCTGGCTTTGAACTTGTGATCCTCTGCCTCAGCCTCCTGAGCCCCTGGGATTACATGCGTGTGCCATGTAATCCAGCAGTAAAGTGTATTTTTTAAAATATTTATTTATTTTTAAATTTCAGGTGGACACAATATCTTTATTTTACATTTATGTAGTGCTCAGGTTCGAACCAGTGCCTTGTGCATGCTAGGCGAGCACTCTACCACTTAGCTACAACCCCAGCCCAGTAAAGTGTATTTTTAATTTCTATTTTGTCTGCTCATGAAGGCAGCAGATCTTTGTGGTAGCAACCCTGGGCTTGGGCATGAATCCAAGCTTCACTCAAGACTAATCTGAGAGAATCCTGTACTTCAGTTTCCTCATCCGTAAAACAGGGACCATTAATTCCTACCAGTGGGGATCTTATGAAATTAAAAAATAAAGGCTATGATACTTTGGAAGTAGCAGAAGAAACAAAGTTTATGTCCTTCATTCAAAAGAGAGATTTTGGAGGCTGGGATTGTAGCTCAGTGGTAGAGCGCTTGCCTAGCATATGTTGAGGCACTGGGTTCAATTCTCAGTACCACATATAAATAAATAAAATAAAGGTCCATCAACAAATGAAAAAAAAATTTTTTAAAGGAGAGATTTTTGGACATGCTTTTCCAAACTTTAGCATAATCTCAACAAACTTAATTTCCTAGCTTACTGAAAATCAAAGCAACAAAAGTGGGAGTTGGAGATGGCAGCAAGACACATAAAAGTGAGAGGAGACATCAAAAGTGGTCACAAAGGATGAGCACGGTAGTATACACCTGTAATTCCAGTGACTTGGGAGGCTGAGGCAGAAGGATTGCAAGTTCAAGCCAACCTCAGCAACCTAGCGAGACCCAACAACTTAGCAAGATACTGTCTCAAAATAAAACATTTTAAAAGGGCTGGGAAGCTGGGCATGGAGGCGCACACCTGTAATTCCACCTGAAATAAAGCCTCTACTAGTTGGTGCTTTTATATGTCATTTCCTGCACATAAGTCAGGGGCAAAGTTGATCCTGGATCTAAGGCTGACCCTTCCTCCCACTCTGATTTACCTGTTGGCTGGTCTCTGGCTGTTCCCCAGTGCTTTCTTCAGATACTTGGGTCAAAGACTGCCAGCCACAGTCACTTCTTTTCTTGGGTTTTTTGCCCAAATGTCCCCCTCCAAAGCCTTTCACTGTTCTTGGAGACCTTGCCAGGGTTGGGCAATTGCCACTGGTGTCTGACTTGGGACTCCATGAGAGCTGCATGACAGGAGGAATATAACTCAAAGCTGGGGGGCCCAGGGCTGAAGGTGAGTCATAGGTGTCTGAAAACTCTCTTGAAGTAGCCCATGAAGACCTGCATGTTTCCTGCTCATTCTCTAACAACTCAAGTTCATCTATTTTCTGCTGGGTGTTCCTCAGCAAATCAGCATTCTGGTGCATTAACGTCTGTGAAATCTTCAGATTCAGCACACACTTACTGATGTACTCCTCAGTCATGGACCTGCTTCTCACTTTGCCCTTGGCTTCTCTGGTTGGCTCAGGTAGGCTGAGTGAAGCAAGTGAACCATTTTGCCAGTACCCAAAGGAGAGCTCTGTGTCAACTTCTGAAGAGCTCTCATCTTCATCACAAAAGTAAGCCTCTCTCTCCATCTTCTCTAACTCTTCTTCCACAGACTGCAGTTCACCTACCAGGTTTGGTCTATACCCCTCAAGAGATGAAGCAGTTCCTGGGTGCTCCTCCTCTCTGTCATCCCCCAAATGTAAACAGCCTGAGTAGATCTCATTGATTTCGAAGCTACAGAGGCTTTCCTGACTTGTTCGGGGGTTGTGGATCTCTTCTGCCATAAATGGAGGAGCTGGAAAAGGAGTACCTGGATTCTGAGATTCCTGGGCCATCAGACTTGAATCAGGGATCTGAGGAGCTAATGTTACCTTTGCGGTGGGAGAAAAGTGACCCCTTGGTGAATGTGGCTGACTGCCTGTGGAAAAGAGGAGTAATATGCAACTGATTAAAGGGATCACATTCATCCAGGTGTGATGATGTACGCCTGTAATCCCAGCTAATCCAGAAGCTAAAACAGGATGATCACCAAGTTTGAGGGCAGCTGAGCACTTTAGTAAAACTCTTTCTCAATAAAGGGCTGGAAATAGAGTTCAGTGGTAGAGCACTCCTGAGTTCAATCCTTTGTACCAAGACTTAGCTATTGCTTAAGAGGCATAAGAATATAGAAATGAACCAGGCATAGTAGCACATGCCTATAATTCTAGTGGCTTTGGAGGCTGAGGCAGGAGGATTGCAAGTTCAAAGCCCACTTTAGCAATTTAGCAAGGCCATAAGCAACTTAGCAAGACACTATCTCATAAATAAATAATAAATAAATAAATAAATAAATAAAAAGGGATAAGGATGGGATGCCAAATCCTAAAAGAAATGTTCCGAACTTCATTTATAATGTGCTCAAAATGTGTTTAACTGGCTGGGTGCAGTAGTACAGACCTATCATAATCAGCTTGGGAGACTGAGGCAGGAGGATCACAAATTCAAGGTCAATTTCAGAAACTTGGTAAGGATCTGTCTCCAATAGAAAATAAAAAATGTTGGGAATGTAGATAAATGGTAAAGCACCCCTGGGCTGTATCGCCAGAATCAAAAACAAAATAAAATGTGTTTAAATGTCAAGAAATACAAAATTATACACCCCTGGATTACAAGGACTATACTAAACCTTCTTTCTTTCTTTCTTTTTTTTTTTTTTTGGTACCAGGGACTGAGCAAACCAAAGATGCTTAACCACAGAGCCAAATCCCTAACACTATATATATATATTTGGTACTAGGGATTGAACTCAAGGGCACTTGACCACTGAGTCACATCGCTAGCTCTATTTTGTATTTTATTTAGAGACAGGGTCTCACTTAGTCGCTTAGCACCTAGCTGTTGCTGAGGCTGGCTTTGAACCTCTGATCCTTTTGCCAACATACCCAGCCTTTATCATTTTATTTATATGTTTTATTTATAGACAGGGTCATGCTAAATTACTGAGGCTGGCTTTGAATTCATGATCCCCCTGCCTCAGGCTCCATAGCCACTGGGATTATGGGCATGTGCCACAGCACCTGGCTTCAGCTTTCTTTATATACAAAAGCATGTGACTATTTATGTGAGTCAGAGCTATATGCTCGGTACTTTTTTTTTGAGACGAGGTCTCAGTATATCACCCACATTATCTTAGAACTCCTTGATCTCAAGCAATCCTCCTGTCTCAGCTTTCTGATTACTGGGATTACAGACACATGCCACCACACCCTGCTAGAATTATGCTCTTGGTGAGCATCTAATAAAAAGCAGTTGAGACATGGTTCTCATGGGAAGGATAAATAACTCCAAAAAACAACTCAACTCCAAAAAATAATGCCAGAGCTGACTGCATATCATCCTTGTTGTAAGCTTGAAGTAAGTGGAATGAAGAACAGAAATAATGAGAATTTGAGGGGCCACTCTAAAGGTCTCCAGTCCTGTCAAGAGAATTCAACTGACTTTGGAATTAGAAGGCCTAGGTTCTACAATAACTTCTGTAACCCTGAGCAAGTCACAACCTCCCTAAACCTTAGTTTTCTTATCTGTACTGCTTTCCAAATGTACTAAAAAGAAATAAAGTAGGAAAAAGGTTTTAAGGAAAGACCAAAATGTTAACAAACTATTTCCAAGTGGTAGAATTAAAATATTACTAAATTTTTCTTCTTTACACTATTCTAAATTTTCTATAATGCAGAGATAGTAGTTTTTTTGTTTTGTTTTGTACTAGGGATTGAACTCAGGGGCACTCAACCATTGAGCCACATCCCCAGCTCCATTTTGCATTTTATTTAGAGACAGCGTCTCACTGAGTTGCTTAGCGCCTTGCTTTTGCTGAGGCTGGCTTTGAACTCGTGATCCTCCTGCCTCAGCCTCCCAAGCCCCTGGAATTACAGGCGTGCACCACCATGCCCATCTTGTTTTGATTTTTTGAGATGAAGTCTCACAATGTTGTGCAGGGTGGCCTCAAACCCTTAGATTCAAGCAGTCCTCCTGCCTCAACCTCCCGAGTAGCTGGGATAATAAGCACAGGCCACCATTCCAGGTTAGTTAGGAGACAATAGCTTTAAATTTAAAAATTATTTTTCAGCTGGGCATGATGGCACACTCCTGTGATTCCAGCTACTCAGGAGACTGAAGCAGAAGAATTGTAAGTTTGAGGCCAGCCTGGGCAACTTAAGAGAGCCCTGTCTCAAAATAAAAAGTAAAAAGGGGCTGGTGTTATAGCTCAGTGTTGGAGGGCTTGCCCGGCACACAGGAGGCACTGGGTTTGATCCTCAGCACCACATAAAAATAAATAAATAAAATAAAGGTATTGTGTCCATCTACAACTAAAAAATAAAAATAAATAAAATAAAAAGGGTTTGGAATGTAGTTCAGTGATAGAGCACTCCTGAGTTGAATCCCTAATACCACAAAAAAAATCATTTTTATTTGTGAAGCAACTAGATAATTCTTAAATGTAATCATGCTAGAAATAAACATTATTACTACTCAGTTTTGCATCCAACCACGTACTTATAGAACTGAAAAAGTCTAATATAATTTTAAAGATCTTGATTTTTCCCTAAGGAATCCATCTTTTTCCAGCATGGATTACATGTGCAGTTTGAGGAATCAATTAGTTACCATTCATGTGACTCTCAAAACACACTGGTGTCAAAAATAATATTCAAGCTGTGAATTAAGGCCATACCTGTTTCCTTTAGCTCTTTGATTTCCAAGTCTGAGGTTGCTTTTGGATGTTCTGAAGTCAGTCCTAGATAGACACTGACATCAGGATGGGGTTCATATCTCTGTGCCCTGGGGCTCTTAGTTAGCTGAGTTCTTTGGGCTCCAATAAATTCCTATTAACACCAGAAATATTGTCAAGGACATTATCTGCAGTCATCTGAATGTCACTGATGTTTCAGAAACCAAAATAGGTAACGGATAAACTCCCTCTTACTTGTGTTGGGTTGACTTAACTACAGTTCTCATTAGCCAATTTATTGTTATTCCAAAACCTTGAAAGCAATAATAACTGCTATTCATTGAATCTCTGCTATGTGCTTACAGTGTGCCTCTGTGATGCATTGAACTCCACCTCCCCAACCCCGGGACCCACTCTCTTCCTCAATTTGTTACTGCCCTCACCAGGTTAAGCTGTTAGGCTTTTCTCAGAAACACAGGAAGAGTATAATAAAATGAAGATTTCCAAAACTTCCTACAATTCATCTCTAGTTTCTCCCTATTCTCCTGAGCTGGGTAAGCAAAAATAAACTCCCAACAAATTTGGGGCTTGCCTTTAAGTCATTCTTCAGAATATACCGGATATCTTGAAGGTTCATAGTTCGGTCTTTCTGCTTGACCTGGATGCCTGATTTAACAATATCATAGTAAGGTTTTGGAAGCCTGACATCAGCCTCTAAACAATTTCCCAAGACTACAGCTTCTTTAATAACTGAGCCGTCTAAGCCATTCCAGGGTATGTTGTCTATAAGGAAAAAGTCATAGGTAACATTAAGAAATAAATTGAAGTTGTATAACCTTAGTCAAGTCACCCAACCTCTTTAAACATTCACTTCTTTCTGTAGAAAAACTACTTAGAAGCCCAATCACAAACAAAAAACTACTCACTTACCAGGGAAATCCCTGACATTTAGACAGAGAGTAATAGTGTCAGCATCATGTACACATTGGTTCCTCACTGACAGACTTGGGGACCAAAGAAAGTTTCATGGCATTAGACTAGACAGCCCAATACATTTATCTCATTGAAGGTCATGGTTTTACCTGTGGGACTGCAAACACCAGGAAAGGTTCCTAACTCTTGGTATTCCCTCAGTGAATACTCTGTGTGTGTGTTCCTCTTTTGAAGGAGTCCTTATATCTTCTGATATGTGACTACTTCACATTATACTCTTGTAGGATTGAAAGGGTTTCTATTTCATTCACTGGTTATATATCTACTGAACCCTGGGTATGCTTAATTTTATATTTACTTCTCAGAAGCCAGTCTTCCCCTCATTTATCAATCCTTAAGAGGCACATCAGAGATTCAAAAATACTGACATCAAAACTTAGTTTAAAATTTTTGCTTGGGGGCTAGGGATGTAGATTAGTGGTAAAGCATTTGCCTAGCATTCATAAGACCCTGGGTTCAATCCCTAGCACTACAGAAAAAGAAAAACCTTTGCTTGGATTAAATGCATTATCATGAACGAGCAGGCGAAAAAGCTTTGCTGAATCTTAAAGAAGAGTTAAAAGAGAAAGGTTTCTGGGAGACCATCTTGCATCTTCCATAAACACAGATAAGCTTCCTTAACAAAATCTGTCAAGTGCAGTGGTGCAAACCTGTAATCCCAGCGACTCAGGAGGCTGAGGCAGGAAGATAGCAAGTTTGAGACCTGCCTTAGCAACTTACTGAAACCCTTAGCAACTTAGCAAGACCCTGTGTCAAAATTTAAAAAATTAAAAGGTCTGGGGATGCAGCTCAGTGGTAAACTGTTCCTGGTTCAATCCCTAGTACCAAAAAATAAATAAAATAAAAATATTTTTCTAAGTTGTACATTTTCATAAAACTAAATAACTCCCAAGTGCGAGAACCCAACCTGAAAATGAGGATTAAAACAACATTAACATGCTCCTTGATCACCTGTTAAAATCTCTTGTATGATCATGGAAAAGCTGTAGACATCTGACTTCACTGTGGCCGCCTTCTGTAAGATCACCTCCGGAGCGGCCCAATTGTACAGCTGAGTGGGGAGGGGTACTCGAGTCAGGTCCCTGTGTATACCACTGTCCTGGCTACAGAAGGAAACACACAAGGCAGGGCTCATGTCTTAAAGGGTCTTTGTGATAACCACACAGTGCACTGATGAGATATTTGTGAAAACCAGCAACTTCTTTAAGCTTCTGGAAATGAAGCCAGATCCTGAGCTAACCCCCACTGCCCTGGATGGAGTTGTTCAAACACCCGAAATACTTGGTGATTCCTGCCCACCCCCAACCTCATCAGAATATTCTCCCACTCACTCCACTCAAGTCACAGGGACCTTCTTTGAGCTACTCCAACATGCCAACCACATTACCACTTCAAGTCTTTGCACAGGTGTTTTCTTCTGTCTGGTATGCTCTGTCCAAGGATCCTAGAGCAACTTGTAACTAAATTATTAGTTGAAAGTCACCTCCTCTGGGAGGCCTTTCTGATTACCTACTCTAAAATAGTCCTGTTTTATTGGCTTCAGGACACTTGTTATCTGAATTTTTTTTGTTCATTTTTTTTAGTTTACTATTTGCCTCCTCTCCATTGGAGTCAATTCCTTGAGAGTAGGTACCTTATTAGCATGCATGGTGGCACACACCTGGCAGAAGTATCACAAGTTTGAGGCCAACCTCAGCAACTTAGCAAGGTTCTGTCTCCAAATTAAAAAAAAAAAGGCTGGGAATATAATTCAGTGGTAGAGCACTTGCCTAAAATGCACAAGGTCTGCAGTTTTCACTACTGCAAAGCAAAAGCAAGAGACAGTAAGTTCTTTCCTGGTCTGGCATAAGGATGACCATTTCAAACTTTGGGTAAACTTCCCTAAATAACCTAAATAACATTTCTTTCAGCAGAGTTTTGGGTTTTTTTGGCAGGGGAGGACAGGGGTATGGTTATGAGGTATTGAATGTATTTTGTGCACACTAGGCAAGCACTCTACCACTGAGCCTCATCCCCAAGAAACCATGAAGTTATAATACCTGGTACTAAATTTTTGGATATATTGCTGAATAGTAGATGTGGCTTTGTGTAGTGTGAGCAGTATGGATATGTACACACTTGCATATTTGATGTTTAAATACATACTTAATATATAAATGTACATCTTTAATGTATAAATTTAATATGTTTGCATAATCATTACACAATTATACAATAAATTAATACAGGTTATATTAATATCACAGAAAAGGCAATTTGTTTTGCTTTGTTTTTGCTGTGCTGGGGATCAATCCCAGGGCTTTATATATGCTCAATCACTGATCCCCAGAAAAGCAAAGGAATGTTGTATTGTCAGAGATGGAGATGAAGCAGCAGCATACACGACTCTTCAAGTTGGAAGGGAATTCTAAGAGGGAAATACCCACCTCTCTCAAGGGTGTCTAAAGCTTTGGCAAGGGGCAAGTAATATATAATCCAGGTTTCTTATTTTCTTTCACCTTCCTCTCTTACAATCCTTTCTTCCTTCTCTGTTAAAGCCAGCTGTGTGGGGATCTTCTTTTCTGGCTGTCATGGTAGTAAAGTTATTTGTCTGGGCTTTAGCTTTGACATCATTAAAATTACATTTGGCCTCAGCTATGTGACACCACTTGCAAAAAAAAAAACCTCTAAAGATTCCATTAAGAAAAAGCTGAGGGGGCTGGGGATGTGGCTCAAGCCGTATCGCGCTCGCCTGGCATGCGTGCAGCCCGGGTTCGATCCTCAGCAACACATACAAACAAAGATGTTGTGTCCGCCGAGAACTAAAAAATAAATATTAAAATTCTCTCTCTCTCAAAAAATTAATTCTGCATTTCCACCCTTTCTTGTCTTTCCTTTCTAAAAAAAAAAGAAAGAAAGAAAAAGCTGAGGAGTAGGAAACACTGCTGTTATCACTTTTACATCAAGAGAGAGTGCTGACCCTTGACAATGACATTCAACAAACTAATATGCCCAAGTAGAGTGTTACCAAAAATAAACGTGAAAATGACAGGCTTTTTTTGGATTCTTGGATAACCAACTCACATTATCAACTTTCAAAAAAGGGTACATTGTTATAGTTGTGACTACAATTAACATTTCTGCCTAAAATTCTGAGCTCGGGCTGGGGATATAGCTCAGTTGGTAGAGTGCTTGCCTCAGAAGTACAACGACCAGGGTTCGATCCCCAGCACAAAAAAAAAAAAAAAAAAAAAAAAAAATCCTGAGCTCAATAAACCCAAATGAGAATCTATACTTTCTTGCCATAGCCATTGACCCTGGTTACTTCCCACCCCCTCATCTGGACAGTTGATCCCATCTTTATTTGCATTTTTGATCCACTGGCTCCACCCTATGGCCTCCTAGCTGATCTTCTTACACTCAATCTCCCAATCCATACTGCCTCTGTGGCCTAGAGGTGTATTCTCCCACCTGGCTCTAGATCTAGTTATGCCTCTAACCAATCAACCGGGTAACTTCCCACCATCCTTTAACCTCTTCGGGCCTCATATATAAAAGGACAAGAATGTCCTGAGAGTGTAGCTCAGTGGTAGAGCCCTTGCTTAGCATGCTAAGGGCCTGGGATTGCAGCACTGGAGGAGGGGTGGGGAACATGCCTAGACAAACCACCTTCATTTCACTTTAGGATTCACATTTCTATGGGACAGCAAAAGCAGAAGGAAGTGTTATTCCTCCTTTTCAACAACAGATGGCGCTCCATCATTGACCAATAGTTTGAATCGTGTCAGCTTTCCTGAAAAGTTTCTGGTGGTGTTATTAACAACAAAAAGTCCAAACTCCTCAGTTCCCACTGGTCTGGAATTCACAGCCAAAGTGGTCAACTTTGGACCTTCTGTGGACCATTTTTCCTTTAGCTAGATTCATCTAATCATTTAACAATGACTTGACTGAGCATATATTATGTGGTTGCTGAAGACAGTGATAAACAAGTCATTCTGCTCCCTGGGAATTCACTACCTAGTAGGGCTTACACACTAAGTAGAAGTGCATGTGAGAAAACGGATGTGAAAAGTACCTCGGGAATAAGGGTACTGATGCAGCTTCAGGGGATGTGCTGAAGTGAATTTAAAAGAAGTCAACATGAATTCTGCTGTCATGTATGACTAAAAAAAAATAAAAATAAATCGTATGGTAAAAAAAATAAAAATAAAATATGAAAACAAAAATAAAAGAAGTCAACATGAGCAGGTATTCCAGATGGGGGAACAGCACTCCAACAGAATAGAATGAAAGTGGTTTCAAATGGCCAGTAGGAGTAGGAAGGGATAAATCTGACACTACAGGTAAAGTCCCACCTAGGACAGCTTCTGCACCTTGCAAAGGTGTCTGACTTGATCTTGCAGACAACAACAAAAGTTATTTGTTTGCTGATTTTGTTGTTGTTTTTTGGTGCTGGAGATTGAACCCAGGGCCTCACGTATATTAGACAAGCATTCTACCACTGAACTCCACCCCCATACCTTCCCTGAAAGTTTTTTTTTCAAGTGTGTGTGTGTGTGTGTGTGTGTGTGTGTGTGTGTGTGTGTATTTTTAGTTGTATATGGACACAATGCCTTTACTTTATTTTTATGTGGTGCTGAGGATTGAACCCAATGACTCACATGTGCTAGGCAAGCTCTCTACCACTGAGCCATAGCCTCAGCCCCCTAAAAGGTTTTAACTGAGACTGAGAATAAATATTCTGAGGCTTAGCAGCTTGGCTGATGATGATCATCTTGCCTCTGCCTGCTCCCACAAAGAAACTACAACAGCTCTGGGCACATCCTCACTACTCTCCTGCATCTTTCTTGCTCCCTCAGAGTCCCTTCACGCACAAGAGGAAGAGCAATCTTAACTTATAAATCACCCATTTCACCACAATGTTAAAAAAAAAAAAAAAAAAAAAACTCCTTCCAGAGCATCCCAGTGGCTTAGGTTTAAAGTCAGACTCCTTGATGAGGCCCATAAGACCAAGCAAAATCTAGCTCCTGCTCTCTTCTACAGACATAAGGGCAAGTCTGGGGATGTGAAAATCTTTCAGTTTCATTCACTCAAAAAACACAGGCCGTGGACTAGGGTGCAGCTCAGTGGTGCAATGCTTGCCTAGCATATGTGAGGCACTGGGTTTGATTCTCAGCACCACATAAAAAAATAATTAATTTTAAAATTAGGCTGCATGCCCACTGTGTGAAGGCCTATTCTAGGTACCTGGGATACAGCAGTGAATAAAACAATCCCTGCCCTCATGGAGCTTTGCATCTCATGGAAGAAATAAATTACAGAGTACGTGAGAAGCAAAGACCTGTTGAGAGATTCAGAAACAAAGCAAGAGAGAAGGATGGATGGGAAACATGGATAAGAGATGGTAGGGGACCTAAGTAAGGCTTACTGGCTGAGAAAGTGGCTAAGGCTTCTCAGCAGAGCAAAACCAACACTGGGCCAAAGGCTCAAAGTTGTGGATGGCAGCAAAGAAGTGTAGAAAAGATCCTCTTCCTCCTAAAGTCTTGGGTAGAACATGGAGTCTGCCCCCAACACTCAGGCAGCCTTTGACTCCAGCCCAACAGCAAACTAAGCTCATGAATGAGGGTGTAAGAGAACCTCTCATTGTTCTGAGATCCTGAAGTCAGGGAATGACTTTAGTATCCATGTAGGAGATATGTTAGACCAAAAAGCTCGCTGGCACCTATCATCTTCTCTCACCTACAGCTTGGACATGTTTCCCAGCCTCCATGTAGTAAGAAAGTGCCTGGGCTCTGTCCATGGCAAATTGGGATATTGTGACATGTCCATTTTAGGCTGCTCACTCTTGCTCCCTGGTCAGCAATGCAAAGAATGCAATAGAGGACTGAGGCGAGTCCTTTCCCTTTCCATCTTGGCACTTTATCTTACTTGCAGCAGCCCCAGTTCCCAGTGCTGCACATGGAGGTGATTATGCACTTACTGCCTCAGAACACAGAGCTACCCATGGGACGAACACATAACAGTGCCCACTTCAACGCACATGCTAGATTGCAAGGTAAGACATACACCTCAGTTGTGCTAAGCCACTGAAAATTTTGGAGTGGGTAGTTAGAGGCTTTACACACCATGGCTAACATAGGCTTTACACACCATGGCTAACATGGGCTCTTGTTACATGTTTACTAAAATGAGAATGTCCTGAGCAGAAGTAAGTTCTCTAAAGTCTCTGCAGGCTTGGCAGACAAGACAAGCCATTTGGAAAATCTCTTCTACCATCGATGCAAAATTCTGCCTATCAATGAAGAAACCTGCCCAGGTCATATTCTATCTCTACAGAAAAGGTCCCCAGGGAGACCCTCTTCAGAAGAAAGCCACATTTGAGGTTGTAACCCACCTTTCCATCATGTACTCCAGGTTCGTCAGTCTTGCTTCCCCTGTGGAGATGATGTGGACAGCGTAGGAACTGAGGGAGCGGTGGACAAACCCTCGAGAATGCAGGTATCTCAGGGCGTCAGCGATCTGGAGCAGTAAGGGCACAATCACCTCCATGTGCAGCACTGGGAACTGGGACCGCTGCAAGTGAGAGATAAAAGTACCAGGCACAAAAGGGAAAGGCTCACTGACACTGTAGGATCCTTTGTAATTTCCAAAGTTTTTTCATTTGATTTTTATAGCTATCTGGTATCCCAATGTATAGGTGGAGAACCTAAAGTTCAGTGAGGTTAGGTGACTGGCCTGAAGTCCTACTGATCCAGGCCCCCTAGCTCTAAACCTAGATTCCTTCAGCTAAGCTGAAAGTTCTCAAAGCCTGGTATATACCTGCAGGGTCAACCTTGGGGAGACTTTTGGGGGAAGTTCCTCCACTACTACCAGTAAACATGTCCTGAGCCCCTCTCTGTCCAAGCCTATGCTCTTGAGAAAATCTAGAAGCTCAAAGGACCCCACAATATGCAGGTAAGCAGTCCAGATCCTATATCAGTCAGATGAACCAGAATGATCACCCTAAGAGGACAGAAATTTACTCTCATCAATGTACCCAAGTGATGCTTTTCCTCCAGAGAAACAGCATTTTAAGGCGATGCCATCAGTCAGGGAAAGAAAATGAAAAACAGAAAGATTAGGAGGTCCTCAGGCAGGAGGACTAGCAGGCCATGTGGGAGAAGGATCCTTTTTGGAGGGTCTCTCTTTATCCCTACCCAGTTCTAACGACTTGGTCTTTAGAACAAATCATGGAGAAAGAGAAACCCTCCATGAGCTCATTTTGAGGCCATATGCCAGCCCAAAGCACCCTTGCCAGGAAATCTGTCCCCCACCTCAAAGAAATCTGAGAGGCAAGAAGGGAGGCCTCTATACAAACCAGGATAGAGCCCAAGTGAAAAATGTAGGAAAATAAAGCTAGTGGCTTTGTTAGCTAGAAGTGTGTTCATTGTTCTGAATCTGTCAAGCTCTTAGACAGTGATAAAGCAGAACTGACAATAACAGCATCACATTAGTTCTGATCATGTGCCTGTCAGCTTTAAATGGCATGTTACACAGCCCCAATAAAGAAAAAGGTTTTGGAAATGTATCTTCTAGACACAAATGGGGAACCCTGTGCTGAGGCAGGGGAGAGAGGGCAGGAGGAGTGGGGAGGGCAGCTAGGCAGAAATCATGGAACAGTCATTTACTCGTTCATGGAGAACACTGAACAGAGTGCCAATGGTGATGCGCTCATACACAAGCCGGGTCTTCTCCAAGTCCTGGGATAAGCACACAGCCATCAGCTGTAGCAGGTGAGGGTGCCGCAGCTTGCTGAAAAAAAAAAGAAGCTTCAGAAGGGGTCCAAGGGTAGAAGGACATGATGTTCTTTCTTCTGAACCCTCTGAATACATTCTAAACAGTTACTATTGTACATAGCATTTTTCAAAGAAACAGAATATGTAAAAGGCTCAGTGGCCCGTGCCTATAGTGCCTATAATCCTAGCCTGAAGAAGAAGGATCGCAAGGTCAAGGCCAACCCTGGCAACTAGCCAGACCTTGTTTAAAAATTTAAAAAAAAAAAAATGGCTGGGGATGAAGCTCAGTGGTAGAGCACCCATGAGTTCCATTTCCAGTACCACAAAAAAAAAAAAAAGAAAGAAAAAAAAAAGGAAATAGGGATAGAGGTCTCTGTTGGTGGGATCTGTGAGAATAGTGACAATGTTGCTAAGAGCTACTGAGCAAGATGAACCACATATGCAAGAAATGCATTCCTATACTCATTTTAGAAATGAGATAACCAATGTCAAAAAAATGTCAGGAACTTGCCCAAAGTCACACAACCCACTCACTCTCACACCAAAGCCTACTCTATGCCTACAAATCCTTCCAGCTCACCAGCTGACTTCTCCAAAAGGAAGGACTTGGACTCTCTGAAGACCTCTTATAACAGCTGTGTGGCAAATTCAGGACAGAGCTCAATGTCCAGCCCAGGGTCTTGGTGGCCCTAGTGTGAAACCATGAATCAAGAGCCTAACCCAGCAGGAGCTGAAGGACCTAACCCTTGAGCCACAGGAAACCTAAGGAACCCATGGCATGTCCTGAATGGCAGAGGTATGGTTCTCAGATGTCTGGATCTCATGCACAGCCATGATCTATGAAAATAGGACAGCCACATTCTCTTCTGATGAGCAGAGGGCCTTAAATGGAGTAGCTTCAGGGCTACAGCAAGAAAACGAGATGGGCCAAGAGGCTGGACCATCCAGAGACATGTGTTATGGAAGAGCTGACAGAATTGAGTCTCTTACCACCAAAATTCCCACCCCTCAGATTGTTCATTATTTCTTTCTTTCTTGGCAGCCTTTGGAAGTCAAGTCAATAAATTATTCCAACAGTTAGGAAATGCTGAGGCTGAGAAAATGCTCCATAGCCCAGGGATAGCCCAACACACGGAACCTGAGTCTGTACAGACCCTGACCTATAATAGGCCTCCTTCTCACCTGCTGTGCTCCTGCTCAGCAATCAACAAGTCAGCCAGCCGCAGCCTGCTGCAGTGAGGGTGAGTGGGGAGATTCAGTTCTTTCACTGTGACCCTGCTCCCATTCCACACCAGGCTACAGGGGCAGGAGAGAGCATGAACAGAAGGAATGAGCAGCCACAGCATCAGTGAGTCTTCCCAGCCAGGAGTGGAGTTCACACAGACTTTGTGACATCCCTATTCCCACCACCTCCAGGTCCTAAAGCATCCTGGGCAACTAGGTGAGGTGGTTAAAAAAAAAAGAAACCACAAAAGGATTCAAGAAAGAGTGTTGATCAGGTTGGGTATTTTGTTTTATTATCTTTGGGTCAAAGAAGAGGGGACTTCACAACAAATCCATGGCCGAGGCAGGAAAACAAGAGGACAGAGGGCCTTACAAATCTGGCAGAGGCCTTTTTATAAGAATTTTTCTTCTAAGCAAGAAAGAAGCAACCAGGCTCAAGGAGCTCAGAGACCTTGGCCATGGGATCCCCTGGAACTCTGCAGGGGCTACACCTCTGAGGACTGAAAATACCCCAGGGACTTTTGTCATAACCTGTTGCTGCCATACTCCTCACCTAGATTTGATTGATGACAGTCTCAGCTGATGCCTGTTCTAGCTTCTCCAGAAGCCTAATATCCTCTGGCTTGCAAAAGAGGCAAGACAATTACCACTAAGCTGCCTCTAATTTTTTAGAAAGCAGAGAAGTTAAGGCCAGGCACCTTGGTGCATGACTGTAATCTCAGCAACTTGGAAGCCTAAAGCAGGAGAATCACAAGTTCAAGATCAGCTTCCGCAACTTAGTTAGACCCTGTCTCAGAGTAAAAAAATAAAATGGGGAGCTGGGGTTGAAGCTCAGTGGGAGAGCACTTGCTTAGCACATGTAAGACACTGGGTTTGATCCTCAGTACCACATATAAATAAATAAAGGTATTGTGTCCATCTACAACTAAAAAACTAAAAAATAAGTAAATTGGGCTGGGGCTATAGCTCATTAGAAGAGCACCCCCTGAATTCAATCTCCAGTGCCAAAAAAGCAAGCAAGCAGAGAGGCTGAAATACTGTAATGAATAATCTTTCAGAACTCAGTTCTCTCCCAAAATGACATCTGGCGATAAATGCAAATAGCTTATTTGTTACAAATAAAATGTAGAAGAGTTTGTCACTGGCACCTAGTAGGTAGAAAACAGCAACACTTCTCAATATCCTATGATGCACAAGACTGCCTGTGTAACAACAAAGGATCATCTGGCCACAAAAGTCCACAGCGAGAAACCCTGATTCAGACATGCCTTCTTCCTTTCTATATTTGTATTTTGCAGTACTAGGGACTGAATCCAGGGCCTTGCACACACCACGTAGGTGCTCTACCACCAGGCAACATCCCTAAACCTCCATACACAAGGAAGTCACATGCAGCCCACTCTTCCCACTAGCCAGCTTCCACTTACTTAGTCATAACCATGTAGGGGCCACTGAAGAAAGAGAAAGTGGGTTCATCATCAGCTTGAATCACTTCCTTTTCTCCAATTACCGGAAGAGATCCTAGATAGGCAAGTTGCGTCCCCCCTGTGAGATAAAACTGAAACCAAAGCACAGCTTTAAATCGTGGGGAAAAAAGAGGAAAAGCAAAATACTTCCAGAATCTTGTCACACAACTAAAAATGATGCTAGCTGCCACTTACTAAACTGCTGAATATCCAAATACACTATAACTTATTCCTTAATTTACATTATTCTCCCTAGAAACCCTGCAAGGTTGTAACACTCTTTCACTAATAAAGAAACCGACGCTCACAGAAAGAAATGAGATGCCCACTTGAAGTGCTATGGATGGGAATGAGGGGCCTATTGTGACCCTCTCAGAACCCAGGCCTATGTGTAGCCAAAGCTCACATTCCTCCGACCTCTACCATCCCCCAAGTCGCCTCAGCACAAGGAACAGAATTTTGAGCTGTTGTAAAACAACACTCACTCACTCAGCAATGTTTCCTAACTATTTCTGTTAAAGGTAGACTCAAGGACCCAAAAGATACTATCTGTCCTCAAAATATTCCTCAATTAAAAAATCTCAATTCCTTAAAATCATTCCAGTATGCCTGTAATCCCCATAATCAGAAGCCTGAGGCAGCAGAATGGCAAATTTGAGGCTAGCTTGGGCAACTTGGTGAGTCCCTATATTTGAATAAAAATGGGCTGGGAATATAGCTCAGTGGTAGAGTGTGGGAGGCCAACCTTACCGGTGACTGAGTTACACTCCCCGGCTGGGTGCTGAGGTGCTCAGTCACAGAAATGGGTGTGACTTGCTACAGCCCCATGGGTGAAGCTACGCTCACCTGTTCCTTTGTAATATAACCCCTTGCCCTGTTTAGGATAGAATCTTCCATGGAAGTGCCTTGTGTGTGTCCCCTTCTCTTACTGTGCCCTTGGGTGTGGCCTATCCAGGTGTCAGTCAACCTGCTGACAGTGGACATCATGAAGATAGACTCAGCCCCCTGAAACCTGACCCCTTGCCTCATTTAAATAACTTCTCCTCAATAAAAGGGGTCAGTGCGTGCTGTTGCTTTCTTTCTGCGGACTCTTAAGGTCAGAGGAGCCGTCACAGCGACCCCAAAGAAAAAGGTATTTGTGTCTCTTGTGTGGTTACTTCGTGCATCCCAGTTAGCCCAGTTTAACTAGAGCCTTTTAGTTGCGAGAACAAAAACCCGGCAGTAGAGGGTCCCTGAATTCAACGCCCAGTACCAAACAAACATCCCACAGGCTGTGTGTGGAAAGGCAAGGTCATTAAGAGGCAAATCCACAGAGATAGAACAGTGTGGCTTTCTGGGTCCTTTACTCAAAATTAAAAGATCATCTTTTAAATTCCTCAAATGTAGCCCAGGGTTATTCAAGGGAACTCCCAACTTTTTTTTTTTAACCATTGTCAGTAAGAACAAGAACATTATGAAATACCTTTCCTTCAAAGGGAAAAAAAGGAGCAAAAAGCATTGGTGAAGATAAGGAAGGAGGAAGGGAACAAAGTTCAGAGAGGGGGCCACAGATTCTCAACCATTGGCAACCTCTTACCTTCCCAAATCCAAAACTGTAGATATTTTGGGCAGAAATGACTCCAGCTTTAAGCAGCCGGTTAGGAGAGCCATTAGGGTTCCTAGAAATGTTTAAAGAAAGAAAAAAAAAAAATAAGAATTAACAACACATATCCAGAGAAAAATTACTAAACCAAGTTTTCAGAATGTGTAGTGCATTTTGCTTTGCCAGATGACTTAAAAAAAAAGAATGTAATCTCTTTCATTAGAAGATATACATTAAAGACCTTAGGCAATATACCTGTAATATACCAGCAACTCAGGAGGCTGAGGCAGGAGGACTTTAATTTGAGGCCAGCCTCAACAACTTAGTGAGATCTCATCTCCAAATAAAAAGAAATGGGGCCAGGGATGTAGCTCTCTTCAGGTGGTGGGGAAGAGGATCAGTCCCTTATTCTAGATCTGCATCAACATTAGCTACCAATAGCCACAATGAAAAATATGGCACATTTCACAAATCTGCACATAATCCTTATACAAGGGCCATGCTAATATTCTCTTCATACCAATTTTAGTCCATGTGATAGCTAAGTGAGCATGACTGCTTGATCTTTCTGTGTGTGTGTGTGTGTGTGTGTGTGTGTGTGTGTGTCTCTACAGACTGTATAGTAGCCAGTCTTTGAGAAGGAATGATTCTCACTTCCTGGTATTCATATCCCTCGAAGGTCAGACACATTATCTCAGTAGGATATATCATGAAGTATCACTTTCAAGATGAGATCTACCACGACTTCTGCCCTGATCTCTCTTGGAGAATCACTTGCTCTGGGGGAATTGTGGGATACTGAAGTAGTACTATGGAGAGGTCTGACACCCAGTAGCAATTTTCTAGTCATATGAGTGCACCATCTTGAAACTGGATCCTCTATCCCTAGTCAATCCTTTAATAATGGCAGCCCAAAATGACATCTTGACTGTGATCTAGCTAAGCCGTTCCCTGATTCCTGTCTCACAGAAATTTTATGAGGCAAAAATGTTTAATGTTGCTAAGTTTGAGGGCCAATTCATTATGCAGTGACAGAAAATGAATACAGACGACCAGAATTGCAAAGAATATTAAAACATTTATTCTCAAACTTTCTCATTTTACAGATGGGAAAACAGAGCCCTGGTTGGGGAAGCCTGCTAGCCTGAAGTGAGAAAACAGCGGTAGAAACCAGACCTAGATGCTGCTCATGTAGCTACTTCTCTTCCTGTAAACCACACCCAAAACACCACCTGCACACCAGGGCTCCATTAACTGGAGGTACCCTGAAAGGAGTGGTAATACCTTATATTTCTTTGGCTCCTAGAGCCTGGCATTATGTCATGAACATGGTAGCATTATGAGGAGCCGCTTCAGAAAACACTCTAAGTCCAAATTCAAATCAAAGAGAGCTTTATTTACCTGGCCAGGGACTGTCACCCACTTGTAGAGACTGAAGCTCTGTGGGAGAACAGCAATTTCCTGGCCTGTGTCTTGGGAATTTAAGGATGAAAACCACAACTCAGGGGCTTTTCTCAGTGTCATGCAAGCACGCAAGTTACAAAAGTTAAAAAAAAAAAAAAAAAAAAGCAGTCAACTTAACCACATCTCAGGTCCAAACAAGTGTTAGACAACTGTATCCTGAGTTTCAGCTGAGCAGGGGCGATAATCTATTTTAAAGTCATGTAGACCTATAAATGTATTCAAACCCAGGATGTAACACACCATGACCACCATCATATCCTGAGTTGGGTACATTCTGTGGGGTATAAAGTAAAGAAAAACAATTTTTTAAAAGACAGCTTTCTTTTAAAAAATGGGTCATGCAGTTAGTTCCCTCTTCACAGGAGCAGTAACAGAAAACTAGAATAGAGTCTAGAACAGCTAAGATGGAGACCCTACTGCCATACTTTTTGTTTGTATAGCCACAGTGACTATTCCTGCTATCCCAGTACTAGTAACTTATTTGATGCTTGCAGTTATCTCATTTACTCATCATTTTACTACTGATATCTAAAAGCCTTATGTCTACTTTAGCTAATACAATTGTTCACAACTATATTGATTTAAAAACCTTGTCTATATCTATATTAACCTATCAGCCTATATTTATCTATAACTATACTGGCATATTGACTTAACACCTTTCACCATTCCATCTTTTTTCCTGTGGCTTAAATCCTATGTCTTACTCCTGATGAACTTTTCCATGAACTGATGTCTTATTGTTGCTTATCTAGGTTATCTGACCTTATTCCTATAGTCTATGACTTATTGGTTATATGGATCAGTTCACACCAAGACAGTAAGTACTGAATTAGTACTTGCTAATTGAATAATTTTTGCTCAGACTGAAGGAAAAAACATTCTACTGCCACAGAAGCCAGTTCCTCTTCTTGACAAATGGCAGAGGCTGGAGGGACAGTGCATTCCAAGCTCCAGCCTGCACTAGTTCTGTGAATCTCCATGTGCCACTATTCATGAACAGATGTAGACATTGTACTTAAGTACAGACTCTGTCTCCTCAGAAGTACAGACTCTGTCTCCTCAGCAACTCTTCAGTGCCAGGCTGGCTCTTCCCTGCTTTAACCTGCCAAGCAACTAAAGAGAAGATTCTGACATCTAGAAGGAAGTAAATAAGACATCCTAATTTACATCTGATGGCCCAGCATCATTACTCTCAGTCAGTGTAGATGACAACCACATCACATTATTTGAACAGACCCACTATGAGGTAAAGGCTCCTCTCCTACATCACCTCAGCAGTGTCCTCTAGAAACCAAGTATATGTACTTATACCTCAAAGATCTAGGAGATAGTGGACTGTTTCTTGCCCATGGAAACAGACTTGGAGCTGGCTGTGAGGCTGAGACCACCAAGCAGCAGAATAGCAGGTATCACTAATAAGGCCTCCCATCCTCCTGGGGCCCCTGGGCAGCATTTGTGGCTCTTTGAGGGTGTGAGTTCTGACTAAGCAACAGAGTAGACTGTTTTCTTTTTTTTCTTTTTTTTTTTTTTTTTAAAGAGAGAGTGAGGGGGGGGGAGAGAGAGAGAGAGAGAGAGAGAGAGAGAGAGAGAGAGAGAGAGAGAATTTTTTAATATTTATTTTTTTAGTTCTCGGCAGACACAACATCTTTATTGGTATGTGGTGCTGAGGATCGAACCCGGGCCGCACGCATGCCAGGCGAGCGCGCTACCGCTTGAGCCACATCCCCAGCCCGAGTAGACTGTTTTCTAAGAGTGACCTGGACAAAAATTATAGTTCAGACCACTATGTTTTGCTCTTATCTAAATTTCTCTATCCATATCTATGTAACTAAACTTGCCTGCATGAAGGGAAGAAAAAACTAACTCCAGTTATCTACCACCATAATTACCTGTTCTTCTCAATTCAGTGCTTTTATTTTCTTTTCCTATCCAGGTTCTGATATGGCACCACTCACAGATCTAAGAGGCCAACTCTTATTCCCAGGATCTGTGTGGTTTCTTTTTTTTTTCATATTTATTGTTTAGTTGTAGTTGGACACAATACCTTTATTTCACTTATTTATTTTTATGTGATGCTAAGGATCGAGCCCAGGGTCTCGCTCGTGAAAGGAAATTGCTGTACTGCTGAGCCACAACCCCAGCCCTTGTGTGGTTTCTTTCTATTAAAAAAAAAGGAGTGGGCTGGAAATGTAGCTCAGTGATACAGTGCCGGCCTAGCATGTGTGAGACTCTGGGTTCAATCTCCTGCACCACAAAAAAAAAAAAAAAAAAAAAAGATGGGTAATAGAATGGGGAGCAGTAAAGTAGAGGAAGAGAACCAAGAAAGGAAGAGGGGAAAAAACAGGAAGCACTGGGAAATGAAATGGACCAAATTATGTTATATGCATGTTATGAATATGTACCAAATCCCACTATCATGCATAATTATAATGTACCAATAAAAAAGAAAGTTCCACAAAAAAGTTGGCAGTTACATTCCATTTTATTTTCCATTAAACATTCTATTCACCCCATAGTTAGAATGTTTCATCTTTTTAAAATGGAAATTGAGATGTGCCACTCTAAACAAATGCTGTCTAGGTTATAAGTAAAATTTTACAAGTTTATCAACACTTAAACTTAGATTTTCCAGCCAGATGCAGTGGCACACACCTGTAATCCCAGCTTATCAGGAGGCTGAGGAGGATCTCAAGTTGAAGGCTAGTATGGGCAATTTAGTGAGACTCTGTCTCCAAACAAAATAAAATAGTAAGACTCGGTGTATAGCTCAGTGGTTAGAACTTTCCAGTACCAGGAAAACAAAACAAAACACTTGGGTTTTCCTTTCTGGCTGGCCTGTGAACCCACCCTCCTTGTACTGAGCCTCTACCTAGCACCAGGCTGCTAATCAGTGAGGGTTTCTGTCTGCCTAACTAGGAAAATGGAGTACACATACAAATAAAATGATTACAATCTGAACTATAAATGGGAAAACGCATGCAAGGGACAGGGGCAGGAGATGAGGTAGGATGGGTTGACCTCGCAAGGAGTTTATCCTGATAACAAGGAAGGTCCCAAAGAGTTTTTAGTAGAGTGGCACATCTCAATTTCCATTTTAAAAAGGTCATTCTGCCCAGGTACAGTAGTGAATTATCTGTAATCCCAGATACTCAGGGGGCTGAGGCAGCAGGTTCAAAGCTAGCCTCAGCAATTTAGTGAGGCCCTAAGCTATTTAGCAAGACCCTGTCTCGAAAAATAGAAAGGGCTGGGGATGTGGTTCAGTGATTCAGTGCCCCTGGGTTCAATCACTAGTACCAAAAAAAAAAAAAAAAACCAGACAGCACTGGTGACACACACCTGTAATCCCAACAGCTCAGGAGGCTGAGGCAGGAGGATAGCAAGTTCAAAGCGATCCTCAGCAATTTAGCAAAGCCCTAAGAAACTGGGCAAGACCCTGACTCAAAATTAAAAATAAAAAGAGATGGGGATGTGGCTCAGTAGTTAAATCCCCTGGGTTCAAACCCTAGTTATAAAACAAAAAAACAAACAACAAGAAAACACAGAAGAGTCAGCCATCTGCCCCACTGCCCAGCTTTCTGCTGGGCTCCTCAGATCTGAGAACTTCATTTTCTGCTAACCATGGGGTGATTCCCACTGAAACCATCTCCTCTAGACCTTCTGAGAGGGAGGGAAGAGATGGCTGAAGATGTTCCTCTGGCCAATCTTTATCAAGGGCATGGGTTCTCTTTCCAAGTTCATCACTTTTGGTGGGCCGGATGCCAGAAGGTACTGAGGAGACAGAGACTGAAGCAGCCCACAATCCAGGGCTCCCACACAAAAATGCTGGGGAAGTGCAGAACATTTCACTCTGGCTTGAAGCCATACTCACCCCTGCATGAGACCCCCAAACCAGGGCGGGCTGCAAATGAGCCGTTGAGGGGAGTCTATCTTCTTCAGAAGGTCATAAGAGAAGCCCTGGATGATGGCCTGCATGTGTGAGGCGCAGCGCTGCATAAACTCCACCATCTGCAACATAAGACAAAGACACTCAATGCTGGCCACACCAGCCCTTAATGGGAGTTGGAAGCTTGGATGTGAAGATGAATGGTCTGAGGAACTGAGAGCTCCCAACAGGTAAATCTATGGAAAAGGGAGGGCTCCAAGTGATTTTCTAAAGATACGAAATGCTTTCCAGGGAGAAGACTTGTCAATGATTTCCAACTCCCTTCTTCAACAGATGAAGAAAATGGGCAGAAAAACCAACAGCTAAGGGGCTGGGGATGTGGCTCAAGCGGTAGCGCGCTCGCCTGGCATGCGTGCGGCCCGGGTTCGATCCTCAGCACCACATACAAACAAAGATGTTGTGTCCGCCGAAAACTAAAAAAAAAAATAAATGTTAAAATTCTCTCTCTCTCTCTGTCTCTTTAAAACAAACAAACAACAACAACAACAAAAAAAAACCCAACAGCTAATAAGCAGGAGAGCCAGAAGTAGGGAAGGAGACTGGATGCGACAAGTGCTCACACTATACATGACCTTTTGTTTACATTTGTTATGATATTTAGTCTTCATTAAAACATATCACAATGCTAAGTGAGGTAGTGCACACCTGAAATTCCATCTACTCAGCAGGCTGAGGCAGAAAGACTGCAAGTTTGACATCAGCCTCAGAAACTCAATGATACCCTATTGCAAAAAAACATGTACTCTGTTTGTTTTTTCAGTGCAGGGCTCCCCAAAAAACAATACATCACATCTGCCAGTGTGTGAACTCAAGCAGGTTACTTAATGTCAACAGGCCTCAGTTTCTCTGTTTATAAAATGAGGAACATATTATTGTCTACCTGAGAAGTTGTTGTTAGATTAAAAGTAAGTTACTACATGAAAAACATTTAGAACATGAGTCCTAGTAAGTAGTAGTTTAATGGGTTAGACAAATTATAATTGTTCTCCATTCCCACTGCACAGATGACTAGAAAGGTTCACTAGACTTATCCTAGGTTTTTCAGGGTAATTTGCTTTAACTCAGGCATATGTGTCTAATGCCAATGTTAAGACTTGCTGCAAGCCCTGTGCTGCACCAGGATACTCACTCTCAACTCAGTGTTCTTCCACTGGGTATGACTGCAAAGTGGGATCCATACTTACTGGAGTGCTGCGATCCTTCCCTGCTGCCAAGGCCCAGGTCTGTGGGTTTCGACCCTTCTCATCATGGAGCCGCAGGTCACCTCCTGCATCCAGCAGTTTGCTAAGGATCCACTGATTTCCTGAAAATGCTGCTGCGTGAACAGGTGTGCTCCCATCAAAGCAGCGGCTGGGAGTAGGAAGGGAGGAATTGTACAGTGAGTGTCCATGACAAAACTCCTTCCTTCCAGGATGGAGGATTCAATACATATAACACAGGGCTCCCAGTTTACACTGGCAACCTTCAGTGATTATTCACGATGCCCTGGTCTGTCCCAACAGGAGTTTAACACTCATCTTTTTTCCATCATTAACTTTACCCTCCAAGATATTATCTTTCCCATGTCCATTAAGTAAGGAAACAAAAGGGCAAGGCTGAGGTTCATACATAAATATGTGTCTGACTACAAATCATAGTGTTCTTGCCCTAGCACCCCCTGATATTAACTGCCCTTTTTTGTCTACAGTACCCTAGGGTCAGGCTGGTCAAGCACAGTAACCGGAAACCATCTCTCGTGTGACAATTGTTCTGAGACAAGCATCGTGGCGCACAACTATAATCCTAGGGACTAAGGCAGGAGGACGGCAAGTTCAAGGTCAATCTGGGTAACTTAGCAAGACCCTGTCTCAAAATAAAAACCAAAAAGGGCTTAGGATGTAGTTAGGTGGTAGGAAGCCTGGAAGAGCACCCCTCGATTCGGTTGTACCATCAAAAAAGAGACAACTGTTTTAGGCGCCACCCCTCCTTAAACCTTGCAGTTGAGACCCATAACACATTGGCATAACCAATTCAGATAAGGATCTACACCACACAAAAAAATATCATCAATGCCATTAAACTATGTGAGACAAGGTATGGCTTTTATTGTGACTAGGGTATGGTGATGGTGTGATGTATAGTTAGTTTCTTAACCTGGTTGCACATCAGAACCACATGGGAAGTTTTGCCCTTTAGTTGAAAAACAAACACAATTGGGATAAGGAAGACGGAAGGGGAAAGGAAAGGAAAAGAAGTTAACAAAGGAACAAAGAAAAAAAATTTTTAAAACCTTGCAACTCTAGGCTGGAAGCAGTGGTGCACACCTGTAATCCCAGTGGCTTGGGAGGCTGAGGCAAAAGCAAGGTACTAAGTAACTTATTTAGAGACCCTGTCTCTAAATAAAATACAAAATAGGGCTGGGGATGTGGCTCAAAGGTCAAGTGCCCCTGACTTCAATCCCTGGCACCCCGCCAACACACACCAAAACAACAACAACAAAAAACCTTTGCAACTCAAGATACACAGTTTTCTTGTCCAAAGGCAGCTACTATTACAAGTTTTTCTATCATTTCAGGATTTTCTATGTATATACAAAAGCATGAATATGAATATATTGTATAATCTGTTTCCCACCTAAATTTTTTCATTTAACACCTTGCAAGGGAGTACAGGTCCAAGTGGAATCAAAATACATAGTTTACTGGGTCGCAAGTTCAAAGTCAACCTGAGTGACTTAGCAATATCCTAGGTAATTCATAAGTGTCACAGTAGAATGGGTAGAGAATAGTGATGGGAGGGGAGGGGAGGGGGGATAGGGAAGGCAGCAGAATACAACTGACACTAGGATTGCTGTATGTATACACATGGATGTATAACCAATGTGATCCTGCCATCTGTACACGTGGAAAAATGAGAATTCATACCCTATTTGAATCAAATGTATGATATGTCAAGATCATTGTATTGTCTTGAGCAACTAATAAAAAAAAACATAATTCATAGAGACCCTTTCTCTAAATAAAAAATAAAAAGGGCTGGCGAGGGCTGGGGATTTGGCTCAAGCGGTAGCGCGCTTGCCTGGCATGCGTACGGCCCGGGTTCGATCCTCAGCACCACATACGAACAAAGATGTTGTGTCCACCAAAAACTAAAAAAAAATAAATAAATATAAAAAAAAAAAAAAAAGGCTGGCGATGTGGCTTAGTGGTAAAGCATCCCCTAGATTCAACCCCTGGTACTTAAACAAATAGGGATATAGCTAAGTGGTAGAGCATCCCTGGGTTCTATCTTCAGTATGAATGTTGAGGGGATTACCCTTGAGAACACTTATTTTCTAGCTACTGATGTTATTGTACTTACTGATTTGGGTCTGATCCATAATCCACCAGAACATCAACTACCTTTGTAAGGCCCAATAATGCTGCAACAAAAAGTGCTGTTTGGCCCAAAGAGTTAACTGCATCAACATAAATTCCTGCAAAAACAAATACAGAATTAATGCAAATCAGAAATCTTCCTAAAATGAAACTAGAAAATTTCAATATAAAATTACATTATATTTCTTGAATTACTGCTGTGAACTTTTAAAAAAAAAAGGTAGATGGATCCATTTTAACACACACAGAGGGGCACAAATAAATTAGAAGGCAAACCTAGTGTTTTATTTATCAAAAATGTTTCAAAAACTGCGCTGAAATAATACACTTTGGTATTATTTTCTAAAAAAGAAAGAATGAAAGAAATTAAGGCTGGAGTGGTAGCTCATGCCTTTAAACCCAACGACTTAGGGAGGCTGAAAAGCAGAATTCCAAATTTGATGTAAATCTCAGTTTACTGAGGACCTAAACAACCTAGTTCAGCCACTGACTGAAAAAAATGAGTTAAAGATGTGCCTCAGCGTTGTGTGTGCCTCTGGGTTCAAGTCCAATACCAAAAAGGACAACAAAGTATGGGGTTGGGGTTGTGGCTCAGTGTTAGAGCATTCACTCTGGGCATGTGGGAGGCCCTGGATTCCATCTTCAGCACGGCATTAAATAAAAATAAATAAATAAATACATACATACATACATTGTATTATTGTATTGTTTCCATCCACAGCTAAAAAAATAAATATTAAAATAAAAAAATAAATAAAGGTAATTTTTAAAACACGTAGTAAAAAAAGGTCTTGCCTTCATCAGAAACCACTCTTCATATAAAAAAAATATATATATATATATTTCAAGAGTGGCCAGGATAGGCCAGGATAGATGAATCAACCTGTAGATCGAACAACATACTGTACATTCAAAACCCAACTTAAGGGGCTGGGTATGTGGCTCAAAGCGGAAGCGAGCTTGCCTGGCATGCGTCGGGCCATCCTCAGCACCACATACAAAGACGTTGTGTCCCCGGAAAACTAAAAAATATTAAAAATTCTCTATTTAAAAAAAAAAAAGTTAATCATCTTCTCTCCCACTTTCTGTAGATAGAATAACAATAAAAAAAACCCAATTTAAAAATAAACTTTAAAAAGGAAACGCTGTGTAACCTAACCATAAAAGCCCCACGATGGCAGGCCAGATAGCCCACGCCACTAATCCCAGAGAATTGGGAGATTAAGACAGGAAAATGACTATCTCAAAGCCAGCCTCAGCAAAAAATAAGAACTACACAATCTCAGTGGGTGTACACCACAAACCTTCCCCTACCCACGGGAACAATTGGTTCTAAAAAACTACCCTTACCCCCAAAACGAAAAAAAATTACAAAAAAAAAAAAACCTCATTATACCTACACTTTGTAACAGTAAGTAAAGAACGGAAACCACTCAGACTGCGTTCCCTCCCTCTTACTCTCCTAAAAAGAGAGAAGAACGATCATCAATGGCAAGAGGCAGTTGCAGTAAAGCAACACCAAATGCCTGCTTCACGCTCAGAAGGGAACGCTACAGCTCCTCCTCGTGGTTTTCGGTACTCTACACGATCAGAGAAACTTCTCTAGTAACGAACTATAGAAATGATCCCTGAAAGTATAGTCTTAACGTTCATCCCCCTTCCTTTCCCAAGTGCATGAAACACACACACATTTTGCTGATGGTGAATTAGTCTTCCAGCACCAGATTTCTAAAATGTATATTGGCAGATGTTTTCTAAAGAAAATCTCTCTATTACAATAGTTATGTAAAGCGGTTTGAATACGCTTTTGAGTTTTCAAAGACATTACAAACTGGCACATTAATTAACATTCGGTTGTTAAAGAGCCAATCACACGCCAGTTATTTCCAGCCCCGCCCCAGTGCCGCTACGCAACGTTTTTTACCCACTGACATGTGCTGACGTATACCAAGCGCGCCGGAGCCCCGGCTACCATCGCAATCATAACTCGTTTTGGACCCGCGGTCGAAGCTATGAGACTTCACCAGAAAAACGAAACAATTAAGAGTGAAAGCGATAATCCAAAGCCCTATTTTAAAATTTTTATCCTGTTATCAAAATACCAGGGAACTGGGCGTGGTGTTCGCCTGTATTAGCAGCCACTCAAAAGCAGAGGCAGGAGGATGGCAAGTTCAAGGCCAGGTTCAGAAATTTAGCGAGACTCTGTCTCGAAACGAAAAGTAAAAGGGCTGGGATGTAGTTCGGTGGTAGACCGCCCGTTTTCAATCCCCAGTACCAAAACATACAAAACAAAAAACAGGAATAAGCGTCGTGTGAGGCCCATGAGAAGCTCATGGATGTGCACAGTTTCCGAAGAGTTCACGGTGAGCACTGCCTTTCGACAAACCAAACTCCCAAAATTAGATTGACTCTGGTGTGTCTTAATGCTTTGCTATCCATAAAAATGATTTCTGAAGAAGCTTGATCCTTAATTTGGGTCTTTTTACTGGCAAAGGTAGGCTAACCAATAACTTTGGGTAGCACTGATCCAATGGCACCTCAGCCAGAGGTGTAGTCAAGTAGATGAATGAAATTTCTGTGCTATAGCCAAACCTTATAAAAATAGAACCGATAATCTGTGAACACCGCAAGATATGCCCTGATAGCAGCTAAAATTTGACTGTGATGGGTAACCTATCCCTTCCCTGCCTGAACTCCATTTTGTGGTGCATTTTGTGTTGACTCTGTTTTGTCAATTTCTGTTCATAAGTTTCTGAGGGGGGGGTAATCTTCTGTTTGTCTGAAGGAATAATGGTATTTTCACAAATATTTGAAATGAAAACCATGCACACACAGAGATACCAAAGATGTATTATTTTGTTTTGTTTTTTCCCCCCAAAGAATTTTCTACAAACAACATGGTTTCTGTTTAAATGAACAGGTCAATGTATTATTCCTCTGCTGTAAGCTTCTGTGGCTCCCCATCTCCTGGGTTAAAACAAAACTTTTCTACAGCCTTAGAAGGCCTTGCATAAACTAGTCCACACTCACCTCCTTAGTTTTCTTTGTACCCCACTTCTCTCACTCTATCCACACTGGCCATATAGTTCCTCATACTCATATTTTCTTCTGCCAGGAAGTCATTACAAACTGTTCTGACAGACATTTCCCTCCAACCTCCAAACCCCAACATCATTATTTAGATATCTAACCAAGTGCTATTGTCTCCAAATCTTTCCTCAACCTCCTTAGATCATTCTATATGTGATTATTTGATTGATGCCTATAACCTGCATGAGACTTTTAAGTTCCAGAAGGGCAGGGACTGTGCATGGTTTTACATTCACAATATCTCAAGCACCTAGTATTAAATGAATAAATCCAAGAGCATAGAATAGGGCTAAATAGGGCTGGTTAACATTACATTATTAGCCATTCTTAAACTGGGGAGGGGATGAGTCAACAAAGATACTACCCAATCTGTGAAGGGTTTAAGGTCAGCCCTGAGGTCTACTAACATCTTAAGATAAGATTGAGGGTGGGGAAAGGGGGTACAAACAGAGATGGGAGGAAACACAGAAGGTGGGTTGTGGTGGCAAAAGAAGTAAGACTTCCAAAAAGGAGGATCAGTTAGTGTTGACACCAGAGATATCCAGTAAGAAGAAGCAGTGTTCATGGTGAGAGCAGTGCTAGCAGGGTTTATATTTCTTACTGCTCAGGGATTGCTGTTACCAAGTATATGTGGTATATTTGTGTCCCCTATTAGAGTGTCTCCCCTACTCTAGAGGAACTGCCAAATGTATCTCCTTAATTTCAGTACCTGGTATCTGTCCAACACAAACAAGCCTAACAGTAGAGAACAGCAAAGAATAGTGAGGGAAGCCAGGTATTGTAATGCACATGTAGAATCCCTGCGAGTTACTAGGGATGCCGAGGCAGGAAGATGACAAGTTTCAGGCCAGCCTAGCCAACTAGACAAGACCTGTCTCAAGATAAAATAAAGCGCTGGGCGCAGTGGCACATGTGTGTAATCCCAGTAATTTCAAAGGCTGAGGCAGGAGGATCACCAACCTCAGCAACTTAGCAAGGCCCTAAACAATTAAGAAAGACCCTGTCTCAAAATAAAATATAAGGAGTCCACCGCGCGACCAGCACGCTGGTTTCATATAAGAGGTTCGTAGCATAGAAGTTAACTAGTGAGATCAAAATAAACACACACAGACTCAATTACCTTTTTCTTTGACTAGGTCCGAGATGGCCCTCCCTCTGGCTCTCGCCTCAAACCACCCGGTGGGGCAGCAAGGCTTACTCAGGACTAGCAGGAGAGAGAGCGAGCGAGGGAGTGGACTTTTATTGGGGAACAAGAAATTCAGGGGAGGACTGGGGATGTGGCTCAAGCGGTAGAGCGCTCGCCTGGCATGCGTGCGGCCCGGGTTCGATCCTCAGCACCACATACAAACAAAGATGTTGTGTCCGCCAATAACTAAAAAATAAATATTAAAAAGTTCTCTCTCTCTCTCTCTCTCTCTCTCTCTCTCTCTCTCTCTCTCTAAAAAAAAAAAAAAAAAGAAAAGAAAAAAAAGAAAAAGAAAAAGAAATTCCACCCAATGAAGGTCGAGGGGGGCAGCATTCCAAGGTCAGGGTCAGTGATTGGTCTCAGGGTCAATGGTCAGTCACACCCCCACACAGACAGGCTCTTGCACCTGGAGAGGGTGGGGATAGCTCCCACACAGTTTGGCCAGAACGCTTCACACCCAATCAGGGAGGTGCCCAATCACGTGCGAGAATGGCTTCCCACAAAGGAGGGCATGATGACACAAGCCTGTAATCCCAGTGGCCAGGGAGGCTGAGGCAGGAGGATCAGGAGTTCAAAGCCAGCCCCTACAAAAAGTGAGGCATTAAGCAACCCAATGAGAACCTGTCTTGAAATTAAATATAAAATTGGGCTGGGGATATGGCTCAGTGGTCAAGTGCCCCTGAGTTCAATCCCCAGTACCCCCCAAAATAAAATAAAATATTAAAAAGCATTGGATGTGGTTTGTGGTTTTAAGCACCCATGGGCTCAATCCCTGGGAGGGAGGGAGGGAGGGAGGAAGGGAGGAAGGAAGGAAGGAAGGAAGGAAGGAAGCTGTAGGTGTAGCTCAGTGTTAAAGTGTCCCTGGGATCAATCCAGTCCTGCAAAACAGAAACAAACAAACGAAAAGAATGGGAAGACCTCTCCATGGATGTCTGATGTTTTGCTTATTGTGGGAACAAAGTACTAACTACACTTTGATCTTTCTGTAAACTTTGGAAGACATAGAATCCTCATTAGGGCAAAGTGAATACATGCTTACTGTCCAATAAAATAAAGATAATTTTCCCTCTGCAGCAAAGGGTATACTGTCTATTATAAAGGATCCATGTTCCCTAACCTCAAGGTTCCTTTACTGTAAAACAACCCATTACATATACAATATCATCTGGTTCTCTTTGCTTGGCTCTATAAGAACTGGGGTTAGAGGAACTAAACACAAAAATTATATTCTGGCTACTGTAACAAACTATCATTCATCTCTGACCCAGGCATCTCATCTTTTATACCAGCAACCATAAACCTATAGCAGGCTAACATGTAAACTATTCAGTTTGTGACAGAAAGGACCACAGATAAGGGAAACAGGTTTATTAATCCCTGGGACTGGTGAGGCAAACAAACCCAACCAAGATCTTGAAGGGCTTTTGGGACTAGGAAGCATTTTTGGAGGCCCTGAGTAGATGGGATCCAGAGGCACTTTACCAGTGAGCTAAATCCACAGCCCCTTTTATTTCAGGTTTATTTTTATTTTACTACAGGGTTTCCCCTAAATTGCTGAGGCTGGCTCAAACTTGCAATCCTCCTGCCTCAGCCACCCCCATCTCTGAGTTGTGGGATTAAAGGTGTGGCATTGAGTCACCATTCTTTAGGTGATACAGATGTCCTAAAGAGGAAAAAAAATTTTAAAAATTGAAAAATCTGGTGTGATGCTGCATCCCTCACGTAAAATCCCAGCTATTCAGCAGGATCACAAATCAGAGGGCAATCAGAGGAACCCTATTGAAAATGGAAAAAAGGGAGAAAAAGAAACATAATTTTAAAAAAATCACTACCCTTACAACTAAACAAATCCTTTGAAGATTTTTTTTAAAAAAAAAACCGCTTGAGCCACATCCCCAGCCCCTTTTGAAGATTTCTTATAAGTCCAATGAGACCAAGCTGTGATGTTACCAAGCCTGAAAGAGAGACTACTGCTGTCTTTAAGAACTTTTGCAACAGATACCACTCAGACTGTGGTCTCTCCCTCTCAACCTCAAAAGAGGATTAAGAACGATCATCAATGGCAAAAGGCAGTTGCAGTAAAGCAACACCCAGAGCCTGCTTCACGCTCAGGAGAGACCACTCAACTCCTCCTCGTGGTTTTCGGTACTCTACACAATCAGAGAAACTTCTCTAGTAACATACTATAGAAATGATCCCTGAAAGTATAGTCTTAGCCTACTCCCACCGGGCCCTGCTGGGTCTACCATGATTATTCACTTTTAGATGAAGATGAGGTAGGTTCCCCTCCTCCCCGCCCCCATTTCTAATTCCACTATAAATCATAAAACACACTTTGCACGACAGTATTTTCAAACACTGTCATTCTACAACACAGTTTAACGTTCTAGATGAAAATATAAGTTTTTAAAAAAAGTTTTCAACACATCCAGCTGAATTAACATAATGACTAACGACAGCCAGTCACGACCTGGTTTTTAGAGCCAAGGAGGCGTCCTCTCCTTGGTTCTAAATTTGGCCCCGCCCCTTACAGCTAAAGGGAAGGGCGGGCGTGGCCTCTGAGACTCTGGTTGCTTCTGGTGATTGGTAAAACAGAGCAGTTGCTCAAAACAGCTGCCTAAGAATTTAACTTTCAAGCACTAGTTAAGAGGCAGGTCACTGTGACCGTGGCAAGGAGGGGAATTGGGTGACTGAGACCCAACACTTGGAAAACAAAACCTTTTGTGTTTTGTGCCGTGTTTGCAATTACCGATCACTCTTTGAATATTAAAAATAAATCTAATTGTCTGGTAGGTTGGGCATTATTTCTTCCGTGAACAAATACGTGTGTCAACCATTAGGGTTGTATTAGGGATTTTGGGTCTTGTTTTGTTTTTGAGAATTCTATTATAAAATTGGTTTTTGCACACTCTATGCTGAGCTATATCACCAGCCCTTTTTATTTTGAGCAGGATCTGGCTAAATTGATCAGGCTGGCCTCCAACTTATTATCCTCTTGTCCCAGCCTGGGATTACATGAATCCACCGCCATGCACAGCACATTAGCTACCATTTACTGACAGTCTGTCACATATTCAATATATGTTTTTTTGGATTTTTAGTTGTAGATGGACACAGTACCTTTATTTTACTTATTTACTTGTATGTGGTGCTGAGAATCAAATCCAGTGCCTCACATGTGTGTGCCAGACAAGCACTCTACCACTGAACTACAATCTCAGCCCCTCGACAAAACTTTTTCTTTTTTTTTTTTTGCGCTTTTTTTTTTTGGGGGGGGGGCCACTGGCATTATACCCAGGGATACTTTACCACTGAACTATACCCCTGACCCTTTTTATTTGGAGACAGGTCTCACTAAATTGCCGAGGCTGGCCTCAAATGTGTGATCCTACTGCCACAGCCTTCCAAGTTAATGTCACTACAAGTATGTTCAAGAGTGCTTTACATGTAAAATATTAATCACCTCAGCTATATAGCCAGAGAAACTCAGGCATGAAAAAACTAGGTAACTTGAATAAGGTGACAGCTGTTGATCAGAGCTGGTAGATCCCAAAAGAAAAAAATGATCATCAATGACAAACAACAGTTACAGCAAGGCAACGTCAAGAGTTGGTTTCATGCTCGGGAGAAAGTTGCACTTCTTCCTTTGTCATTTTCTTATATGTTTTAGAGAAATTTCTCTAGACTCAACTATAGAAATAGCCCATGAAGACGGGCATGGTGGTGCACGCTTATAATCCCAGGGATTTGGGAGGCTGAAGCAGGAGGATCACAAATTCAAGACCAACCTTAGCAACTTAGCGAGAGGAGAGGTGCTGGTGGCTGGGACTGTGGCTCAGTGGTAGAGTGCTGGCCTAGCATGTGTGAGGCACTGGGTTCAATCCTCACCAGGTAAAAATTAATAAATAAAATAAAGGTATTATGTTCATCTACAACTAAAAATATTATTTTTTTAAAAAGTGCTAGGGATGTGGTTCAGTGGTTGAATGTCCCTGGCTTCAATCCCTGATACCAAAAATAAGTAAATAAATTAGTAATAAATAAATAAATGGCCCATGAAAATAGCCTTGACCTTGAAAGCACGGTCTTTGCAGGGTCTATTACAGCTATATTGTTTTAATTGATGACAAGATTTTTCCACGTACTGTCGAAGAAATACCATATAACTATATTTTGAGGGTGTTGTTTTATATGCAACTTTCAAAAAAATATTCTGAATACTTCTGAAAGGTTTTTTTTTTGGGGGGGTTCCGGGGATTGAACTCAGGGACATTCAACCACTGAGTCACATCTCCAGCTCTATTTTGTATTTTAGAGACAGGGTCTCACTGAGTTGCTCAGCATCTCCCATTGCTGAAGCTGGGGGTGGGGGTAGGGGGGATGGAATATTACAGGCATGCGCACCACCACGCCAGGCCTGAAAATTTCTAAAACACATTTTTTTTTCCTTTCTCTTTCTCTCTCTCTTTTTTTTCCGTAGTACTGGGGATTGAAGTCAGAGCCTCCCACCTACTAAGTATTCTACCACTGAAACACACTCCCAACCGTTTTAATCTCATTTTGAGTCGGGGACTTGATCTGCCTCAGTCTATGGTGTAGTGGGGATTACATCATCATGTATACCATCATGCCCAACAAGACTAGTTATTAATTAGCCTATTACAGACTGTCAGGTTTGTGGCGGTGACTTAGGAACAAAGCACCAAGCAGCCCCTGGGTGAGTGAAGCATATCAGGCACCTAAGGAACTGCCTGTCAATCAGCAGGGTCTCCTGGCCAATCCTGGATCTCAGCCAGTTCCCCGGACCAACTCTAGTGTTACAAGGGACTCTAAAAATCTCTTTTCCTGTCCCAAGCCCTTCCTTTCCTCCTGTAAGCCCCATAAAATTCCAGTTCCATCCAGCCCCCATGAGGTTTCTCCTCAGGCCCTCTTCCTATCTGCTCTGCTCCCGCCCCTGGGAGTGACAACTCAATAAAGCCTCCTTTAGCGGCCTTTTTAAATATGCCTCCTTTTGGCTGCTGCCATTGCCTGACCTTACACAGACAAAAGTCAATTAGAAGCTAGGGACTTCTGTCCCTAAAAACACTAAACACTTTCTGACCTGTTTAAAGATAAAGGGTTTGTTTTGCTGAGAAGAAGCTTTTTAGTTTGAAACCATCCCATTTATTGATTCTTGATTTGACTTCTTGCATTTTAGGAGTCTTGTTAAAGAAGTTGCTGATTATGAAGTAGATTGGGGTCTGCTTTTTTTTCTATTAGGTACAGAGTCTCTGGCCTAACTCCTAGGTCCTTGATCCACTTTGAGTTGAGTTTTGTGCAAGGAAGAGACAAGAGGTTTAATTTCATTTTGCTGCATATGGATTTCCAGTTTTCCCAGCACCATTTGTTGAAGACGCTATCTTTTTTCCAATGTATGTTTTTGGCACCTTTGTCTGGTCTGAGATAACTGTATTTATTTGGGTTTGTCTCTGTGTCCTCTATTCAGTACCATTGGTCTACAAGTCTTTTTTGGTGCCAATACAGTGCTGTTTTTAAAGAAACAATTAATGAAGTGAAGAGAGAGCCTACAAAATGGGAGCAAATTTTTACCAAATGCACATCAGATAAAGCACTAATTTCCAGAATATATAAATAACTAAAAAAACTTAACAATAGGGCTGGGGATGTGGCTCAAGCAGTAGCGCGCTCGCCTGGCATGCGCAGGGCACTGGGTTCAATCCTCAGCACCACATAAAAATAAAATAAAGATGTTGTATCCACTGAAAACTAAAAAATAAATATTAAAAAAAACTTAATAAAAAACAAATAATCCAATCAATAAATGGGCTAAGGAAATGAGCAAATACTTCATAGAAGAAGATATACAATCTATCAGCAAATTTATCAAAAATGTTCTACATCTCTAGCAATTAGAAAAATGCAAATCAAAACTACTCTAAGATTTCATCTCACTCCAGTCAGAATGGCAATTATCAAAAACTCAAGCAACAGTAAGTGCTGGTAAGGATGTGGGGGAAAAGGTACACTGATTCAGTGCTAGTGGGATTGAAAAATGGTACAACCACTCTGGAAAGCAGGATGGAGATACCTTAGAAAACCTGGAACAGAACCACCATTTGACTAGTTATCCCACTCTTCAGTCTATACCCAAAGGACTTAAAATCAGCACGCTATAGAGATGCAGCCACTTCAATGTTTATAGCAGCTCATTTCACAATAGCTAAACTGTGAAAACAGGCTAGATGCCCTTTAATAGATGAATGGATAAAGAAACTGGTATACACACACACACACACACACACACACACACACACACACACTACACAATGGAATACTACTCAGCCTTAAAGAAGAATGAAATTAATGCATTTATGGGTAAATGAACATAATTAGAGAATATAAAGCTAAGTGAAGTAAGCCAATCTGAAAAAAACTAAAGGCCAAAAGTTTTCTCTGATAAGTGGATACTGACTCATAATGGGCAGGGGGTAAAGGAAGAAGGGATGAACTTTGGATTGAGCAGAGGGGAGGAAGAAGAGGAGAGAGGGAGTATGGGGGGGAAAGATGGTGAATGATTTGGACATCATTACCCCTATGCACAAATGGTGTAACTCTACATCATACACAACCAGAGAAATGAAAAGTTGTATTCCATTTGTGTAAGAAGATAAAATAAAAATTGTTTTAAAAAATAAAAGATAAAGGGTAAGGGCTGGGGATGTGATTCAGTGGTATACCACTTTCCTAGCATGCATGAGTTCCTGGGTTGTTTTTTTTTTTAATATTTATTTTTCAGTTCTCGGCGGACACAACATCTTTGTTTGTATGTGGTGCTGAGGATTGAACCCGGGCCGCACGCATGCCAGGCGATCGCGCTACCGCTTGAGCCACATCCCCAGCCCGAGTTCCTGGGTTTGATCCCCAGCACCACAAAAGGAAAAATTTTTTTAAATATCCTAAATTTTGGAAGTTAATAGGTAGATTAAAGTATCCATGTGCTGGACACGTGAGTATGTGTGGGAGGCCAACCTTATACGTGACTGAGTTACACTCCCTGGCTGGGTGCTGAGGCTCTCAGTCACAGAAATGTGGCACCCTTCTTGGGTGCGAGGGTTGGTGTCTCGTGCATCAGTGTGTCTTGCTACAGCCCCAGGGTGAAGCTACGCTCATCTGTTCCTTTATAATATAACCCCTTGCCCTGTTTAGGATAGAATCTTCCATGGAAGTGGCTTCTCTTACTGTGCCCTTGGGTGTGGCCTATCCAGGTGTCAGTCAACCTGCTGACAGTGGACATCATGAAGATACTCAGCCCCCTGAAACCTGACCCCTTGCCTGATTTGAATAGCTTCTCTCAATAAAAGGCATCAGCGCGTGCTCTCGCTCTCTCTCTCTCTCTTTCTGCGGACCCTTAAGGTCAGAGGAGCCATCACAGCGACCCCAAAGAAAAAGGTATTTGTGTCTCTTGTGTGGTTATTTTGTGAAGCCCAGTTAGCCCAGTTTAACTAGAGTGACCCCTGAGCCTTTTAGTCGCGAGATCAGAAACCCGGCAAGTATGGACAGAAGAGACACTCTCTGGGGCTCATCTGGAAAACTTTTGTTTCTTTTTGTGTACTAGGGATTCAGCCCAAGGGCAATTTATTGGTGAGCCACATCCCCTAGTTCTGCCCTTTTTTGGGGGGTGCAGAGTGTATGACTGTAATCCCAGTGTCTCAGGAGGCTGAGGAAGGAGGATTGCAAGTTCAAAGCCATCCTCAGCAAATTAGTGAGGCCCTATGCAATTTAGTGAGACCCTGTCTCAAAATAAAAAAGGGCTGGGGAGGTAGCTCAGTGGTAAAACACCCCTGGGTTCAATCCCCAACTTCATATATATCCAAAATCCAGTCTAAATGTTACATTATTTTAAAAAATTATAATAATGGGCTGGGGATGTGGCTCAAGCGGTAGAGCGCTCGCCTGGCATGCGTGCGGCCCGGGTTCGATCCTCAGCACCACGTACAAACAAAGATGTTGTGTCCGCCGAAAAAAACTAAAAAATAAATATTAAAATTCTCTCTCTCTCTCTCTCTCTCTAAAAAAACAAACAAACAAAAAAACCAAAATACTCAGCACTACATAAAAATAAACAAAAATAAAGATTTAAAGAAATAACAACAACAACAACAAAAATACACACAATAATAATAAATAAAATAATAATGTTTCTGGTGAGTCTGGAAGAGAACCCAGTCTCTCTCCATATCCCCACCCCCCGCCAAAAAAAAAAAAAACCTGGTTTAAATGAGATTTCTTTTGTTCATTTAAACAATAACAAAAGCAGCAGCAGCAAACATTTCTCCTATATTTTAATGTTCCAAGGTCCCCTACTAACTCCTTTACATGGATTACCTCATTTAGTCTTAGAAATAAGCAGTTGAAGAAAGGAAAATTTAGAAGTCTAAGTGGATTTCCCAATGCCAATCTCTGTCTTGTAGGTCCTTACCCTCAGTAAATGCTGTGTGTTTCAGTTAACAGATAAGAAATTGTAGGGGAAGATTAATTTTAAAAAGACTTGAGAGTTCGGGGTCGTGGCTCAGTGGTAGAGCGCTTGCTTAGCATGCATGAGGCACTGGGTTTGATTCTCAGCACCACATAAATGTAAAATAAAGATATTGTGTCCACCTAAAACTAAAAAATAAATATTAAAAAAAAATGACTTGAGTGGGAGCTGTAGCTGTAGCCTATCATGCTTGAGGTCCTGGGTTTCAATCCTCAGCACTGAAAAAAAAAATTCAGGTTTCCTAAGCTTCCATTTACTAATCTCCTCTCCTATCATACAAACCGTGGGTATACAGGCATCATGTGGCCCTCCTGGCATTACTCACTGGGAACTGGGGCTCAAATACAAAAATGACAATATTACTGTTGCTGGGACCAGTAAACTGTTTTTGTCTCTGACCTAGGAGTCCATTATCTTCTGTCAACATCCACAAAACTGATGGCTAAGTTGTCAGAAGAAAGGAGAAACACCTGGCAATGGCTTATGAAGCCCTGCATGTCCTGGCTTCCTCCCTGAGTCTCCACGACCCTGCCTCCGGCCCTCTTCTTTTCTGATGGAATCTGGGCCTCTAGCATGGTAAGCAAATCCACCACCACTGAGCTACATCCCAGCCCCTCCAACTTCATTATTCAGCTCACTTCTGTTCTTGCCCCACAGTTGTTCGCTTTCTTTGAATCTGTCATATCCACTGTGCTCCAAACGACCAAAAAAAGGACTTTACCTGATTGTTAACTTTCCTTGAAATGCTATTCCTTGCCCTTTTTCCTTAGTTAACAGTGTTTAAATCTTTAGCTCTTAGGATTTCAGGTTCTCACACAGACCTCTCCTTTGCAGCACTTTTCACAGTTGTGATTTTAATTTTCTTTGCTTGATTATGTGATACTGTGTTTCTGAAGCTACAATTAGACAGACAGTCAGTATAGATAGGTAAATAGGGTCAGGTCTGATCAAGGAAGCCAATTTTGAGTGCAAGTTGGAGACTGTCCCCTGAGACTGAAATGTTAATTCCTTCTGAGCCCTTCCTCCACCATAACCTGCTCCTGCTCTAACCTGTTGCTAAGGTAACCTGTCCCAGGAATTGCCCCTTCCTACAGGGAGCTATAAGGTTGTTAATTAATGTGTCCTTGGCTGCTCCATCCTTCCCTTCTTCTTTCAGCTCACCTGTTTCCCACCTTTTGGCCATCCTACCGAGCATTCCTGGGTCTAGTCACATATGCAGGAAGAAGAAAGATAAGGGGAAGAGGGCAGGAGAACAAAGGAAGCCTAGGACACAGAAAAAGGGCAGACTGCATCACTTCTTAGGATACAGGGATTCCAGCTATTGCCTGCTTCTCCCTCCTGGGAGAAGTCAATGTTACTCTTTTTAAAATAAACCCTCCTTGCCTCAGCATACTTCTTTAATGTTTAAACTTAAACATGTGAGGGAGCAGAACTCTTCACCGATGACCAACAGTATCAATTCTATTGAAATCAAAACTTAAACCAGATACGGTGGTGCACACCTGTAATTCCAGCAGCTCAGGAGGCTGAGGCAGGAGGATTGCAAGCTTAAGGCCAGCCTCAGCAATTTATCAAGGCCCTAAGAAACTTAGGGAGACCCTAACTCAAAAAATGAAAAGGGATGGAAGGCTGGAGATGTAGCTGGAGGCTGGAGATGTAGCTGGAGGCTGGAGATGTGCAAAAGTGCCCCTGGGTTAAATCCCCAGTGCCAAGTAAATAAATAAATAATGAAATAAAGGGCTGGTATGTGGGTCATGGTAGTACCCCTGGGTTCAATCTCCAGTACCACTAAAAGCAAACCAAAACAACAACAACAAAACAAGAACAAACTTCTATAGCTCAGTGGTAGAGCATTTGCTCAGCACATACAAGGTTCTGTGTTTAATCCTCACCATTAGAAAAATAAAAAATTTTAAAAAATTAGCCATACAAACAAAAAACCGTTCAATCTTACATCCAATTCTAATTTCTCCTTCCCTCCACATTTCAGTACCCAGTCCTCTGCTGTTTTTCCTTGTTTCTCCACTCTTCCTCTGATCTCAAGGTTGTATTGTTTGTCTGTTATTTTTTGGGACTATGAATTGAATCCAGGAGTATTCTACCACTGAGCCACATCCCAGCCCTTTCTATTTTTTATTTTGACACAGGGTCTTGTTAAGTTGTCCAGGCTAGCCTTAAACTTGGGATCTTCCTGCCTCAGGCTCCCAAGTCACCATGCCTGACTTCAAGGCTACTTTTGGCAACTCCAAAGCTGAGATAGAGGTAAGAACCAATGACACAAAAAAGGGAATTGCTGGGGATGTAGCTCAGTGACAGAGTACTTTACTGACATGTGGGAGGCCCTAGGTTCTATCACCAGCACTGTAAGTAAGTAAGTAAATAAATAAACAAATAAATACATACAAAGGAGTAGGGTAGGAGACAAAGACCTTCTAATTTAGCTGATGCTTTCTGTAGCTTTGTTTTCATACTAAAGCTTACTCTTTTGTGCAAATTGTTAATAGATCATTCCAGTACCTCTACTATAGTACACAGCACCCTGCTGCAGGCCAATGCCCTCTCCTGTGGACTTCTTACAACCCCTCAGCTCTTGTCCTCCAAGGTTACACCTCTCTACTCTCTGTTGAAATTCTTCATTCATGAGTAAGATCCCTTTTGGCTCAGCTACCTCTGTGCAATCTACATGCTCCAGCATACCCTCCATGCCTGATAGAAGTGTGGCTAATCAGTCTGCTAGTCTCCCTTGCTCATTCAGTCATCAAGGACTCTTCAATATAGATGGCTGATCTCCTGACCCCTAAATTTCAGAAACAAGTTCTCTGCATGTCACCTTGGAGGAAACTGGGAAAGGGTATCATATTTCAGCTGTTAAGCAGGCTGGAACTGATTGATTAATTGATTAATTTTTTTATTAGTTTGACAAGTGCTGGGGATTATAACCAGGGGCATTTTACCATTGTGCTACATCCCCAGTCCTTTAAATTTTTTTTTTTTTAATTTTGAGACAGGGTCTAAGTTACCCAGGCTGGCCTCAACTTGTGATTCTCTTGCCTTAGCCTCCCAAGTCTCTGACTTGACAGGTGTGTGCCACTGTACCTAGTCCAAGGATCATTTTAGCCATCTCATAAGAAGATCTGCATTAGAGGGGGAATGTGTTACTCCTGTTTTCCACTTTTGAACTTTACACATAATTCCCAGACACAGATGAAGTCCTGTTTCATATCCAATTATACCTGTTAACCCCATCCATACTCCAATTAAACATCAATAATTTATTTATTTATTGCTGGGCACAGTGGCATAAGCCTGTAATTCTAGCAACTTGAGAGGCTGAGGCAAAAGGATCACAAGTTCAAAGCCAGCCTCAGAAATTTGGGAAGGCCCTAAATTTAGCAAAATTAAAAAGGCCTGGGGTTGCTGGGGTTGTGGCTCAGTGGCAGAGAGCTTGCCTAGCACGCATGAAGCACTGGATTGGATTCTCAGCACCACATACAAATAATTAAAATAAAGGTCCATCAACAACTTTAAAAAAATTTACAAAAAGGGCTGGGATGTAGCTCAGTGGTAAAGAGACCCTCACTACAATCTGCAGTATACTGCTCCCCGAAAAAAAAAGGGGGGGCAGAAGAACAGCTTCCAAACAGGATTTAAGGCCTCCACTACTGAATAAAGACTGCATTGGTAGGAAACATTTCATTCCTAAATTAACTACTGGATTTCCCTTAGTACTTACTCATAGTTTTATAATGTCCCTAGATTTTCTTTAAACACTATTCAGAAATGTTGACTAAAGCCACTGTGGTGGTATATACCTATAAAGCTAGCTACTTGAAAGGATGAGGGAGAAGGATCCCAAATTCAAGGCCAGTCTGGGTAACTCAGCAAGACCACATCTAAAAATAAAAAATAAAAAGAGGTGGCTGGGCACAGTGGTGCATGCCTGTGATCCTAGCAGCTCAGGAGGCTGAAAATGAAGGATTGCAAGTTCAAAATCAGCCTCAGTAACTTGGCAAGGCCCTAAGCAACTTAGTGAGACCTTGTCTCAAAATAAAAAATGAAAAGGGCTGGGATGTGACTCAGTCCCAGGTGCCCCTGGGTTCAATTCCTTGTACCAAATATATAAGTAAATAAATAAAAATAAAAAGAGGCATAGATGTAGTTCACTGGTAGATCACCCCTGGGTTCAATTCCCAGTACCAAAAAAAAAGAAAAAGTAGATTAAATTGTCCCTGCTATTTTAACATAGTACTTACCTTTCTTAAGAATTTTTTTCACTTTCACATAGTTCCCTTGTTTGACATATTCATGAAGCTGAGCTTCCAAGGAGTCATTTCTTAAGGTACCAAGCTGAACAGGACAGGGGACTGGAAGATGAATAGCCCGAGACATCCTGTTTCAAAAGAGAGCATACTTATTCTAACTGAACCAAAAATACAAAGGAGCAAAATAGATTCTTTATATTTGGAAACCTGTTCACCTTCATTAATACAATTGTTCCTAAGTATCCAAAGGGGACTGGCTCCAGGACCCCTGCGGATAACAAAATCCACACATGTCGGCTGGGGTTGTGGCTCAGCGGTAGAGCACTGACCTTGCATATGCAAGGCCATGAGTTAGATCCTCAGCGCCACAAAAAAAATAAATAAAACAAAGGTACTGTGTCCAATTACAACTAAAAAATAAATATTAAAAAAAATCCACAGATGCTCATGTCCCCTACATAAAATGGCACAGTACTTGTGTATAACCTACGTGCATCCTCCTGGTATTTTTGTTGGGGGGGGGGGGTGTAGGGGGTTACTGGGGATTTAACCCAGGGGAACTTAACCACTGAGCCACATCCCCAGCCCTTATTATTTTTTATTTTGAGACTAAGTTGCTTAGGGCCTTGCTAATTTGCTGAGGCTGGCCTGGCCTTGAATTTAGGATCCTCCTGCCTCAAACTCCCAAGTGGCTAGAATTCTCTCAGTATACTTTAAACCACCTCTAGATTATCTAGAACAACTAATACAATGTAAATCTATGTAAATAGTTATTATACTGTATTGTTTAGAAAATAATAATAATAATAATAATAATAATAATATTAATAAGCCTGTATAAATTTAGTACAGATGCAAGTTTTTAAAAATATTTTCTAGGGGCTAGGGATGTAGCTCAGTGGTAGAACACTTGCCTGGCATGCATGAAGTCTTGAATTTAATTTCGAGCACCACAAAAATAAATAATTTTCTATACAAGGTTGGTTTAATATAAGGATGTAGAATTCATGAATTCCGAGGGTCAACTGTAATGAAGAGGATTTTAGGGGAACAATTACAGAAACTCTATGAGATTAATGTTTATGCTCAATGTTACTGTTTTTTGTTTGTTTGTTGCTGTTGCTTTGGTACTGGGAAATAAAGCAAGGATACATTTATCAATAAGCTACATTCCTAGCCCTTTATTTTTATTTTGAGACAGGGTCTCCCTAAGTCACTTAGAGCCTCACTAAGTTGCTGAGACTAGTCTCAAACTTTCAATCCTTCTACCTCAGTCTCTCGAGCTGATAGGATTACAAGCATTGTGTCTGCCATTAATGTTATTTATTGTTAAAGAATAGGGGTTGGGGGCTGGGGATGTGGCTCAGGTGGTAGCGCACTCGCCTGGCATGCGTGCGGCCCGGGTTCGATCCTCAGCCCCACATACAAACAAAGATGTTGTGTCCGCCGAAAACTAAAAAATAAATATTAAAATTCTCTCTCTCTAAAAAAAAAAAAAAAAAAAGAATAGGGGTTGGGGATATAGCTCACTTGGTAGAGTGCTTGCCTCACATGCACAAGGCCCTGGGTTCAATCCCCAGCACCAAAAAAAAAAAAAAAAAAAAAAAAAAAGAATTGACCCAGGTGAGTTGCTGCAGGCTGGTAATCCCAGAATGTGGGAGGCTGAGGCAGGATGATTTTAAGTTTGAGGCCAGCTTGGGCAAGTTAGCAAGATCCTGTCTCAAAATAAAATTTTAAAAGTACTGAGACTGCTGGATGTGGTTGCACATGCCTGTGATCCTGCAGCTCAGGATGCTGAGGCAGGAGGATCCCAAGTTCAAAGCCAGCCTCAGCAATTTAGCAAGAACCTAAGCAATTCAGTGAGACCCTGTTTCTAAAATATAAATATAGATAGACAGACAGATAGATACAGATAGATAGATAGAGATAGATAGATTTGTGTGTGTGTGTGTGTGTCTGTGTGTGTTGCTGGTGACTGAACCCAGGGCCTTGTACATGCAAGGAAAGCACTCTACCAACTGAGTTATATTTCCAGTCCCCTAAATTTTTTTCAAAATGGCTGGGGAAGTTGCATAGTGGTTACATGTTCCTGGGTTCAATAGCCGGTACCAAAAAAAAAAAAAAAAGGACTGGGATGTAGCTCAGTCATCTCCATAGCAGGCCTTGAACTTGGGAACTTGGGATCCTTTTTCTTAGCCTCTGAGTCATTGGGATTACAGACATGTGCCTCCCTCCTTCTGTCACAGGATGAAGCAGCAAGAAGGCCCTCTTCAGAAGCTGGTCCCTCCAACTTGGTCTTCACAGCTTCCAGAACTGTGAGAAATAAACTTCTCTACTACAAATAACTAGTTTTCAGACATTTCAACATAGCAGCACAAAATGGGCTAAGACATCTACTATGTTTTTTTTTTTTTTTTTTTTTTTAGAGAGAGTGAGAGAGAGAGAATTTTCAACATTTGTTTTTCAGTTCTCGGCGGACACAACTTGTTGGTATGTGGTGCTGAGGATCGAACCCGGGCCGCATGCATGCCAGGCGAGCGCGCTACTGCTTGAGCCACATCCCCAGCCCTACTATGTGTTTTAAATGTGACAGGTAATGAGTAAAACACCTAAAATTAGATCATTGCTACCACAATGTTTATAGTCTTGCAAGGCAGATAAGTGGCAATGTGTTATGTTCTACAGACAATAAGACAACTAAATCCCCAAGAATGGACCTCAAGGGCTTCAAGCTACGTGGGGAAGCACAGAAGGTATGAAATGAGGTGAAGTAAAAGAAAAAGTCAAAAAGACATTTAATGGATCTTCAGCCAGGAGGCTCAGGGATTGTAGGTTACTGAAAAGTAACACTTTTGGGGGGTGGGGGTTACTAGGATTGAACCCAGGGTGCTCTAACATAAGGTACATTCCCAGCTAGTTATATTTTTGATTTTGGGACAAGGTCTTGCTAAGTTGCTGAGGCTGGCCTTGAATTTGTGATCCTCCTGCCTCAGCCTCCCAAAACACTGGAATTAGCAACTGTGACATAGCAACCAACTGAGAAGTAACACTTCCTTGATTTATCCAGGGACTAAATGTGGAAAGTACTAAATTAAGTTCTTTATTTTTTTGGTATCTGTTAATATCCATGTCACTGACTATAAGCAGTATTCTAGTAATCCAACAGCATCACAACTTTTTGTTGTTGTTACTAGGGATTGAATTCAGGGGTGTTTACATTGATCTGAGTCACTTTTATTTTTAATTTTGAGATAGGTCTTGCTAAATTGTTCAGGGCCTCACTAAATTGCTGAAACTGGCCTCTAACTTGCAATCTTTCTGCCTCATCCTCCCAAGGCACTGGGATTACAGGTATGCACCACCACACCTGGCATAACTTTCTCTAAAAAAAAGTGCTCAGGGGCTGGGGATGTGGCTCAAGCGGTAGTGCGCTCGCCTGGCATGCGTGCGGCCCGGTTCGATCCTCAGCACCACATACCAACAAAGATGTTGTGTCCGCTGAGAACTAAAAAATAAATATTATAAATTCTCTCTCTCTCTCTCTCTCTCTCTCTCCCCTCTCTAAAAAAAATTTTAAAAAAAGTGCTCAGAAAATAGTTTGGTCTTAAATGCATATGAACCAAAGTTTTATAGCAAGCTGTCATTCCTCTTTTCCCCACCTTCTTCCTTTTCTTTTTCCAGGTATTAGAAAATCACATTTTAGGGCTGGGGATGTGGCTCAAGCGGTAGCGCGCTCGCCTGGCATGCGTGCGGCCGAGGTTCGATCCTCAGCACCACATACCAACAAAGATGTTGTGTCTGCCGAAAACTAAAAAAAAAAATAAATATTTTTTTTTTTTTAAGAGAGAGAGAATTTTAATATTTTAATATTTATTTTTTAGTTTTCGGCGGACACAACACCTTTATTTTTTGTATGTGGTGCTGAGGATCGAACCCGGGCCGCACGCATGCCAGGCGGGCGCGCTACCGCTTGAGCCACATCCCCAGCCCCTATAAATAAATATTTAAAAAAAAATTCTCTCTCTCTCTCTCCTCTCTCACTTAAAAAAAAAAAATCACATTTTAATTAAAAAAATTTTTTTTCAGTTGTATATGGACTCAATGCCTTTAATTTGTTTTTATGTAATGCTAGGATCAAAACCAGTGCCTCACACTTGCCAGGCAAGTGCTCTATTACTAAGCCACAACTCCAGCCCAGAAAATGGCATAGTATCATTATGATTTAGATGACTAATTGTTATGAACAAAATTAGGAGCTCTCACCCCCCCCCCCTTCAAATGTTTTAACTTTCAATACCTTAGGTGTTTGTTTAGAGTGTTTGATGATGTTCAGTGATGGGAGCCTTGCCTGCAATGCATGAGGCCTGGGTTTGACTTCCAGGACTGCAACAAATAAAATCAAGAAGGGAGTTGTAGAAGCTTGCCTAGAATTCATAAGGCTTTGGGTTCAATCCCCAGCCCAGTACAGATGGGGGGGGGAGTGAATAATTACAATGAGATCCTTAGGGTGGGAATGTAATTCAACAATAGTGTCTTTCTCTGTTTTGCAGTACTGGGGACAGAACCCAGGGCCTCATGAATGGCAGGCAAGTGCTATACCATTGAGTCACATCTCCAGTCCCAATGACTTATGTATGTCCTTCAAAGAGGAAGGACAGCCCAGAGACTAAGATCACAGTATGAAGAGGCAGCAAATATACAGTATCTCAAAAATCAAGGAGTGAGGAACCTAACTTTGTCAGTACCTTGATCTTACTTGGGCGGTTTAAAACTTCTTGGAGAGAAAATAAACGTCATTGTTTAACCACTCCCATCTGCAGTACTTTGTTATGGCAGTCCCTAGCAAACAAATAATTAATAATATAGGCTGTCACGTTTGAAATTAACATTTAATCATGCTAACAAAATCGTTAAGATTCACTATCATAATTACTGATAGTTTTATCTCCTCCATTTTTCTGCCTTAATCGCACAAACTGAATAAAGCAAGCGCATCATTGGGATATAACCATAGTTTCATCCCGAAGTAATATAAAAAAAAGTACTCAGGATTCAGTTGGCTAGGTGTTTTACATCCACACTAGAAAGCTTTGTGGCATATTTATAGCTTAGTTTTATCCTCGAAGTAAATATACGGGAAAAAAAAAGCCCAAAAAACCCATAAAATACAAACAGTAAGTTTTATCTGTTCTTAACAAACAAACCAGGGGAAAGCGCGAACGCAGTCCCCCACTACCACAAATTATGCAGTCGAGTTTCCCACATTTGGGGAAATCGCAGGGGTCAGCACATCCGGAGTGCAATGGATAAGCCTCGCCCTGGGAAAACCACCTTCGTGATCATGGTATCTCCCCTGCCAGGTAAGTATGAGTTGCTTCCCACTTGTGCCACTTCACCCTCGTCCTTAACACACTACTTAGTCACGGTCAATCCAATTTCAAGTTCTTTAGGTGTTCTATTTCAAACTACACACGTCTTTATATGTTGCAGATCAAGCTACAATTTCCGGGATATTTGCTGGAAATTTTGCCACGAGAAAAACGCTCTCAAACCAGCAATCATAATACTCTGATCTACATATCTCCGCCTCTTTAGTGACGTCAGTTTCTCCTTCATAGCTTTCTTTCTTTCACAGTTTCCTTATGGATGAGTTGGCTCTAAGGAACCATCCCTCATCTGTCTCCAAAAGACTTCTGCAGGTGTGGCTGAAGAGATTTAAATATTCCTTGCCTTTTCGATGTCCGCAAAAATTCTGGCATGAACAAGTCTTAGTCGTGCGCTGTTGCGCTGACCAGCTTGGGAGGCCCTGGCGAGGCGGGTATGTAGGGATGGGAGTACAGTGGGTTGTGTCAGGTCTGAACTGCTGTTTCAGATTCTCGGTCAAACCCTCAGTATGTTTCCATTTCCAAAAATTGTAAAGTGGAAACAATTCTGCCTGCCTGCCTTACACAGTTTCTGTAAGAACTGAATGAATATAAAATGCAGCTTCTAGTCTCCCGACCCCACTCAGGCCACTCTGCTTCTGGACTGGTGACAGGTATAGCACAAGCAGAACGGCATCCAGCTTGTATTTAGGAACAAACTGGCTACTTGTCCTTTCTTCTACATTTTGCTCCAAGCAAAACAATTCTTTTTGTAATTTGTAATGACTATAGTATCAAAGGCTTTAGTAGTATTTTCCTTGTAGTCTCTATAAAAAAAAAAAAAGCCTTTGTTTTGTTTGGTACTTTGGGGGTGTGTTCCTTTAGTTACTACAAGTGATAAATTTCCCTTATAAGTAATTTGAAAAAGGCATAAAAGTTTTAAAAATTAAAATCAACTACAATCCAACTACAAAGTTACCACTGTTACACTTTCTTGATGTTTTATGATAATCCCAAAATATGCATATATTTTGCCACATGCCTATTATTCCAGCGACTTAAGAGGCTGAGGCAAGAGGATGGAGAGTTTGAGGTCCTGCCTCAAAAGTTAAAATAAATAAATAAATAAATAAATAAATAAATAGGGGTGGAAATGTGGCTCAGTAGTAGTAAAGTACACCTGGGTTTAATCCCTGGTGCCAAAAAAAAAAAAAAAAAAAAAAACAGGGAAATAGATTATTAGTCAAACAACAATCATATAAAAATGATTAATAACAAAAAATTAGGAGCTGGATGTGCTGGGGTTGATCCCCAGCATGGGGGAGGGAGGAAAGGAAAATTTTATTCCATGAGGTTAAGAGGAAAAAACTTATGAGATGGTGTTATATCATGACTGCAATTTTGTAAAAATGTGAAGCCTTAAGGGAAATTACTGAAGGCAAACTCACTGAAATGATAACAAATGTCCCTGATTTTATACCCAGTGACAGACTAAATCCTTTCAGAAATATTGTTAAGGGGCTGGGGTTGTGGCTCAGTGGTACAGTGCTTGCCTAGCACGCAGGAGGCACTGGGTTCGATCCTTAGCACCACGTAAAAATAAAAATAAAAAAAAAAAGGTATTGTGTCCATATACAACTAAAAATATTTAAAAAAAGAAATATTGTTAAACTGTTTTTGCTTCCCAGTGAGACCACATCAAAATTCTTTTTTTTTTTTTTTTGTACCAGGAATTGAACTCAGGGGCACTCAACCACCGAACTACATCCCCAGCCCTATTTTGTATTTTATTTAGAGACAGGGTCTCATTTAGTTACATAGGCCCCAAATAGGAATAGATGAAGGAACACAATTCCTCAGTACAACGTTTTTTGGAGAGTTGACATATATCTAGGGAAGGACAACACCGGCAGGCACACTGCATTTCTCTGAGATCACTGCTGCCCAGAAATACAATAAGGGTGGCATATATACTCCAAAATTTTTTTTCCAGTGATGAGGATTGAACCAGGACCTTATGCATGCTAGGCAAGAAATGCTACCTCTAAGCCAGACCAATACTCAGTAATTTTTAAAAGCTGAGTCTTATTTTATAAAACTTCTTAAGGTCCAGATGTGGTTTGTAATCTCAGAGACTCTGGAGGCTGAGGCAGGAGATCTCAAGTTCAAAGCTAGCCTCAGTAACTTAGTGAGGCCCTAAGAAACTCTGTGGACCCTGTCTTTAAATAAAATACAAAAAAGGGTTGGGGATATGGTTCAGTGGTTAATTACCCCTGAGTTCAATCCTTGATGCCAAAAAAACCAAAAAACAACTCCATAAGGCAGGTGTGGCTTGTCAGAAAGTCCATAATGCCAATATAACTGAAGCTATAAATGTCTATTACTAAGAAAGCATGAAAAACTCTATGGCCACTCTCTGGACCTTGAGGGGCAAACCCATCCATTCATTGTTTATGTTTTTTTGTTGTTGTTGTTTTGTTTTTTGGCTGTGTGTTTTCATTTTTTGTACTGAGGACTGAACCCAAAGGTGCTTAACCACTGAACCACATCTCTACCCTTTTTATATTTTATTTTGAGACAAGGTCTCACTAAGTTGTTTGGGGGCCTCACTTAGTTGCTGAGGCTAGCCCTGAACTTGTGATTCTCTTGCCTCAGCCTCCCAAGTCTCTGGGATTACAGGCATGTGCCACTGTGCCTGGCTACCCATTCACTCTCAACACACTGCCCTGGGCCTATATTTCTGTCATAGGCTCTGCAATACAAATCACAGTAATTTTTTAGACATTTGCTAGATACCCTCATCCAAAAAATGTGACCCAGATCACCTTACATCTATCATCTCATTATTGATTACTTTCCTAATTTTATTCCAGAAGGCTTAATTTCACATGAGGAAAATAACATTTTGGCTGTTTTGATAGTATCCATGAATACCTGGCTGGCCACAGTTCTGAGGCCTCTATAACTATTTATTTATGTCCCCTATAGCTTTGACCTCACATGCCCCTTTTTTTTTTTTTTGCCAACGAATTCTTTCTGATGACCATATACCTACTCCATATTTTCTCTATTCGCCAAGCATTTTTGAAATTCTGAGTGCTGCTAATGAAAATCATCTGCCTTTGAGTCATTACTTATATGAGGTGCATACTTCTCATTTACTCATAGCCATTTAAACTTCTAAAATGCCAGTCAGTAGTATGAGCAATGGGGATGTTATGAGGAATAATGCAGTAATAAATATGATTACCATCTATAAGGCAAGCGGACTTGCCAGAGCTGCATTAGAATAACAGATCCATTCAGGACTTTTTGTTTGTTTGGTAATGATGATAGAACCCAGGGGGAGTTTACCACTGAACTACATCCCCAGACCTTTTTACTTTTAGACAGGGTCTCACTAATTACTGAGGCTGTCCTTGAACTTGCAATCCTGATTCTTCAGCCTCCTGAGTCATTGGATTACAGGCATGCATCACTGCACTCACCGCACAGTCTATCTTGTGATTTCGTTGATGAAAAGATGAATATATCCTATTATTACGTATAAAATATTTTCTTCTACCTAAAAATTATTTTCTGAGTTTTTAAAAATTATTTTTAGCTGTAGATGGACACAATACCTTTACTTTGCTTATTTATGTGGTGCTGGGGATCAAACCCAATGCCTCTCATATGCTAGGGAAGTGCTCTACCAATGAGCCACAACAATAGCCCTCTTTTCTGATTAGAAACCCCTAGGCTTATGGTATCTAATGGATAAACCCTCCCTAGATTCGGTAGGAATCCAGATGGATCCCAGGTAGCTTCACAAGTGGAACAGTTCAAATACACTTTTTCCAGGTAGATGAAGGGCAGGGCATTCCAGCAAAACCAAGCCTGTGAATTTACAGAAGTAACACAAGGTTTTCTTTCTGCAGTATAAAAAAGTAGCAATAATGGCGCAGTGGCCCATGCCTATAATTACAACAACACAGAAGGCTGAGTCAAGAGGATTACAAATTTTAGGCGGGCCTAAGCAATTAAGACCCTGTCCCAAAATAAAAGGGGTGGGGGGTGTAGCTCATAGGTAAATCATCCCTGTACCAGAAACAAAACAAAAATCCAGGGGCTGGGGATGTGGCTCAAGCGGTAGCGCGCTCGCCTGGCATGCGTGCGGCCCGGGTTCAATCCTCAGCACCACATACAAACGAAGATGTTGTGTCCGCCGAGAATTAAGAAAAAATAAATAAATATTAAAATTCTCTCTCTGTCCCCCCCCCCACTCTCTCTTAAAAAAAAAAAAAAAAGTCACTCAGATTTAAAAAAAAAAAAATCCAGCCAGATGGGCTGGGGATGTGGCTCAAGCGGTAGCGCTCTCGCCTGGCATGCGTGCGGCCTGGGTTCGATCCTCAGCACCACATTCCAACAAAGATGTTGTGTCCGCTGAGAACTAAAAAATAAATATTAAAAAAAAATTCAAAAAAAAATCCAGCCAGATAAAGTTATTAAAAAAAAAAAAAAAAACTTGTCCACTAGAATATGTGGCCAACATCTAACACTTTTACTACTGGCAATTGAACCCAGAACTTCACACATGCTAGGTAAGGACCCTAGCCAGGGACAGTAGCCCTAGACTGTAATCCCAGCCACTGGGGAGGCTGAATCTGAAGGATCCCAAGTTCAAAGCCAGTCTCAGCAATTTAGCAAAGACATTCTAAAAATAAAAAAGGCTTTGGGATATGTCTCAGTGGTTATGCACCCCTGGGTTCAATTCCCAGTACACAAAAAATAAAATAAATAAATGCATTTTGAGGCTGGGTTTCTAAACTTCCCATTCTGGCCTAAAAATTGTGGTCCTCCTAGCCCCATCAAAATGAAGTGAGGGGGGCTGGGGATGTGGCTCAAGCAGTAGCTTGCTTGCCTGGCATGCGAGCGGCCCGGGTTCAATCCTCAGCACCACATACAAAGATGTTGTGTCCGCCAAAATATAAATATTGAAAAATTCTCTTTCTCTCTCTTAAAAAAAAAAAAAAAAAGAAGTGAGGGGCTGGGATTAAAACTCAGTGGTAGAGTGATTGCCTAGCATTTGTGAGGCCCTCGGTTCATTCCTTAGTACCATATGAAAATAAATAAAGATACGTGTCCACCTACAACTAAATAAATTTTAAATTTTGTAAAGTGACCAAATTTTTAAATCTGAAATTAATTTTAACACTACATCATCTCAATGTATACCAAGTGAGGAAAAAAAAAAAAAAAAAAAAAGCTGACCCAAACACTATTTACATTGTATGAAAAAAATTTACTAAATTCATCTGCAATAGATGCAAATGAACATGGATGGGCTTGTAATTGGTAGTACACCACTTTCATTAGGTTGCTGATGGACCTTTATTAATATGCGGTGGTGATACTGAGACCCCTTGGCTTTTCGCATCTAAAGAAAGCCCTGCAATACTGTATTCTTAAAAAAAAAAAAATGAAAAAAAAAAAAAGAAATCTACACACAAGAAAACGCAACCCAAATTCTACACTTTGGAAACAGAAAATATCAGGGGAAAGCGCGAACGCAGTCCCCCACTACCACAAATTATGCAGTCGAGTTTCCCGCATTTGGGGAAATCGCAGGGGTCAGCACATCCGGAGTGCAATGGATAAGCCTCGCCCTGGGAAAACCACCTTCGTGATCATGGTATCTCCCCTGCCAGGTAAGTATGAGCTGAAACTATCCCTGACACTCCCCACTGCCTTGCTCACCACTGTACGATTCGGGTCAATACTGAATAGGCTCTAGATGGGCTGTATCTACACACTGAAATCCCCACATTTGGATCTGCTCACGTTCACACTGCATTTCTCTATTATTGCTGATAGAAATGATATGATAGAATGATGATTTCCGGGGATTCCGCTTCCAAAATTCACTGAATATCTAATCTACATACTCCGCCTCCTGGCTTTACGTCACTCGCAGGCCGGGTTGGTGATCGCGAAAAATTGCGTTGCTTTTGGTCGACCGCTGCACAACATTCTGGGCCAGCTTCCAAACATCAGTTCCTCCTGTGCATTGTCCTAAATGACACCTATCGGGCTATTTTTCTGACCAGAAATCCATCTCTCTCCTAACTTTTGGCGTAGTCGAAAGCCTTCCGATCTCCCTGTGAGGACAGGCCACCCTGAGCAAAAGAACGTCAAGGAGCCAACTTCATACTGAGATACGGACGTTCTACACCACTCCAACATCACTTCCTCCTATTTTAATAAGGAGCACACACCATACCATGCTAGCGGGATGTATGGCAAGAGTAGGAGCATTATGGTGTTGTTTGGGGGTGCTGGGTCCCATACTTTAGGCGCGTGCTCTATCATTGCACTGATATCCCAGTCTGGAACGGGAGTTTTGGAACCCAAGATCTGTTCAGCAAAATCCAATCTTCACACTGCATTCCTCTATTTAAAAATCTTTTTTATACCGCCTGCCTCTAAATAAGCTTCTAACCTCTGAACCTGTTCCTCGCCTTGTAAATAAGAATTACTGATACTGAAGTTCTTCAGAGAGTTAAACCACATTTCCTACACTATAACATGAATCAAGCAACCCAATGAAAACTCCAAAGTAAACTAAAAAAAAAAATCCACTTGTAGCCATTTAAGAAAGTCCTCCCAGCTTCCAAGGAATAAGAATCGGAAGCACTACCAGTACGCGGTAGAGAAACCAATTTACAGGAAAATAAAAAACACTTATCTCCAAGAAAAAGAAACAAATTCTGCCTGAATAATTTAGGAAACTCAATGACTGAACAAGCATGTTCCTGACTTTGAACAGACAAATACAGGGGAGAGCGCGAACGCAGTCCCCCACTACCACAAATTATGCAGTCGAGTTTCCCGCATTTGGGGAAATCGCAGGGGTCAGCACATCCGGAGTGCAATGGATAAGCCTCGCCCTGGGAAAACCACCTTCGTGATCATGGTATCTCCCCTGCCAGGTAAGTATGAATTGATGAGGCTGAAGCCTTCACAGCCAGGTGTACACTGCACTATACACGTAGGGTCGTAACATAAGCGTTCACCTTAAAGCCCCATATCATGACACAAATTACCTCCAAACACTTTCTGAAACTAGCAGTCTCGGAAATTCCCCAAACTACACTCTAAGAAACAACAAACATATAAGAAACTTTTCCCAGTTTGCACCGGATGTTCATCTACATATTACCCGCCTCTGTGGATGATGTCAGACGGGCAGGGAACTTAGATCCCTCTCTCGGAATCCATGCTTCCTCTAGCCTTGAGAGGACAAAAAGCAGGCCTACTAGCATATGATAACTTTTCCTGTTTCGTCTTCTTTCCTGCTAGAGCACAATGAGCATTTTTCCCTTTTTTATTCTTCTTTCTTCTTCCCCCTCCCTCTCCCCTATACCAAGGGACTGGGAATTGAACACAGGGGCATTTAACCAGAGCTATATCCACAGCCCTATTTATTATTTTAAGATAGGGTCTCACTATAGTTCCCAGGTTGGCCTCAAACTTGTGATCCTCCTGCCTTAGCCTCCTGCATAGCTGGGACTACAGGTGTGCAGCACCGAACCTTGCCACATTCTCTTTCATGAGCAGAAATATGAATCATATTTAATAGTAATAACAACAAAATCGGTAAATGATAGTAGAAGTGGCCCATTTTACTCATTCATTGAACAAGCATGTGCTGCATTTCTATTATTGAGGATATTAAGAATGAAAGTTAATTCCTGCTTCCAAAGAACACAGAGGCTCTGCCAAGCATGGTGGAGCATGCCTGTAATCCCAGCAACTCCAGAAGTTGAGGCAGAAGGATCACAAGTTCAAAGCCAGCCTCAGCAACTTAGCAAGTTGTCTCAAAATAAACTTTGGGGGCTGGGTTTTTGGTTCAGTGGTAGAGAGCTTGCCTAGCATGTGTGAGACACTGGGTTCAATTCTCAGCATCACATATAAATAAAGGTCCATCAAAAAGTAATAAAATATTTAAAATAAATAAATAAATAGGTCTGGGGATGTGCTCAGTGGTTAAGCACCCCTGGGTTCAATCCCTGGTGCCAAAAAGCAAAACAAACAAACAAACAACAGCAACAAAATAACAAATAAGAGCTATGGAAAAGAAGTCAAATTAAAGTGAGAAATGCTGTGAAACTTTAACTTTTTTCTATAACCCTCATTTCTAGTCAGAATTACTAGTTGCTCTCACTAGCTTACAATGGTTCCTTGAGGCAGAAGATCTCTGCCCAAAGATGACACAGCTTCTCACACAATGGCTCATTACTGGCAAGAGTTTACTTCTTCAGCACTTTATTTCAGCAACATCAGAGAAGGCTCCCTAGAAGCCTTTTTTTTCCCCCAGTACCAGGGATGGAACCCATGGCTCTGCACAGGCAAGCACTCTACCACTAAGTAATATCCCCTGCACCTAGAAAGGATGACATATGAAATACATCTTAAGGAGTGGGAAAAGACAGCATAATACTATTTATGAAAGGAAAACAAAAGTTCTGGAAAGAATAAAAGGATAACTGGGATTTGGTGGGAGATTAAGGGAATATTATGTGTTATTTATCTATGTTTATTTATGTATAATTAAATGTTATTTTGGCTTTGGGGGTTTTATTTGTTTATTTTTGGTTTTGGTATTAGGGATAGAACCCAGGGTCTCTTAAACACTGAGCCATATCCCTAGTGCTTTGTATTTTTTATTTTAAGACAGGGTCCTGCTAAATTGCTTAGGGCCTCACTACATTACTGAGGCTGGTATTTGATATTTTAATTTTGTAATATGCTGCATTTGCTGGTGCTATTTTATACCAGTAAAGCAACAGCTTTGCAGCAAAATAGGAAAAACATATTCAACTTATTCATAAACAATATTTTGAACTGGGCCCCAAAATTATATAGTTGAGGAAGAAGAGATAATGATGCATTTTGGAGTAGAGAAGTTCAAACATTCCTCCTGAAGGTTCAACATTTGATGTTGCTGAAATAAAGTGCTGTAACAAATTTATTTGCTTATAGTTTTCCATGACACAGGAGCCTTCATATCAAAGACCCAAAGATCCAGGGTGAAATATCCATTTTTATACTTAGGATTCCATAAATATGGAGAGCCATGTAGAAATATATTTGGACAAAAAGCATAAGGGAACTCAGATTCTTCTTGGCCTCTTTATGCAGCTTTATTTTGAAACTGGGTCTTGCTAAACTGTTTAGGGCTTGCAAGGCTGGCCAACTTGTGATCCTCCTGCCTCAGTAGTTGGGATTATAGGCATGCACCACTGAATCTGCTCCTTCCCTCTATGGAGCAGGACCCTTTCTGGAATGAGGGCCTTATGATCTACAGTTGAACAAGACAAGATAGAAAATCTATTTATAGCCAACTTTTTGTGTGTGTGTGTCTTAGAGATTGAACTCAACCAATGAGCCATATCTCCAGCCCCATTTTGTGATTTTATTTACAGACAGGGTCTCGCTGAGTTGCTTAGCACCTCACTAAGTTGCTGAGGCTGGCTTTGAATTCACAATACTCCTGCCTCAGCCTCCCAGCCACTGGGATTTCAGGTGTGCGCCACTGTGTCCAGCTTATAGCCAACTTTTTGTGTGTGCGTGGTACCAGGGATTGAACCCAGGGGTACTTTAGCAGTGAACTATATCCCCACCCCTTTTTAATTTTAATTAATTTTTTTGAAATAGGGATTGAACCCAGGGATACTCAAAACCACTAGGCCACATCCCCAGCTCCCCGCCTTGTAATTTGAGACAGGGTCTTACTAAGTTTCTTAGGGTCTCACTAAATTGTTGAAGCTGGCTTTGAACTTGCAATCCTCCTGTCTCAGCCTCCTGAGCCACTAGAATTACAGGCATGCATCACTGAGCCTGGAGGGTATTTTTTTAATATTTTATTTTTTAGTTGTAGATGGACACAATATCTTTATTTTATTTTTATGTGGTGCTGAGGATCGAACCCAGGGCCTCGCACATGCTAGACGAGTGCTCTACCGCTGAGCCACAACCCCAGCTCTGATATATATATATATATATATATATTTTTTTTTTTTAATTGATTTAGGGTCTTGCTAAGTTGCCCAGGCTGGCCTTGAATTTCTGATTCTCCTGTCTCAGCTTCCAGAGTCTTTGAAATTAAAGGCATATGGCAAACTCTTTCACAGAAAGGCAGGGAAAAGTAGAGTAATATTTTTAGGATTTACTTCTAGCTTTGGGGTAAAGGGCAAAAAGGGATGATTTTTCCCTCCGGGTATTGGTGATGGAACAATTCCATGCACTCTCTACCACTGAGCTATATCCCCAAGCCCTTTTTATTTTGAGACAGTCTCCACACTATATTGTTTAGGCCAGAGTCCACCTTGCAATCCTCCTGCTTCATCCTCCCAAGTTGCTGGGATTACAGGCAGGCCCTACTATACCCAGCTCAACTAATAAAGTCTATGCAAATATTCCAAAAACCAAAAATCTTCAAAATCTCAAACATTTATGGTCCCAAACATTTCAGATAAGGACATTGAACTTGTAAAATATGGAATCTGCTTTAAAATAATCATGGTGGGTGGGTTTAGAGTATTCAGGGTAGATGAAACAAGTTAGGACTTGAATTAGTCATTGCTGAAGCTGGTATGATTAAATGGAAATGCCTGAAGTTATTTTGTTTACATTAGAAATTTTTCATAATATAAAGTTTTTTAATATATTTTTTTAGTTGTCAATGGACCTTTATTTAACTTATTTATATGTGGTGCTGAGACTTGAACCCAGTGCCTCACACATTCTAGGCAAGTGCTCTAGCACTGAGCCACAACCCTAGCCCCCCATAATATAAAGTTTTAAAAAATAATTTTAAAAAAGTTCAAGGAGGATCCCCACTTCCTCTCATGATTCTGACTGCCTTTATAGGTTGATACCCCAGCTTTACCTTGAATGGGGATGGAAAGGAAGAGTAAGGAAGGAGTGCACTTTGGATTCTGTTTTTCCTTTCTTTTTAAAAAAAAATCTTTATTTTTGTTTTTATTTTTATGTGGTGCTGAGGATCAAACCCAATGTCTCACATGTGCAAGGCAAGCACGCTGCCACTGAACCACAACCCTGCCCTGGATTCTGTTTTTCAACAGGTGAAAAAATATTAAAGGAGAAATAGAAATCAGATTTAGAGGTTATCTTTTTCTCCTTTCTTTCATCTCCTATCTCAAATACAATTAACCAGCAAGTCTTGGTTTTTTTTTTTCCTTAAAAATATATTCAGAATCTGATCCCTTTTTACAATTCCAGTGCTACCAATCTGGACAAGCCTTTCTCACCCCCTGCCTAGATTACTGTAGCCTCCTATCTCCTTTCATCCTTGCTATCCCAGACTATTAACACAGCATCCAGGGATCCTGATAAAACCTATTTCTGTTGGCATCACTATTCTGTTCAAAACCCCCAATACTAATCTCACACAAACTATGAGGAAACAAAAGATGAGGGATATTTCCCCATTTATTCTATCATTTATTTATTTATTGGTACCAGGGATTGAAACCAGGGGTGCTTACCCACTGAGCCACATACCAGCCCATTAATTTTATTTTCATTTTTGAGATAGGATCTCTCTAAATTGCTGAGACTGGCTTTGAACTTTCAACCCTCCTGCCTTAGCCTCCCAAGCTGCTGGATTTACAGGCATGGGTCACCATGCCCAGCCCCCCACTTATTTTTTGAAGCCAGCATTACTCTGATATCTAAATCGATAGGACACTTTAAAGAAAACTACAGACTATTATCTCTCATGGACAAAGACACAAAATTCCTTTAAAAAAAGAGACAATATATCCAGCAATATGCAAAAGAGTAGAATATCATGATCTTTTTAGATTTATCCCAGGGATTTGAAGTTGGTTTAAGATCAGAAAATAAATCTAAGTAATTCAACATATCAACAAATCAAGAAGAAAGGTATGCAACAAGACAAAAATTCATTATCCATTTAGGATAATCTCACCACAGTAATTAGCTTCATAAGCAGCATCTATGAAAATCCTACAGTTAACATCCTTCATGGTAGATATTGAAATGTTTTTTTTCTGCAGTTAAGAATGAAACAACCATGTCAACTTTAACCACTATCATTCAACATTTACTGGAGATGCTGGCTAGTGCAATAAGGAAAGCAAAAGAAAAGCCAGTTTGGAACTGAGCACAGTGGAGCATCCCTGTAAATCCAGTGCATATGGGAGACAAAGGCAGGAGGATCACAGGTTCCAGGCCAGCCTCAGCAACTCAGCAAGGCTCTAAGCAACTTAGCAAGACTGTCTCAAAATAAAAATAAAAGGGTGGAGATGTTGCTCAGTGATAGAATACCTCTGGATTTAACTCCCACTACAAATATATATATATATGTATGTATATATATCAGTTTGGAAAGTAGAACTGTCTTTATTAACATAGGGGAAGTGAATTTTTAAAAAATTATGTTACCTGGGCTGGGTCTATAGCTCAGTTGATGAGTGCTTGCCTCGAATGCACAAGGCCCTGGCTGGGTTCTAATCCCCAGCAACACACACACACAATTATGTTGCCTTAGTGTGGGAAGCCGTTCTCGCATGTGATTGAGCTACCTCCCTGGCTGGGTGTGAGGCGCTTTAGACAAGCTGTGTCAGAGCCTTCCCCACCCAGGTGCGAGGGCTTGTCCATGTGGGGGTGTGACTGACTACTGACCTGAAAACCAATCACTGACCCTGACCTTGGAATGTTGTCCCCCTTGACCTTCATTGGATGGAATTTTCCCCTGAATTTTTTGTTCCCCAATAAAAGCTCTCTCTGGCGTGCTTCTCTCTCTTTTGCTGGTCTCTTGTGTAATACCTGATACCGCATCAGGTGGCTAGAGGCAGGAGCTGGGAGGAGCCGTCTCTGAGCTGGGCAAGAAAAAGGTAATTTGAGAGTTATGTGTCTTTAATTTGAACTCACTAGTTAGTTTCTATGTTTCGAACCTCGTATGAAGCTAGCGTGCTGGTCACGCAATTGACCTTAGCATACATTTTGAATATAAATTTAACTTTCTCAAATAAGAAGCAGGATTTAGTTGCTCTTGATATAATCTCTAGTTCTATACCTCCTCCCAGTTCCTTGATGTAGTCTCCCCAGATATCTATCTTATACATTTGCCTCCTGGTGACATTTCTCAATAGGACATCTAGGTACAGCCTACTTGACTGTCTCCAATGATTCTCACAGTAACATAACTTCCTGAAGTTCATGCTTGCTTACTTACTTTATTTATTTATTTAGGGGTGCCGGGGAATGAACTCAGGGACACTCAACCACTGAGCTACATCCCCAGCCCTATACTGTATTTTATTTACAGATAGCGTCTCACTGAGTTGCTTGGTACCTCACTAAGTTGCTGAGGCTTATTTTGAACTCTCGATCCTCCTGCCTCAGCCTCCCAAGCTGCTGGTATTAGAGGCGTGTGCCACAGCGCCCAGCATGCCTTCTTACTTTAAACCTACCAATTAGCATCTCTATACGAAAGCTGCCTTGAACCCCAATAATAGCTTTGGTCCGTGGGTCCCTCTTTTCTCTTCCTCCTCCACTGACCCACTTCTGTGTGCTCTCAGGCATGCCCTGGACTCCCTGGGCTTGTGAGTAATAGAATCATTTTTTTCCTTTAAAAATGTCTTTAGTTGTAGAGGGACACAATACCTTTATTTTATTTATTTTTATGTGGTGCTGAGGATTGAACTCAGTGTCTAACATGTGTTAGGCAAGTGCTCTACCACCAGTCCAGTAATACAATCTTTATTTCCATCTTGTATCTCTCTTAACCATTAAATCCCCATCTTAAAGAGCCTAAATTAAAACTATATGAGGGGCTGATGGTTGTGGCTCAGTGGCAGAGCGTTTGCTTAACATGTGTGAGGAACTTGGTTCGATCCCTGGCACCACACACACAAAAAAGGTATTGTGTCCATTTACAACTAATATATATATATATATATATGTATAAAACATAATAAAAACATATAACATATATATATATGTATATATATGGTCATAACTGAATTTGGGCTGTGGCTATAGCTCAGCGCTAGAACGCTTGCCTAGCATGTGTGAGGCACTGGGTTAAACCCTCAGCACCACATAAAAATCAATAAATAAGTAAAGTTATTTTAAGAAAATTCACAACTGAATTTAGTAATCACAGGAAACAAGCTTAATTAGCGCAAATCAATTTTACTTCTATATTTGGGCAAAAAGCACTTGAGAAAAACAAACACCCCCTGGAAAACAAAATTTCAAATAGTTACTTAAAAGGCCTCCAAAATAGTTACCACATTATTATAGGGCTATACTAGTGAAAAAAATTAAACTCTGTTCAGGAGTGTTTGCTGCCATGGCCTAGTCAAGAACATGGAACCCACCAAACAAATGAGAAAAACAGTTTGTAAAGACTATGTAAAAGTACTGCACATAATACAAACACAGTCAACCACTCCCATAAACTATGCAGTTACTTTTCCCATGTTTGGGGAAATTGTAGGGATCAGCACATCCAGAGCAAAATGGATAAGCCTCAATCTGGAAAAAACCACCTTCCTGATTATGGTATCTCCCCTGCCAGGTAAGTATGAGTGGGGATAGTTGCCAGGCATCACACCCTCAGACTCCAGACACTTTTCGCACAGGGTCACTATCTTTGCCCAAACTCTAGCCCATCACTTTCAATATAACGACTTCTCCAAATTGTAGGAACCAAACAATAACAGTTTGATTACTATATTTATTTACAAAAAACTCAAAAATGTATATAGATGAACAAGTCCAGAAGGCACTGCGGTCATCTACATATACCAAGCCCCTTTTGATGACGTCAAAACTTCTGACAAATCTGAGGCTTTTGTTGATGTGGTAGGCAAAATGACAGCCCACAAAAATGTCCAAAACCTAATCCCTGGAACCGGTTAATGTTACTTTCCACCTAAAGGGTACTGCTGATGTAAGGATTTGAGATACAGAGATTATCAGGTGTGCCTAAAATAATGACATAATTTGCATAAAGATGTAAGAGCAGTGGAGCATGCCTGTAATCCTGGGCGCTCAGGAGGATGAGGCAGGAGGATTGCAAATTCAAGACCAGTCTGTCAGTTTAGTAAGAATTTATTACAAAACAAAACAACAAAAAAGTGGGCTGAGGATTTAGCTCAATTTTAGGGTGTTTTGTTTTGCTTTATTTTTCTCCAGTACAGAAAATTGAACTCAGGGTTCAGTATTACAAAAGAAAAACAATGCTGAATTGTGGGGCAGTTTGGAAATTGGGATGAAGGTAGCACAAAACTAAGAAATGTAGCATGTGCCTTGCCTCAGCAATGGCAAGGTGCTAAAACTCAGTGAGACCATGTCTCCAAATAAAATACAAAATAGGGGACTGGGGCTGTAGCTCAGTGGTAGAGCGCCTGCACCTCACATATGAGGCCCTAGGTTCCATCCTTAACACCACATAAAGATGACTAAAATAAAGGTATTGTGTCCGTCTACAACTACAAAAAATAATAATTATTATTCATGGTATCCCCATATTCCTGCTACTTCACAAACTATAACTCCAGGAGAAAATAGCTGTATTAAATTAACCTAAACCACTGCTAATAACAAGAAAAATTAATACAAACACATAAAAAACTGTAAGTGTTCATAAATACTATGTCTGGCCTGAAAAAGGCTGCAATCAGAAATTTATTATTTGAACAAATCAAGTCAGAGGAAAGTATGAAAGCAATCCCCCACTACCACAAATTATGCAGTTGAGTTTCTCACATTTGGGGAAATCACAGGAGTTAGCACATCCAAAGTGCAATAGATGAGCCTCACGTGGGAAAACCACCTTTGTGATCATGGTATTGAAGCCAGAATTAGACAGGTAGTCAGTGTAGATAGGTAAATCGAGTCAGATTGGATCAAGGAGGCCAATTTTGAGTGAGTCTGGGAAGTTGGAGATAAGGGACCCCTGAGGGATCTTATCAAGAACTTGCTCCTGCTCCAACCTGTTGCCAAAGTAACCTGACTCAGGAATTTCCCTCCCTATAGGGAGATATAGGTTATTAATGTGTCCTTGGCTACTCCACCCTGCCCTTCCCCCTTCAACCCACCTATTTCCCACCTTTTGGCCTTCCCACCGAGCATTACTGGGCCTAGTCACCTATGCAGGAAGGAGAAAGGGGGAAAGGCAGGAGAACAAAGGAATCCTAGGACATATAAAAAGGGCAGAATACCTCACTTCTGGGGATACTAGGATACCAGCTATGCCCCCTCTTCTCCCTCCCTGGAGAAGTCTATACTACCCCTTTTTAAATAAACCCGTTTTTTTTTATTAAAAAAAAATTTTTTTTAATATTTATTTTTCAGTTATTGGCGGACACAACATCTTTGTATGTGGTGCTGAGGATTGAACCTGGGCCGCAAGCATGTCAGGCCAGCGCGCTACAGCTTGAGCCACATCCCCAGCCCCCAACCCGGTTTTTATGCTTGCTTCGGCGTGCTTCTCTACTGTTCAAACTTCAACATTTGGGGAAGCAGGACTTGTCACCAGTAACCTGCAGCATCAGCATCTCACCTGCCAGATGAGAAAGAGGCCTGACAATTTCATAATTCCAAAATGAAAAGATTCCAAAATGTAGTAACCACGCAGCAAATATTGTGCATCTGGATATGGCAACATCTTGGAAAATACAGGCCTGTGATAAAAATGACCAGCAGTCATTGTGCTTATTTACATAATCCACACCCTTTTCACTGATCTCATTCATTCAGCACAACTTTCGTAGTATGCTTGGTGATGCTACTGAAATAAAATGTAAAGGTAAATATACTCTACAGATCAAAAGCTAAACAACATACACTAGCTCCTGTCCTCAAAGGTTATGATGCTGGTTACTGTGATTTGTGGTACAGTTCAAAAAGCTGTTATGTAACCTGAATGAGCAGGTCTGAAAAGATGAAATTTGGTTAAACAACATTTGAAGGACTTGGGGTATAGTTTATTGGTAAAGTGCTTGCCTAGCTCATCTGAGGCCCTGGGTTAAATTCCCAACCCTATGAGGGAAAAATAAAAATAGAAAGTTAAACAAATACATTAGAAAACCCAGTGAACATACTGTAAAAAGTTGGTTTAGTCCACAGCACCAAGCATAAGTGCAAAATGCTTTCTTTCAAACATACAGCAAGTCATCATTGTGATGACAGCCCACAAAAATGTCCAAAACCTAATTACTTGAAAGACCCGTTATACAAGTGATAATATTTTTAGGAAGTTTTTTTTTTTTAAATGGCAGAGTGGCCCTTTTTTAAAAAATACACTTTTGTTTATTTTTATGTGGTGCTGAAGATTGAACCCATTGCCACATATATGCTAGGCAAGCACTGTACCACTGAGCTACAACTCCAGCCCACAAATGCTAATTTTGAAAAGAAGTAAACTAGGAAAATGTTCCTAGTCCCTAATTCTAAATCTGGAGTGTGATAGATGACCCTCACCTCCATGATCACTGTCTTCCCTCTCAAGCAGGAATAAGTTATATTTCCATGTACCTTAAATTCTCTCTTACTTAATCCCACAGGTACAGGGTCAACTATCTGTTTTTCCACAGGTTTTTCTTAAATCTAGAACTGGACCACTGGAGAATCCATTCTACAAGAAACTCCTGAACTCTATTAGAATCCTGTTAGATTCCTTAAAAAAAAAAAAAAAGCAAATCCTGTCTCAGGCAATAGTGAATAATTAATGTATTCGACATCCACATAATAAATAGTATCACTCAATGTTTTCCTTTCTTCCTCACTGTACGCTAGAATTAGAGTGTTCAAGTTTAATAGTGATCTTCAAGTGCCTCCCCAAGATCATATTTGAACCACCCTATTTCCCAAGTCTTTTTTTGGCTTGCCTCAAATTTACTATCCTTCTGCTTCAGCCTCCAGATTGCTTAGATGAGAGGCTGTGTCACCATACCTGATTTTGAAGCCTTTTTGCTTTGCAGAATAATTCTTCTGATATTATCTCCTCTGCCAAAATAAATTATTCAGAGTTTCATATCTTTAAAGCAGGAGGAAATAATACTGTTTTAAAAATCTTATGGGGCACTGGGTTCGATCCTCACCACCACATTTAGAAATAATTAAAATAAAGGTATTGGGTCCATCTACTGTGTGTGTGTGTGTGTGTGTATTTCTTGTGGTGCTGGGGATTGAACCCAGGGCCTTATGCATGTGAGGCAAACACTCTACTAACTGAGCTATATCCCCAGCCCTGTAACTAAAAATATTTTTAAAAATCTTATTAAAGATTAATAAGCAGCCAGGCCCAGTATCACAATTTATAATCCCAGACACTCAGGAGGCTGAGGCAGGAGGATTTCGAGTTCAAAGCCAACCTCAGCAGTTTAGTAAGGCCCTAAGCAACTCAATGAGACTCTGTCACTAAATAAAACATTTTTAAAAAAATGGCTGGAGATGTGGCTCAGTGGTTAAGTGCCTCTGGGTTTAATTCCTGGTACAAAAAAAAAAAAAAAAAAAGCTGAGGCTGGGGGAATTGGCACATGTCTGTAATCCTAGCAACTATGTAGGCTGATGAAGGAGGATCACAAGTTTGAGGCCATCCTCAGCAATTTAGCAAGATCCTAAGAAAATTAATGAGACCATCTCAATATAAAAAATAAAAGGGGATCTGGGCGCAGCGGCCCAGGAGGCTGACACAGGAGAATCGTGAGTTCAAAGCCAGTCTCAGCAATGCCGAGGTGCTAACCAACTCAGTGAGACCCTGTCTCTAAATAAAATACAATATAGGGCTGGGGACGTGGCTCAGTGGTCAAGTGCTTGGAGTTCAATCCTTGACACTAAAAAAATATAATAATAAAAAATAAATAAAAAGGGTTGAGGTGTTGCTCAATGGTAGAGTACTTCTGGGTTCAATCCAGCACCAAAAACAAAACAAAACAAACAAAAAACTTGACCAAAGCAGACATAATCCCATAGATCAATCTACTTATGAACAAAAAAGCAAAACTTTTTTTTTTTTTTTTTGCAGAACCTGGGATAGAATACAGTGGTATTCTACCATTGAGCTACATCCTCAGTCTTTTTTGTTTCATTTTTGAGATAGGTTCTTACAGGTTTGCCAAGGTGGCTTCAAACTTGCAATCCTTGTCTTCTACCTCAGTCTCCTGAGAAGCTGGAATTGCAGGCACACACCACTGTGCCTGGCCATGCAGAACTATTTTAACTATATGTATAACATCTTTGTAAACTGAATCTAGCAGGGTATTAAAAACAGATGACTGGGGCTGGGGATGTGGCTCAAGCGGTATCGCACTCGCCTGGCATGCCTGGGGCTCTGGGTTCGATCCTCAGCACCACATAAAATAAAAATAAAGATGTTGTGTCCACCGAAAAAAGGCTTTCTTTAAAAAAACAACAAACAGGGCTGGGGATGTGTCTCAAGCGGTAGCGCGCTCGCCTGGCATGCGTGCGACCCGGGTTCGATCCTCAGCACCACATACCAACAAAGATGTTGTGTCCGCCGAGAACTAAAAAATAAATATTAAAAATTCTCTCTCTCTCTCTCTCTCTCCTCTCACTTTAAAAAAAAAATAAAAAAAAATAAAAAAACAACAAACAAACAAAAAAACCCAGATGACTAAAGAGGTTTTATATCAGGACTGTTAAGACCTAAGTACATAAAGTATATGATAAAGTGGCATTTCATATGGATGGGGAAAGGATTGACTACTTCATAAGGACTGCTAAATTAGCTCACCACTGTAAAGAAAGAAAAAAACAATTCCTTCCTACCTTTTACTGGAGGTCAAGGATGGGGATTGAACCTAAGGCCTTACTCATGGTGTAATCTATATCTATCTATCTATCTATATATATGATTTAACCCAGGGGTGCTTTACCACTGAGCTACATACCTAGTACTTTTTGTTTTTTATTTTGAAACAGGGTCTAAGTTGTTAAGCCTGTCCTTGAATTTGTGATCCTTTTGCCTCAGCCTCCTGAGTTACTGGTATTACAGGTGTGCAACACAATACTCACTTATTCCTTTTTAAAAATCAAATTAAGGGGTTAGGGATGTGACTCAAGCGGTAGCGCGCTCGCCTGGCATTCGCGCGGCCCGGGTTCAATCCTCAGCACCACATACAAAACAAAGATGTTGTGTCCGCCAATAACTAAAAAAAATAAATATTGAAAAATTCTCTCTCTCCCTCTATCTTTAAAAAAATCAAATTAAAATATTCAAATGTAAATTTAAGTCATATGCTAAAAAATTATGCTTATAATTTCTTTCTTTTTATTTTTTTTAGTGCTGGAGATTGAAACTGGGGCCTCAAGCATGCTATCACTAAGATCATTCCCCAGTCCTTTATATATTTTAGTTTGGGAGACAGGGTCTCACTAAGTTACCCAGGCTAACCTCAAACTTGTGATCCTCCTGTCTCAGCCTCCAGAATAGCTGGGATTACAGATGTGTACCATTGGGTATGTCCATGTTTCTAATTTTGAAGAGACTTTCTAAGCATGTTACCAAAATCAAGATTAAATACAAAATTTGACTAGGTTACATATAGAAAATCTCTCTAAAGTAAAAAACAAAACAAAAAAACCCTCATAAAACAAAATTTAAATACACATGGCGAAGTGGGAAGATATTTGCAACATATAGATTAAGCAAAAGACTGTATTTGAATAAGCATAAGGATTAAGAATCATCAGAACCATAGTTTTTGTTTGCTTGTTTGTACCAGGATGGAATCCTGTGGTACTTAACCACTGAGCAACATCCCAAGCTTTCTTTCTTTTTTCTTTTTGAGAGCGATCTTTTTTTTTTTAAAGAGAGAGAGATAATTTTTAATATTTATTTTTTAGTTCTCGGCGGGCACAACATCTTTGTTGGTATGTGGTGCTGAGAATCGAACCCGGGCTGCGCCAGGCGAGCGCGCTACCGCTTGAGCCGCATCCCCAGCCCAAAGAGAGAGAGAGATCTTACTATGCTGCCCAGGCTGGTTTCAAACTCCTGAGCTCAAGTCATCTTCCCAAGTAGCTGGGACTACAGCTACTACAGAATGATGATAAAAATGGTAATTATTATAGGCAAATCGAGGAAGGGTTGGAAAATACTAATAGCAGCTAATTGTGTAGCTTCACATGGAGTCCACTAGTTACTTTTTCCTTTTCTTTTCTTGGTAGTACTGGGAATTGAACCCAGAGCCTTGTACATGCAAGGCAAGTATTCTACCACTGAGCTATATATCCCTAGCACTTGACTAGTTTCTTAACCCTCCCTGCAGATGAAACGAAATTCTAAACATGACCAATTCCACTGTGTTTCACCAAACTGAAAAGAGTTATTGCTGACTAAGGTAACACTGTCTTCTTCACCCAAGAACCTGATTGCTTTACAAAAATAAGTGTGAATTCTCAAGAGGACAATATTTAGATAATGCCACTGAGTACCAGATGTAAATCATAAGTTAATCAGTGAGACACTGTCTCTAAATCAAATATAAAATAGGGCTGGGGAATGTGGCTCAGTGGTCGAGTGTCCCGGAGTTCAATTCCTATGCCCCTGCCCCTGGCTCCCCACCCAAAAAAAAAAAAAAAAAAAAAAAAAAAAAAAAAAAAAAACCACAATGTTAAGCAATGTACTTATACCAACCACATTTTGACTATCTCTACCAAACTTTCCCTACCCTACCAAGTTAGGAATTTCTGAAATCCTCCCCTCTCAAAAGAGGTATACAATTTGGTGGTAACTCGAGGTAACAAAGAGTGTTCTAGGTTGAATTTTGGCTTGAAGAAACCTGCTGAGTTTCTACGTCCTAGTCTTCCTCATGGCATGACTATGAGCATTTGAAATGTATGGGATTTGTTACAGTGCTCAGCAGAATGTTGTTCCTTAGTTCTATTTCATGATATTTAAAAAATTCCTTTAAGCTGGGAAGAAAAATCAAGGGTAGGATCGTTGCCAAGGCTGGGCGCAGTGGCGTATGCCTGTAACTGTAATCTCAGCGACTCGGGAAGCCGAGGCAGGAGGATTCCTAGTCTGATGGGTCAGCCTCAGCATTTCAGTGAAGCTCAAAAAGAGCTGGGGATATCAGAGATACAGTGCCCCTGGCTTCAATCCACCCCCCCCCCCCAAAAATCGTGGCCAACAAGTAGGGTAAAAGTTACTCCCCTAAATAAATCATAATCCCTAGGAAAGAAATGACCTCAAAAATCACCTTCCAAACCAGCTCCCAATTCCCCCTAGTTTTGTATTTTAGAAGGGGTCATTTCCAGGCCTTCAACACCCTTTGCAACTCTACCGGGAGTCGAACCCCCACCCCCACCCGCTCAGGACACGAGGAGCAGAGGCCAGTCCACTATAGGTCATTACATGCTTACTTTTCTCAAGCTAAGCAGGCCGTGAAGTGCTAACGGTCTCAGAAGCCTCCATGCTCCAGGGTTGACTCGCGGGAAGGCGTGGGTGGGTGCGGGGATTGGACTAAGAGTCTCCCCGCGGAGGTGGGGGGTCTGGCCCACAATCCCTCGCGAGGGCGGGAAAGGCTAAGGGGGGGGGGCAGAAAAGGGGGGACGGCTAGCGAGAAGAGTCAAGGGGCTGGAATACTATAATAAGCATAGATTAATCCTTATATGACTGCTTCCTGGACTTGTCACACCAAAAAATTGGTTAACTAGCCTGTGTTCTTTTATTGCTCCCACTATCCCCACTCAGGGAATTAATTCCTGTTAATGACTGAGGCTTCCACTCAACAGGACAGTTCAGAGACAATGTGATGTGTAGGGCCTGCTGTGCCAAGCTCTCCATTCCTAAGATGGAGGCCATCCATCTTTTTATTGTCACCGTGTACATTAAATGGAGAAACCCTCAACGGTATATGAAGGAATCACATCGGAAGCCTGGGAGGTGTGAAAGAAAACACGTACTCCCCACAGTCGCAAAGCTAAAGCCTCGTGCAGTCAGGCCGCAGACCCCGCCCCTTCCGCTTTACGGTTGACGTCACAGCCCGGGCGCGGGAGTGCGGAGTTTTGGTCTCCCGGACGTAGGTACCGGGGTGGGGTCTGCGCTGTAGTGTACAGACACGTTCCGCTTTGAAATGCAGCGGGATTTGGTGAGTTTCCCGCTGTCTCCTGCAGTACGGGTGAAGCTGGTGTCTGCAGGTTTCCAGAATGCTGAGGAACTCCTGGAGGTGAAACCCTCCGAACTCAGCAAAGGTAAGGACTGCTGACGGCAAGCTTAGGTACAGGGTCCGCTCTCGCCCCCGCCACCTCAGTCTTCTTTCTCCAGCTCTCAGGCTTCAGTTCAGTCACTGTCTGCGTGCTGCCTCCCGCGGCCTCGTTTAAAAAGTGAAAGAATTCCTTGAGGCCACTTGAAATTCGTCCGAAGGGGCCCAGGATGTAGCTCAGTAATCGTGGGGCAGCAACACAAACACACACACACGCGCTCACGCGCAAGAAACCAAAACAAAGAACAGTTGTTCACTGGATGGTTGGGAAAACCGTGTTTGTGGACACCCCCCCCCCCCATACTGGGGATTGAACTCTGGTTGGTGCTCTACCATTGAGCCACATCCTCGATCAGCCCTTTTGAGACACAGCCTCCTTAAGTTGCCGAGGCTGGCCTTGAACTTGGTGCCCCTCGTTTCAGCCTCCCAAGTGGCTGGGATTACAGGCGTGTGCCACTGCACCTGACTTTACTATCATGTTATCTAAAAAAGAATTAATGAAGACAACCCATAATTGTGTTTGTTTTTTAAATCTCTAAAATCAATGGTCTATTTGTTATTTTACTTTCAGAAGTTGGAATATCTAAAGAGGAGGCTTTAGAAACTCTGCAGATTATAAGAAGAGAGTGTCTCACAAATAAACCAAAATATGCTGGTGCGCCAGAGTCAGGCAGGAAGTGTACAGCACTGGAACTTCTCGAGCAGGAGCAAACCCAGGGCTTCATTATTACCTTCTGTTCTGCACTAGATAATATTCTTGGCGGTGGAGTACCCTTAATGAAAACAACGGAAATTTGTGGTGCACCAGGTGTTGGAAAAACACAATTATGGTAAAGTAAGATGTTCCCCTTTTAAGGGCAGGTTTAATAACATTTTATGTAAGTAGTAGAGTGTGGTGTGCTGTGTGTTTACAGTCAAGAAACCATAAAAGGTGTGCTCTTAATTTTGTATATGTGTGTGTGCATAGAACAAAACCCAGTTTACCATTTATATTACTTCAGTACCATATCTTGATAAATTGAAACAATTATTTTGGTATCAAAAATGTTTCCTTTGCAATATGATGTGGTCACCAGGCAGCCTTCTGTTATTAATTCACTCCTGAGAATATATTGGAAAGTGAAATGTTTGAAAGTGGATTTATGCATAAGATAGGTTTCTATTTCCAGAAGCCTAGAAAGCACTAAAAATTTCTTAATCTTGATTTTATAGGCACAGTCTTCCCCTAATCCAAGCATCAGTTGATTCACAATCATCTGGTCCACAGAGAGTCAGCCATCTCTTTTGCTTGGGGAGTGTATTTGCATTTATAAAACTTTAGTGGTACCTAACTGGTCATTACCTGGAGTTCGAAAAACACTGCAGTAGATGATCATGATAACTTATTTCTTGACAGTATGCAGTTGGCAATCGATGTGCAGATACCAGAATGTTTTGGAGGAGTGGCAGGTGAAGCAGTTTTTATTGATACAGAGGGAAGCTTTATGGTTGACAGAGTGGTAGACCTTGCTACTGCCTGCATTCAGCATCTTCATCTTATAGCAGGAACACACATGGAAGAAGGTAAGTTAACAAATGATCCTCTTTCTTTCTGTGTAACGAAGGTTGTTTGCATTTGTGCCCATCTCAGAACTCAGCAAGAGACCATTCTGAATGTGAAGCTTAATGGTTTAACAGTGTATTAATGTCGAATGCTCTTGCATCTGTTACAAGCACTATAGCTGGAACTGGCTTTTTCTTCCCCTTCTATGGACCTCACTGTAGTAATTCTGGGGCAAACCAATGCATGTATTTCAGTGTATGACTTCAAAACATCATATTCCAACTGGCCAGATATAAGCTAATGTGGACATCATATTATGAGTGAATGTTGTTATGTGCATTCAGTATATGTTGACTTCCACACTGGTTTTCCAATAACCAAATGCTTTGAAATCTACATCTAGAAATGTTCAGAATGTTAAGCTGATTGACCTTTGGGGGCTTTAAATAGTATATAATTTACTTTATAACTACATTAATTGTATCATTTAAGAATTTGGGAGGCTTTTAGGGGGTATTTATTAGATTAAAAAGGATTTTTTAAAAAGATAGATTATATTCAAGTTCTTGTCCTTTCAGTTACTTTTTTAAAAATTGTTCTTTTTACATATATATGACAGTAGATTACATTTTGACATTATACAAACATGGATTATAACTTATTCCAATTAGGATCCCATTCTTATCTCTTTTTTAAAATATTTTTTAAGTTGTCAATGGACTTTATATATATGTGGTGCTGAGAATCGAACCCAGTGCCTCAAACATGCTAGGCAAGCGCTCTATCACTGAGCCACAACCCCATCCCCCATTCTTATCTTTTTAATTATTATGTAAAAGCAAGTGGGTAGTTTGACTGTTTTCTTTTGCTTTATTTTTATCTTCATCTTATTTATTTATTTTTGTAAGTGTGGTACTGGCTATTGAATCTACGGCCTTGCACATCCTGGGAAAATGCTCTTCCACTGAGCAACATCCGGAGCCCTTTATTTTTATTTATTTACTGTTTCTGTTTGTTTGTAGAACTGGGGATTGAAGCTAGGGGCACTCTACCACTTAGCCACATACTCTGCACTTTGTCTTTTTTATTTGTTTATTTTTAAATTTTTATTTATTTTTGGTACTGGGAATCGAACTCAGGGCACTCAACTTCTGAGCCACATATCCAGCCCTATTTTGTATTTTGTTTAGAGATAGGGTCTCATTGAATTGCTTAGCACCTTGCTGTTGTCCAAGCTGGCTTTGAACTTGAGCTCCTTCTGCCTCAGCCTCCCTGGTTGCTGGGATTATAGGCATGCACCACTGTACCTGGCATGTATTTTTTGAGACAGATGTCCTTAAGTTGCCCAGGCTGACCTTAATTTTATACACCTGCCTCAGGCTCCCAAGTAGGTGGAATTACAGGCATTTTCAGTCCTTATATTTTTCTCTAGAAGTTTAAGAAAGGGATGCTTTTCATAAGATGCTTGTACTTCCATTGAGCAAGTATAATTAGCTGTATATTTTCATTTTCATGTAGGTACTAAGTGTCTTAATTAATTACCATTAACATCTACTAAAAGACATTGTACACTGGCAGAACATGTCACCCCCAAATATGCCATTTTGGCAAAAGGTTTATTTTGAGCTGAAGGCAATTGAGAAAAAATATAAAGGAAAGCTTTCTACCTTGTCCGTGTTTTCATAAAAACAAGGCAAATGTGCTAAGGTGTTTTCTCTCCCCTCTCTGCCAAGGAAAGACAAAAAATAATCACCAGAGACAATTTTAGACTCTGTCAGCATGGAGGAATCAGCCAACAGAGGAATCTAAGTAACAAACTTCATTAGCTAGTCTTTTTATTTTTTTTAAATTTTAAAAATATTTTTAGGTGTAGATAGACACTATACCTTTATTTTGTTTATTTAGGTTTTTTTTTTTTTTTTAAATGGGATGCTGGGGATCAAACCCAGTGCCTCACTCATGCTAGGCAAGCGCTCTACCACTGAGCCCCAGTCCAGCCCTTCATTAGCTAGTCTTTATCTTCCATTAATTTCCCATATATTTGCCTTCCTACAATTTGCTAGCTCTAGAGACTCAAGGTCCTTTTCCTTTGTCTTTTCACTTCTCTAAGAATTTATTGTTCCTTTGGTAAAATGAGCCAAAATTCTAACCAAGTTTTTGAGATGCTAATCTTTGGACTCCCATTTGTTATATATGTGATGCATGTTATTCAATTTTTGTTTTTCTATTGTTAAACTGTCTTTGTCAGTCAGTTTATTTCAGCCAGAGAACTTGGGAAAGTAGTAGGAAAAAACACTTTTTCCAGCCAGATGTGCTGGTGTATTCCTATATTACCAGCATCTTGTTAGGCTAAGGCAAGAGGATTGCAAGTTTTTTGAGGTCAGCCTACACAACTTAGCAGGTGCATCTCAAAATAAAAAATATAAAGGACTAAGGATGTAATTCAGTGGTAGAATGTTCCTGTGTTCAATCCCCAGTAAAGTCCCCTCCCACACACAAAGGTATTATTTTCCTACAATCATCAACATGTCCATACGAGTAAAACTTAGTAAGATGCTGTTTTGTTTTTCTTCAGAACACCAAAGAGCTTTGAAGGACTTCACTCTTGAAAATATTCTTTCCCATATTTACTATTTTCGTTGTCATGATTATACAGAACTACTGGCGCAAGTTTATCTTCTTCCAGATTTCCTTTCAGGTCATTCAAAGGTATGAGTCAAACAACTGAAATATAACTAACTATCTTTGGATGTGTTTGATAAGCATGAAAAATAACTATGAAGTATGGTAGCATAAAATTAAAGTCAAAAAAGAATATCTCTTCTTTCCCTGTCCTACAATATATTTATATACATTTATGTTTATTTTGTATATACGTATATACTATTCAAATTTCAGTTTCAAAACTACTTATGTATATGTGTGTATATACGGTAGTTTTGAAGTTTAAATAATTTTATTTATTTTTAAAATAATTTTAAAATGGAAATATCAAGAGACTATAAAGTTGAGTTTATTTCTTGGTTCTTATGACCTACATATCTCTTCTTTTGCCATTATCACAATGCTCGTTTTGTTTAGTTAGCAGTGTTGGGATGGAACCCAGGGCCTTACACATGTTAGACAAGTGTTCTACCACTGAGCTACACCCCAGCCCTACTTCTTACTTTCCAATTTGGATGCTTATATTTATTTTTTATTTTGCTTTATTCTCTAGCTAGACTTCCAGTGTAATGTTGACTAACTGATGAAAGTGAACATTCTTGTCTTATTACTGATCTTGGGGAAAAGTTTTCATTTCAGCATTAAGTAACTTAATTTTCATTATTCACAGTTTCCACCCGCCCCCTACGGGAGATTGAACCCAGGGACATTCTACCATTGAGTTACATCCCCAACTCTTTTCTTTTTATTTATTTATTTTTTTTAAGTTGTAGATGGACCCAATGTCTTTATTTATTTACTAACTTTATGTGGTGCTGAGGATTGAACCCAGTGCCTCATGCATGTGAGGCAAACGCTCTCCAACTCTTTTTTATTTATTTTGAGAAGGTTTCACTGAGTTGCCCAGGCTGGGCTTGAATTTATGATTCTTCTGCCTCAACCTCCCAAGTTGTTGGATTTATAGGTGTGTATGTACCCCATACTGACAAAGTATATAAATGTAAATTTGCTTGGTTGCTAAGATTTATTTGTAACCCCCAAATCAATACTACCAATGCTTTATAGTCATTTGTAGATATGTTAGTTTAAGCTACCATAATAAAAATGCTATAGATTGGATGGCTTAACAACAAATTTTTATTTTCTTACAGTTGTGGAGGCTAGAAATCCAACATAAAGGTTCAGGATGATTTGCTTGCTGGCAAAATTGTTCTTCTTGGCTCACAGTCACCTCATGTGGTGGGCGGGGGGGTGGGGGGAGAGACTGACTGTGAGTGAGAGAGAAGGGGAAAGAGAGACAGCATGAGAGTGAGTGAGAGTGCATGTGCATGTTGTCTCTACTTACAAGGACACTAATCCTTAAGGATCAAGGTCCCATCTTTATGACCCTCATTTTATTTAACACTTAACCTTACTTACTTACTTAGAAGCCTATTCTGCAAATACAGTTATGTTGTATGTTAAGGGTTCAACATGAATTTTAGGGGGACATAGTTCAGGCCTTAGCCTCTGCCCCTGGCCCTCCCCAAATTCAAATTCTTTTTACATGCAAAACACATCTATTAGATCACAGTTACCTCAAAAGATTTATCTGGTTCCAGTGTCAATTCTAAAGTCTAATTTAAAGTCTCATCTAAATGTGTTGGTAGACTCAAGTTAGAGTTCACCCTGAGGTAGAATTCCTCTCTAGCTGTGAGCCTGTGAAAACGGAAGAGTTATGTGCTTCTAAAATACAGTGGTAGGACAGGCATCAGGTAGATATTTGCATTCCAGTACTGAGGATCGAACCCAGGGGCACTTTATCACTGATCTATACTACACCCCAGTCCTTTTTTTTTTTTTTTTTTTTTTAATTTTGAGATGGGATCTTGCTAAGTTGCTGAGGATGTCCTCAAACTGTGATCCTCCTGCCTCCGCCTCCAGAGTCGCTGCCTGACTAGTACTGGTTCTTCTTTGCTTACCAATTCCTCTTTCAATTCATCCTCTGTTGCTGTAGGCTTCAAAGAGGAACCAAGCCACTTCCTTTAACACTTAGAAATCTCAGCTAAATAGCCAGTTTTCTTCTCTCTCACTTTTTATCTTCCACAAAACACTAGACTACAGCAACTAAGTTCTTTGCCACTTTATAACAAGGATCACCTTTCCTCCAATTTTGAATTACAGGTTCCTCATTTTTATGACCTCACCAGAATCACTCTGGCCCCTTTTTGTATTCTTCTTTAGGTACTGGGGATTAAACCCAGGGACATTTTACCACTGAGCCACATCCCCAGCCCTTTTTATTTTTTTATTTTGAAACAGGGCCTCACTATGTTGCCGAGGCTGGCTTTGAACTTGTGATCCTGCTGCCTCAGTCTCCCAAGTTGCTGGTATTACAGGTGTAAGCCACTGTGTCCTGCTCAGTATCATCCATATTATTTGTGTGTGTGTGTGTGTGTGTGTGTGTGTGTATAAAATGTGCACATATCTAGCAAGCATCTCAAAACTCTTCCAGTTTGTACTCATTACTCTGTTCCAAAGCCACTTCTACATTTTCAGGTATTTGTGACAGTAGTACCTCAGTTCCTGATACTATAATGTGTTTTAGTCAGCTCTGGTTGTCATAATAAAGATATCATAGATTTGAATGATTTTAAAACAGAACTTTCTCACAGTTCTGAAGACTAGAAGTTCAAGATCAAGGTTATGGCTGATTTAGTTTCTTGTGAGGGCTCTCTTGGCTTGTAGATGTACCTTTTTGCTGTGTCCTCAGTTGGGAGAAGGGAGTAGGCTTTCTGGTGAGCTTTCTGTTAGTGTGTCGGGCAGGTGGGGGGCTACTTGGGATTGAACCCAGGGGTGTTCTGCCACTGAGCTATCTCCCAGTTTTTTTATTCTAATTTTGAGATAAAATCTCTCTAAATTTCTGAAGCTGGCTTCAAACTTGAGATTCCCTCCTGCTTCAGCTTCACCACAGATTACAGGCATGCATCACTGAACCCAGTATCTAGTGTCTCTTCTTAAAGTCACTAATCTTGTCAAATCAAGATATATATCTTATTATCTCATTTAACCTTAATTATTTCTTTTGAGGCCCTTTCTCTAAATACAGACACTTTGGGGGGTAGAGTTTCAACCTGTGAATATTTTGGGGGGGGGAACAATTCATTTCATAGTTGCAGACATTTATATCATGTGAAAAACTGATTTTCCTTCTAACACATTCCTAGCTGAGATTGAAGAAGATGATGCTTCACCTTCTTGTTTTAGCTCTCATACTGTAAACATGAATATCTTTTTTGTGTGTTCTTTTTGTTTGTTTGTTTTAATTTTTTAGTTGTAGTTGGACACAATACCTTTATTTATTTATATATATATATATATATATTTTTTTTTTAATTTTATTTTTTAGTTTTAGGTGGACACGATATCTTTATTTTACATTTATGTGGTGCTGAGGATCGAACCCAGTGCCTTGTGCATGCTAGGCGAGCACTCTACCTGAGCCACGACCCCAGCCCAATTTTATTTATTTATTTTTATGTGGTGCTGAAGATTGAATCCAGGGCTAGATGAGTGCTCTAATGCTGAGCCACAACCCCAGCCCATTGTGTGTTCTTTTTAATGCTACATTTTTTTCTTTTTGTTGGTGATTTAAATGTTTAAAATGTCCCTCAGGTATAGTGCTTAACTGCTGGATAGTATTTCTAAGCACAGGAAGGGTGTATTATGCCTTATGGAGAAAATACATGTATTAGATAAGTTGTTGGGTTTTTTGGTACAGGGGATTGAACTCGGAGGCACTCGATCACTGAGCCACATCCTCAGCCCTATTTTGTATGTTATGTAGAGATAGGGTCTCATTGAGTTGCTTAGCACCACACTATTGCTGAGGCTGGCTCTGAACTTGAGATTCTCCTGTCTTAGCCTCCCGAGCTGCTGGGATTATAGATGTGTACCACTGCACTTGGCTAGATAAGTTTTATTCCTGGGTAAATTATTGTGCTGTTGGTTGTAAGTCAATATTAATAAATCAACATATAATAAATGTTTTAAACAGGAATACACATAACTAAGGTTATGTAGCCTGGTATGGTGTGTATAATCCCAGCTACTTGAAAGGCTGAGATAGGAGTGGAGGATCACAATTTGGAGGCAGCCTGGACAATTTAGCAAGACCCTGTCTCAAAGTAAAAAGCAAAAAGGGCTGGGGATATAGCTCAGAGTAGGATAGAATGTCCCTGGGTTCAGTCCTCAGTATGGCGGGGGGGAAGGGTGGAGTATACACATTAATCAATTGATGAAAAATGTAACCAGAGGTTCATTGAAATGTAACCCTTTATTTTCCCTGGGAACAATAATTCGTTATTCACTGTTGGTAGTAGTTTATAGAATATATAGAACTACAAATTATAAGAGTCAACTTTGAAATCACCTATGTTTTTTTTTTTAATTGTTTGTTTTTGAAGGTACTAGGGATTGAAACATGGGGCACACTATTGCTCAGCTACTTACCCAACCCTTTTTATTTTTTATTTTGAGACAGGTTCTAACTAAATTGTCAGGCTAGCCTCAGACTTGCAGTTCTCCTTCCTCAGTCTCCCAAGTAACTGGCATTAGGCATGTGCCACCACATATGCTTTCATTTTTATATTCTTATACTTTTACCAGTTACAGAACTCTTGGTTTATTTTTATTTTTATTTTTTTGTCAGTTCAATTATGTTATCCAATCACCTGGCTTTGAGAATCACTGAATAAATATACAAGACTAGAGGTACTAGAGGTTGAACCAAGCGCCTTTTGCATGCTAGGCAAGTATTCTACCAGTGAGCTACACTCCCAGCCCTTTTTAAAGGTCTCATTTAATTGCTTAAACTAGACTTGAATTTTAGATTCTTTTGCTTCACCTTAGACAGTAGCTGGGATTATAGGCATGTACCACTATGCATGACTTTTTGACCAATTCCTCTTACTTCTCCATTGGTCTGCTGGTAAATATTTATTTTTATTTATTCATTTAAATTTCACCACTTCAAAAGGAAAGGCCCTACCCATTTCTTAATCGTTCCCTGTTCTTCTCTTCTAAGCCCCTACAACTATCAGTTCGTGTTCTGTTTCTGTAGATTTACGTATTCTGGATATTTCATGTAATAAATATATGACCTGTATGTCTGGCTTTTCCACTTAACATGTTTTTAGAGTTCATCTGCATTGTAGCATGTGTCAGAATTTTATTCCTTTTTAATAATATTCCATTGTATGTATATAGTATAATATGTTTATCCTTTAATTAGTTGATAGATACTTAGATTATTTCTTTTGGCAGTTGTGAACAGTGCTGCTATGAGCATGTATTTATAAATATTTGTTATAGTACCATTTTTCAGGTTTCTTTGGGTATGTCTAGGAGTAGAATTGCTGAATCATATGGTAATCTTGTGTTTCAACTTTTGGGGGACCCACCCCCAATTTTTTTTTTTAAACAGTGGATGAACCACTTTATGTTCCCACCAACAATGTATGGGGGTTTTGTTGATTTTAATTTTTCTAAACTTGTATTCATATCCAAACTATGCCATGATTTGGAAAATCAAGCTACCCATAGCCACTTGACTATGTTTAATAGTCTGTTGAATAGTCAAGTGATACAAGAAGGTGACTATATCATTAATGAACAAATACTGTTGTAAAAATGAATGCTGGGGGGCTGGGGTTGTGGCTCACTGGTAGAGCACTTGCCTTGAATGTATGAGGCACTGGGTTTGATTCTCAGCACCACATATAAATAAAAAATAAAGTTCCATCAACATGAAAATGAATAAAATAAAATTTTAAAAAATGAATGTTGGTTACATTTTTGCTTAAGTTAACTAATATGATAAAAATAAAACAATAAAATTAGCTAAGTTTCATTTTGTTTTGCTGAATTGACTTTTTTCTCCCTTCTGGATAGTAGACACTAAACCCAGGGGTGCTATATCACCAGCCCTTTTTAATTTTTATTTATTTATTTATTTTTTTAAAGAGAGAGTGAGAGGAGAGAGAGAGAGAGAGAGAGAATTTTTTTTTTAATATTTATTTTTTAGTTCTCGGCGGACACAACATCTTTGTTGGTATGTGGTGCTGAGGATTGAACCCTGGCCGCACGCACACCAGGCGAGCACGCTACTGCTTGAGCCACATCCCCAGCCCCTTTATTTATTTATTTAAAAAAATTTTTTTTCAGTTGTTGATAGACCTTTATTTTATTTGTTTATATGCAGTGCTGAGAATTGAATCCAGTGCCTTACACATGCCAGGCAAGTGCACTACTGCTGAGCCACAGCCCCAGCACACTCTTTTTTATTTTTATTTTAAAAAATTATTTATTTTTGGTACTGGAGATTGAACCCAGGGGCACTGAGCCACATCCCCAGTCCTTTTTATTTTTTATTTTGAGATAGGGTCTCACTAAGTTGCTTTAGGACCTTGCTAAATTGCTTAGGCTGACCTTAGACTTGTGATCCTCCTGCCTCAGCCACTTAAGCCCCTGGGATTACAGATGCATGCCACTGTATATTTGGCTGAATATTTCCCAGATTTTTGGTGAAATTCACAATGTAATGGCTACAGATACAACACGTTTTAAAATTCTGATTTGGACATTTTCTACCTCACATGGACTTTTTATAGATAATAAAGTAAGCTCAGATCTGTGGCTAATTTGTTAGCTGATTTCCATGGAGAAAATACTGCTATTATAGATGATTTCAAGCTATTGACTTGATGGCATTGATCATGGAGGTGGAAGAAGAGACAACATTCATTAGCCTGTCTTTCTATGGTATTTCCCCTGTAAAGGACTGTAAGTATGGGTTACCATGCCTGCATCTGCTGAAGAGGGTTTTTTGTTTGTTTTGTTTATAATATAACAGGAACCTTGAAAATAAAATTGTTATGTTTAATTGGGCGGCGGAGGGGGGGGTGTCCTCAGTGTTAGAATGTGTGCTTAGGGTGCACAAGGTCCTGGGTTTGACTCCAAACACCAAAATATGTACATATGTGCATAAAATTGGTATATTTAATGGAGAAATTTGTTTAGCTTTTTTTTTTCCCCCATGATGCTGGGTATTGAACCCAGGCTTCATGCATGGTAGGCAAGTGTTCTACTACTGAGCCGTACCTCCAGTTCTTTACCAAGACTTTAAATATGGGCTGGGTTTGTAGCTCAGTAGTAGAGCAGTTGCTTTGCATGCGTGAGGTACTGGGTTCAATCCTTAGCACCACATAAAAATAAATAAAATAAAGATATTGTTTCCACCTATAACTAAAAAAAAATGTGCTTTATCAGTTTAAAATGCCTCTATAAAAAGCTGTGTATACTGGCAAGTTATATGAAAATTGCTATTATTTCTTTTTCTTTTTGAGTTAAATTGTCAAAACAAGGGTGCCTTTTAATTTTTGGTAATTAGGGCTGGGGATGTGGCTCAAGCGGTAGTGCGCTTGCCTGGCATGCGTGCGGCCCGGGTTCGATCCTCAGCACCACATACAAACAATGATGTTGTGTCCGCCGAAAACTAAAAAATAAATATTAAAAATTCTCTCTCTCTCTCTCCCTCTCTCACTCTCTTTAAAAATAATATTTTTTGGTAATTATTTCAGAAAACATTGTATAAATAGATTTATAATTTCCAAATGAAAGCCTTTCTTTGAGGAGTTAGAAAAAAAGCCCTTGATTTTAAAGTATTTTTTGTAATGAATTATGCTTTTTGGATGCCATTTTTTATTATTTTTAATATCATTATCTCTTTCTTTAGGTTCGATTAGTGATAGTAGATGGCATTGCTTTTCCTTTTCGCCATGACATTGATGACCTATCCCTTCGAACTCGATTACTAAATGGCCTTGCCCAGCAAATGATCAGCCTTGCAAATAATCACAGATTAGCTGTAAGTATTACTGGTCAAGAGAGTTTCTTTAATAAAGTCAAGACTGTATAAAATATTAATGACTACAAATACCAAGGTAGATTTTGCCTTACTCTAAAAAGGAAAAAATATGTACATGCAGGGGTTTTTTGGTTTTGTTTTGGTACTGAGGATTGAACCCAGAGGTATTTTACCAGTGAACCACATTTTCCAGCCTTTTTAAAATTTTTTATCTTGAGATAGGGTCTCACTAAATTGCTTGGGGCTGGCCTCAAACTTTTGATTGTCCTCCTTCAGCTTCCTGAGGTGCTGGGTTATTACAGGTGGATTACACCACCACACCCAGTGGACACAGTTTTGAAGGTTGTTTTATTTTGGTTTGGTTTATAAAAAGAATTAGTACTAGTCATAAGTGTCTTGTATCTGTTTTCCTGCAAAATAACAAGCATAATCAATGTAATTTTTAAAAAACAAACTTTGATAAATAAATGCCACCTTTGGTAATTGTATTTTGTCTTTATCTAAATATATATTTTATGTTTATAACGTCCTCGTTTTTGTTTAGTAAGTATTTCATTATTTCATAGTAAAAAAATCATAGACTCATGGATTGGAAAAAATCATAATGTAAACAACCTAGTGTATTAAGGTAGAGCCAACTCTTTGAGATTTGAATGTGAAAAGAGAGGTAAATATAAGATCAGAAATAAAGAGATAAAAAAGTAAGCTTTTTTTTTTGCTATCACACAAAATACCAGACCAGCTTTGCGTTTACAATCCTGCCTCAGTCTCCTGTAATTCCTAGCTGGAATTACAGACACACACCTCATGTGGCTTTTTTATTTTTTTAAACTTTAAACCACCTGTTTACCATTACTTTCCACTCTGCTACCCTATCTTACCACTGACAAACATACTTTTGTTAGGAGGAAGATGGAAGATCAAACTGTTCTACTTAATTTTTGTTTGTTTTTACTCTGATTAGAGTCTTTAAACACATCTTTGCAATACATTATAAGTTAATAAAGAATTCTCTCTATAAAATTTAAAACATACATATTTTCTTTGAGTTTCAGATTTTTTGCCATATTCTGAGAAGGATAGCTTCTATGTTTGAATTAATTTTTGCCATTAATTTAGCCTTGTTAATACCTGAATCAGTGAAGAATCCCCAGTAGAGGGCACTCAAGACTAACAGGTTGCATAGTTTTTTTAAGTTTATTTATTTATTTTCCCCAGACTAGATTTCACTGTTACCCAGATTGGACTTGAACTTGAGATCCTCCTGCCTCAGCCTGCTGAGTAGCTGGGATTACGTGGGTGTTTCACTGCACTTAACTAGGTTTTTGTTTTAACAGTAATAGCTTCATCTTTTTTTTCTTTCTTTTATCTTTCTGTGGTCCTGCGAATGGAACCCAGGCTTCATACATGATAGGCAAGCCTTCTATTATTGGGCTATGTCCCCAGCCCTTTTTATATTTTATTTTGAGACAGATTGTTAAGTGTGGTCTCAAACTTGGAATCTTCCTGACTCAGCCTCCCTAGTGGCTGGGAGTACAGGCACATGTTACTGCATCTGGCTTCAAATCAATTTTTCTTATTTTGGGCAGGGGTACTAGGGATCAAACCCAGGGTGCTCTATCTCTACCCCTTCTTTATTTTTTTTTTTAATTATTTTATTGTTGGTTGTTCAAAACATTACATAGTTCTTATTATACCATATTTCACAGATTGATTCAAGTGGGTTATGAACTCCCATTTTTACCCCGTATACAGATTGCTGTGTCACATCAGTTACATTTCCATTGATTTACAAATTGCCTTTCTAGTGATTGATGTATTCTGCTGTCTATCCCATTCTCCACTGTCCCCTCACCCCTCCCCTCCCCTCCCCTCCCCTACTCTCTCTCCATCCCCTCTACTATAAATCGTTTCTTCCACTTATATAATTTTCCTCCTACTCCTCCTTTCCTCTTATATGTAATTGTGTATAACCCTGAGGCTCACCTTCCAGTTCCATGCAATTTCCCTTAACTCTCACTTTCCCTCCCGCCTATCATCCCTGTTTAATGTTAATCTTCCTCAAGCTCTTCATCTCTACCCTGTCCTTGGTTACTCCCCTTATATCAAAGAAGACATTTGACATTTGCTTTTTAAGGATTGGCTAGCTTCACTTAGCATAATCTGCTCTAATGCCATCCATTTCCCTCCAAATTCTATGATTTTGTCATTTCTTATTGCAGAGTAATACTCCATTGTGTATAAATGCCACATTTTTTTAATCCATTCATCTATTGAAGGGCTTCTAGGTTGGTTCCACAGTCTTGCTATCGTGAATTGTGCTGCTATGAACATCGATATAGCAGTGTCCCTGTAGCATGCTCTTGTTAGGTCTTTAGGGAATAGACCGAGGAGGGGAATAGCTGGGTCAAATGGTGGTTCCATTCCCAACTTTCCAAGAAATCTCCATACTGCTTTCCAAATTGGCTGCACCATTTTGCAGTCCCACCAACAATGAACAAGTGTACCCATTTCCCCACATCCTCGCCAGCACTTGTTGTTGTTTCTACCCCTTCTTTAAATTTTAATTTTCAGACAGGGTCTTGCTCAGTTGCTGAGGTAGAACTTGGAATCCTCCTGCCTCAGCCTTCTGATTTGCTGGATTTATAGGTGTGTGCCCCATGCCCAACTAGAATAAATTTCTTAATGTGAAAGTATTAAACCAAAGGAATCTTTTTTTTCCCCCTCCCTGTAGAACTAGGAATTGAACCCAGATGTACTTTACCACTGAGCTATACCCGTAGCCTGTTTTTTTTTTTTTTTTTTTTTAAATAGGATCTAACTATGTTGCTTAGGGTTTTGCAGAGCTGATGAGGCTGGCCTCAAACTTGCAACCTTCTTCTCAGCCTCCCTAGTAGCTGAAATTTCAGGTGTGTGCCACCACACCTGGCAAAGGATTCTGTTTTTAAGCATTTTGCTTGAGCATTTTCTTTCATACTATTAAATTACTCTCAGAAAGCATGTTCCAAAATATGCTCTCTTTTAGCAATGAATGGAAATTCTTGTTTTCCCACATCTTTCTCACCCTTTGGTATTACCAGTCTTTTAACTCTTTTCCAAAATGAAATGAGGACAGGGTCTTGCTGAGTTGCTTGGGGCCTTGTTAAATTGCTGAGGCTGTCTTTGAACTTGCAATTCTCCTGTCTTAGCCTCCCTGGCCACTGGGATTACAGGCCTGTGCCACCATGCCTGCCTAGGAAAGTCCTTTTAAAAATGTATTTCTAGGGCTGGGATTGTAGCTTAGTGGTAGAGCACTTGTCTAGCATGTGTGAGGCACTAGGTTCAATCCTCAGCACCACAGAAAAATAAATAAATAAAATCAAGATATAGTGTCCATCTACAACTAAAAAAAATTTTTTAAAAAATGTATTTCTAGCCAGGCTTGGTGGTATATGCCTATAATCCTAGCAGTTTGGGAGGCTAAGGCAGAAGTATTGTGAGTTCAGCAAAAGTATGGTGCTAAGCAGCTCAAGGAGACCCTGTCTCTAAATAAAATACAAAATAGAGGTGGGGATGCGGCTCAGTGGTCAAGTGCCCCTGAGTTCAGTCCCCAGTAACCCCCCCCTCAAAAAATAAATGTATTTCTTTAGTTATTAGCCAAAAATTTTATAACTGCTTTAATAAGGTGTAATTCACATATCACTCACCCTTTTAAAGTAAGTAATTCAATGTTTTGGGCAAATTCAGGAAGTCAAGGAAAAATCACCACTGTCTAATTTTAGGACATTTCTAGTCACTCCCAAAAAGAAATCTCTGTTCCACAATGACCCTTCAGACTATTAAAAATGTCTATACCTTTATTTTCTTCTCTAAGATTTCATGGAAATTTCTTCTGTTGCAAACCTGATGTCATATACAGGGAAAGTAATTCCATAAAATATAGTTCCAAATTTAAAAACAAAAATCATTCTGCCCTCCCCATAGTCCCTAACAACCACTCATCTGCTTTATGTCTCTTTGAATTTGTCTTTTTTAAATGTTTCATATAAATAGAATCATGTAATATATGACCTCTTTTGTGTGGCTTCTTTCACTTAGCATAATGTTCTCAATACTCACCTATGTTGAACTGGGGATATAGCTTAGTGGTGGAATGCTTGCCTAACATATTTAAAAAAACACATAGATTCATCCATGTTTTAGCATATATAAGTATCATTTTATTATTTTATTGATATTAGTGCTTGAACCCAAAGGTGCTTTACCACTGAGCCACATCCCCAGCCTATTTTTCTTTTGTACTGGGGATTGAACTCAGGGGCAATTTACTACTGAGCTACTTCCCCAGCCTTTTTTATTTTTTATTTTGAGACAGGGTCTTGCTAAGTTGTTTAGAGCCTTGCTCATTTGCTGAGGCTGGCATTTAACTTCTATCATCCTGTCTCAGCCTCTGAAGCCACTGGGATTACAAGCATGTACCCCATGCACAGCATTTACTTTTTATTTTGAGACAGAGTTTTACCATGCCACTTGGGACTTTGCTAAGTTGCTGAGTCTAGCCTCAAATCTATAATCCTCCTGCCTCAGCCTCCCAAGTCACTGGGATTATGGGCAGGTACCACCATGCCCTCAATATCCTTTTAATGACTAAATAGTTTTGCATTTTCTGAATATGCCACATTTTGTTTATCATCAGTTGAAGGACATTTGGATAGTGAAAGTTTTGTTTTGTGAATTTAACCTTTATTTTATTTATTTGTTTTCATGTGGTGCTGAGGATTGAATTTAGTGCCTCACATGTGCTTTACCACTGAGTCACAATCCCAGCCTCGTGAAAGTATTTTTAAAGCTCTGAAGTTTATAATTTCAAAATGATTGTTAATTTTACTGTTTTAAAGGTTTATTTATGAGAACCTTGGAGTAATCACATGGTCATTTGTATCATGTTGAGTCCAATATTTTTGTAGAAATAGTGTAATTATTTTGTAAAGATTTGCTAATAATTCAAAATTGAATTTTAGGATGTTGGACAGCTGGTTCATTTTCTCAAATATATGTAATGGATAAGCTAAATAATAGGAACCAGTTCTGGCCAATAAAACTTTTTTTTTTTTTTAAATATTTATTTTTTAGTTTTCGGCGGGCACAACATCTTTGTTTGTATGTGGTGCTGAGGATCGAACCCGGGCCGCATGCATGCCAGGCGAGCGTGCTACCACTTGAGCCACATCCCCAGCCCCCAATAAAACTTTTGAAAAGATAGAAATTTGCAGTCTAGACCTTTGAGTTCTTGAAATATGGCTAATGCTACTGAGGAACTGCATTTCTAGTTTTAATTTACTTTTAAAAAGCTACGTGTGACTAATGGCTATGGATCTGGTCATCATATCTCTAAATAAAAAGTGTGGGCATAAGCAAATATTCTAGATGCTAAAACTTAAGCAGAATGTACAGTAAGATGTATTACTCAGCATTTTGGGGAAGCTGGTTAGTCATACACTTCAGTTAATTACCAATTTAAATTCCTGTCTAGCTTTTTCTAAGATGCCTGGTATGAGGCAACGAATGAGGAAGGTACTATGGCACTTAAGGAGTGAATAATTTTAAAAAGTCATGTAATTAATTTGGTATCTGATTGAGATTAAAATGAACTACAGAGTTATTTCTAGCTAAAGAAAAATTTTAGTTATGTTGCCATTACAATAGAAACAGCCAAACAGCCTTTTGTTTTTTAAAAAATCATTTTATTATTATTATTATTATTTAGAAATCTTTTGTTTTTAACCTTAACTTTATTTTTATGTGGTGCTGAGGATCAAACCCAGCGCTGAGGATTGAACCCAGCGCCTTGCACATGCTAAGCGAGTGCTCTACCGTTGAGACACAGCCTCAGCCCCTTGTTGTTTATTTTTTATGTGGTGATGGGTATTGAACCTAGGACCTTATGCATGGTAGGCAAGTGCTTTACCACTGAACTATCTCCCCAGCCCAGACAGCCTTTTCTTGAGAGCTTGTTTGGAGGTTCTAGCAGGGGAACAAGCTACTCATATACCCTTGACTAAAGAAAAGTCCTCTATCAGGGAAGATCTCCCTCTTGGACTGAGCATGCAGCTCTGGGAGGGATGCACAGGGAGTGGTGAGGGAGGAAGGGATACCCTTCTAGCCATCCAGAGTCAGCTGAATCAACCCTGGTGATGAATGGGTGCCAGATTTTATAGCCAGATCATCCTCACATCCTGAACAGCATTTTCTTTCTTTCTTTCAAACAATTTTTTTAAAGTAGGCAACTTATATTGCTTTTCAGAGAATTCTTTTTTCTTTAAGAGTTTCAGCTTGCAAAAGTAACTGTCTTCTTTCTGGAGGGATGTTTAGTAATGGAAGAATATTTAAAATAACCATTTGGGTTGGGCCTGGTGGTGCATGCTTGTAATCCCAGTGCTTTGGGAGGCTGAGGCAAGAGGATCTTGAGTTCAAAGCCAGCCTCAGCAACTTAGAGAGGCCCTAAGCAACTGTTTCTAAATAAAATACAAAAAAAGGGGCTGGGGATGTGGCTCAGTGGTTGAGTGATTCTGGGTTCAATGCCCAGTGCAAAACAATTATATATATATATATATATATATATATATATATGAACAATAATAAATGCTGGAGAGGATATAGAGAAAAAGGAACACTTTTACACTGTTGGAGGGATTGTGAATTAGTACAACCACTATGGGAATCAGTATCAATGTTCCTGAAAACACTAGGTATGGAACCAGCATATGACGCAGATATTCCACTCCTCAGTATTTTTTATTTTTATTTATTTATTTTTTTAGTTGTTGATAGACCTTTATTTATTTACTTATATGTGGTGCTGAGGATCGAACCCAGTGCCTGCACGTGCTAAATGAGTGCTCTACTGCTGAGCCACAACCCCAGCCCTCCACTCCTCAATATTTATCCTAAAGAATTAAAGTCAGGATACTGTAGCAATAGATGCATACCCATGTTTGTAGCAGCACAATTAACATTAGCCAAACTATGGAATCAGTCTAGGTGTCCATCAATAGATGAATGAACAAAGCAAAAAATGACATATGTACACAGTATAGTTTTATTCCGACATAAAGAAAAATGAAATTATGTCATTTTTAGGAAAATGGATGGAACTTGAGACTATCATGTTAAGTGAAATAAGTCAAACTCAGAAGCTCAAAAGTCCTATGTTTTCTCTCATTTGTGGAAGCTAGAGAGGGAAAAGGAAAAGATAGTTGCTAGGGTAATCACATGAAAAGCAAAGGGAGATCAGTAGAGTAGGGGAAAAGGAGGGGGACCAGGGAAGAGGGAGAAGTGCTGGGGTGGGAATATTGGTCAGATTATATTGTTATCTTGTGTGCATGTACTAATATGTAACAATAAATCCCACCATCATGTACAACTATATGCACCAGTAAAAAGTCTGGTGCAAAGAAAAACAAATTTAAAAAAGCATGGGGTGTGCGCTGGGGATGTAACTCAGTGATAGAGTGCCCTGGATTTAATCCCTAGTACCACCAAAAAATATAAAAGTTTACTGTTGGGGTTGTGTGGAGGGGTGGCTCATAGATTATGTGGAGAATGGTCAAGGCCTTGGGTTCAATCCCTAAAATAAAAAAAAATAAAGTGATTGTCAAAACATGGAATCTTTGGCTGGGACTGTAGCTAAGTGGCAGAGCACTTGCCTGGCATGTGTGAGGCACTGGGTTCGATCCTCAGCACCACATAAAAATAAATAAATAAAGGTATTATGTCCATCTACAACTAAAAATTTTAAAATAAAAACATGAATTTTTTACCATAGGCCACATTTTCATCCAAGAGAATTAGTAATATTTTTAGCTTTGAAGGCTATCTCTGAGTATAGCAACAACTGGTTATTACTAACAAAGTATTATAGTTTTAATTTAGAATTTGATCTGGTTACTGAGTTTTTCTACTAATATTTGTATTATACTTTATGAATTTAGAGCTCATATTTTTTTCTCACTTGTTTTTTCTCTGTAAAATGATAAAATTTAATGCCATCTTTGTCTCCTTTCTAAACATAAAAACATTGAGGTTTTTATTCCTTTGAATAAAGATATTCTAGCCAGGCTTGGTGGTGCATGCCTAAAATCCCAGTGGCTTGGGAGGCTAAGGCAGGAGGATCGCAAGTTCAAAGCCAGCTTCAGCAAAGTGCTAAGTAACTCAGTGAGACCCTGTTTCTAAATAAAATACAAAAAATAGGGCTAGGAATGTGGCTTAGTGGTCAAGTGCCCCTGAATTCAATCCTCAGTACAAAAGAAAAAACAAACAATAGATGGGCATGGTGGCATGCACCTGTAATCTGAGTTACTTGGGAGGTTGAGGCAGAAGGATTGAGAGTTCAAGGTCAACCTGGACAATCTAGGAGACTCTGCTTAAAAAATAAAAAAAGATATTCTGCGGAGGCAATAATGGTAAAGAACTGAATCTTTTAAGCCTCCGATTTCTTATGTGTAAAACTGGAATAACAATCCAATTTAGCCACATGCAGTGGTGCCCCCTGTAATCCAAGAGACTCTGGAGGCTGAGGCAGGAGGATTGCAAGCTTAAGGCCAGTCTCAGCAATTCAGCAAAGCTCTAGATAACTTTGGGAGACCCTGTCTCAAAATAAAAGATTAAAGGGTCTGGGAATGCAGCTCAGTGATAAAGCTGCAAAAATACAGTACCAAAAATACTATAAGTAAATAAATAAATAGTACCCCATTATAGAATAGTTGTAAAAATTAGATAAGGTAATGAAAATAAATTGTATTTAAAAGTTTCTGGAATGTATTCAGTACTCAATAAATATTCATTACCACTATGATGTTGCTGCTGCTGTTCTGGTTATTTTACTGACTTAATTTGAATTTTAAAAAAAATTTTTTTTAGGTGTTAATGAACCTTTATTTTATGTATTTATTTGTGTGTGGTGCTGAGAATCAAACCCAGTGCTTTACCCATGCTAGGCAAGTGCTCTACCACTGAGCTACAACCCCAGCCTAAAACTTAAAAGTTTTTCTAGTTCTCCAAGTTATGAAGCTTTTGTTCTTTGAGTCTTTATGTATTATTTGGTTTGGTTTATTTTATTCTAACATTTTTACAGAAAGAACTTCTCTGTTCTTATCAAGGTTAGGCAATTCACATTAGGCCACAGATGGTAAGGAACCTGCAGAGTTTTGCTCTAGAGTCCAACCTATGCCATACCACCTTTCTACTGCCCCCTCCCTCCCATTCTTATTAAAAAGTTTTCTGATTGGGAGGCTTAGGCAGGAGGATTGTAAGTTTGATTGTCAGCATGGGCTGGGGTTGTAGCTCAGTTCAGTCCCCAGTACTGAAAAAAAATTTTTTTTTCTCTGAATGTGTAGAGCACTGTGAACAAGGAAGAGGTACAGTTTTCTTTCCTGAGAGTAACACCAATTCTTGATGTTGCTTTGCTGCAACTGTTGCCTGCCATTAATGATCATTCTTTATTTTTTAGTGGGGAAGAGATTGAACCCAGAAGTGTTTAACCACTGAGCCACATCCCCAGCCCTTTTTTATATTTTATTTAGAGACAGGTCTCACTGAGTTGCTTAGGGCCTCACTAAGCTGCTGAGGCTGACTTTGAATTTGCAATCCTCCTTGCCTCAGCCTCTGCAGCCGCTGGGATTACAGGTGTGCACCACCGCACCTGGCTCAATATACTCTTCTTTTGGGATCTACCAGCTCTGTTCAACAGCTATGATCTTTGTCAAGTTACGAACTTTTTCCTGCCTTAGTTTCTCCAGCTCTAAAACTGACAAGATTAATATTTGTATTTATATGTATAGCACCCAAAATGTTACTGGGTTTGTGGCAAGCCCTCCATAAATAGTAGCTAATACTGTGATAGGTGTGGTGGAATACAATTGTAGTCTTATCTACTTAGGAGGCTGAAGCAGGAGGGTTGCAAGTTTCAGACTTGGCAGCTAGGCTTGGGGTGTAACTCAGTGGTAGAGCATGTAGGTAAGGCCTTGGGTTCCATCCTCCGTATGGGAGAAAACAAGTTTTTAGATAACTAATTTTTATGAGCACACTTTTTTTTTTTTTTTTTTTTTTGGTACTAAATATTTGAACCCAGGGCACTTAACCACTAAGCAAAATCCCCCACCTTTTTTGTTTTTTATTTTGAGACAGGGTCTTGTTAAGTTGCTTAAGCCTTCCTTAAGTTGCTGAGGCTGGCCTTGAATTTGTGATCCTCCTGCTTCAGCCTCCCAAGTCATTGGAATTACAGGCATGTACCACCATATATGCCTTATGGGTATATTTAAAGAAACTTATTGGAAAATTTTTGTTTAATTTAAATATGTTTGTGTTTAACATTTTCTTTAGCAGTTATTGTATTTAGAAATCACAGGAGAGTATACTTGATCATTTTGGGGAGAGACTCAGGTGAGTCTGACTTTCCCACATTTTTGCTTTTTTAGGTAATTTTAACCAATCAAATGACAACAAAGATTGATAAAAATCAGGCCTTGCTGGTTCCTGCATTAGGTAGGTAAATTAATGAGATGAGCATTTTTAATTTAACAATTTTTTCTGCCTTTTCATTTGATGTTTATTGAGTGCTATAAGGTCTATGAAAGCAGAGAGTGTTTATTTTGCTTATTGATAAATCTTAGCACCAAGCACAGTGTCCTTTCACTAATTTAACAAACAGTTACTGAATATTTACTGTCAAGTACCTGAAATACAAATATTCAAAAAATTACTGCTACTATTAAAACCTCACAGTGTTAGTTAAGAGAAAAGAGTAATCCATTTAAATACATATCATATTACCATGAGTAGACTTATGACTCTGTTCCTAGCCTCAGCATGATTTTGTTAGAACAAAATGCCACAAGATGTATTTCCACTAAAATCTGTAAGAATATATATATATATATATATATATATATATATATATATATATATTGCCAGGCACAGTGATGTACATCTTTTGTTTCAGCTACTTGGGGGACTGAGATAGGAGGCTCGCTTGAGTCCAGGAGTTTGAGGGCAGCCCGGACAACATAGATCCCATCTTAAAAAAAAGAGGCTAATGATTTATAGTATTTCCCTAGATTGGTAAAACTCTATTAATCTTAGCATGTGACTCACGTCCTAGGATTTTTAAATCCAAGTACATTCTTGTTATGTTAAATTTGATGAAGTAAAACTATATTTTGTTAGAGGTATTCTAAGGAACTTATAGCCTAATCAGCAAGGCAATATTAAGTTATGTTCTTTTCTTTCAGGGGAGAGTTGGGGACATGCTGCTACAATACGGCTAATTTTTCAGTGGGACAGAATGCAAAGGTAGGTACAGACACAAGTTAATAATTGTGAATATTAGGTTAAGTATGCTCATTACTTATTAGTTTCTTAGGTAGTTCCCAGAATAAGATTTATAGTGACCCAAAACTAATGCTTTTGCTGCCTTGTCTGGCATTACTTACACTAAACATAGAAGCATATTGTTGTGTTGCACATTTAACTACATAGAGAATTTTTTGGAATTTTAAAATGATGGGGTGCATGCACCTGAAACAAGTAGGTGACTAAGGAATGCCACCTTCTAAAGCTCTCTAAAGTAATTTATTAGCCATACAGAATGGTACTCTGTGTTCCTGGAAGGAACTGAAAGAAGAATAAAATCAAGACAAAAGAAAAATTTTGAGGTTAGCTTTAGGACTAATTTTAATATGGAAAATAGGATGGCTTTTTAGTTGCTTAATATAATTCTTGTATGAAATTGTGTCTTTTTTTTATTCTGCTTTTATTACCCAGTTACTTACCTGCCTTTCACAAGAATTGTTCTTTAAAAAAAAAATCATGGCAGCATGAAACCTTTGTGTTTGTTTTTAAAGCTGCTGAGCTATTGAATGAACCAGCTTTCTTTTTCTTTAAAATAGGCCATTGAAAGCTATGAAGTCTTTTATTCTGTGCTTCAAAAAATGTCAGATTCATGCCAGCTTTTCTGCCTTGTGATTAATTGGAATTACCTACAGACCTTGGCATGGAAATTCTCTAATAATGGAGGAAACTGAGGCAGTACATGGGTAAAGATGGAATAATCACCTAAAAACATATTGGGCCTAGTCAGTGACATTGTTTTTTTTTAAGTTGCATTTATTTGTTCTAAAACTGAAAAAAAAAAAACCAAAACAGGCCTAAGTTAGTTTTTAGTGACACTAAGCTCATAGCAAAACTAATTACACTTGGGCATACATATTTTGCATTGATTTGTGTAGTCTTTGTCTCCTTGAAAGATTAGTATTTCCAGCTAGGCATGGTGGCACACACTGTAAATCCAGCTACTTGGGAAGGGCTGAAGCAGGAGGATTGCAAGTTCGAGGGCAGCCTTGGCAACTTAGCAAGACCCTTTCTCAAAATTGAAAAAAAAAAATAAAATAAAGGGTGTGGGGGTGGGGGTGCTGGGGATGTAGCTTATTGGTAGATTGCCCCAGGACTGGGAAAAAAGAGAGAGAGAGAGAGAGAGAGAGAGAGAGAGAGAGAGAGAGAGAGATGGTATTTCCAAAGAGCTTAGGTAAAATTCCCCCATAATTTTGTCAGCTTTTAATTGTTGTGACAAAATAACCTGAGAAAAACAATTTAAAGGAGGAAATATTTATTTTGGCTCACAGTTTCAAGCAATTCAATAGTTGCTTGGTCCCCATCACTGTGGGCTTCTGTTGAAGAGAATATCATGGCATGGTGTTGTGGAGAAGAACTGCATACCTCATGGTGGCAAGAGGGGGCCCAGGAAAGCAGCTGGGGACGAGATGTAGTTTTTAGGAACATGTCCCCAAGGACCCAATCCCTTCAATTAGGTCCTACCTCCTACAGTTTTTACCACCTACCAATATCCATTCACCTGTGAATCCATCAATGGGCTAACTATGGATGAGGTTAGAGCCCTCATGATTCAGTCACTTCTGAAAATCCCCTCTGAACATTGCTGCATTGAGGACCAAGCCTTTAACACATGAGCCTATGGGGAATATTTCAGATTCAAACCATAAAAGTAATGAATAGTGTTTTACAATTACCTATTTCCCCTTAATTCTGTAAATAAATTATTGTATACTTATTGAGTATTCCTTACCCAAAATGCTTGGGACCAGAAGTTGTTTTAGAACTGTTTTTTTCCTCCAATTTTAGAATATTCGTAAATACATAATGAGATGTCTTAAGAATAGGACCCAAGTGTGAACATAGTTCATTTGTGTTTTAATATACACGTAGCCTGATAGTAATTTTATACAAGTTTTCATAATTTTGTAGATGAAATAAAGTTTCATGATTTGGAATTTTTCCACTTACAGCATCATGTTGGTGCTCAAAAAGTTTCACATTTTGTAGAAGTTTGGATTTTCAGATTGAGGATACTTAACCTGTACTCGATTCACAAAAGGAATTCTCTTCTTAGCAACAAACCTTATTTAGAGACTTGGTAATAGCTCTCCAGCTGAGAGTTTTTAAAAACATTGCTTTTTGGGGGCTGGGGATGTGGCTCAAGCGGTAGTGCGCTCGCCTGGCATGCGTGCGGCCCGGGTTCGATCCTCAGCACCACATACAAACAAAGATGTTGTGTCCACCAAGAACTAAAAAATAAATATTAAAAATTCTCTCTCTCTCTCTCTCTCTCTCTCTCTCTCTCTCTCTCTCTCTCTCTCTCTCTCTCTCTCACTCTCTCTTAAAAAAAAAAAAAATTGCTTTTTGGGCAAAAGTGACGCACGACTGTGATCCCAGTGGCTAGGGAGGCTGAGGCAGCCTCAGCAAAAAGTGAGGTGCTAAACAATTCAGTGGAAACTTGTCTCTAGGTAATATCAAAAAAGAGCTGGAGATGTGGCTCAGTGGTCGAGTGCTCCTGAGCTCAATTCCTGATACAAAAACAACAACAACAACAACAACAACAAAAACCACCACCACATTGCTTATACTTCCCCAGATTTAGGTTATTCTGTAAAGTACATCCTATTGTATACATGCTCTTAGGAATTCTCCTGAGCATTTAATATACAATAGCTCTTGTCTGGACTGTTACTGAATACTCATTAATAGAATGTATTTAAGAAGTAAGGAAAATAATAGCAAAGAAAGACATTTCATCTTTTTATGAACTCAACAGAAAGGGTGAGTTTGTTGCCTTTGTCAAATTCTAGATGTTAGCATTGGTCAGCTACCCATGTGGTCCGAAAATCATGCTTACTTTTTTTTAATATCTATATTTTTAGTTGTAGAGGGACACAATGCCTTTATTTTATTTTATGTGGGGCTGAGGATTGAACCCAGTGCCTCACATGTGCCAGGTGAGTGCTCTACCACTGAGCCACAGCCACAGCCCCTCATACTTACTTTTTAAGAGTTAACGATTATATTAATTCAGTTTCTTACAGATCTTTCTTAAGAAATTAGAAAACAGTATAGAACATTGATTCTAAATATAGATCGAACCGGGCAAATCTACTGTACTATGAAAATTTCCCTATATTCTACACTATATTGTACATGCTTGCTTGTGCTAGGTATTTTTTTAAGAACTTAATGTTCAACATTTCAAATAATCCTTTCAATAACTCTTTGAAAAATCTAGGCCTTTTATTTTTTTTAAAGAGAGAATTTTTTTTTTAATATTTATTTTTTAGTTTTTGGTGGACACAACATCTTTGTTTGTATGTGGTGCTGAGGATCGAACCCGGGCCGCATGCCGGGTGAGCCCGCTACCGCTTGAGCCACGTCCCCAGCCCTAGGCCTTTTATTATTAAAAGTGAGAGAACCAGGATGGGGTTGTGACTGAGGGATAGAGTGCCTGCCTAGCATCTGTAAGGTTCTGGATTTGATCCCCAGGTGAAAAAACAAACATATAGAAAAGCAAAAATGAAATAAAAAACCCAGAAAGGTTAGCTTAGTAAATAACAGCTTCCTTTTGTTGAATATTTATTATGTCCTTTATTGAATAAACACTGTGTATATGTATACTTTCATTTTATTTTCCAGAAAACTATAAAGTTGATAGTATTATGCACATTTTATAGCTGACTCTATGATAGAGTCTGTTTCTTTTTTTCCTATAACAACTATTTCTAGAAGGTAATTATAGTATTGCATTGATTGCTAGCAAATCTGAATGTGTAGCTCTTATTTTCTTTTTAGGTAAAATCTTTTTTTCATGACAGGAATGGTGGTGCATGCCTGTAATCCCAGTAGTTTGGGAGACCATGGCAGGAGGGTTGAGAGTTTAAAGCTACCTTCAGCAACTTAGCAAGGCCCTAAGCAACTTAGCAAGGCCCTAAGCAACTTAGTGAGACCCTGTTTTTAAATAAAATATAAAAAGGGCTGGGGATGTGGCTCAGTGGTTAAGTGCCCCTGACCTCAATCCCCAGTAACTCCCCCCAACCCCCCCTCCCAAATCCTGTTTCTACACTTTTTTTTCTAGCCTATGGATATATGAAAAGTAGTATGCATACTTTATAATAATCAGAATAAGTTAGCTTTATTTAGTAGAATTAAAATAATTTTGTTCTTCATTGTGTGAAACCAGATATCTTCAAGTCATTAAAATTGCATGAAATCACCTGTAATCCCAGTGGCTTGGGAGGCTGAGGCAGGAGGATTATTAATCAAAGCCAGCCTCAGCAATTTAGCGAGGCCCTAAGCAAGACCCTGTCTCTAAATAAAATACATAAAGGGCTGAGGATGTGACTCAGTGATTGAGTGCCAAAAAAAAAAAAAAAAGTATGAAATCTTTTTTTTCTTTATTTTTTTTGGACAGGGTCTCACTAAGTTGCTTAGAGCCCCACTAAGTTGCTGAAGCTATCTTGGAATTTGGGATCCTCCTCCCTCCCTCACCTCCCGAGCCACTGGGATTACAGGAATGTACTACCACTCCCAGCTGAAGTCACTGTCAATTGAGTGTCTGGGATTAAACCTGAGGCTTCATATGTGCTGGGCATGTGCTCTACCACTGAGCTACACCTCTCAACCCAATGTTGCACGAAATATTATATGCTTTTAAATTTTTAGTTTCTTGGGCTGGGGATGTGGCTCAAGCGGTAGCGCGCTTGCCTGGCATGCGTGCGGCCCGGGTTCGATCCTCAGCACCACATACCAACAAAGATGTTGTGTCTGCCGAGAACTAAAAAAAAATAATAATAAATATTAAAAAATTCTCTCTCTCTCTCTCTCTCTCTCTCTCTCTCTCCCCCTCTCCTCTCTCACTCTTTCTTTAAAAAAAAAATTTAGTTTCTCTTGAAAGGATGGAAATAGAAACTTATATCAGAGGAAAACAGTTATAAAAATGAACACTTTTTGAGATAAAAAACTGAAAACCTGACAGGTAAGGTGGCACATGCCTGTAATCCCAGCTAAGGCAGGAGGATAGCAAGTTCTAGACCAGTCTTGGAAATTTAGTGAGACCTTGTCTCAAAATTAAAAAGGAGTGGGGGTGTGGCTCAGTGTTAGAGTGCCTTTGGATTCAATCCCTAGTACCACCAAAAAACAAACAAAAAACTGAAAACCCTTGAATAGCCACATTTATATTGGGAATTGAACTTAAATATACTATAAACCCCAGCCCCCATCCTTTATCAGTAACATCTGACTTCTAACTTTTGGCTAATGATGGAATAATATTCCAAAAGTTCTTAAAAGAAATGCTTTTATCTGTGTCCTCATATTATGTGGGTTTTCCTCTAATTTGCATATTCATGATAATATGAGGCCAAGATTGTTCAGAATTACAGTACTCTTTGCCAAGAAGATCTGGTGGTAGAGTGGAGTAATATATCAACACCCCCACACAGTGTTTCATATGTGTGCTCAGCTTTAGAGCACAAATTGTGCTTCTGTCTTGTTTCTTCCTGACCCAAACTATGTAGTTCAGCCATATGTTAAGCTTCATCACAGTTGGGGCCTTGAGCCAAGTGATTCTTTAGTTCAGTTTCTTGTTTAAAAAGATATCTTGATGCTAGGCACAGTGGCACATGCCTGTAAATTCCTGCAACTGGGGAGACTGCAGCAAAAGGATCATAAGTTTGAGGCCAGCCTTGGCAATATGGTAAGACCTGTCTCAAAATAAAAATAAATAAATAAATAAGGACTGGGGATGTTGCTCCGAGGTAGTGAGGCCTGCTGAGTTCAATCCCCAGTGGCAAGGGAAGGGGGAAGCTTGAGACTATATTTTGAGATCCAGACATATCATTTTAAAAACTTATTTTCACCTAGAAATTGGAGTAGATTGTCAATCTGAAATCTTTTTAAAAATATTTATTTATTTACTTTAGTTTTAGGTAGACACAATATCTTCATTTTATTTTTATGTGGTGCTGAGGATTGAACCCAGTACCTCATGCATCCTAGGCAAGCACTCTACCTCTGAGCCACAACCACAGCCCGTCAATCTGAAATCTTAATCTCTCTTTAAGTGTTCTTCTTCTTCTTTTTTTTTTTTTTTTTTTTTTGATAGTAGAGCTTGAACCTAGGGGCACTCTACCACTTAGCCACAACTCCAGCTCTTTTAATATTTTTATTTTGAGACAGGGTCTTGCTAATTTTCTTAGGGCCTTGCCAAGTTGCTGAGGCTTGCCTGGAACTTCCAATCCTCCTGCCTTAGCTTCAAAAATTGCTGGGATTACAGGTGTGTGCCAGTGAGCTCAGCTAGGCTTCTTAATGAATATGTAAACTTCTTAAAAGCTTAGTACTGCTTTAATAATTTTCTCAGAAAAAATTAGAAGCATCGAGTACCTTTTTGGACAAACTGGTGATGTGAGGTGATTTAAGATATTAATTGTTCAAGTTAGCTAATTTTTGTTTTCTTGAATCAAAAAGTAATTATCGAGGACAAGGAATATAGCTCTATAGTAGGGCATTTGCCTAGCATGCACAAGACCCTGGTTTCATTTTCCAGCACTGTTTTTAAAAAAAGTGATTTTATTTATCTTAATATTTATGCATTAAAGATAGAATATCAAAGCCTATATGCCTGTAATCCCAGGTACTCAGGAATCTGAGGCAGGAAGATCAAGGCTAGCCTGGGCAATTTAATGAGATAACATCTCAAAATAAAACAATTTTAAAAAGAAAGGACTGAGGGTATAGCCCAGTGGTAGAGTGTTCTGGGTTCAATCCCCAGTACCTCTTAAAAAAAAAAAATCAACCCTAAAGCATTGAAAAAACTTAAGGATCCCATTTCTTAACACAGATGTTCTTTTCTTGCGTATTACTTAGCAGTTATTTTATTTGTATGTTAAGTTGTAATTGTAGAGTACATGACATTTTGGATTCTGCTGTTTTCATCCTGAAAGTACAAACCTAGAACAGAAAGCTAATGGACCATAGTCTCTAATTGCTTTTCTTTTGAATTATGTTTGAAGAGAGGAATAATTTTGAAATTAGGGAGGTAACAAATCATAACCAAAATGTCTTTTTTGAATTAACTTTGAAAACAAATCAGTGTTGAATTGTGTGCAAATAAATGATCCTTATAACCCTGAAAGTCTGTGATTTACTTCTCTAAGTTAGAATCTGCATTTTATTTTATTAGTTTTTTTAAATGGCATTTATGTAGACACAAAATTTACCATTTTACCTTTTTCACCCCAATACTGGGGACTGAATTTAGGGCCTCACATGCTAATCAAGGATTCTAACACTGAGCTACATCCTCAGCCCTTTTTTTTTTTTTTTTTTTTTTTTTTTTTTTTTTTGAGACAAGGTCTTATTAAGTTGTCCTGACTGGCCTGGAACTTGTGATCCTCTTGCTTCAGCTCCTGAGAAGCTGACTCATTTTAGCCTTTATGGGTTTTTTGTTTATTTGTTTGTTTTGTGATACTGAGAGTTGAACTTGGGTGTGCTATATATCACTGAGCTACACTCCCAGTATTTTTTTTTTTTTAAAGTTGGAACAGGGTCTGCTAAATTGCCCACTCAGTCCTTAAACTTTCAATCCTCCTGCCTCATATTTCCTAGTCACAGGGATCACAGGTGTATACCACCAAGCCCAGCTTATTTTTACCATTCTTATTAGAATTTTAGTTTTTTATTTATTTTTGGTACTGGGGATTGAACCCACGGGTGCTTTTCCTCTGAGCTACATTCTCAGTCCTTTTCATTTTGAGAGATGGTTTCGATAAGTTGCTGAGCCTGGTCTTAAACTTGGGATTCTCCTGCTTTAGCTCAAATCGGAATTATCTGTATGCTCCAGTGCGTAGTCAATTTGCTTCTTTTTTTTTTTTTTTAATAGTTAAGGATATTTTTAAAATTCTAATTCATTAACATGACAGTAGAATAGATTTTGACATATCCTACATAAATGGAGTATAACTTCTCATTCATCTGGCTGTACATGATGCAGAGTTTACACAGGTGATATAATCATATATGCACATAGGATAATACTGTTCAATTCATTTTATCATTCCTACTCCCATACCCACTCCCCTCCAATTTCCTTCCTTTGTAAGAGTGAATTATATTCTATGTATGTATATATCACATTTTGTTTATTCATCTGTCAATGAACATGAGTTGCTTCTGAATTTTGGCTATTGTGGCTGTTATATCTGTTTTAAAAGTAAATTTTAAAAGCCTTAAAGTTCTTCTTTTTCTGTTAACATTATTTGAATATAATTAACAAGATCCTCCTGCCTCAACCTGCTAAGCTGCTGGGATTATACTCATCTCCCACTGCTTCCAGCTAGGATTTTATTTAACTACTTTCAGTTTTACTTTTTACTTTGTTTAGTACATAATAAAATTCTACCTAAACAGATCTTGTTCTGTCATGACACTGATTTTTCTTTTATATAATCATTTTAAAACAGTGCATCTTCCTATCTTTTTATCATAAATTTTTCATTTATATTCCAAGAAATTATCTTACTGCTTTTCTAAAAACACATAAAAGTGCACAAATACTGCAGAAGGATTGTGAAAAAGTAGATAAATATATAAATGAATAAGCAACTTTCACCTTGTAATAACTATTAGCTTTTTTCCCCCCTTTAGTACTGAGGATTGAACTCAGGAGGCACTCTACCACTGAACTGCATCCCCATCTTCCTGCCTTTGTCTCTGGAGTAGCTGGGATTACAGATGTTTGCCACTGTGCCTATTAACTTTTTGGTTGTAGTCTTGTGATAGTTTTTCAAGAGATGTCTCATATATATATATATATATATATATATATATATATATATATATATATATATGGGATCATACAGTATAACTTTTAATTCTTATTAATAATAATTTCCTATCATTATTTTCTGTTAACCTTTCCTTTTAGCATAAGTGGCATCTTCATTGTATCTACACTAATTAATTTGAATCATTGGATTTTTTTGTTGCTTTGGAATTTTATTTATATAAACAATCTATTGTTATTATATTATTATAATTATTACTTGCATAAGTATAGGTAATTTTAGAGGGGAGTTTTTTTAATTTTTTAGGAGGTGGCCTTGAATTCCTGGGGTCAAATTATTCTCCTCCCTGGGCCTCCCAGATAACTGGGACTCAAGTATGTGCCACTTCCTCTAGCAGGAGAATATTTTTTATGTTTCTTTCCCTTCTGTGTCTTAAGAACCAAATGATTGAATTACAGTAAACTAGCATAAATTATGAAATCAGTCATATGAAGTAATTAATAAAGTTATATATTTGTATGCTTTTTCTCTAAGCAGGTTGGCAACATTGTACAAATCACCAAGCCAAAAGGAATCCACAGTACTGTTTCAGATCACAGTCAGTATTTTTTGATTAGTGTGATTTTGGTGTGGTGGGCAGTAATTATCTGAAGAGATCATTTACAGATTGCTTTTGTTAGCTTCTGTAGGCAGCAAACATATTTGAGGACAGCTTTTGATGTTTAGAACATCCCCCAAATAGTTGTATATACAGAATATTGTAGTCATAATTGGACTAAAATTTATTCTTAAGAACAGAGGAAATACTTATTTTGGGGTAGTATGTTCCATGGCATATGTAATGTCAGTATATTAAAGATTTTTAAAGTGAAAGTTGTTGGAGATTTTCAGAAAAGAAAAAATACCAACATTACCTTTTTTTTTGGTCTGTAGATATTATAGATCTATCATAGCCACCAAATATAGTACACTTTAAAATGTTAATTTTCTTGTGAATTCACATCATAGAACATACATATTTGGCTGAAATATGCATATTTATCAACATTGCTGAGCCCAAGTATATCTTGGCATCTCATTTGTATAAGGACAAAAACAGAAATGGAGATTCTGCAGCTGAATTAACCATTTAATTTTTGCACTACCCAGGTGCATTTGAAATAGCCTATTTGGAAAACTTTTTATTTTAGAAGTATTTAATTGTGAAAATAAATTTGTAAAGTACCTAAGAATTAGTACAAACTATTTCATGTTTTCCAACATAGCTACCATAAAGTTTCTGAGAATTGTTCTTTAGAGAACTTCTGATTGTTCTTTAGAGAACTTTTGTTTTTGTTTTTAGGGTGCTTGGGAGCCTCACCACTGAGCTACATATACTTACAGTCCTAAAAAACATTTTTTTTTTTTTAAAGTACTGGGTATTGATCCCAGGGGCACTTAACCACTGAGCCTCATCACTAGCCCCTTTTAATATTTTATTTAGAGATGGGATGTCACTAAGTTGCTAGGGTCTCACTAAGTTGCTGAGGCTGATTTTGAACTTGCAATCCTTCTGTCTTGGCCTCCCAAGCTGCTGGGATTACAGGAGTGTTCCAATGTGCCTGGCCTAGAAGATATTTTTATAATGTAGTGTTTTTTTCTGTATTTGTGGTAAATAAGTATTCAATATAATCCTGGCTTGGACCAGCCACAAGGCTTATCCTCTTCATTCACAATGGTTAATAAATTCTATCTCAAGAAAAAAGTAGCTTTCATACTTAAAAATATTTGTCTACCAGTCTTTATTTTAAATGTTCTTAAAACATGTTTGCATATTTTTTCATTTTTCAGCCTCAGGGATTTAGAGATGCTATTGCCACAGAAGGTTCATCGAATACCCGGAAAAGGTCACGAGAACCAGAGGAAGAACAGTAACCCAAAAACAAATCTACAATATACAAATATATTGATGTGAAATTCATTGTAGTATACTCATTACTTTAAAGTATAAACACAATAACATGAATGAATCAGGATTATATGAAGTAAATGGGAAAAGTATTTAAGGAATGTGATTCTCTGAAAAATGTTTTCTAAAGCAGTGTTCTACAATTACATTTTGCTTTGGTTTCATTTTCAGTACCATTCAGTAAGAGGTAACTTACATAGGTATTACATTTTCCAACTGTGGAAAGCTACTCGCATGTGGCCGATCTGAATTTACTGTTCAGACTAGTAAATTTTTTTTCCCAATTGCTTAGAAAAATCATAGGAATAAAGGATTTTTAAAATATTATTTGTTCTTTTTTTTTCAATTTTTTTTAGTTTTTGATAGACTTTTATTTTATTTATTTATATATGGTGCTGAGAATTGAACCCTGTGCTCCACACGTGCCAAGCAATTACACTACCACTGAGCCCCAGCCCCAGCCCCCTTACTTGTTCTCTTTAAATGAAGTTTTAATAATTCTTTAAAATAACCTGTTTTTTTTTTTTACTGTAAAGTAAAAACCATGAGTCAGCATATCCTGTTCAGTTTTATGGGTAGGATGCAAATTTTAGATGATCAAATTGATTTTAATGAATTCAGTTCTAAAATCTAAGCCATTTGTTTAATTTTTGTTATTTTAAAATGTTACAGGAAAGATTTTGATGCAGTTATCTAGAAATTGTTTAAAACATTTTAGAGTAAGGTTATAAGCCTGCAATTATTTATTTTTACATTTTGAAGCATGATGTTATTCATTCTAGAATTATAGATGTATTGACATTTTTCTTTGAATAATCTTAACCCTGCTTGGATAAATTAAAATTTTGGATTTTTGAGTGTTTTCCAAATCATATAAAATTGTCTGGTACTTGATTCTTAATATTTCTGAATACATTTACAAAATTTACTTTGTTTTCTATATAGAAAGAAAGAAAAAATTATTTTTTCTTTTGAATGTTGGGAGTCAAACCCATGCCCTTGCCCATGCTAGGCAAGTGCTCTACCACTGAGCCATGGTGCAGCTTCCTTAGCTCTTGTTTTGTTTTGGTACTGGGGATTAAACCTGTAGTGCTTTACCATTGAGCTACTTCCCCAGACCTTTTTGGTTTTTATTTGAAGACAGGGTCTTTCTGAGTTGCTTAGGGTCTCACTAAATTGCTGAAGCTGGCCTCAAACTTTTTTGTGGTACTAGGGATTACTTGGGGGCATTTAACCACTGAGCCATATCCCTAGCCCTTTTTTGTATTTTATTTAGAGACAAGGCCTTGATAATTTGCTGAGGCTGGCTTTGAACTCACAATCCTCCTGTCTCAGCCTCCTGAACCTCTAGGATTACAGGTGTGTGCCACTGTACCCAGCTGGCCTCAAACTTTTGATCCTCCTACCTCAGCGAGTTGCTGGTATTACAGGCATGCACTGTCACACCGGGCCTCCTTATTTTTTTAAAAGCTTAATTTTTCAAAGATTATTATTTCTTCTTCAGTTTGTAAACTTTTCCCCTAGCATTTTCTGTTACTTGGTTTTAATTCATGATGTGAGATTATATCTATTGTTCCCAGTTTATGAGCTTAGAAGTTTAGAAGTCTTACTTTCTGGCAGACCAGTGCTTCATGCAGGCTTTATCTTGTAGTTAGTAAGGTAAATTGAAAAGATGTATATTGCCTTACTCAATTTCATGCCATTGCTATGATCATCCTTTTTGGTGATTTTTTTTTTTAACATACATAAATATAAAGGTTCATGGGGGTAAGTGTTATTGTGAAGTAGTGGAAACTAAAAGGTGGGGCCTAGTGAGAGATTTCTTTTTTTTTTTTTTAATATCAGGGATTGAACCCAGAGCCACATATATAATTTTTTAAAATTTATTTTTTAGATTTAGGTGGGTACAATATTTTATTTTTATGTGGTGCTGAGGATCGAACCCAGTGCCTCACACATGCTAGGCGAGCACTCTACCACTTGAGCCACAACCCCAGCCCTGGCCTTTTATATTTTTGAGACAAGTTTTCATTAAGTTGTTCAGGTCCTCACTGAGTTGCTATTTGAACTTGAAGTCCTCCTGCTTTAGCCTCTTGAGCCACTGGGATTATACGTGTATGCCACTGTACCTGACATAGTAAGAGATCTTTATGTTATTGAAGAGATGCCCCAAACTGGGACCCCAGTTTCTCCTTTTTTTCCTCTTTTATTTCCTGACCATGAGCTGTGCAGTTTTGTTCTGCCAGTTTTGCTCTTGCCATTGCCATCCAGCACCCCCATTGGAGACCTAAAATAAATGGGTCCTCCTGATCATGGACTAGAATCTCCGAAACTGTGTGCCAAAACAAACTTTTTTTTTTTAATAAGTCACTTATCTCAGGAGTTTGTTATAGTGATGGAAAGCTAACATAAATACATTTGCACACATACATAGAAAACATTTTCATTGTTCTTTTTTAAAATATTAGTTTAGTATATTACCATTCCTTGGCTATAGTTAATACAACACAGGCTGTTTAATACAGTCTACTTTAAAAATTATTCATTCTGGGTTTGAGGTTGTGGCTCAGTGGTAGAATGCTTGCCTGCATATGTGAGGCACTGGGTTCGATCCTCAGCACCACATAAAAATCAGTAAATAAAATGAAGGTATTGTGTTCATCTACAACTAAAAAACATTTTTTAAAAATTATTCATTCTGGAAAGAATAAGTACTCTAAATTTTGCTCTTTGAGAAACCCTTTCTACACTTATATACTTGGAAAATCAGTTTGATTCCAAGTAAGTTATTAAAGGTATAGTATATAATAAAATATAGAGGTTAAAGGCTCACATAGGGTTGGGGCTGGAGCTCAGTAACAGAGCACTTGCCTAGCATGTGTGAGGCACTGGGCTTAATTCTTAGTACCACATAAAAATAAATAAAATAAAGGCATTCTGTCCATCTACAATTACAAAAAAAATTAATTAAAAAGATTCACATAATCTAATTCAGGGTTTTGTTTTGTTTAGGACAGAGCTTAACATTTCAAATGCAGATAGAGATCTATATTGCTGGATAAAACAGAAATTATCCCACCAACATCTTTCATCATAAATTTAAGTTTTTTCAAATGTGCTTGTGTGTGTGTTTGTGTGTGTGTGTGTGTGTGTGTGTGTGGTGGGGATATATGTTTATACAGTGCTTTGTTGTTATTACTTTTTATTATTTGTTTTTAGGTGTTGATGGACCTTTATTTTATTCACTTAAGTATATGTGGTGCTGAGAATCAAACCCAGGGCCTCTCACATGCTAGGCAAGTACTCTACCACTGAGCCACAACTCCAGCTCACTATATAGTACTTTATTATTTATGAAGCGCTTTTACATCATTCATTGTTTTAACACTTTTATAAGATAGATGTGATAGTTTGTCCTATCTGCTTTTTTCCTTTCTTCTTTACATCTGTCCATCAATGCTTAACACATTTAACTACTACTTATTGAATATTTCAAATAAGATTTCTACTTTTTTTAATATTTATTTTTTAGTTATAGGTGGACACAATATCTTTATTTTTTAAATGTACACCTAATTTGCATTAGTTATGTTCTTGGTGTAATGCAACCATCACCAGTATTTCCAAAACTTTTTATCGCCCCTAAACAGAAACTGAACCTATTAGGTAATAATTCTTCATTCTTCTTTCCTCCAGTTCCTGGTAATCATTTTCTGTTTTTATGAATTTGCTAAATTCAAATACTTTATTTAAGTGGAATCATTTTATGTATACACTATATATTTCATCTGTTGCTAGACATTTGGATTATTTCTAAAATGTTTTAGTAGTTTATAAGTTTTTATAAAATAATACCTTTTTTGTTTTCTGAAACTTATGGACTTTCATTGCTAACCAGGTTTAGGGTAGGTAGCTGATTTAGCTTTGGAATATTTAATTTAATCATAATTCATTTTCATTCTGTAGTTATTTTTTATTTTCCCTTTAGTTATTTTTTTATTTTTCTTAGTAGCATTTTTACTAAAATATTTGCATCTTGATAAAATTATAGTATAATGTGACAGAAAGATCATAAGAATAGATTTACAGACTTGCATTCTAATTCCAGGTGAGACATTAACAAGTCATGTCAATTTTGGCATCTTTATTTTGTCATATCTTTATCTTATTTACAAGCAAGCTAGGACCAAGTGATTGCTTAATTTCATTGGTCTAAATTCTGTGGTTTCTATTTCTGTAGAGGTATTATTAAATATTTACTTTAAATGATCAATACTGAAAATATTGAAAAGAGTCCAGTATAAATACATTTTTATACTTAGGTTCCCATTGTAAGACATTGAATTTCAGTTTTGAGATGCAAAGTTGAAATATTCTGTTGTTTTAAAAAAAACAGTTGCAGAAGAGAGGCTGGCTGTTCATAATATGTATTTTTAGTTAACATCAGTGCCTAAATTTACTGTTACTGTTAAAATTTACAGAACATTTTGCTCCCTCAGAACTGATTTTGGCATAAAATATGTTGACAAGATTTCATGTATTTTTGACCACAGTATATTCCTTTGCCTCTTTTCCAATTTTGTTCACCATTGACATATGCCCTTCTGTGTTTCAACTATCCATTTGATTCTCATTATGTGTAGTAAAATGTGAGTTTTTAAACATACCATTACTCTGTGATTTTATGTTTTACTTATTCCGTGAGGATATAAAACTTGGGTTCCCTCAGAAGGGTTTGGGAACTCACAGAAATTGTATTCTAACCTATTTCAAAATTAAAAACTACAAGATAAAAGACAAAGGCCAATAGCCAAATAATATAAAGAAAATTTGTATCAAGAAGTCTTGTCAATCAAGGCTCAGAGAAAAACTAATCGATTACATACACAACTGATCTAATGATAGAAAGTCTACCAGTTCTTTTGGTTTTGGTACTGGTTGAACCCCAGAGCCCTTAACCACTTGAGCCACATCCCCAGCCTTTTTTTTCATTTATTTTAAAGTTGTCATTGGACCTTTTTTATTTATTTATATTTTTTAAATACTTACTTTTTAGTTGTATACAATACCTTTATTTTTTTATTTATTTTTAAGTGGGGCTAAGGATTGAACCCAGGGCCTTGCATGTGCTAGGCGAGCACTGTACCGCTGAGCCACAACTCCAGCCCCTGGACTTTTTATTTTATTTATATGTGGTGCTGAGAATTGAACCTAGTGCCTCACACATACTAGGCAAGTACTCTCCCATTGAACTACAACCCCCAGCCCTTATTTTTCATTTTGAAACAGCATCTCACTAAGTTACTAAGGTTGGCCTTGAACTTGCCATCCTCCTGCCTTAGCCTCCTAAGCTGGTTTTTTTTTTTGTTTTTTTTTTAAGAGAGAGAGAATTTTTTAATATTTATTTTTTTTAGTTTTCAGCGGACACAACATCTTTGTTTGTATATGGTGCTGAGCATCGAACCCAGGCCGCACGCATGCCAGGCGAGCGTGCTACCACTTGAGCCACATCCCCAGCCCTCCTGAGCTGTTTTGATTATAGGTATGCAACATCACACCCAGTTCTATTTTTAATATAACACTCACATCTTAAATAACATACATACTATTCTGCACTTTTCTTTTTTGTATCAGCAATTGTTGAGTTTTCTCAATTAAAATATCACTGAATGGCATTTTATTGAATGATTACTATTATTTAATCACTTTTATGAGGTTGGATATTGAGATTCTTTTTTTTTTTAAAGAGAGAGAGAGAGAATTTTTTATTCATTTATTTTTTTTAGTTTTCAGCGGACACAACATCTTTGTACGTGATGCTGAGGATCAAACCCGGGCCGCACGCATGCCAGGCGAGTGCGCTACTGCTTGAGCCACATCCCCAGCCCTTGAGATTCATTTTTTTAATAAAGACATAAGAAATTGTTCAGAATGTATATGCATTTAAAATTTTGACAGATGTTACCAAATTGTCCTCCTGAGACATTGCCAGTTTATACTTCCACCAGTGATTTTTGAGAGTGGCCTCACTTTTTTTTTTCCTTGTAGTTGTAGATGGACATCATGCCTTTATTTTATTTGCTTATTTTTGTACATAGTGCTAAGGATTGAAACCAGTGTCTCACACATGCTAGGTAAGCGCTCTGCCACTGAGCCCCAGCCCAAGAGTGGCCTCACTCTTGATAAGACATTATTTTGGGTTTTTTTTTTTTGCCAGCTTGATAGTTTTTAAATGACATCTCATATTGTGATTTTACATTTTTTTAGTTGTATAAAATCTATCCTGACTTGATGCCATTAAATATTTAATTGTAACCAAGTGTTATTCCATGTAAATTATCAACTGGTTAATAATTGGATTTCCCAGTTAAAGGCAGATCAGTGCAAATGTCTGGTCTCCTTTGAATTAATAGTTCTCACTGTAAATTCATAGCTGTCATTGTGGTTTTTATGTATTGGTTTTATGTATTATAATAGTTAATATCCATACATGTTTCTCAGCCTCCAAGTCCAACTTGCTAAATTTTGTCATAAATTCATTAATGTAAAAGTTTGGTAGTTCTTTAGCACTCCTGCCATCAGGAGATGGAGTATATTATGTTCTCTTGATTAAAAGAGGCCTAGTTACTGTTTTGACTAATAGAGTAACATAAAAGTAATGATATTGATTTATGATACGAGGTCATAAAAAGCTATGTATCTTATGTCTTATTGATGGGAACACTCACTTTTGAAGCCCAAGCCACCATATAATAAGTGTGACTACCCAAGCCATCATGTTGGAGATATTATATGTAGACATTACAGTTGACAATCCTCACTGAGCTCTTGGCCATCAGCTAGTATCAACTGCCAGTTTAGCAACACAATCAAATTAATATCTTGAAAAAATACTTACATGTTAATCAGTGTTTACTCACTGTTTTTTTAATGAAAAATGTATAATGTGAGTAAGTCATCTTGGACATCATGCCCAGTTGAGGCTCCAGATACTCTATTATTCCAACTACTATCTGACTGTAAACTCCTGAGACCTGCATGTGAGAATCACCTAGTTGAGCCCAGTCAACCTACAGGGTTATGAAACATAGTATAGTTTTGTAGCTACTCAGATTTGGGATAGTTTGTCTTGTACCAGTAGGTAACTGGCATAGCCACCTGAGAGCCTCTCTGCTGGATCTTACCAAATTGTATCTTCAGGTGCCTTCTGAGAAAGAATTTCAGATCTTTATTCCCACAGATACCATTCTTTCCTGTACTGTCATTATGTTCCATTGCCCAACTGATTCCAGCCTTTAATCTCTTCTTCAATTCATCCTGCACTCATCTGAAGGAATATTTGCTTATTTATATATTTATTTTTTACAGCTCCCTGAGAGTAGTCTTGAACTTACAATCCTCTTGCCTCAGCCTCCTGAAGTGCTGGGATTATAGCCATGTGCTACCATGCCTGGCTTAAATTTTCTTAAAACAGTTTTTTAAAATCTTTGTTTCTTTCCAATTCAGTACCCTGAAACAATAATTATAATTCTGTCTCCCTAAATATAATTTTGAATCTTTGCCCATAGACTTTATATCATATAGTCTTAACATTATTGGCCTGTATTTCCAGAAATTAAAAAATTCCAGAATTTTTATATAACAATTTTAAATATTTGAGAAAAAATTTTACATGTGAAAGACCCAAGTGTTTTGCATACATATTTTGATTTGCTGCCTTTGTGCAAATAACTGATGTATTGTTATTTGGTATAGAGATTCATCAATTTTTTTTTTTTTTTTTTGGTTGGGGGTACAAGGGATTGAACCCAGGGGTGCTTTGCCACTGAGCAACCCTATTTTATTTTGAGACAGTTTTGCCAAGTTACCAGGGCAGGCCTCAAACTTGGGTTCCTCCTTCTTTAGCTTCCTGAGTTGCTAGGATTTCAGGTATGCACTATTATGACCAGTTGAGTCTCATCAAATCTTAATCCTCATCTTGCAGAATTATTGGAAACCATGTGTGCTGTATTGGTGCCAGATATGTCATTTATAAATTACTCCTTCACAAGGCTGCAAACCACTTCATATGCCCAAATCATTTCCTTTCTGGAAACGATACATTATGTCAGCATGGTTACCATGTGTGGTAATTGATAATGTCTGTGCCACATGGCTTACTTCTACCCTTGTCCAACACAGCTCTTCTACCACCTATGATTACCATATGTTACCGCACTCTAGGTTAATGGAATCATTTCCATCTTCCCTTCTAGTCACAAATGTCATTATGGCTCAATTCCATCAGCTCAACTAAGAATAAAGTAGTCATTACTATCTAAGCATGGAAAACACCTTTGTGAACAGTTTTCACATTTAGTTGCCTGTTAAATTTTTATTTAAAAAAGCAGCTGGGTTTTTGTTTTCATTTGCTCTAGTCATCTGCTGACTAGAATAGGGAGATGATCAATATCATTCTGAATGCTTACATATATTTATTCTACGTAAAAAATAATTAAAAATTAGATGATAATAAAGGTAATTTTTTTTTAAAGAGAGAGTGAAAGAGGGGAGAGAGAGAGAGAGAATTTTTTAATATTTATTTTTTAGTTATTGGCGGACACAACATCTTTGTTGGTATGTGGTGCTGAGGATCGAACCTGGGCCGCACGCATGCGAGGCGAGCGCGCTACCGCTTGAGCCACATCCCCAGCCCCAATAAAGGTAAATTTTTACCAACATTTTCTGATTTTTATAAAGTGAAAACTAGTAGCAAAATATTGACAGATTTTTTTTTCAGTCAGTTCACCTTAGAAAAGTCATTCATGGGCTGGGGATGTGGCTCAAGCGGTAGCACGCTCGCCTGGCATTCGGCCCCCCCGGATTCAATCCTCAGCACCACATACAAACAAAGATGTTGTGTCCGCTGAAAACTAAAATAAATAAATAAATAAATAAATATTAAAATTCTCTCTCTCTCTCTCTCTAAAAAAAAAAAAAAAGTCATTCATTATATCCATTAACTTTTTTTTTTGTTTTTTTTTTTTTTGGTGCTGGGGATTGAACCGTGGGCCTAGTTCATTTAAGGGAAGCAGTCTACCAACTGAGATATCTCCCCAGCTCTTAGAAAAGTCATTCATTATAGAAGGAACATGTCATATGTTAGCCATTTATGGTACCATCATCAAATTACCATCAACCCTTGCTGCCTTCCTCTTTTGTAAGGATATCATAAAAAGTACAAAAATAGTTTTTATTGTTCAAACAACTACATAAGATAATAAAAATTGTTATTTTTTTTTTTAGTTGTAGTTGGACACAGTACCTCTATTTTATTTATTTATTTTTTTGTGGCCTTGAGGATCGAACCCAATGCCTCGCACGTATTAGGCGAGGACTCTACCACTGAGCCACAACCCCAGCCCCAAGAAAAAGCATTATTAATGGTTAAAACTTTAAGGAAAAGGTTAGAAATTAGTGAAATTTAGTACATGTGGACCTATTAATACTGGAAGAGATCTTTAATTTTTGAACAGTTGCCTGTAATTTGATCATATTAGCCAGCAATAGAAAAGTAATAAATTATAGCAGTGATGTTTTTGCAAGTAAGTGGGGATGATTTAAAAATTATATCATTGTTGGGTGTGGTTGCGCACACTTGTAATCCCAGCAACTCAGGAGGCTGAGGCTGAGGCAGTATGATTGCAAGTTAGAGGTGAGCCTTAGCAACTTAGACTGTGTCAAAAAATTTCAAAAGTTAGGGATATAGCACAATGGTAGAGCACCCCTAGGTTTAATCCCCAGTATGACAAAAACAAAAAAAACCCACCATATACAATTGGTTTGGGAATTAAAGCAGGAAGTTTCCAATTTAAAACATTTCTATTTGCTCAGTTGGTTTTTCAGTGGCCAGATATTCTGTTGCTCCCTACTAATCAGTTTGACCACAGTTTTTTTTTTTTTTTTTTTTTTTTTTTTTTTTTTTTTGGTACTGGGATACTAAACACTCCAGGGGTGCTTACCACTGAGTGACATCCCTAGCCCTTTCGATTTTCAGAGATGGTCTCCTAAATTGCTAAGAGCCTCAACCTCTGGAGGCTCTGGGATTAATACAACTAGCTAAATTAATATTTTTAAAGTGATATATTAGTTATCCTTCAGTTTGTTTTTGTGGAGGTAGAGGTTGAACCCAGGGTCTCATGCATGCTAAGCAAGCATTCTGCTACTGAGCTGTACCCCAATCTTCCTCCTTAAGTTTTCAAATATGGATTTTAAAATACACATTTTTATATTTCTACTTCACATTCATCATTAGGCCTAGCCTTAAAATATTTGCATAGGCATTGATCTGTAGGCCACTGGACATGAGGTATATGTGTTTTATTGTAACTTAAAAATATAAAACTCCAGTATTTTAAAACATTTAAGTTACTACTTGAGACATGGTTTTAGCTTCATATCAATGCTTTTTGCAATTAGCAACATGAAAATTGAGGAGACTTTTGAAAATAGTATTTCTGTTTTTGCCTATAAACAGATAAAACAGGCTTTTAATTTTTTTTAATTTTAAATTTTTGAATTAGAGATTGAACCCAGGGGCACTCAACTACTGAGCCACATCCCAAGCCCTTTTAATTTTTATTTTGAGACAGGGTCTCGCTAGGTTGCTTAGGGCCTTGCTAAGTTGCTGAGGCTGGCTTTGAACTTGTGATCCTCCTGTGTCAGCCTCCCGAGTCACTGGCATTACAGCGACCCAGTCCCATAAGACTTTTTGATAGTGGTAAAATTATCCTACATAGCTGCTCTTAGATCCTAGCACTGTTCTCAGGAATCTTCGAGCAAAGCTGCTTTGTCAAATGGACGCAACAGGATCCATATCGATCTTTGTGAAGGAATATCTTTTAAAGCAAACACGCCTCTCATTTTTAGTAATGAAGAGATGTGGGCTTTTTCTTTTACTCTTAGAAGTAATGTTTCACCAACATATATCATTTCCCTTTGATATGTGGGTTGACTCATAAGATTAATGTCACAAATGTCATCTAGATGAGGGAGGCAACTACTTTAGGAAGCAGGAAGGTGTAGTTTGATATGAATTGTTACAGTTGACAGCTATGTACTCTTGAACTGAATGTCATTATGTCAAATTCTGAGATATTAACAGTGGTTGGAATGTAAAACTGTGGACATTTAGGTTTGCAGCCTAAAAAGTTTTGTCAATCTTTCCTAGACATTTGAAATGGAAATGAACAGGTGGATTGAAAACAAAGACAAATGAGTTTAAAGGCTTTCTTGGCATCTCACAGAGAAGTTGCTTTACACTGGTGATGTTTTAAACAAAACACATATAAATACATTTAGCATGTCTGGAAACAGACTTATTGGGTCTTTCCATCTACCTTTAAAAATAAATATAGAGAACTCAAGTGCATTACTCACTGTATACTTTGTATCATAAATTTAATCTCAAGCTAGGAAAAAGCATGGAACTCTATTTTACATGATGCCATAATGTACATTAGTGAGCTCAACCCACTTAATCTTAAAATAACAGCATCAGGTCAGGGATTTAGAATACAGTATTACATGAAAACAGTTGGCAAGGAGACTCCTTCTTCTGCCATTAATAACTGACTGAAAATGGTATTTCAGACCCTAAATCCAACTGAAACCCAGAAACAAACAATAAATGGAGTGAATGAGGTGGATAATTTGTGAGACCATGTTTTTCAAAGTAGAGAAAGAACTACTGTTAGCTGAATTATATGTTGCCATGGACATGGAAGTATGCAGTAATGATGCTATCATCTATATAGCTGTATAACAGCACAGCTTCTCCCTCTTCCACCCCCCTCAGTAAGGCTTGAAAATAATAGGTTTGTGTGTAGTTTGGTAAGAAAATTAGAATCATTTAAAGTAGTTTCAGTTCCAACTTAAGAAAAAAGACACAGGAGGGGATGGGGAAGAACAAACAAAATATAAAAATACATATTATGTAAAACAGTGTAATATGCATTATGCAGTAACTGAAGAGGGGCATCTTGGTGTGATAGAAAAGCAATGGGTGAAATCAATCATGATTGAGTCCATGTTGCATCACTTGCTTGTGACCTTGAGCAAAGTCACCATGTCTTCAAGGCTTGATTTCCTCATCTATAAAAAAAAGAATCATAATGGTAATGTCTTCCACCTCAAAGGAGTGTGTTAAGGATTAAAGGGATGAAAACAACTTACAAACTGCAAAGCCCTATACAAATAAGGCAAATATGGACACCATGCCCTATTGACTTTTCAGAGAAAAGGGGTCTAAAAGGCATTGTAAATTAACGATCGATCTAATTCTAATGCCATAGCTAAAAGTTTTGAGACCTAGAGCAACTAAGTTACTATCTTCATTTTCATTTTCATTGTTTTTGAGCAAAGAGGATAACAACACAGAATCAAATGAGAAAGCTTGTGCAAAGTACGCTACAACTTCTTAGGTATTCCTGGGGCCCCATCTTCTCCCTACTTGATCAGTGACTGTCATCAACAAAAGGTGTTCACAATGTGGTGGTATCTGGAACGAATAAGGAAAAACTGAAGTAAATGCAATTCAAGTGGGAACCAACAGCTAGATTTGGAGACATCTTAGTTCACTCTTAAAGTGAGGCAAGGGTCTCCAATCAATAAAAACAAAAGAGTTGGACAGCAAACACATCCAGTGTCCTTATTGACTCGGCGGACTCGACGGGAGGGACCCTGAAATTCTTAATTAGAACCGGTTGCCATGGCGACAATCTCTAGGCAGCGTGGGCTGAGCTCTCCGTAGGGATAGAGGGTGGGCCGCCGCTGGACCCTGCGCGCGCTCGCCACCAACTTTCCCTCCAGACCTGAGAGGGGCGGCGCGCTCCGCCCCCGGGCCGCGCACGTCCACGCTCGGCGGCGCGCACGCCTGCGGGAGCCCTCTCCAGGCAACCTGGTGCTGATCGCTCGTGCCGGTGCGGCCGTTAAACGTCGTAGCGGGAGCCTGAGGCTCAAAAGCAGCCCCCTCCCCTTCTTGGGTTTCCTTCACTCCCTTCCCGGTCGGTCTCGGGGCATGAACAGCGATGGCCGGCTGCAGCCCAGAAGAGAAAACTTACCGGCGCTTCCTGGAGCTATTCCTGGGCGAGTTTCGTGGTCCTTGCGGCGGGGGCGAGCCAGAGCCTGAACCCGAGTCTGAGCCCGAACCTGAACTGGTAGCAGCTGAGGCTGCCGAAGCTTCGGTCGAGGATCCCGGGGAGGAGTCGGCCACGGTAAACGCAACGGAGGAGGGAGAACAGGAGCAAGACCCAGAGCCCGAAGAGGAGGCGGTTGAGGCGGAGGCGGAGGCGGTGGCGGCGGCTGAGGGCGAGGAGGAGGAGGAGGAGGAGGCAGCCCCGGGGCACTCGGCCGTGCAACCGCCGCCGCAGCCCCAGCTGCCGCCGCTGCCCCCGCTCCCGCGACCGCTGTCGGAGCGCATTACCCGTGAGGAGGTGGAGGGCGAGAGCCTGGACCTGTGCCTGCAGCAGCTCTACAAATAGTTAAGTAGCGGGGCTCAACTGGGGTGGGCCCGCTGTCCCCGTCGCGCCGGCCTCGGACGAGGCTTCCTCGGTCTCTCAAATTGCTATCTTTTCTGTTCAATCCCGAAACCGCAGCTACCGCCGCTGAAAACGCCCCCGCTGCTCGGACTCGGTCGGTGGGCTGCGAGCTGCCCACGCCTGCCTGGGTTCCTATGTCTCCTACCCGGTCCTGGAGGCGCGCTCTCGGCCCTCCCGCGGGCCTCTGGCCCCTTCTTCCCCCTTCGCCTCTGCTGCCAGCTTCTTGCTCCACTTCACACACCCTTTTCTGTTCTTGCCTCGGAAGGTCTTTTCTCCAATCTTGAGCCCTCTTATTCTCGGCTCCCTTCTTTCTGGAGGTTTCCTCCCATCTCAGTCTTTCCCCGGGTTGGGTCCCTGGTTTGGCTTTACAGAGGCGCGACTCCTTTCCAGGCTGATCTGCTAGGTGCCTCCTGCGTAACCGCAACAACAATGATAATACCGGCCCCATATCCAGATGAGGAGAGACGTAGATTTTCCGTTAGGCGCTCTATGTTGAAAGTGAGGAGCTCTTTAGATGGCTTAATACAAGGGAGCCTAGTATCTTAGTTGAGACATTTGACAGCTCATAATTGAGGCGGGAGGTAAGGAAGCGTAAATAAAATTTTACCAAGCCAATCTTCAGGTGAAAGTCGTAATTCGTTAAAGTGGAAAAGGCAGGCTGGTTTGATAACACTGCAATTAGGTGTAGTATTTTCAGTTCATTAAGTAGATGGGGTGGGAGATGGGGGAAAGCAGATGGCTTAGCTACACAGATGAAAGTCTAAAATAGAAAGGTCAAGGCTTTGCCTTTCATCCTAATTCTGGTTTTCATGGGCTTGAAATAGAAACGATTTACAATTGCGTTTCTTTTAAATGGAATTGTTCTGAAATAATGACAGAGGAGAACACTAAGAAGTCTCTGAAACCATTGGTAAACCTGAGAGTCTTTTGCCATTCAGCTAATGGTTGTAATGAAAGGTGTTACTCTGACCATCCAAAAAGTTTACTACTGCCAGATGCATGGCAATTAAGTTCGAATTCACTTCTTGGATTTTCTCAAAAGCCTAAATGAAAGAAGGATCTGGAATATAAACCTGTTTTGTCTTCATTCAGCCTAACAGACACCTGATCAAATCATTCTCCTCTTAAAGCAGCAGTTTATCAAAGAGAAAAAGTAATTAGCAAATCTCCTGTAAAAGTACACTGTGTTGATGTCTCATACCTTATGAGCTGTCTAAAATTTAATTTAAATATACTGTTCGATTACCAAGGGAATAATCCTTTTTGGGAAATGTAAAAAATAAAATGGCGTGTAATACTACCACTCAGGGATAAACAGCATTAATGTCTGAGTGTTTCTAGTCTTTGTGAACTGTCATAGAAAAGACCTTTTGGAAGGTCATTTTTTATACTAAAGACAATTAATGCTTTTGCTTAAAATGGAAATATTTACCAAAGTGAAAGAATTTATTTCAGCATCAGACTAGTAATATTTTGATATTTAATTTTTACATTTACAAATGTGGTTACAAAATTGAAGGAAAACAAATTTAAACATTGGAGAATGTCCAAAAAAGAATCATTAGTTTAGTACAACCCTGATTATTTCTCATTTGAGAAGGGTTTTTTTTTTTTAATGAAACCTGTATAAAGACAATGGTAAGAAAATGGGTTTTTTGTATATAAAGGAAAAACAAGATTAATTTTGGCACACTTATAAGCCAGAAAAAAGATTCAAATAATACAGTGACCATGAACTTCATAACAGAAGTTTAGATATGAAATAAAATCTAATTATACTAAAGTGATCTTAAATTAGAGATTTAATATTCTGATTTCACATAAAATCAGAACTCTGTGCTTTGTGCAGTTGTTACTAATGTCTTTTTATTCAGATATAAAATGGTTGGCTTGTTTCTGTAAAGTATCTTTAAAGTCCTTAATGGGTTAAAAAGTTTTCTAAAATATATTTTAATGACATTGGAGTTTTATTTTATTGATTAAAAAAAGCATATGACTTAGTCACAAGAATAAGTACCAGAAGACTTGGTAGGGATAGATCATTTTTCTGTTCAAATGCTTCATTTTACAGATGAGAAATCTATAGATCTATGTGGATTCAGAAAAGACAAATATGTACAATGATTCCAACATTTTTTGATATAATCTCTGAACCTTAAAACTCTTTCCAACATAGTTGAAACATTGATTTCTTACATTTCAAAGGAAATACTTAAAAGTAATTCTGATTATAAATATGTTGAGATTGCTTATTTATGAAAAATGAAAGTTTTTTCCTTACATATTTTCTCAAATACCCACCCACCCTGGTGATACCTGTCAAATGGTGCTAAAACTCCTAAGTGAAATTACCTAACTATATATTTACGAATTTGAAATTTGGGACTAGTGTAAGAAAAAAAAAACCACTTCATTTAATACCAGTTTCATAAGTCTCTATTGTGTTTTTTTGGTCAATATTTTAGAAAAATGCATGGCTGCTAAATAAATTGTGGGTCTCTTGAAGAAATAAAGGAGCTTCACAATACTATTTTATGTATGCAATGATTGAAATTTTACTTTTGGGGCTGGGGATGTAATTCAGTGGAATAATGCTTGTCTAGCATGTGTGAGGCCCTGGGTTAGATTCCCAGCACTCCAAAAAAACTTTTTTTTTGGCTTTTTAGAAAAGTATTATAGTGACAACATTTGTCTCATTTTTTTTGCTTCCCTCAAGTTTTAGAATAGGAACAACAGACTTGTTATCTTTCTTCATTTTGGTAAACTCACAGCTTGGAACTAATTTAAAATAAGCAGTTATTTAGATTTTAAGAGTCAAGGTTTAAATTAACAAAATATAGTTATAATTGTCAACTTAAAAATTTTTCAGAGCAGTATTTAGGGTAACATTTTACCTTTTAGCTTAAAAATGAGAATCTTCTTTTGCTAGGTAAAAACAAAAGACATTTTGAAATGAAATAAATAATAAAATCCGCTGGAAGGCAGGTTTGGTGGCACACTTCTGTAATCCAGCCACTTGGGTGGCTGAGGATTTCACAATCCAGACCAGACTGGGCAATTTAGTAAGACACTGTCTCAGAATAAAAAGATAAAATGGGTTTAGGATATAGCAAAATAGTAAAGCACCCTTGGGTTCAATCCATGTGTGTGAAGGGGAGACTCTGGATGAGAAAAACCTTTCTTGTGGATAATAAACAGTATTTTAAAGGACCATATAAACAATTTTGTTTCTATTTAACCTCAAAAATCAGTAATAAAGTCATGCATTAATTTAGAATTGCTGAGTTAATTTATTACTTATTAATAAAAATTTCCTAGCGAGGCTCAGTGGCGCACACCTGTAATCCTGGTGACTTGAAGGCTAAGGAGAATTGCAAATTCAAAGCCAGCCTCAGCAACCGCAAGGTACAAAGACCCTGTCTCTAAATATTTAAACTACAGAATAGTACTGGGGATGTGGCTCAGTGGTTGAGTGCCCCTGAATTCAATCCCTGGTAAACCCCCCCGTCCTCCCCCCCCCCCGCAAAAAAAAAAAAAAAGAAAGAAAGAAAGAAAGAAAATCCCAATGAGTTGGAGTCTTCGCCTAGAAATAGGAATAGGACTCATGTTTTACTCCTTTTCTAAATATAAATGTCTCTTGAGAGCTTAAAATGTTTTCTAATAACGTAATCTTAGGATTTTTTGAGGTTAATGAGAGACTTTTTGAAAAGGTGGAAGTGAAATATCATACAGTTTTGAAGTAATTATTAAATAAGAAATGTATAACTGATCATATAGCATATGTGAATATATGTCTACTTATATAGATTATATGGGTCAAAGCTGTTTTTTTTAAAGAGAGAGAATTTTTTAATATTTATTTTTTAGTTTTCAGCGGACACAACAACTTTATTTTTATGTGGTGCTGAGGATGGAACCCAGCGCCCCTCGCATGCCAGGCAAGCGCGCTGCCACTTGAGCCACATCCCCAGCCCCTATTATTTTTTTCTCTATGCAATACTAGTGATAGATTTGTTTTAACCTAGAATAAACAAATACTCAAACGTCTTTTTTAGAGCTGTAAGTCATTACATTTTAAGAGCAGTTGTTTCCTCAGTTATTGATTTAGTGTGGGATGGGCTTCCCAAGAGGGAGACAGATATCTCAGCAGGCTGGCAAAGTTAAGAAGTTACAGATGGTTTGCAGTAGTGTTGAGGATGGCACTTTAAAAATGGTTTGGAAAAGAAAATAACTGATTATAGACACTAATAATTCAGTTAAATTAAATTGTGTGAATCATGAGTGACTTTGAGATAGGTCAGAAAATCATAAAACTTTGTTTCATTTTCACGTATGTGGAAAAATGCATGGTTGCAAGTCATAGAATATCAATCATTTTTAAATTAAATATTTTATTAAAAATAGTAAATGGTTACTAAAAAGTAGAGAAAATTCCTTTAAGCAAAAATTATCAAATATCATTCAGTGTTATTGTTTTTCTCGTCCCTCTTAGATTGCCCTTTTTGTTGCTGGTGATGGTGGTGGTGCTACACCCCAGGCCTTTTATTTTTTTTTTTTTATTTTGGGACAGGGTATCACTAAATTGCCTCACCCTCTCCAGTCACTTAGATTATAGGTGCACACCATCATACTCAGATCTTTTCATATTCTGCCTATCTTTTTAATTGTGGTCTATCTTTGATTGTCTTCTCAAGTCTAGTTGACTTTTTTACCCTTAGTCACTATCAATCATGATTGGTTATTGTGGTTATGCTAATGACTCCCTTATCACCATCCTTTTTTGACTGCTAATGGAAAGACTCCACCCAGAGTCTAAAGTCTCCTCATATTTAACTGTTCAAAACTGATTTCAATTCTCCAATCTCTTCCCCCAAAAAAACTTACATTCTTTTTAGTGTGTCATTCCTGACTTCTCTTTTCATCCCTCTCCCTCTCGATTAAGTCATTAATTCTGCCTTGTAAATATCTTATAAATACCTCTCTCTATTCTTGCTGTCATTGTCATCTCTTATGAGTTTTACCCTTCTGCAATACATTTTCCCCAGTATAGCCAAAAAATAATTTTCAAGAATCTAGATTATATAGATTGTGTAATTGTCACACTGCTTAAAGATTATTGCCCTTTGCTTGGAGTTGGCTAAACTACAAGGCTATGGGCACATTCCTCCAAACCATAAAGTCTGTCAATGCTTCTGTAAGGAGTGAAAGTCCAATTACAGAGTTAGAGGGAAGAGTTCGTATAAGACCATCATCATCTCTGATATCACTGCAAGTTTGGGGGTTTCCCAGAACTACTTTTAGATTCCACACTTCACTAGAAAAACTCACAGAACTCACTGAAAAGCTGTTTTACTCAGAATATGGTTTATTAAAAGGATAAGCTACAAATTAGAACCACGAAAAGGAAAACATACATGAGGTGCCATCCAAGGTCATAGATGTGAGATTTCCTCTGTTCTCAGGGGAAATTAAAATTAGTGTGAATCCCAGGGACTTGGAAGGCTCAGAATGAATCCCCAGAATGAATATGTAGCAATACAGAATATTGCCAGTACAAGAAGCTTACCTGAGCTTCACTATCCCGTTTTTATTGGAACTTACTGTCCCATGATGGAATTTAGATTCCAGTCCTTCCCTCTTCAGAGGTCAGGCAAATACCGTGTGGTCTGAAGTCCGAGTGGCCCACAATGAATAATAAAAATACTCATGTTACTTCAGAATTGCCAGGGATTTAAAGGTTCCCTCCTAGGAACTGGGCACAAAGTACAAACTTCTTTGGGCAGGCCAAATTATTTACTACATTACCCTTCATTACCTATCTCTTTGGCTTCAAGATGAAATCCAAGGGCTGGGGATTATAGCTCAGTTGGTAGAGTGCTTACTTATCATGCACAAGGCCCTGGGTTCAATCCCCAGCACCACCAAAAAAAAAAAAAAAATTCCAAAGTAAAGGCTTACCTCATCAGCCTCATTTCTGGAATCACTATCACCCACTCCATTCCATTATACTTACTACTTTCAGCTATATACTAATATATTAGTTTGAATGTGTTGTCTCTCTATCTTACTCTGTACCTCCATACACAGCATATTACTCCCTGTTTTTGGAATATCACACTGCATTACCCCCACTCCCATATAATATCTTAGGTATCCTTTAGGTCTTTATTTAATACCGGTTCCTCAGGAAGCCTTTGCTCACCATTCTTGCACAAACTATAGAAATGATACCTGAAAGTATAGTTTGAATCCTAACACTTATGAGTCAGGTGTTTCTTCCATGTGTCCCTCCAAAGAATGAAGTGCTTATTCCTCTTGTAAACGCTTATTAAATTCTTTTCTCTTTTTTTTTGTCAAAAATATTTATATTTTCCCTTACCAGACCAATGGTCTTGAAAATGAGGTGTATCTAAGCCATGCTCTGTGGCCTGTGACTAAAATCTAGTGACTGGAGACTGAGGCAGAAGGATCACAAATTCAAAAACGGCTTTAGCAACTAAGCAAGACCCTGTCTCAAAAAATTAGAGCTGGGGATGTAGCTCAGTGCTAAAGTGATCCTGGGTTCAATCTCTGCACCAAAAAAAAAAAAAAAAAAAAAACAAAACTAAAATAATTCATTAGGACAAAGATTAAAAAATGTTAAAATATATGTAATGCTATTCAAAATATGAATTCAAGTACAATTAATATTTGCTATGTTATTGAGATTGACAAATTGTTCTGAATGACAATCAATTTTCTATCAAGCATGTTAATCCTGAGGGAGTATAAGTTCTACAGCTCAGGGGTTGCGGGTTGATACTGTCATCTTTTCTCTAATTCTCAGGACACTGTAAAGTACTGTGCTGGATCAAATGGTTTTATAGATTGTATTTCCTGGTTTTAGCAATATTAACCCTCACAAAATGGACAAATAACTTTTAAAATCCCTGCAAAGAAATCATGGGCTGAATATAATATTTATAATACAAGCATCTGAAACAACAAAACTTGGGCTGGGTGTGAATCCCAGGGACTTGGAAGGCTGAGGCAGGAGGATCAAAAATTCAAGGCCAACCTTAGCAATTTAGTGAGACCCTCAGCAACTCAGTGAGACTGACTGTCTCAAAATGAAGAATAACAGTGTAGCTCAGTGGTAGAGCTCTTGCTTAGTATGTGAGACACTGTTTAATCCTTAGCACTGCATAAAAATAAATAAAGGTATAAAAAAGGGAAGTGTCCTTTTTATTTTTTATATTTTTAAAGACTGGGGATGTAGCTCAGTAATTAAGTGCCCCTGGCTTCAGTCCCCAGTACCGAAGAAAAGAAGCATCAAAATTTTAAGAACCCATCTCCCTTTCTTAGGTTTACCTGATTTTTTTTTAAAAGGTATAATTACATTTCAGAAACAAGCAAAATAATGTAATTGAGTAGATTATGTGAAATATTAGTGTATAAGAAATATAAGCCGTGCATGGTGGTGCACACCTATAATCCTAGTGACTCTGGAGACTGAGGCAGAAGGATCAAAAGTTCAAGGCCAGTGTAAGCAATTTAGGGAGACTTTGTTTCAAAAAATAAAAAGGACTGGAATACAGCCCAGCGGTAAAGTGCTCCTGGGTTCAATACCCAAAACCAAAAAAAAATATATATATGCATATATATATATATGCATATATATATATATGCATATAAATATTTTTTTCTGGTGATGTGGCTCAGTGGTAGTAGAGCAATGGCCTAGCATGTAGGTTCAATCCCCAGCACTGGAAAAGAAAAAAAAAAGGATGAAGAAATACTGCCTAAAGAAATACTGAAATATTAGAACGGTGTTTGTTTTTATGTATCCGTGTATATGTTTTATATATGTTTATATACACATACATATATCCATATGTATATATGTATACACATGTCTATATATGCATGTATATGTAGCATATATACATGTATGTATAAGTATACATACATTGGGTGATTTTTGAAACTCAAATTTTTTGGGGGGAGGAGGTATCGGGGATTGAACTCTGGGGCACTCGATCACTGAGCCACATCCCCAGTCCTATTTTGTATTTTACTTAGAGACAGGGTTTCTAGTGTCTCACTTTTTTGCTGAGGCTGGCTTTAAACTCACGGTCCTCCTGCCTTAGCCTCCCGAACCTCTGGGATTACAGGCATGCACCACCACAATTGGTTAAACTCAAATTTTTTGATAGAGTATCTGAGCAAACATTTGGAAGAATTGTTACTACCTACTTATTTGCCATCTATGTTCCTAGGTCCTATGATGTCTCTCCTAACTATAACATACAACAAATATTTGCTTATTTATGAATGCACTTAGAGGTTTAAAAAAAGATATTATTCTTACTATTATATCCTGTTTTTTTTTTAAAAAAAACTTTAGTTTTTAGTCTCACATTTAAAAACTTTTTATTATAGAAAATTTAAACAATATTTGTTTCATCTATAATCCCATACATCCCATCTCACTTTCCCTTATGTTCTATGAAATCCCTACCCCGCCCCTTTCTTTTTTTGGTGGCATTGGGAATTGAACCTAGTGGCACTCTATCCCTTAGCTATATATCTCCAGCCCTTTTTATTTTTATTCTGAGACAGGATCTCTTTAAATTGACAAGGTTGGCCTTGAGTTTATAATCCTCCTGCTTCAGCTTCCTAAATAGCTGAGATTATAGGTATAAACCACCACGCCCAGCTGTTCTATGTAATTTTTAAATGGGTATTCAAAAATTGAATCAATTCTTTTGGACATTTGAAGTGTTACCAATTTTTGGTTACTCTGAAATTTTGTGATGATCATTATTTGAAATTTTGTGATGATCATTATTTGAGCAAGTCTCTAATTTTCTCAAGATATATTTAGTGATGTGATTGCGTGTTAAGAGATTCTTAAAAGAGTTTTGAGATGTTGTTTAAAAATGTCCTCTAACAAGGCAGTTTAACTTTTGAAGCAAGTACATATTATCTTGTGCTACATAATAAAATTAGGACCAACAGTGGACTACATATATACAGTGTTGATCCCATAAAGTCATATTGCCTAGTGATGTTTGTTATAGCCATCTTAGTTCATGTAAGTACATTCTGTAATGTTACCATAATGACAAAATTGCCAGGGACATATTTCTCAGAAAGTTTCTCTGTTTTTCAGCCAGGCATGACTATATGATAAAAAGGCTGTTAGTATTATGAAGTATTTAAGCATTTAGAAAATAACAAAATAACAAAACAAAATATCAGTATACCCATCATCCAGTTTCAACAAATTATCCCATTTTTTTATTTTGAGAAAATAACACACTTCATACATAATTTGAAGATTTCATTGTAACCCTTTTTCTTCCCTTTTACTCTCAGAGGTGATTTGAGAATTCTGGGAATATATCCTTCTGGTCTGTTTTTATATTTTTACTACACATGAACATATGGTCAATCAATATGTGGTGGGGTTTTTGATATTTTGGTAGCCATCTATTTCAAGATTAACCCCCTTTTCAAAAATATGTACATATAGAACTAGTTCTTTCATTTTAGCTACTACATATTCCATTGTATAGTTATACTTTGATTTATTTATCCAATCTCCTATTGTTGGACATGTGGGTTGTTTCTAATTTTTAGATATTATACTACTAGCTGCTGTACTGGATAAATCCTGATATCTCTGGGGGCTGGGGATGTGGCTCAAGCGGTAGCGCGCTCGCCTGGCATGCGTGCGGCCCAGGTTCGATCCTCAGCACCACATACCAACAAAGATGTTGTGTCCGCCGAGAACTAAAAAATAAATATTAAAAATTCTCTCTCTCTCTCTCTCACTCTCTTAAAAAAAAAACCTGCACTCTTAACTTTCATTAAAAAAAAATCCTGATATCTCAAAGGCTTAACATAATATTAGTTTATTTCCTCTATTCAGTGGTGAAGAAGGAGTTGTATCCTGTGGAGTCATGAAGGGACCTGAGTTGATAGAGGCTCTGTGATCTTCAGTCTATGTTTTCCAAAGTTGCTCTAGTACCAGCATCCCTCCAGCAAACCTTAAGGAGCGATTGAAGAATGTATTAGACTTTTAGGCACAAGTCCGTAGAAGTAGCATATATTACTTCTGTTCACTTTCTATTGGCTAGAATTCAAGTCATATAACAATAACTAGGGCCTACATTTCTCCACAAAGGGCGCTAGGATTGTAGTTGCTGGTTTGGCAGTTAATTCCAAGAAACAACTCTACCCTATGGAAAAAAAGTACAAAACTTTGGTGGGGTAACTGATAGCCTCTGTCCTACAAATAATGCTGTAGTTTGGATTTGTCTCCTTATGCATGTATATAGGTTTCTTAGGTGTACATCTAGAAGTGAGATTATCAGATTGATATTTTGTAAGTTTTTTTTTTTTTGCTTTGTCCAATAGCACTATATGAGTGGTCTGTTTTTTCTATAATCTTGCTACTGTTAGAACTGCCATACTACCCATCTTGTATTTTTACACAGCTATGTGCTATTGCCACTGGATTATATGAGAAAGCAGAAACTGCTTTTAGGGACTATGATCTTGATTTAGGGTATTTTAGAAGAGGACACTGCCTAAAAATCTACACTAGCTTTGTCCAGCAGTAATATAAGCCATATAAATCATTTAAAATTTTCTGTTGAGCACATTTTATGAAGTGAAAACAGGTGAATTTAGTTATTTTTTATTTTTTGTGGTACCAGGGATTGAAACCAAGGCATTTAACCATTTAGCCACATCCCCAGCACTTTTATATTTTGAGACAGGGTCTCACTAGATTGCTTACAGCCTTACTAAGTTGCTGAGGTTGGCTTTGAACCTTTGATCCTCCTGCCTCAGCCTCCTGAATTGTTGGGATTGCAGGCTTATGTACACCATCACGCACGCCTGGCATGAATTTAGTTCTAATAACATACTTAACTCAATATATCCAAAATATTGCCATTTCAACATGTAATCTATATTAAAATATCATATATTTTATTTCAAGTTTTTAAAAAATCCTGTGTATATTTTATATTTATACCAGTATGGAGTATCACATTTCAAATGCCACTTGGGGTTATTGGCTGCCATATCAAGCAGTTTAGGTTTAGACTTAATACTATTTTTTTTTTTTTTTGGCGGTGCTACTTTTTTAAAGGAAGTGGTTGCTACTGTGCATAGCTGAGTTTAATCTCAGTACCAACAAAACACAAGTATAACATCAAAAACAAATTCTATAACACAGGTATGATATTTAATTTCAAAATCATAGTTTAAAAGGCTCTTGCTCCAATCACAAAATATGTCTTTATTTAGCCTTCAGGACAATAGCAAGCCTTAGGTTTTTCTTAACCAGAGAATATAGATGCTCCGTAAGTTCCAGTGGAAACCTATTGCAAACTGAAAATACTGTTAATTCAGAAATTCATTTAATACATCTAACCTGCTGATTTTCCTTAGATTTTTTCTTAACCAGAAAATATAGATGCTCCTTAAGTTCCAGTGGAAACCTATTGCAAATTGAAAATACTGTTAATTCAAAAATTCATTTAATACATCTAACCTGCTGAACAGGTCATAGCTTGCAACACAGTGCTGTGCAGAGTATCAGTTGTTTGTCCTCATGATGTAGTGGCTCATTGGGAGCGGTAGCTTGCTGCTATTGCCTAACATAGCAATAGAGTATCACAGCACATATCTGGAAAAAGATCAACATTTAAAATTCAAAGTACAGTTTCTACTGAATGCTATCACTTTCACACCATTGTAAAGTGCAAAATTTTAAAGTTGAATCTTCATCAATGGGGGACCATTTGCAACCTGGTGCTGATTGAGATTACTGAATTGTTAATTTCTTCTCAGAGATTAAGGGGGAGCAGGTGAGTGTGATTTTTCTATTTAGTTTCTTTATTACTGTGAAATAACAACATTAGTGGCTTAAAATTACATCTATTTGTTGTCTCATGATTCTGTAGGTAAGAAGTTAAGACAAAGTCAGTTGAATTTGAGAAGGCTGAAGTCAAGGTGTCAGCCACAGGTTTGGGGGAAGAATCTACTTTCATGTTCATTCAGGTTATTAGTAGAATCTAGTTCTTTGTTGTAGGTCTGAGGTCAACTGTTTCCTTGCTGGCTGTTAGGAAGTGACTGATTATCACTTCTAGAGGCCACCCACCTTCCTTCTCACATGGATTCCTCCAACTTTAAACTACCAGTGGCACATAGAGACCTTGTTATGCTTCATATCTCTCAGGCTCCTCCTGCTGCCAACCAGAGAAAACTGCTTTTAAGGACCTATTTGATTAAATAGGATCTACACAGATAGGTTTTATGGTAAGTTGATAGGAAAATTAACACATTGGGGCAGGGGTGGATCTAAGTGGTAGAGCACTTGCCTAGCATGGAAGAAACCCTGGGCTCAATCCCCAGCTGCACAGAGAACAAATACAATCACAGGAATAATATTTCATTCATATTCCTAGGTTTCAGTGTTTAGAGCATCTTTAGGGAGCCATTTTAGAAATTCTGCACACCACGGTAGAGAAACAAGATGGAACAGCATTTTAATTATTTTGTTTAAAGATCTTTTAATTTCATTTCATTTCTAAATGAAAATAAAATGCTCTGCCTATTTTTGTCTCCATTCCCACCAACTTTTCTGAGCTAATATCAGCTCATAGCTTGATCTGTAACAGTATTCTTAACTCATATATCTGATTCCACAATTCCTTTCCTACAATTTTTCATATTGCAGAGTTCTCTTTTATTGGGAATAGATACTGTTGCACTTTTCTGCTTAAAATCCATCAGTGTCTTCAAATCATACTACCTTAATCTTGCCTGTGGTTACTTCATCTGGTTACACCTCAATTAACACCCCACCCCTGTTTTGGTTTTTTTTTTTTTTTTTTTTTTTTTTTTTTGGTACCAGGGATTGAACCAGGGGCACTTAACCACTGAGCCACATCCCAGCTTGTTTTATTTTTTATTTTGATACAGGTTCTTGCTAATTTGTTCAGGGCTTTACTAAGTTGCTAAAACTGACTTTGAACTTGTGATCTTCCTGCCTCAGCCTCCAAAGCTGCTGGAATTACACGTGTGCACAGCCACACCCAGCATCAATTAACCTCGTTTTGTTTTGTTTTGTGTATGTGTGGTACTTAATATTGATCCAGGTGTGCTCTGCCACTGAGCTATATCCCCATCCCTTTTTGAGTCTGGGTCTTACTAAGCTTCTGAGGCTGTCCTTGGGCTTTTGATCCTCCTGCCTTAGCCCCCTGAGTTGCTGGAATTATAGTCCTATACCAATATGCTCAGCAACCTTTGTTTTTGATTACTTACTATGCACCAATCACAATGGTCTTGATTTAGTTCACATAACTTGCTCTTTCCTGCCCCAGGAATATTTATTTTCCTTGCCCAAGCAACTTTCCCAACTGTCCAATTCAACCTTTAGGTTTTATCTTAAACATCTCCTCATTATAAGAAGTGTTTCTTTACCCCTGGTCTAAAGTCTTACTTTTTACATATTATAGCATCTTTTGCTTTTTCTGTATATCCACTTATCACAATTTAAACATATGTGTTCAGTGTCTTTTCCTCAGAATAAAGAATTATTTTCTTTGTGTATCCAGCACCCAGTACAGGTGTTAGCAAATGTTAAACACTGAGTGTAAGTGTATATTAAATAAATGATTAGGGGCTGGTGTTGTGGCTCAGTAGTAGAACACTTGCCTAGCATGTGTGAGGCCTAGGGTTCTATTCTCAACACCATGTATAAATAAATAAAATAAAAGTCTAAAAAAACACAAATCGAGAGTTTTCTTAATTCCTACTGTGTATTTTCCCTTTTTAATATTTATTTTTTAGTTATAGGTGGACACTATATTTTTATGTGGTGCTGAGGATCACAACCAGTCCCTCACACATGCTGAGCGAGTGCTCTTCCTCTGAGCCACAACCCCAGCCCTGGATTTTCACTTAAAAGTACCTTATGCTGCCTAGCTTTGAGAAAGACTTATCTATTACTGCCTATCTTAGTTGAAATCAACAAAGAAAAAGTACCAGAAGACTTAAGTAAATAAATTATTAAATCTTCTACTTTGCTCAGTCTACCAGATTGTTTCCTTTCCACTTTTTTATAAGCATATTCATTCCCTTTTCTGCTGTCCTCTGAAAGGGAGGAGATAAAGGAAGAAAAAGAGTTGGGTGTGGGGCTGGGATAGCTGGGTGTGGTAGAGTGCTTGACTAGCATGAATGAGGCACTGGGTTCAATTCTTAGAACCACATATAAATAAACAAAATAAAGTCCATTGACAACTAAAAAATAAAATAAGAAATAGTTGGGTGTGGTGGTGCATGCCTGTAATCCTAGTGACTCAGGAGATTGGAGTCAGGAGGATTGCAAGTCTGAGACCAAACTGCAACTTGGCGAGGTCCTAGGATTTAGCAAGACTCTGTCTCAAAAGGTTAAAAAAAAAAAAAAAAAGCCCGAGAGAATATATCTATTTTTTCCCTTTAAGCTTGGTTTCTTTTTTATATTTATTTTTATCAGTGTATTTGTTTTGGTTTTTAATATTTTATATTAACAAAACTATTGAAATATTTACAATTGTCATTACCACTAATGCTCCACAACTTCGTAAATGAACACTTTTCATTGGTTTGAAAGAGTATTCCAAATATGTACAGTTACATTTAAAAAAAAAAAACTAGGGTTGGAGGTGTGGCTCAGTGGTTGAGTGCTTGCCTAGTATGTACAAGGTCCTCTCTTTTGATACCCAGCATAACCCTCCCCCAAAACTTACTCTCATGTAATTCTAGAATATTGTGAACAGTGACAAGTTTAAAGAAAAATAATACTAGAGTCATGAGCTTGTTAAAAAATCGAGAGTTTTCTTAATTCCTACTGTCTATTACTGCCTATCTTAGTTGAAGTCAACAAAGAAAAAGAACCAGAAGACTTATTTGTTGGCTAGAAATACCAAAGCTAATTTTTCCCCTGTTGACTTGATTCCATATTGATTTATAAGGTCATTTCTGTGGGGTTTGGTGGTCCACACTTGTAATGAAGCCCTGGGTTCAATCTTTGGTATTAGGGGAAAAATAGTCTTTTATAGATTATTTGGCCTACATTTAGCACAAGGCACAACCTCTGATCTTTGATCTTTATATAGTAATTTCTTATTCTTTTTCATTCTGTTTTGTTATGTGGTACTTGGGATTGAACCCAGGGCCACACACATGGCAAGGCAAGTAGTGTACCACTGAGCTTCATCCCCACCACCCTGCTTCCCCCCTCCCCCAAACAGGATCTTGCTAAATTCCCCAGGCTGTTCTTGCTTGAGTTTATGATCCTCCTCCCTCAGCCTTTTGAGTAGCTGGAATTACAGGTGTGTATCACCATGCTTGGCATTATTCACATTTGTCTATGTTGTGAATATAAATAAAATAACTGATAAGACTGTTTTTTGAGAAGTATATTGTACCATAGCTAACATTGATCTTTACATAAGAAAAGCAAATAATAGCCAGGCACGGTGGCATATGCCTGTAATCCCAGCAACTGGGGAGGTTGAGACAGAACAATAGCAAGTTCATCAATTTAGTGAGAAACCCTCAGCAATTCAGTGAGTCCCTATCTCAAAATAAAAAATGAAAAGGCCTGGGGATTTAGCTCAGTGGTAAAGCATACCTGGGTCTAATCACTACTACCCTAAACCAAAACCCAAAACAACAAAAAATAAAATGTAATTCCCTTAAAGGGTGGTATATATGTATTATACATGTGTATTATATATACATACACAGAAACATGCACACTCTATATGGTATTTTTGAAAGTCTGTTGACATAGGTGATATATGTATGTATGTGTATGTAAGGTGCATGTGTATGAAATTTTTACTTAGGCTAAAATCCTAGATGGCAAGAATCATGTTCTAAATAGGTTCCTTTTTTTTTTTTTTGGACCGAGGATTGAACCTAGGGGTGCTTAACCGCTGAGTCTCATCTCCATCCCTTGTTTTTATTTTGAGACAGGGTCTCACTAAGTTGGTTAGGGTCTTCTTAAATTTCTGAGGCTGTCTTTGAACTTGTGATCTTCCTGCCTCAGCCTCCTGAGTCACTGGGATTATTTTATATATATATACACATACACATACACACACACATATATATATACACACACATATATACACACACACATATATATATTTTATATATTATTTAATATATTTATTTATTTTAGTTGTAGATGGACACAATAACTTTTTATTTTATTTTTATATGGTGCTAAGGATCAAACCCAGTGCCTCACACATGCTAGGTTAGAGCTGTACCACTGAACTACAACCTCAACCCCTATGAACATATTCTTTTTTGAAACTAACATGTTAATACAAAAATATGACAGGTGACAGTCACTAAGTCAAGTTATTATTGATTTTGCAACAGGAATGATCTCGAGTTTTGGAATTTGATTTCTGGAAACTCTAAATATTTGTAAGTTCATTAAAGTCCTAGATTAGTCTATTTTATAGATAATTTAATCTGTAATTTGAGAAGAGACTGACTCATTATTTACAATTTACTTATATATCATAACAGGAACAAAAATATTTTGAACTTTTCAAATTCATATGGAAGGTTAACTATGCATATTATAAACAACTTTTTCAAGTCTTTTAAAACAGATACATACAATTTTGCATTAAAAAACAAGAACTTTTGCCAGAGTTGGTGATAGCTCAGTGGTAGAGTACTTGCCTACAATGTCCTGGGTACTGAAAAAAAACCCAAACCAAACCAAAACAAAACCTTTGCCTAGAGTGTTCTCTAATTTTGGATTGATAAATAAAAATATATTACTTTTTAGTTAACAATGTAAATCTGTGGAGAATTGGCATTATCTGCACTCCAAGTAATTATAATATTAATAGTAGTAGTAAACTCCTGTTTTTGTAGATGCTATAACATTTATTGAGATTTTATGTAGGTAGGTACTGTTTTGTATTTATTACTTCTTTTAATAATTATAAAAATTATGAGTTTTATTATTAATTGAGCAGATGAGGCTAAGGTGCAGAAATTTTAAAGAACAAGTTTTCACTATCAGTGATATCACTATAATATTAACCTAGGGTGTATGACTTGAGGGATTATAGTTATGGTATTTATTTGAAGATTCTCATGCTACATTACAAACATTTCCTACAGGGAAAAATCTCAGTAAAAATGCAAATGTAGAAATTGAGTTTTCACCACTGTCATTTGCTTATACTTCATAGTTTTATCACTTCTTGTCATTATTGCTTTTGTAGTCTCCCAGCGCTAATTTCCCTGCACTTGGTTTCTTTTCCTTCTAATATAGCAAACTGGATTTTCCAGCATTTTAAAATTCACTGTGATTCTATAAAGATATCATTATTTCCTGCCTTTCTGCATTTTTCTTTTTATTCTTCATGGAACATCCATTTTTTTTGGCTAACTATACCTGCCCTTTTGTGGTAAGAGAATGGTTTGCATTTTTATCTTCTACCCCAAAGTTCTATCTTGCTCAGGTATTGCCAGTAGATAAAGAGCAGTTCAAGGGCTGGGTGCAATGATATGCTTTGGAGGCTGAGACAGGTGGATTGAGAGTTCAAAGCCAGCCTTGGCAAAAGAAAGTGCTAAGCAACTCAGTGAGACTCTGTCTCTAAATAAAATACAAATAGGGCTGGGGATGTGGCTCAGTGGCCGAGTGCCCCTGAGTTCAATCTCTGGTTACCTTCCCCCGCCAAAAAAAAAAAAAAAGCACTTCAAGGCTTTTGTACCAAATATTTTTCTAAACTGTTTCTTGTGATGGAAGAAAAGGAGAAAGTTAATTAGTACTGCTTATTGAAAACACAATTTAAAATAGAATTTATTTATTTGTTTATGTATTTGGTTAGTTTTTCATATTGAGAATTGAACCCAGGGGTACTTTACCACTGAGCTATATCCCTAGCCTCTTTTTAAAATTGTTACTTTAGACAAGGTCTAAGTTGCTGAGTCTAGCCCTGAACTTTCAATTTCCCTGTTTAAGCCTCCTAACTTATTTAAACACAACTGAAAACCTAGCTCACATCTTGGCAAAAAATTTTTTGGAAATTATTTTTTTTTTTTATTTTTATTTATTTATTTTTTTAAATTATTTTATTGTTGGTTGTTCAAAACATTACATAGTTCTTATTATACCATATTTCACAGATTGATTCAAGTGGGTTATGAACTCCCATTTTTACCCCGTATACAGATTGCTGTGTCACATCAGTTACATTTCCATTGATTTACAAATTGCCTTTCTAGTGACTGATGTATTCTGCTGTCTATCCCATTCTCCACTGTCCCCTCACCCCTCCCCTCCCCTCCCCTCCCCTACTCTCTCTCCATCCCCTCTACTATAAATCGTTTCTTCCACTTATATAATTTTTCTCCTACTCCTCCTTTCCTCTTATATGTAATTGTGTATAACCCTGAGGCTCACCTTCCAGTTCCATGCAATTTCCCTTAACTCTCACTTTCCCTCCCGCCTATCATCCCTGTTTAATGTTATTCTTCTTCTCCAGCTCTTCGTCTCTACCCTGTCCTTGGTTACTCCCCTTATATCAAAGAAGACATTTGACATTTGTTTTTTAAGGATTGGCTAGCTTCACTTAGCATAATCTGCTCTAATGCCATCCATTTCCCTCCAAATTCTATGATTTTGTCATTTCTTATTGCAGAGTAATACTCCATTGTGTATAAATGCCACATTTTTTTAATCCATTCATCTATTGAAGGGCTTCTAGGTTGGTTCCACAGTCTTGCTATCGTGAATTGTGCTGCTATGAACATCGATATAGCAGTGTCCCTGTAGCATGCTCTTGTTAGGTCTTTAGGGAATAGACCGAGGAGGGGAATAGCTGGGTCAAATGGTGGTTCCATTCCCAAATTTCCAAGAAATCTCCATACTGCTTTCCAAATTGGCTGCACCATTTTGCAGTCCCACCAACAATGAACAAGTGTACCCATTTCCCCGCATCCTCGCCAGCACTTGTTGTTGTTGGATTTCTTAATGGCTGCCAATCTTACTGGAGTGAGATGGTATCTTAGGGTGGTTTTGATTTGCATTTCTCTGACTGCTAGAGATGGTGAGCATTTTTTCATGTACTTGTTGATTGATTGTATGTCCTCCTCTGAGAAGTGTCTGTTCAGGTCCTTGGCCCATTTGTTGATTGGGTTATTTGTTATCTTATTATCTAATTTTTTGAGTTCTTTGTATACTCTGGATATTAGGGCTCTATCTGAAGTGTGTGGGGTAAAGATTTGTTCCCAGGATGTAGGCTCCCTGTTTATCTCTCTTATTGTTTCTTTTGTTGAGAGAAAACTTCTTAGTTTGAGTAAGTCCCATTTGTTGATTCTGGTTGTTAACTCTTGCGCTATGGGTGTCCTATTGAGGAATTTGGGGCCTGACCCCACAGTATGTAGATCATAGCCGACTTTTTCTTCTATCAGACGCCGTGTCTCTGATTTAATATCGAGCTCCTTGATCCATTTTGAGTTAACTTTTGTGGATGGCGAGAGAAAGGGATTCAGTTTCATTTTGATGCAAATGGATTTCCAGTTTTCCCAGCACCATTTGTTGAAGATGCTATCCTTCCTCCATTGCATGCTTTTAGCCCCTTTATCAAATATAAGATAGTTGTAGTTTTGCGGATTGGTTACTGTGTCTTCTATTCTGTACCATTGGTCCACTCGCCTGTTTTGGTACCAGTACCATGCTGTTTTTGTTACTATTGCTCTGTAGTATAGTTTGAAGTCTGGTATCGATATACCGCCTGATTCACACTTCCTGCTTAGCATTGTTTTTGCTATTCTGGGTCTTTTATTATTCCATATGAATTTCCTGATTGTTTTATCTATTTCTACAAGAAATGCTGTTGGGATTTTGATTGGGATAGCATTGAACTTATAGAGAACTTTTGGTAATATCGCCATTTTGATGATGTTAGTTCTGCCTATCCATGAGCAGGGTATTTTTGGAAATTATTCACTGAGATACCTGGAGATATTTCTCTTAGATTTGAAAGCATATTCTAAATATGTACAATTATTATATGTGAATTAAAAAATTTAATTTAGGGGTAGGGATATAGCTCAGTAGTAGAGCATTTGTGTGAGGCCCTGGATTCAATCCCTGGTACTGCTATCAATCAATCAAATAAACAAACCTTACTTTTTTTTAAATTAAAAACATTTCAGGGGCTGGGGTTATAGCTCAGTGGTAGAGTTCTTGCCTAGTATGTGTGAGGCCCTGGGTTCGATCCTCAGTACCACATAAAACTAAATAAACAAAATAAAGCATTGTGTCCATCTACAACTAAAATTTTTTTAAAAATCCAGTTTATGTGCAAGTATACTATTAAGTAAAACTATCCTTGACTATCAAGAAAAGGGGAGAAAATAACATAAGTGATATTAGCTTTTGGCCCAAGGTGTAGCACAGTGGGCTGGCATATTCTAAGGCCCCATGTCAGCCTTTACTTTGCTGTGACCAAAATACCTGACAAGCAACTTAGAGAAGTTTATTTTGACTTATGGTTTCAGAGGTCTCAGTCTATATAGACAACTGACTTCATTGCTATATGCTCCAAGTGAGGCAGATTATCATGGGGGGAAGGGTGTGGCATGCTCCCAGTGACTTCCTGCTCCAGCCATGCCCCATCTGACTACAGTTACTACCCAGTCTGTCCGTCCATTCAAACTAGGATGGAGTGATTTGGTTATAGCTTTTTCAGTCATTTCACCACAACATTCGTATTAACCCAAGAGCTTCTAGGGAACCATAACACCACAACACTACAAAAAAATTTAAAAGTTATTAGCTTTAATGTAGGTCTGTAAAATAAATTGAAGATTAAATATAAAATGAAAGCATTCTCTTAGGATGAGACCCTACAAATGAATAGTAAAACATGCCTTAAAGTTTTACTTTAAAAAAATCAACTAATTAAACATCACAGTGGAAGAGTCCATTAAATATTACATTTAGTAATTAGTGTATTTTTATTTTCTTACATAAGTCAAAATTATCAACCCTTGAAATGAATTTCTTCTCATTTCCCCAAGGACTCTAAAAGGTTTCAATTAAGTTTTTTTATTGAGAATTTTCTTGGTTTTAAAAGCCTTTTATTTACTTATTTTGGTACTAGGGATTGAACCCAGGGACACTTTACCACTGAGTACATTCCCAGTTCTTTGTATTTTTACTTTAAGACAGAGTCTTGCTAAATTGCTGAGGCTGTCCTTGAACTTGCAATCCTTCTTGAACCTGCCACAGCCTTCTGAGTTGCTGCATTTACAGGCATGTGTCACGGTACCCTCAGAACCTTTTAATTTTAAACTGGCTGCACATTTAAAATTATGGGTTTTGCTGTAATTATTATGGCACTTGCCTGTAATCCCAGCAACTCAGAAAGCTAAGGAAGGAGGATCTTAAGTTTGAGTCAACTTTGGCAACTTAGTGAGACCCCTCTCTCAAAATAAATAAAAGGGTCAGGGATGTAGCTCAGTGGTAGAGCACCTCTGGGTTCAATTCAAAGTACCAAAGAAAATATATTAGATCATTTGATATTTCATAGTATTCATAATTAGTAGTAATTTCAAAAAATTATTTTTTTTTTAATTTTTTTTTTTTTAAATTTCACTGCTTGGCTAACCCTTTTTTTTTTTTTTTGAGAGAGAGAGAGAGAGAGAGAGAGAGAGAGAGAGAGAGAGAATTTTTTTTTAATATTTATTTTTTAGTTCTCGGTGGACACATCATCTTTGTATGTGGTGCTGAGGATCGAACCCGACGGGTCGCACGCACGCCAGGCGAGCGCGCTACCGCTTGAGCCACATCCCCAGCCCTCAAAAAATTATTAAAATAGTATCTTTTTAGGGTTGGGGCTATAGCTCAGTGGTAGAGCCTGAAGCACTGGTTTCCATCCTCAGCACCATATACAAATAAATAAATAAATAAAGATATTGTGTTCATCTACAACTAAAAAAAATACTTTAAAAAAATAGTATCTTGGGGCTGGGGATGTGGCTCAAGCGGTGGCGCGCTCGCCTGGCATGCGTGGGGCCCGGTTTGATCCTCAGCACCACATACCAACAAAGATGTTGTGTCCGCTGAGAACTAAAAAAAATAAATAAATATTAAAAATTCTCTCTCTCTCTCTCACTCTCCTCTCTCACTCTCTCTTAAAAAAAAAAATAGTATCTTTTAAAAAGATAGATTGCTGTCCAAAGACACAGAGATGAGAAAGCAGACCATTTGGGACATGTCTGGCTAACTTTTATTTATTTTAACAAAGAAGGGTAAACCTGCAAAGAGCGTGGAAAAATGACCCCCAAATCATTCATTCATTCAGTTAATATTGGGCACTGTAGACTGTATTTGATCATTGAAATGCAAAACAAAATATTAAACAAAATGCCACATAATCAGAAAACAGAGGAAGCTTAACGTTCTTTGTTCTGCCCTCTCTCTCTCTCTCTTTTTTTTTTTTTTTTTTGTACCAGAGATTGAACCTAAGGGCATTTAACCACTGAACCACATCCCCTGCCTTTTAAATTTTTTTATTTTGAGACAGGATTTCACTAGAGTGCTTACATAGTCTCACCTAGTTGCTGAGGCTGATTTATAACCTTCGATCCTCCTGCCTCAACATCCTGAGCTGCTGGCCTGGCCGACTCCCCCCCCCCCCCCCTTTTTTTTGTTTTTAAGAACAATGGTTTCAGGCTGGGGATATAGCTTAGTTGGTAGAGTACTTGCCTCACATGCACAAGGCCCTGGGTTCAATCCCCAACACCCCCCCTCCACACACACACACAATAGTTACTAAGTTGTAGAATGTCTGTCTCTCCTAACCTTCCTTCTCTTTCCATCTCATTATTTCTGTCTTCATGCTACCTAAAATCAAACTGTGTGCAGATTTTATAACTGAAAACTGCCTGAAGTGTTTCTATTTCACTATGCTTAAATTTTATTTACTTCCTAAAGATTTATGAAAAGAGAAGAATGTTTTGTTTGTTTGGTTTTGTTTTTTGTATCAGTATCCACTGTGTGTGTGACCTTTCAGATAGATCAGTGTACTAAATCATAGCCCTTCAAGGATGTGTCTGGAGAAATAGGAAGCACATCAAGCTGTGGATGGATATGAAGGACAACATGAGACCATAACTCAGATTATAAATCAACACATAAAATTTAGGAGATAGGAAATAATTGTTTTGAGTTTGAAATAGTGGTGTTAAAAACATTTGTCATTCATTGATAGGATTTTTATTCTTTTATTTTCTTCTTCCTTATAATGTAGAGATGCAGCCTTCAACACTTAATTTCAGATGCTATCATCTACTCGAAAAATTGCCCTGAGGGAAGTTGGAAGTAGCCTTCTCTTCACTGAACTACCCCAATATTTTTTTATTTTTTTTTTACTTTTTTCCCCCTTTGTTGTGTTACAGTTTGAACCCCAGGCCTCAAAGTATGCTACCACTGAGCCACACTTCTAACCCACATTTTTATTTTTTTTAAAGACATTCAGCAATTCTTTCCTTTTTATTATAAATCATTTATATGTGGCTTTAAAAAAATTTTGTCAGTACTGGGGATTGAACCCAGAGGTGTTTTACTACAGAGCTACATCCCAGCCCTTTTTATTTTCAGACAGGGTCTCACTAAGTTGTTGAGGAATATCATACCGTCCTACCTCAGCCTCCCCAGTCAATTTATATGCATTTCTTTTTTTTTTTTTTCCTTTGATGCTGGGGATTGTGACCACTGAGCAACACCACTAGCCTTTTTTTATTTTTTATTTTGAGAGGGTCTCAAAAGTTGCTTAGGGTCTCGATAAATTGCTGAGGTTGTTCTTGAGCTGCAGTCCTCCTATCTCAGCCTCACAAATTGCTGGGCTTATAGGTGTGTGCCACCACACTGCCTATATGCATTTCTCATCTCCTTTGTTAAACTGTACCTTCCTTGAAGCAGAATTCATGTTTGATTCATAGCACTAAAGCCTCATACACATAAAGTGCTAATATTTAATGAACTTAAGTATAGCATGAATTAAATTATTGTAGCAGTGCTTAAGTGTTGAATACAAATTACCTGCATCAGAATCAAGAGGCCCAACATGGTGGTGGTGTGTATCTGTAATCCCACTGATTTGGGAGGCTGGGGCAGAAGGATCCCAAATTCAAGGCTAGCCTCAACAACTTAGTGAGACCCTGTCTCAAAAAATTAAAAGGGCTGGGAATGTGCATTGGGAAGGTGCATTGAAGGTTCAGTGGTTAAGTGCCAAAAAATAAAAATAAAAATAAATCTGGAATATTTTGTTAAAAATGCAAATTCCTGTGCTTTTACATAATCTACTAAATGAAAATTTATGAGTTCCAAAAATATGTCATTTTGTTTGTTTTGTTTTTGTGTTTTGGTACCGGAGATTGAACTCAGGGCACTTGACCACGGAGCCACATCTCTAGCCCTGTTTTGTATTTTATTTAGAGACGGGGTGTCCCTGAGTTGCTTAGTGCCTTGCCATTGCAGAGGCTGGCTTTGAACTCTCGATACTCCTGAGCCCCTGGGATTACAGGTGTGTACCACTGTGCCCGGTTCAAGAATATATTTTGAATAAAAACCCTAGGCTGGGCTGGGGATGTGGCTCAAGAAGTAGCGCGCTCGCCTGGCATGCGTGTGGCCCGGGTTTGATCCTCAGCACCACATACAAACAAAGATGTTGTGTCCGCCAAAAACTAAGAAATAAATATTAAAAAATTCTCTCTCAAAAAAAAAAAAAACTAGGCAATTATCATACACAGTAAAGTTTGAGAACCACTATATAAGAATGTAAATATCCAAATTAATATTGCATTTATATGAAATTAGATGCACATTAATGTTAATAAACTAATATTTTGTACATAGTAGGTAAAAATATAAGAAAAAATGAAGATACTTTCAATGGAAATTTTTCTGTCAGTGAAGATCAATATTTAATAACTTGTAACTTTCATCTTTGTTTAGATATAAATAAAGTTGAATATTGACCATTTTCTATGAATGTATTTGAAGTAAAACATGAAGGTTTTATCATTAAAGACAGAAAAGGTATATTGAACGTAGTACCTACACATCCTTATATTGCTGTCTACATAGATTGCCCTTTTCTTTCTTTGTTTTGGTACTGGGGATTGAGCACAGAGGTGTTTTACTACTAAGCTACATCCAGCTTTTTTATTTTTTTACTTTGAAACATGGCCTTGCTATGTTGCTTAGGGCCTTGAACTTGCAATCTTTCTGCCTCCTCCTCCAAAGTCACTAGGATTATAGGCATGTGCTACTGTGCCTGGCTGCATAGTTTGCCCTTTTTCCATATTTTTTTAATTGCGCATCATAGTTGTGCATAATAGTGGGATTTATTGTTGCATATTCATACATGCACACAATGTAAAATATAATTTTGCCAATGTCATTTCCCTGTATTTCCCCCCATAGATTGCCTTTTTTAAAAAAATCTTTATTTATTTATTTTTATGTGGTGCTGAGGATCGAACCCAGTGCCTCAATCATGCCTGGCGAGCATGCTACCACTTAAGCCACATCCCCAGCCCCATAGATTGCCTTTTAAGAATGATTCCCTATGATGTTGTTTGTGCATATTATTGTCATAAATATTATGGTTTAGATAATACTTAGCAATTATTTTCTACTTTCTTTAACAACACATTGTATTTTAGAATTATTTTTGTTATCTGCAGTTTTTAAAATATGGAATTGTTGATAGAATGCTAACTCTCTTTGTTAATGCGTTATTGAATTTGATAAGAACTAGAATAAACTGTAGCAAACAAGCCTAATATAAATCTTCATCCAGGTAGTTGTTTTATTTCTAGTGTGATATCATAGTTTTATAAACTTAAGCTGCTTTTACAATAATAAAGATAAATGTTTAAATAAAGTTTGTAGAGCACTGATCCAAGTACTTTGCATACATTAATTCATTTAATCCAACAACCAAATGAAATAGGCATTATTATCCTCCATATAGTATAGGTGAGGAAATTTGGTACAGAAGAAAGAGATTTGTTTAAATTAACACAACTGGAAAATGGCTAGGCTATGAGGTGATACAGTTTTGGAGTTGGCACTTGTAAACAGTCTACACTAGTGATATTTATTTTTTCATGGTGCTGAGGATCAAACCCAGGGATGTTATTCTACTGATCTATATCCCTTCAACCCTTATTATTTGGTTTAGTTTGAGACAAGGTCTTGCCCAGGCTGGCCTTGTACTGGGAATCTTCCTGCCTCAGTCCCCCGCCCCACTCCGCCCCAGTTGCTGGGATTATAGATGTGTATCACCATGCCCAGCTGCACTGTCATTTTTATATGTAGATCTTTGTGCATATCTGCATTATTTTTGTAGACTGAATTCCTGGAATTGAAGTTGTTGGAATATAAGATATGCACATTGAAAAATGTGTGTGTGTGCGTGTCTGTGGCTAGAGATCGAACCTAGGGCTTCACACATTGGCCAGTGCTATATCATTGAGCTACATTCCCAGCCTTCCCCCCAATTTTTTAATTTTTAAAATTGTCCTACAAAAGGAATAGATCAATTTATACTAATTCCAATAGTATATGAGAGTAAAGCTTTCCCTATGCTATTAACATTAGATATGTTCAACTTGACTTTGGTCAATCCACGTGAGCAAACAATTATGTTTAATTTTTGCTTGTTTATAAATTTTCTTTAAATCTCAAATTTATACCAAAATTGTAAGCATAGTAAAGAACTTTGTTTTCTGTGAACTATTTGAAAGTAAGCTGCCAACTTGATACCTGTTTTAGTCAACTTTTCCACTACTGATTTAACAACTTTTCATGTGCTTATTGATGTTTTTTTTTTTCCTATGAATTACTGGTTTATATTCTTTCATGAACTTTTGTGTTACTTTTATATTGTTGATTTGTATGAAATCTTTATGCATTATGGGTATTATCTTTCTGGATAGTATGTTCCAAATGGATTCTCTTAGTCTGTAAGTTGTTTTTGAGAACTTAATTATGAAATCTTTTTCTGTATGGAACTTTTAATTTTTTAACTCCGTTAGATTGACTTATTTTTTTCTTTATGACTTCTGGGATTTGTGTCATGCTCAAAAGTGTCTAACCAACCTACTTTTCTTATTTTCTATTTTCCTGTAGATATTTATAACTATGTTTATTCCTTGGTAATTAATTTTATATTGCATACCATTACATTCTGCTACTTAAAGTTGTTATATCTGAGTGTTACTTCTGATAATTAAGTAACTCTTTTTTAAAAAATGGACACAATACCTTTATTTTTATTTATTTATTTTTATGTGGTGCTGAGGATTAAACCCAGTGCATCACATATTCAAGGCTGGCGCTCTACCACTGAGCTACAACCCAAGTCCTAAATAACTCTTAGAATTAGGATGAGTTTGTGAAAGGAGTTCTAATTGTATCAAAATACTTAAATTGAAAGTTGGGAATATGATTGTAGATAAAGTTGAATACAGCATGAATGTGAGATTTATTTGGAAAAGGATAATTTTGGGATAGGAAAAACATCTAAACAAAAAGTGCAGAATTCTCAGCAGGCTTCAGGACCAGCCAAATTAATTTAAAACATAATTTTGGATTTTAGAAAATTCTTGCATTGCTGACACTTTCTGACTTAAAATGTAAGAGAAAAAAGATATTTATATGAGAAAAAAATCTTGAGGGATGTATATCAAATCATTAGCAGTCATTTTCTTTAGATGGTACAATTTTATATTTGATATTTTTTTGTGCTTATCATGTTTTCCCTTTTCCCCCTGTGTTTTTAGTAAATACTGGGGAATGAAGAGTTCTTCTGCTCTGGATCCATTTATGGCTAATGAAGAATAATTGCTTGGTGCACAGAAAAGATAGAAACTCTGGAGACAAAATGACCATAAAAGTTTGTGAAAGATAGGGTGGAAAATTCTAGAAGTATCCACATACATATATAGTCCAGATTGAAGGAAAAAAAAATTTAAACACTAATCTAAAAATATGTAGTCATGACTTTATAACCTAAGACTAGGAAAGTTAGGAAACACTAAAAGATAATTGCGTACATACAATTATAAATTATAACAATGAGGGGCTGGGGTTGTGGCTCAGTGGTAGAGCATTTTTCTGGCAAGTGTGAGACCTTGGGTTCAATCTTCAGCACAACATAAAAATAAATAAATGAAATAAAGGAATTGTGTCTGTCTACAACTAAAAAACATTTTTAAAAAATTACAACAATGAGTTTTTAGAAAGGCAAAAGAAACCAAAACTACTATGCATCTACTTGAACAATTTTCTTTGGTGGAGTGAACCAAGGGACATTTAACCATTGAGCCACATCCTTGACCCATTTTATTTTTTATATTTAGACATTGTCTCACTAATTTTCTTAGGGCCTCCCTGATTTTTTGAGGCTGACTTTGAACTCTGCATCCTTCTGCCTCAGCCTCCTGAACTTCTAGGTTTACAGGTGTGTGGCACCAAGCCTGACCACTTAGAATAATTTTAACTCAAGTTTTATAAGGGATACAGTAAATACTCCTTATCTACAGTTTCTCTTTTGATGTTTCAGTGATCCATGGTCAACCCTGGTCTAAAAAATATTAAATTAAAATTCCAAAAATAATTCCTTTTTTTTTTTTTCCCCTAGTACCGGAGATTGAACCCAGGGCTTTACACATGCCAGGCAAGATGCTCTACTACTGAGCCACAATCCCAGACCCATAAATAATTTTAAATTGCATGCTAATCTGAGTAATACAATGACGTTTCTCAGTGTCCTGATCCATCCCATTCAGGACATGAATCATCCCTTTGTCCAGCATTATCAATGCTATATACACACTAGCACTCACAAATCATTTAACAATTGTCTTGGTTATCTTGACTGCTATGTTACTGCAATGCTTGTATTCAAATAACATTTCATAGCCCACTCTACATCGTAATGCTGATCTCATTTACTTCATCATATCACATTGGCCTTGTATCATCTGACATCACATACAAAAAAAGATAAAAATAGCACAGTAAGCTATTTTGACAGCTTGGAGGTACTCAGTGATAGAGCACTTGTCTAGCACATGTAACACCCTGAGTTCAATCCCCAGCATTGAAGATTAGGGGAAAAAAGATATTTTGAAACAGACAATATTCACATAACTTTTATTACAATGTATTGATTTAATTGTTCTATTTTTTATTAATCTCTTACAGTGCCTAATTTATAAATTAAACTTTAGGTATATCTGTGTTGGAAAAAACATAGTATATATTGGGGTTCAGTACCATCTGTAGCTTTAGGCATTCACTACAAAGGGGACTGCAATATTTATAGAAGATGAATACAGAAAAATGATACATTTTAAAAATATATATTTTGTTGATGGACCTTTATTTGTATGTGTTGCTGAGAATTGAACCCAGTGCCGCACACATGCTAGGCAAGCACACTACCACTGAGCCACAATCCCAGCCCCACAAACATTTAAGTGTGCAAGAAAAGTTAAAATTCAGAATTAACAGATATGAAGACAATGTAAAAGATAATTCTAAAAATCTTATTAGCCAAACAGGAATAAGGACTCTATATGCCTATTTAATATTTATAGCTCCTGTTTTCTTCCCATATTTTTTATAAAGAACAATCTTTTAGTTTTTTTTTTTTTTTTCGTTTTTTTGTAGTGCTTGTGATAGATCCCTGAGCCTTGTACGTGCTAGGTAAGTACTATACCACTAAGCTATATCTTCAGCCCAGGAAGAACAATCTTTATAATAGCACAAAAAATAAATAAATAAAAATAAAAAATAAAAAATATCATTTAGTGAAGTCCAAAAAATAGGTGAAATTAAGAAAACTTTTTGCCTGGCCCTATCGAACATACTTGTAATCCCAGTAGCTTGGGAGGCTGAGGTAGCAGGATTTCAGCAACTTAGCGAGGCCCTAAGCAACTCAGCAAGACCCTGCTCTAAATAAAATATGTAAAAGGGCTGGAGATGTGGCTTAGTAGGTAAGAACCCCTGGGTTAATCCCTAGTACCAAAAAGAAAAAACAAAAGAAAAAAATTTCTTAACTACTCAATAAGATATTGTCATTTAACTTGAATTTATTATATCTGAAGATGTTGTGAGTACTAGTATGTGAGAAAATTGAAATTTGAGGATTATTAAGAATAGGCACATGCCAGAAGATTGGGGGTAAGTCTGAGTAAGGACATTAACAGTACTGATCACAATTCAAATATGACACAAAGCTTGATGGATCTCTATACAAACAATGAAAATAATTTGGAAGTCTATAGCATTAAGAACTTAATAAATTGATTTAAATAAATAATTCAGTAAAACTACATATCTAATCCTGCATTTAAGTTGGAAAAAATCAGTTGAAAGAAGAATTTACAAAAGATAAATAGCCTAATGGCAGCATTATGATAAATGGAATTTTACTGTTAGTAGATTTAATATGAATTAGACAAGATTTGCCTGTAAAATCGAATTATTAAATTTTTCCAAGCTTTGTTAGCCATACATAGCATGTATCCAGATTTAAGTACCACATTTGAAGGAAACTGACATATGTACAATGACAAGATGAGTTCTTTTTTTATGTGGAAAAAGAATTAGACTTATTTGAGCCATAAAACAGCTCTGGGACCAAAGATGATAGGAAGACAGACTTTAGCTCAAAAAAATTTTTGGTGAATTCTTAAAAGACAGTTTAAGTGTGATATTTATAGGGTATTTGTACATCCTCTTTAGAGAAAAGTCTGTCCAAATCCATTATCAATTATTTTAGGCAGCTTTTTTACTGCTTTAACCAAAAGACCTGACAAGAACAATTATAGGAGGAAAATTTATTTCGGGACTCATGGTTTCATGTCTACATAAAACCAACTCCATTCTTTAGGGCTGGAGGTGAGGCAGATCATGGTAGAAAAGTATAGCTGAGGAAGGCTGGCTCAGGACATGACACCAGAAAGCAGAGAGAGAGACAAAGCTCAGCTCATAATATATGTACCCCAAAGGCACATACCCAGTGACCCACCTCCTCCAGTCTCATCTTATCTGCCTACAGTCACTATCAGCAGATTAATTCAGTGATTGGGTTAAGACTCTCATAAACCAATCATTTCACCTCTAAACTTTCTTGCGTTATCTTACACATGAGCTTTTGTGGGACACCTGATATCAAAACCATAACACCAATTTTCTAATTGGGTCATCTTTTATTATTGAGTTTCTTATACATTTTGGATATAGGAACTTTAGCAGATTTGTTAAAAATTTTTTGTATGTGTGCTGGCAGTTGAACCCAGGGTCTCATTGTACTATAAGTATACTCTACCATTAAGCTATATCCCTAGCCCCATGCTTTATAAATGTTTTCTCCTGTTCAGTGTGTTTTTCACTTTCCTGAAGGTGTCATTTGCAATAAATACAGTGTTATACTGTATAGCATTTGCCATTCCAAAGGATCTAGAGAACATACATAAAAATATAGAAATTGTTTCACTAAATGAGTAAATGCTTCAGTAAAAAAGAAAATGGAAAATGAATTAGGATTTGTTTGTTTTGTACTAGGGATTTGAACTTGGGTGCTTTATCACTGAGCTATATTATTGGTCCTTTTTTATTCTTTGAGACATGGTCTTGCTAAGTTGTTGAGGGTCTTAACTAAATTTCTGAGGCTGGCCTCAAACTTGTGATCTTCCTGCCTCAGCTCCCATGTTGCTGGGATTATAGGCATGCATCACAGGGCCCAGCTGAATTAGGAATTTTTTTTTTTTAAAGAGAGAGTGAGAGAGGGAGAGAAAGAGAGAGAGAGAATTTTTTAATATTTATTTTTTAGTTATTGGCGGACACAACATCTTTGTTTGTATGTGGTGCTGAGAATCGAACCCGGGCCGCACGCATGCCAGGCGAGCGCGCTACCGCTTGAGCCACATCCCCAGCCCAGGAATTTTTAATACCTAAATGTGAATCTAAATTTTTTGATGTCTGATAAATTTTAGTATTGTGAAGAAAATATAAGCAATAATACCATTGCTAATTCAGACATCTAATTTCTATATTATATATACATATATATTCAGTTAATAATTTAGATGTTAGTAGCTATTTCAGTTGTAGAATTATTAAATGTGTTTATTATTTGAAATTATTATGCACATCTCATAATTATTGTTATATCCTAAAATATGAAGAGGAAAATTTTGACTATAAAAGAGCAAAATAAGGCTTTAAAAAAAAGTCCGTAATTTTGAAATTCAGGGATCTTAAAAAAATGCCTTTTGCCATTTTCAGAGATAACAGTTTTCTTTAAAATGTGAAAATGCCAGTTCTCTACACAAACCCTTGTTCCAGGTTTCTATTTTTACCATCTTTAAGCCCATTATATGGCATAAACTCTGTCTTTCATTTTCATCCCAAGAGTTAGACTATTTTCTCAAGATTAGCAAGGTGACTATAGTTATTTGTGTGCCATAGATAAAAGAATGATTTTTTTCAGTCAGATACTTTCATCAGGGTATAGCTTCACATTTAATTTTAAGGAAAGAAGTGTTCATTTATTCAGCAAAAACAGTACATTTCTGAAATGCCAATTCTCTGAATTTACTTCTTTTTTTTATTGATTATTTAAAGCATTACATAGCTCATGATATATCATCTTTCATACATTTGACTCAAATTGTGTTTTGAACTCCCATTTTCACCCCAAATACAGATTGCAGAATCACATCTGTTACATATTCACATTTTTACATAATGCCATATTAGTGACTGTTGTATTCTGCTACCTTTCCTATCCCCTACTATCCCCCCTCCCCTCCCCTCCCCTCCCATCTTCCCTCTCTACCTCCCCTGCTGTTGTTCAATTCTCTCTCTTTTTTTCCCTCCCCCTTACCCCTCATAACCTCTTATAATTTTATGTATCATTGAAGGTCTCCTATTTCCATGTGCTTTCCCTTCTCTCTCCGTTTCTCTCCCTCCATTCGTCTTTGTTTACTGTAGTCTTTTCCTCATGCTCTTCCTTCCTGTTCTGTTCTTAGTTGTTCTCTTTATATCAAAGCAGACATTTGGCATTTGTTTTTTAGGGCTTGGCTAGCTTCGCTTAGCATAATCTGCTCTAATGCCATCCATTTCCCTGCAAATTCTATGATATTGTCATTTCTTAGTGCTGCATAATACTCCATTGTGTATAGATGCCACATTTTTTTTTATCCATTCATCTATTGAGGGGCATCTAGATTGGTTCCACAGTCTAGCTATTGTGAATTGTGCCGCTATAATCATTGATGCAGCCGTATCCCTATAGAGCGCTTTTTTAAGGTCCTCAGGGAATAGTCCGAGAAGTGCGATAGCTGGGTCAAATGGTGGATCCATTCCCAGCTTTCCCAGGAATCTCCATACTGCTTTCCAAATTGGCCTCACCATTTTGCAGCCCCACCAGCAGTGTACAAGTGTACCCTTTTCCCCACATCCCCACCAACACTTATTGTTGTTTGACTTCATAATGGCTGCCAATCTTACTGGAGTGAGATGGTATCTCAGGGTGGTTTTGATTTGCATTTCTCTGATTGCTAGAGATGGTGAGCATTTTTTCATGTACTTGTTGATTGATTGTATGTCCTCCTCTGAGAAGTGTCTGTTCAGGTCCTTGGCCCATTTGTTAATTGGGTTATTTGTTATCTTATTGTTTAATTTTTTGAGTTCTTTGTACATTCTGGATATTAGGGCTCTATCGGAGGTGTGGGGGGTAAAAATTTGTTCCCAGGATGTAGGCTCTCTATTTACCTCTTTTATTGTTTCTCTTGCTGAGAAAAAAACTTTTTAGTTTAAGTAAGTCCCATTTGTTTATTCTTGTTGTTAACTCTTGGGCTATGGGTGTCCTATTAAGGAATTTGGAGCCCGACCCCACAATATGTAGATCGTAGCCAACTTTTTCTTCTATCAGACGCAGTGTCTCTGATTTGATATCTAGCTCCCTGATCCATTTTGAGTTAATTTTTGTGGATGGCGAGAGAAAGGGATTCAATTTCATTTTGTTGCATATGGATTTCCAATTTTCCCAGCACCATTTGTTGAAGATGCTATCCTTCCTCCATTGCATGCTTTTAGCCCCTTTATCAAATATAAGATAGTTGTAACTTTGTGGATCAGTCTCTGTGTCCTCTATTCTAAACCATTGGTCCACCTGCCTGTTTTGGTACCAGTACCATGCTGTTTTTGTTACTATTGCTTTGTAGTACAGTTTGACCTCTGGTATTGCTATACCTCAGATTCACACTTCCTGCTTAGAATTGCTTTTGCTATTCTGGGTCTTTTGTTTTTCCATATGAATTTCATGATTGCTTTGTCTATTTCTACAAGAAATAGACAAGAAATAGAAAGTAGATCACTAAGTAGAGGTGGGGATAGAAAAAAATGAGCATAAACTTGAACAAACACTCACAAGGTGCTATTAGATAAGAGGCAGAATCTTGATTTGGATGTATCTAATGAAAAATGAAATATTTATGTTCTTTTAGAAGGCCAACATCACTTTGATCCCAAAACCAGACAAAGATACTTCAAAGAAAGAAAACTACAGACCAATATCTCTAATGAACTTGGATGCAAAAATTCTCAATAAAATTCTGGCGAATCGAATACAAAAACATATCAGAAAACTTGTGCACCATGATCAAGTAGGATTCATTCCTGGGATGCAAGGATGGTTCAATATACGGAAATCAATAAATGCTATTCACCACATCAATAGACTTAAAGACAAGAACCACATGATCATCTCGATGGATGCAGAAAAAGCATTTGACAAAGTACAGCATCCCTTTTGTTCAAAACACTAGAAAAACTAGGGATAACAGGAACTTACCTCAACATTGTAAAAGCTATATATGCTAAACCTCAGGCTAGCATCATCCTAAATGGAGAAAAACTGAAGGCATTCCCTCTAAAATCTGGAACAAGACAGGGATGCCCTCTATCACCACTTCTATTCAATTTAGTTCTCGAAGTACTAGCCAGAGCAATTAGACAAAAGAAATTAAAGGCATAAAAATAGGAAAAGAAGAAATTAAACTATCGCTATTTGCGGATGACATGATAATATACTTAACAGACCCAAAAGAGTCTACAAAGAAGCTGCTAGAGTTAATAAATGAATTCAGCAAAGTGGCAGGTTATAAAATCAACACGCATAAATCAAAGGCATTCCTGTATATCAGCAACAAAACCTCTGAAATGGAAATAAGGAAAACCACTCCATTCATAATATCCTCAAAGAAAATAAGATACTTGGGAATCAACCTAACAAAAGAGGTGAAAGATTTATACAATGAGAACTATAGAACCCTAAAGAGAGAGATAGAAGAAGATCTCAGAAGATGGAAAAATGTACCCTGTTCATGGATAGGCAGAACTAACATCATCAAAATGGCGATATTACCCAAAGTTCTCTACAGGTTTAATGAATTTACTTCTTTTTAGTTAGTTTTAGTTGATCAGGTTTCATCTTCTTAGTAACATTTAAAGAATGTTCAATTTGTTTCTTTCCCAGTTCTCTACTGCCTTTGAAGGAGGTATAAAAGAATTTTTTATATTCAAGTATGTAATCAAAATGAACATATTTTTTATCATTGGAGAATTTGAAGTCTTTAGTCCTGTCCTTTTCCTTTCTCTGCTTCTCCCCGGGCAAAAATAGCAGGCAGTTAGGGAAAACAAATTGAATATTCGTTTATATACTTTTATGAAGATTAAATGGATCATCTAGAGAGAGAAGTGAATTCAGTGACTTGACCTTTAGCTAAAATGATTTTTGGTAAATTTGGTTTTTTTTGTGTGTGGTGCTGGGGATTGAATCCAAAGCCTTGTGGGTCCAAGGCAACAAGGCAAGCACTCTACCAACTGGGCTGTATCCCCAGCCCTGTAAATTTGCTTTTGTCAATGCCACAGAGCTCGCCTAGCCAGCTAAATCAGACAAATTAATTTAAATAATGAATTTGGCTACATTGCCTTCATATCCTCAAAACTGAGAATTTTCAAAATAACATACCACAATGTGGACTATCAAACTTAACATAGGGCTAGGGTTGTGGCTCAGCGGTAGAGCACTTGCCTAGCACGTGTGAGGCACTGGGTTTGATTCTCAGCACCACATAAAAATAAATGAATAATAAGATGTGTCCATCTATATCTTAAAAAATTTAAAAAACTTAACATATATAAATGTATATCTGTTTCAGATTGAGAGGATGACTAATAAAAGCAATTAAATTACCTTTTCTTTCAAAGTCCCTATACCTCTAGCTCTATACTCTAATTAAAACTTAAGCCATACTTCTAAAAGAACATAAACATTTCATTTTTCATTAGATACATCCAAATCAAGATTCTGCCTCTTATCTAATAGCACCTTGTGAGTGTTTGTTCAAGTTTATGCTCATTTTTTTCTATCCCCACCTCTACTTAGTGATCTACTTTCTATTTTTTTTACTTTGAAATGGCTCTTCGATTTCATTCTTTCTCCATTCTTGTTGCAGCCACCTTAGTTCAGGTTTTCATTATTCTTTGCCTTCTAGCTTGCTTTCCTACTTACATTCTTCTTTCTAGTAGTAAGTTAAATTTACCATGCTTTTGTCATATGTCACTGTAAGTTAATACCAGGAACCACAAATTCACCTGTTAGCATTCTGTGTCATTGTAGGGTATTGTATCTGAAAAATCAAATAATGACCACAATGGTGCTTTTCTTTTCACTTGACAATGACTTGATATTTGAACAAAAGTAACCCCTCAAATATATGTATACCATGCAAATATAAATATCTAGCCTATTACCTTCTCCCTGTATGACACACACAAACTGTATTCCCTATTTCAGACATTGAGCAAGTATTATTGTTTATCCCATACTCTCATTTTATTAAGTAGCCTAATTTGTCAGGCTTCAGTTCTTTTCCCTGACTATTGCCACTACCATTGTCTCATCTCTACTACCCAAGATTTAGTTAGATATCTTGCCTACATTCTTCTGTACATCTTGTATCAGAATATTTTGAATTACCAGGGTTTGTGGGACTTGTGGTTTTTTGTTTGTTTTTGTTTTGTTTGTTCAAAATCAGACATTACAGAATTTTATATTCTAGCAAAATGCATGGTAATTTTTGTGTACTTTTGAAAGTTTTATAGAAATTTTTTGAAATTTTTATAGAATAAAATTAATTAAGCAAAAATTTGTTGAAGGTTTACTATGTGGCAGTCATTGATTAAGAAAGTTATTTTTAAAAAAGGAAGGCAGTTATGATTTCTGCCATAACAGTTTATGATCTGGTGGTAAAGGGGGATCCTAAACAAATGACCAGTCATGGTAGTTGAATGGCTACTGACAGCATCTTTCCTTCCCCTTCTGTATATTGTGCTATCCCTTCCCCAGGTACTGGAGGTTGAACCCAGGGATGCTTTACCCCTGAACTATATCCCCAGGCCTTTTTATTTAATTTAAAACAAGGTCTACTGGGCATGGTGGCGCTCACCTGTAATCCCAGTAGCTCGGGTGGCTGGCACAGGAGGATTGCAAATTCAAAGCCATCCTCAGCAGTTTAACGAAGCCCTAAGCAATTTAGTATCTGAAATCCTGTCTCAAAATAAAAAAAGGGCTGGAGATGTGACTCAGTGATTAAGTGCCCTTGGGTTCTATCCTTAGTACCAATCCCCCCCCCACAAAAAAAGATAGTCTTACAAAGTTGCTGAGGGTCTTGCTAAACGCCTTAGGTTGATGTTAAACTTGAGATTGTTAGAAATACTGGGATGCATCCAGGAATCGAACACATGGTCAGAAGTAGCCCAGCAAAGCAAACTTTACTTCTGCAGAAAAGGTGCTAACAAAGAAATTCCAGCAAGCAAGCACACTTGGACAGGCAGTCTACCTGCTTTTATCCCTAACAGCAGCTGCCACTTGCCCTGACAGGAGGAGTTTGTGGTTATAATCTGTAAACTTGGCTAATTTTAAAATTTGGGCAGTAAAGGGAATGGCTATAGTTAAAATGGCTACAACTGGATTTCAAAATGACTGTGATTAGATCTTACATCCAAATTAAGGCTAAATACTATATTCTAAAAATGGACCACCAAACTTTCTATTTCTCACAAAATCCTCCTGCCTGAGCCTCAGGAATGGTTGGAATTACAGGTATGTGTCACTGTACCTGGCTGAATGCTATTTTTCATGTTAAGAAATAGAGTCTAGTACTTGCTTGGCATTTAGGGGTCCTGGGGTTTGATTCCCCAGCCCCACCCTTACCCCTACCACCAACAAAAAAGTCTTAATTTTTTTTGGGGGGGGCAACAGAATATGACAGAATAACTTCCCAGTATCAGAGATTGAACCCAAGGACGCTTTACCACTGAGCTACATACACCCTCAGCCCATTTTTTAAAAAGAAATTTTCACTTAATATTTAATAATTCATAAAGAACTCCTCCCCCCTGTGCCCCCACCACCTACCCCAGTCTTTTTAAATTTTGAGACAGGACCTTACTAAATTACCCAAACTGGCCCTTCAATTTGCAATCCTCCTACCTCAACCTCCCCAGTTTTGGGGATTATAGGCATGTGCCACCATGCACATCACTTTTTGTAACTTCTGAGGCTAGGTCTTAAATAAAAAGAATAGTTGGGCTGGGCATGGTGGCATATGCCTATAATCCCAGTGGCTCGGCAGGCTGGGGCAGGAGGATCACAAGTTCAGCATCTCAGACCTTTTCTTCCAAGTTTCCTGCTTTCTAGATTATATACTTTAGAGGTTCATTCACATAGGGTTTTTCTCTTGGAGCTTCTAAAATGTTTTCATTGTCTTTGGTGTTCTTCAGTTTCATGGCAGTATATAGAGAGTAGTTTATTTTTCTTAATCCTGCTTTAGATTTCGGTTCTCTGTATGGTTTTCATGAAGTAGGAAAAATTTTTAGCCATTACTTCTTCGGATATTGCTTCTTGACTCTTTTCCTCATTTTCTCCTTCTGGAACTCTATATGTTAAACATTCTCACTCTTTCCTGTTTATTTCTTTCACATTTTTCACTTCTTTTATGTCTACATGTTGCACCTGGGTAAATTCTTTGGACTTGTCTTCCAGTTTAAAATGCTAATTCTCACTTTAGCTTTATATCTCCCCTGGTCTTTTGTTTGTTCTGTATTTAAAAATATATTTTTAATATCTTTATTTTGTTGTTTATTTTTATGTGGTGCTGAGGATCTAACCCAGTGCCTCACATGTGCAAGTTAAGCACTCTGCCACTGAGCCACAACCCCAGCTCTTGAACCTGTCTACCAAGTTTCCAACTTTAATTACTGTATTTCCATTTCAGGAAATTCTATTAGATTCCTTTCATATCGTTCTGCTCATTGAATAAAGTCTTATTCCTCTGTTGTTTTTAATATTATTTTTATTTATTTAAATTTATTTCTTTAGCCAATACTTCCATTATCTGTGTGGTCTTGAGTTTCATGTTTTTATCATCATCATCATCATCATCATCTTTTTCGTCATTATTATTTATGTATTGCTGAATTGGGAATTGAACTCAGGGGTCCTCTGCCATTGAGCTACATCTCCAGTCCCTTTATGTTTTATTTTAAGAGAGGGTTTTTCTAAATCACTGAAGCTGGCCTCAAACTTATGATCCTCCTGCTTTGGCCTCCAAATTGCTGGAATTATAGGCATGCACCACTGCACCCAGCTCATGTTTGTTATTTCTACTGACCCTCAGTCAGTGGCTTGCTTTGTTTTGTGATTTTGCTTGTGAATTTATTTTCACTGGTACTTTGTCTTGAGATGATTTTCATATTTTAGCTAGCATTTTTTAGGTGAATTTTGTTGAAATGTTTCCTGCCTCCAGGGTAGTGTTCTATTGACATGGAATAAAATATATAAAATATTGTGGTAGTTAAGTCACTAGGGAGAAAAAAGATTACTTATGTAACTATAATAATATAAGTGAAAAATAGAAATTTTAGAAATTTTTTCTTTGCACTGTTGTGTTAAAAGTGATCATCTGGTAACTAAGTTGTCTTACATCTTCAAAGACTGTTATTACTTTCTATGCATTGTGCAGCAGAACAAAAATTACTAGCTAACAAGTACAGACTTTTTTCCCCTTCTATCGTTAAGGCGCTATCTTAAACTATAGGTGTCTAGGTATCTGAAAAGTATCCCTTTACCTGTCTCTATGAAACGTTACAAATTGTTGATTTTCAGGTACGAAATAAATTTGTGTTATTGCTCTAATGGCACAATTTTGTTCTTGCAGTTTGCATCCTGAGCTGGAGAAGTATATAAGATCTTGTTCTTTAATACTGTCATCTTTTGTTATTAAAAGATGAGGAACAGGGCTGGGATTGTGTCTGAGCGGTAGATCGCTCTCCTTGCATGTATGAGACCCTGGGTTCGATCCTCAGCACCACATAAAAATAAATAAACAAAATAAAGATATTGTATCCATGTATAACTAATAAATAAATAAATAAATAAAAGATGAGGAACAAAAGATAATCAGGACAGGTATCTCAGAATTTTACTTTTTAATTCAAAATTCTCTAAGAATGGATATTTCTAATATAGTCTATTCAGTGACTTTATGGTAGACCTTATAGCAAAAGATACATTTGGTAGTAATTTTACACTGTATTGTAAGAAAATGGTAGAAGATTGAAATTGTTTCACATCATTTTGGTCTAAATGTCACCTGGTCACCTCAGTGCCTAGATGCATTTTCTTTTCTACATTGTTGGAGGGACTTTCTAAAAAAAAATTTTTTTTTAAGTGCTGGGGATTGAACTTAGGACATTGTTCATGCAAAGTGTTCTACCCCTGAGCTACAACCCCTGCCTGCACCTGTTGTTTAACTCTGCATGTTTCCTCTAGTACTTTTAGAAGCAAATGGAATACAAATGAAGAAAAGTGAAAAAGCATATCCTCTTTTCCCACTTCAGTCTCTGTGGCTCAATCTTAAAGCCCAAATTATGTTGTGTTTGTTTTATGGCAAGAGTCCCATAGTTATAATAATTTTTAAATATAGCAGTGAGAGATGAAAAAAGTTTTCTGAAATTTTTAAAAATTTTATTTCTTTGATGCTGGGGATGTGCAGGGCCTTGAATATACTCAGCAGGTACTCTTCTGGCCGCTCAACTACACCCTCAACCCAAAAGAAATACTTGGAATTATTATGTATAAGATATGATTTCTCCCAGCTACTCAGGAGGTTGAGGCAGGAGCATTGCAATTTTGAGGCTAGCCTGGACAACTTAGTGAGAACTTGTCTCAGAAGGGCAGGGGATGGAGTTCTCTATTAAAGAGCTTGCCCATGTGTGTGAGGTCCTGGGATCAATGCGTAGCACCATCATTAATTTATTTTCATATTTTCTCCTGCAAATATTTTTCTTTTGTGGCAGAGATTGTCTTCTACTTTGTGTGTCTTTATCTTCTTTTTGTAAAACTTCTGGCCACTGCAAGTTTCTGGTGTTGTCTTATTACTTTTCTCTTGGCTAGCTTGTACAATGTGATCTGTTCCATCTCCTTCTTATGACAACCCCATATCATAAAATTTTTCTTACTGTCATAGAAAAATTATGCACATGGCAGAGAAAACTCAACCTATAGTGCCTTCGGAACGACTGCCATCTTTGCCGAAAGAACCCAAAATATCTTTTTTTGGATCATTTTCTTTTCAATATATACAGATTGTTTCTTATCCTAATGAAAACAGATACAGGAGACTGTATTGTAATTAGCTAATTCCTTAATTCGTGCTAAGATAAGTGGGGTTTACTAATTGTGAACATGTTCTGCTGCCAACAGCTGAGTTTGGAACATTGTGTTTATTGGTGAAGGATTTTAGTGTGACCAATTTAGTTTGAAGATTAAATGGGGAAATAGATCAACCTGATGAAATATTAGTCTTTTAAAGAAAAAAATCACAAGTTATGGAGAGGAGTTCACATTTAAAGAATTGAGTATCATATGGAACATTTTAGTAATTGAAAATTCTATTTCACTTTAAATAGTTTCTAGCTTTTCTTTTGCCTTTTGAGAAGTGGACAGATGTACTGGAGGCAACCTAGCTTGGCATGATGGGCAACAGATTGGCGCATAGAACAGTACTAGGTGTACAGTGTCCAGGAATCTATTTCAGTGGATATTTACTATTATGAGGAACTTTGATAGCCCCTCTACAGGAACAGGGAAGTTGAGGTGGATATAAGCATGAATATAGCCTCTCTTTTAATAAGAAATAGTCTCTTTTAATTTATATATTTTTAATTGTTTATAGACCTTTGTTTTATTTATTTATTTGTATGAGGGGTTGAGAATCAAGCCCAGTGCCTCACACATGCTAGGCAAGCGCTGTACCACTGAGCCACAATCACAGCCCAAGAAAGAGACTCTTAAATAATATAAAATAGGGCTGGGGTTGTGGCTGAGCGGTAGAGTCCTCGCCTAGCACTTTCGAGACCCTGAATTTGATCTTCAGCACCACATAAAAATAAATAAAGGTATTGTGTCCAAACAACTGAAAAAATAAATATTAAAAAATAATATAATAATATAGTAGAAATGGAAATAGATTAGTAAAGAAAATAGAATGAAACAAATGTTAAACAGTTTCCAGTAACATGCTGTTTAGGAACAAACAGAAAAAATAATATTAATTATAAAAGCAAAGAAAGTATCATTAAGAATATGACTTTTAGGAAGCTGGGATGTAGCTCAGTGGTAAAGTATTTGCCTGTCATGTGAGAGGCCCTGGATTTATCTCCCCCCACCCACCCCCGGACCACTAAAAAAGAAAGAATATAGCTTTTAGCTGGATGCGTTGGTCCATACTTGTAGTCTCAGCAACTTGGAGAGGGCTAAAGTAGGGGGTTCACTTGAGTCCAGGAGCTCAAGAATAGTCTGGGCAACATAGTGAGACCACATCTCTAAAATAAATAACAGAATAAACATCCTTTTAAGTTGATTCTGAGAAAAAAGGAATAATTTGATAGAAAACGGGGAGAATGGATTTAATGAAGTTCTCATTTTGAGGGACTAGTAATTGCAGAGGTATGCCTAGTTCAATATTCCAATTTTGTGAAAAAAATAAAGGAGAATATAAGATCAAGCTCTGTGTGTGTTTAATATTTACTCTGTAGTAATAACAACCAAGATTTCTATGATATTGTCATGTACGTGTTTGAGACTGACAATAACAGTTATGGGAGGTACTTATTACTACCTTTAATATACATGGTATGTTATATTGATCAATCTGATGAAATATTAGTCTTTTAAAGAAAAAATCATAAGTTACAGAGAGGAGTTCACATTTAAAGAATTGAGTATCATATGGAACATTTTAGTAATTGAAAATTACTAAATTCAATTTTAGTAATTGAAAATTAGGAAGATCTGGATTTGAATGCTTTGTCACTTAAAAGCAACATGACCTTGGATATATTTCTGTGCCGGGTTTATGTTTGCGACTAAAATGCTCAGGGGTCACCCCAATTGAACTGGGCTAACTGGACTGCGCAAAATAACCACACAAGAGACACAAATACCTCATAGAATGAATTTGGAAGAGCTCCTTCTTTTTCTATTTCTTGAAATAGCTTGAAAAGTATTGGTATTAATTCTTCTTTGAAGGTTTTGTAAAACTCCGCTGTATACCCATCCGGTCCAGGGCTTTTCTTGGTTGGTAGTCTTTTGATGGCTTCTTCTAGTTCTTCCTTTGTTATTGTTCTGTTTAAATTGTATGTGTCTTCCTGACTCAATCTGGGCAGATCATATGACTTAAGAAATTTATCGATATCTTCACTGTCTTCTATTTTATTAGAATATAGGGTTTCAAAATACTTTCTAATTATCTTCTGTATTTCTGTAGTGTCTGTTGTGATATTGCCTTTTTCATCCCGTATGTTAGTAATTTGAGTTTTCTCTCTTCTCTTCGTTAGCATGGCTAGGGTCTGTCGATCTTATTTATTTTTTCAAAGAACCAACTTTTAGTTTTATCAATTTTTTCAATGTTTTTTTTGTTTCAATTTCTTTGATTTCCGCTCTGATTTTAATTATTTCTTGTCTTCTGCTATATTTGCTGTTATTTTGCTCTTCCTTTTCTAAAAGGGTTTTGAGATGTAGTGTGAGTTCATTTATTTGTTGGTTTTTTCTTTTTTTGAGGAATGAACTCCAGGAAATGAATTTCCCTCTTAAAACTGCTTTCATTGTGTCCCATAGATTCCGGTATGTTGTGTCTGAGTTGTCGTTTATCTCTAAGAATTTTTTTATTTCCTCCTTTATGTCTTCTGTAACCCATTGATCATTCAGTAACATATTGTTTATTTTCCATGTGATGCAGGATTTTTCCTTCCTTCTTTTATCATTGATTTCCAGTTTCATAACATTATGATCAGATATGGTGCATGGTATTATCTCCACACCTTTATATTTACTAAGAGTTGCCCTATGGCATAATATATGATCTATCTTTGAGTAAGATCCATGTGCTGCTGAGAAGAATGTATATCCACTTGATGATGGTTGATATATTGTATATATAAGTCTAGTTATTGATTGTGTCATTGAGTTCTATAGTTTCTTTATTCAGCTTTTGTCTGGAGGATCTGTCTAATGACACTTCAAAGAAAGAAAACTACAGACCAATATCTCTAATGAACATAGATGCACAAATTCTCAATAAAATCCTGGTGAATCGAATATCAAAAAAATTGTGCACCATGATCAAGTAGGATTCATCCCTGGGATGCAAGGTTGGTTCATTATTCGGAAATCAATAAATGTTATTCACCACATCAATAGACTTAAAGATAAGAACCATATGATCGTCTTGATAGATGCAGAAAAAGCATTCGACAAAGTACAGCATCCCTTTATGTTCAAAACACTAGGAAAAACTAGGGATAACAGGAACTTACATCAACATTGTAAAAGCTATATATGTTAAGCCTCAGGCTAGCATCATTCTAAATGGAGAAAAACTGAAGGCATTCCCGCTAAAATCTGGAACAAGACAGGGATGCCATCTCTCACCACTTCTATTTAATTTAGTCCTTGAAATACTAGCCAGAGCAATTAGACAAAAGAAATTAAAGGCATAAAAATAGGAAAAGAAGAACTTAAAATATCACTATTTGCGGACGACATGATCCTATACCTAGAAGACCCAAAAGGGTCTACAAAGAAACTACTAGAACTAATAAATGAATTCACCAAAGTAGCAGGATATAAAATCAATACGCATAAATCAAAGGCATTCCTGTATATCAGCAACAAAACTTCTGAAATGGAAATGAGGAAAACCACCCCATTCACAATATCCTCAAAAAAAAATAAAGTACTTGGGAATCAACCTAACAAAAGAGGTGAAAGATTTATACAATGAAAACTACAGAACCCTAAAGAGAGAGATAGAAGAAGATCTTAGAAGATGGAAAAATGTACCCTGTTCATGGATAGGCAGAACCAACATCATCAAAATGGCGATATTACCCAAAGTTCTCTACAGGTTTAATGCAATGCCAATCAAAAACCCAACGGCATTTCTTGTAGAAATAGATAAAGCAATCATGAAATTCATCTGGAAAAATAAAAGACCCAGAATAGCAAAAGCAATTCTAAGCAGGAAGAGTGAAACAGGCAGTATAGTAATACCAGACTTTAAACTATACTACAGAGCAATAAAAAAAACAGCATGGTACGGGTACCAAAACAGACGGGTAGACCAATGGTACAGAATAGAGGACACAGAGACCAATCCACAAAATTACAACTACCTTCTATTAGACAAAGGGGCTAAAAGCATGCAATGGAGAAAGGATAGCATCTTCAACAAATGGTGCTGGGAAAACTGGAAATCCATATGCAACAAAATGAAACTGAATCCCTTTCTCTCGCCATGCACAAAAGTTAACTCAAAATGGATCAAGGAGCTAGGGATCAAACCAGAAACTCTAATCTCTAATCTCCATCTCGTGGGGTTGGGCTCCAAATTCCTTAATAGGACACCTATAGCACAAGAGTTAAAATCAAGAATCAACAAATGGGACGTACTCAAACTAAAAAGTTTTTTCTCAGCAAAAGAAACAAAAAGAGAGGTAAATAGAGAGCCTACATACTGGGAACAAATCTTTACTCCTCACACTTCAGATAGAGCCCTAATAACCAGAGTATACAAAGAACTAAAAAAATTAAACAATAAGAAAACAAATAACCCAATCAACAAATGGGCCAAGGACCTGAACAGATACTTCTCAGAGAAGGATATACAATTAATCAACAAATACACGAAAAAATGCTCACTATCTTTAGGAGTCAGAGAAATGCAAATCAAAACCATTCTAAGATACCATCTCACTCCAGTACGAATGGCAGCCATTATGAAGTCAAACAACAACAAGTGCTGGCGAGGATGTGGGGAAAAGGGTACACTTGTACATTGCTGGTGGGACTGCAAATTGGTGCAGCCAATTTGGAAAGCAGTATGGAGATTCCTGGGAAAGCTGGGAATGGAACCACCATTTGACCCAGCTATTCCCCTTCGCGGACTATTCCACAAAGACCTAAAAAGAGCATACTATAGGGATATAGCTACATCAATGTTCATAGCAGCACAATTCACAATAGCTAGATTGTGGAACCAACCTAGATGCCGGTCAATAGATGAATGGATAAAAAAAAAGTGGCATTTGTACACAATGGAATATTACCACTAAAAAATAATAAAATCATGGCATTTACAGGGAAATGAATAGCATTAGAGCAGATTATGCTAAGTGAAGTTAGCCAATCCCTAAAAAACAAATACTGAATGTCTTCTTTGATATAAGGAGGGCGACTCAAAACAGAGCAGAGAGGAAGAGAATGAGAAGAAGATTACCATTAAGCAGGGACAAGAGGTGGGAGGGAATGGGAGAGAGAAGGGAAATTGCATGGAAATGGAAGGAGACCCTCATTGTTATACAAAATTACATATAAGAGGAAGTGAGGGAAAAGGGAAAAAAAACAAGGGAGAGAAATGAATTACAGTAGATGGGGTAGAGAGAGGGGAGGGGAGATAGGAAGGGGCTAGGAAAGGCAGTAGAATACAACAGACACTAGTATGGAAGTATGTATAAATGTGGATGTATAACCAATGTGATCCTGCAATCTGTACACGTGGTAAAAATAAGAATTCATAACCCACTTGAATCAAATGTATGAAATATTATATGTCAAGATCATTGTAATGTTTTGAGCAACCAATTAAAAAAAAGAAAAGAAAAAAAATAATTAGCACAGGACTTGGTATGTAGTAAGAACTCAATAAAACTTAACTAAGTTCTATTTTTTTTTCTTGTTTAATGTTTAATTTTAAACTGTCATAATAGACTTGATATAGTATAGATTTAACTTTGGGAAGAATCATAATTCTTTTTTTTTGAGAAATACAAGCATTTTCTAGGAGATAACTAATTTCAGTTTTTTGTGGGTTTTTTTTTTTTTTTGTGTGTGTGTGTGTATGGACATGCTAGGCAAGCTCTCTACTGCTGAGCCACAACCCCAGCCCCTCTGAAAGAATGTCTTTATGTAAGCTCCATAACCCAGGAATCATTGAACAGTGCCTGGTATATAATACATGCTCAATAAATGTTTGATGAACAAATATGTCCATGAATTGTTTTTTTATAATGCTTATCAAATAACATAATGAAATCTAATAATATTACTGTTTTAGTTGTTGATATCTGCCCTTCCCCCTAGTTTTCATAGCTGTACTTCTAATTACTTAGTTTTTTTTTCTGTAATATAATACATTGATAAAAGGTATGGATTTTAGTGTCAGACACCTGGAATTGATCCTGGCCCCCCCCTTAATTGATCGCATGGTACTAAACCTCTTAAACCTCAAGTTTCTTATTTGGAAATTATGATTTGACAATATAGTAGTGCCTTCTTAATGGTTTTGCTTTTCATGGTTTCAGTTAATTTACAGTTAACCACTAACCAAAAATAGCAAATGGTAAATTCCAGAAATAAGTAATTCGTAAGTTTTAAATTATGTGCAGTGCTTTGAGTTGCATGATAAAATCTCACATCATCCTGCCTGGGATGTGATTTTTCCCTTTGTCCAGCATATCCAGACTGTTTACCTGTCCATTTAACCGTTTAATAGTCATCTTGGTTATCAGGTAACTGTGATGATATTATGGTGCTTGTGCTGAAGTAATTCTTATTTTACTTAATGAAGTCCCTCAAAGTCCAAGAGCAATAATGCCGGCAATTCAGACATGCTTATGAAGAGATGCTGTAAACTGCTTCCTTCAAGTGAAAAGTTCTTGACTTAATACATTGAGGTTGCTAAGATTTACAATATAATATTTTGAGAGATTATTTTCACATAACTTTTATTATAGTATATTGTTGCTAATTTCTTACTGGGTCTGATTTATTAATTTTTATAGGTAAATGGAAAAATATATAGGGTTCAAAAATATATATTGTGTTATCCATAGCTTCAGGCACACACTGAGGGTGTTACAATGTAAGGTGGAGGGCGGTTACTGTAGTATTACCATGCAAATGCTTTACTTGAAGGAAGCATTTTATAGCTTCTCTTCATCATAAAAGATAATATATTTGCAGCAGCTCAGGAGGCTGAGGCAGAAGGATTCAAGCTCAGCAACTTAGCGAGGCACTTAGCAACCCAGTGAGAACTTGTCTCTAAATAAAATACAAAAAAGGGCTGAAGATGTGGCTCAGCAGTTAAGTGCCCCTGAGTATCAAATATAAGTGTGTGTGATGTGTTAAACTAAGTTCAGAATTCATTCATGTTAACTTTTTTCCCTGTTTCACACTATTTGGAATTCAACTGTAAAAGATATGATCAAAGTCCTAAAGGAGTGTTCTCTTTAGACTACAAATAGATAATATGTTTATAAAGTGACCAAAATGCTGACGGACTATATGAATAAGTTAAAATGAGTGAAATAGACTGAATGCATATCATTGACTATTAGTTCATCATCATATCCAAATTGTGGTAGAAGTTCAGCAGAATTATTGTTCTATGTGCTCTCACTTAGATATATCATGAATAAAGGAAATTATTTGCAGGAGTGAGTCATAATTAAGGGTTGGTAGCAGTGGTTCTGCTAATTTTAGATAAACAATTTGTTTCAATTTGTTCGAAGAACAAATTGAAAATGTAGGAGATACCAAATTCTGTTACAATCAAATAAAATAACTTAATATAAAAAATTAAATGATGTGCTTAATTCTAATTGTAATATAAAATATTTAAAGTGTAAATGGTATGCAATGCAACAGAAGAAAACAACAACAAACTCCCTTCCCTTAAGAAACTAATCAGAAGAGATAGAATAATAGACCACTCCCTCTTTAATAATGAGGGAGTGGTCTGAACTATATGAAAACTCTCCTTTTTCTCAATTTCTCTCCCATCCTGTCTAAAATACCAATTAGTCAACCATTATGCACCTTTTAGTATGCTCTAGTTTAATCACCTACCTTTTTAATAACTAGGTGAGATACATCAAGTTAATAAAATTTTGAAAGGAAATCAAGGAAAAAAAGTTCATTTTAAAGCATAAGTTGTTGAGGAAGGCAAGGAAGTAGGAGTTGACATAGCAGCTTCAAGAAGGAATCTGGCAGAAGACATAGAAATGAGAATTACTAAAAAGAAAGATGGAAAGAATATGAAAATCAGGTCGGCAAGTATTGATGACGACAAAAAAAAATGTGTAAAAGAAGCCAAAGAAGCACTGAAGCATAATACTGACTGAGATCAACAAGTATATGAATAGGAGCAGGCATAAACAAGACGAGCATTGTTGGCCAGGAACGTTGGTGCACGCCTGTAATCCCAGTGACTCAGGAGGCTGAGGCAGGAGATCATGGGTTCAAACCCAGCCTCAGCAACTTAGCAAGCCCTGTCTCTAATAAAATATTTAAAAGGGGGTTGTGTGACAGTAGTTAAGTATCCCTGGGTTCAATCCCTAATACCAAAAACAAACCAACCAACCCAACCAAATAAACAAAAGAACAACATTGTCAATTATGGTAAGTGGTGAGTTTGATATATTTTGAGAGTTCCAAATACCTAGCTTCTCTCTCTTGTTCTTCTCTGTTTCTCAAGCAAGAAGTATAAGCCTGCTTCTGATTGTGGTATAAGTTTAGCTGATAATTAGTTAATCATCTAAGTGTTTGCTGTATTCTTAGCTGGTAAGAAGAATGTCAAAGTTGTAGCCAGTTTCTTTTGCCTTTCTGTTCTGGCTTTATACTAGGATTAAATGTTTTCTATAAATAGAACATGTTCATATTCCTAAAGGTACAATCCATAGACATTTGTAAATTAACTCTTTAATTAAGATAATTCATGTTTTAAATACAGTTTGGCCATGAATGAAAGCATACAACTTTCAATTTAATCGGTGAGTCTTTTCTGGAACACAATGTGCTTTTTTTCTGTTGGAGAAATTCTAATTATAACAAGCATAAATTAAAGTTTTTGGTCAGTTCTACCATATTATGAGGATTTGTTGATTGTATATTACATAGATTTTAATTGATTCTGTTGCTCAGGGTCTGTGACAACTGAGGGCTGCTCATGTCAGTTGCCCACTGTCTTCTCTTTGACACTTACAAAATAATGAAGTAGCAAAGTGTAAAAACACTGTCATAAAAGCTGACTTCCTCTGATTGTTATTGCTCTTCTTTTTGGACCCAGAGCAAACTCTCCCAAGTCTAATTTTCTGATTTTTAAAAATGTGAATAGTAGTATCTGTTTTACCCATGTGAAAGCATTGTTGATAAGGATCAGATATTAAAATTTATATGAGTTTTTTAAAAACTATGAAGGCAGAATATAAAAATAAGGTCTTATCCCCATTTCTTTTACCTCAGAATTGTATTTAGGAGAAGTACTTACTCCCCCACACCGCCAGTACTGGCACTTGAATCTGAGTTACATTTCCAACTCTTCTTTATTTTCAGACAAGGTCTCACTAAATTGCTGTGGTTGGCCTCACACTTGTGATTCTTCTACCACAGCCTTCCAAGTCACTGAGACTACTGGGGGGCACTGCCACACGTGGCTGTCATGTAGCACTTCTGATAAATTGTTCAAAAATTAGAATGTATAAGGAAAGGAACTGTGAAAGTAATGAGAAAATAATCATGTGGGTATTACATGAAAAACAGAATTTCTTAAAATTCTAGTCACTGTAATGATTTCTCAGGATTATGATTATACTATTTTCTGAAAGATTTAGGTGAAGGCACCAAGGCCTTATTTAAGTTTTGGATATGTTTTATATCAAAATACAGTAATAATGAATACAGGAAAATGGTTCTTACACATTAATAGTTATTCTTTGAAATTTGATAAAGATTACTGGCTGATATCTGGATCATCTTCTATTTAATTCTTTGAGGTTGTTGTGAGTCTTTTTTAAGGAAGGTGTTTCCTGTACATTATTATAAATCATCTGCAAAATTAAGTGGGTTAGATTAAATATGGACAATGTGCAGAATTTTGATTTTTTTTTTTTTTTTTTTTTTTGGTGACTGAAGATTGAACCCAGGGGCTCTTAACCACTGAACCACATCCCCATCCCTAACCCACCACCCCTTTTAAAAAAATATTTAGAGACATGGCCTTGTAAATTGCTTAGGGCCCTCCTAAATTGCTGAGGCTGGCTTTGAACTTGTGATCCTCCTGCCTCAGCCTCCTGAGTTGCTGGGATTACAGGTGTGCTCCACTGTGCCTGGCTAAGGATTTAATTTTCATACAATCTAATAGATCATTCCCAAATATACTGATAGATAGGATATTATATATGCTTTTAAAACATGAATTCTAGTTGGGAAAATGTTTGAAAAAAGGTGAGCACAAAGATGATAACCTTGATACAAGATAGAAAATGTTACAGTTATCAGTCAAAAAATTTATATATAATTTAAAACTTTTTCCCTGTGGCAGAAAACTATAGGTAGCCCTAAATATAGCAGTCTTAATTTGAATGATCTATTGAACCAACAATATTTTTTTAAAAATTTTAATTTGTAAATGGACACAACACCTTTATTTGTTCATTTAGTTTTATGTGGTGCTGAGGAGTGAACCCAGTGAATCACATATGCTAGGCAAGTGCTTTACTGCTGAGCTATAACCCCAGCCCCGAACCAACAATATTTTTAAAAATATTTTATTAGTTGTAGATGGACACAATACCTTTATTTTATTTACTTATTTTTATGTGGTGCTGAGGAGTGAACCCAGTGCCTCACACATGCTAGGCAAGTACTCTGCTATTAAGCCACAATCCTAGCCCTTGAACCAATATTTTTGAGACTCAGGGCTTATCTGAGAAGTTGCTAATCAACTGCCACAAGCCTTTTATTTTTTATAATTTCATGTACTCAAAAGCTCGAATCAAGGACTGAGGTTGTGGCTCAGTGGTAGAGTGCTTGCCTAGCATATATTAGGCACTGGGTTTGATTCTCAGCACCACATATAAATAAATGAATAAAATAAAGGTCCATCAACATCTAAAAAAATTTTTAAAAAAGCTCATATCAGTAAAAATAGATATTTCTCCAATCTAATTATTCTTTTTTAAGTTGATTTTATTATTATTATTATTATTATTTTTTTTTGTTTTAGGTTGGACACAATATTTTATTTTTATATGGTGCTGAGAATCAAACCCACTGCCTCACGCATGCTAGGTGAGCGCGCTACCACTTGAGCCACATCCCCAGCCTCTATTTTTTTTTTTAAATACACAACAGTGGAATGCATTACAATCCTTTATACACCCATATAATTATTAGTTCTTTTAATGGAACTCAATCATTTTGAAAAGAGAAAGGATAAAATTTTCTTAAAGAATTTAAGCTGTCTTACCTGATAGTAAATGTTATTTTATGTAAATGCCAGTGTTTGCTTCTTTGTGTATTGCTTTATGTAACTATGGAAATTCATTTAAAATATCTAAGTATTTTTCAATTTGGAAAGAAAAGTTGATAGTTTAGAAGCTTTCTTAACATTGCTGTTAAGTAAACAAATGAAGATGCATTTTTTCCATTCTATATAGTTTGTATCATTTATATTTAAGATAAATATCAAAGTTATAGTTTTAATTTCAGTGGTGCCTGATATTTTCTCAAATTTATTCAAAGAAAATGAAAACTACTTTGGTGTCTTATAAAAGAAATTTAGCTGGACAGATCCAGCTGTTGCATTTATAAATAGCTATAGATATATACAGCAATAAAGGGTTTCCTCAGGTTGTTATGGCAACTAAAATTCAGCAAGACCCTCAAAGATAAGCTATTGAAGGAAGAGAATATATTGAATGTACATTTAAACCAATTATACAAAAAATATATTGCTTAGAATCTTTCATTTTAGATTGCAAGAAATAAATTAGTCTTAATTTGTCATTGTAACTCACTATCCTTAATGTTCAAAGGTTTTTTACCAAATTATTGTTTTCATACATACTTTGTAGGAGATTTTTCTTGTAGCAGTGATGTGTATTTTTTTTAAGAGAGAGAGAGAGAGAGCTTTTTAATGTTTATTTTTCAGTTTTCAGTGGACACAGCATCTTTATTTTTATGTGGTGCTGAGGATCGAGCCCAGTGCCCCGCGCATGCCAGGCAAGCGCGTTACCGCTTGAGCCACATCCCCAGCCCAAATTCTCTCTCTCTCTCTTTTTTTTTTGTAGTTGTAGATGGACATAATGACTTTATTTTATGTTTTTATTTTTTTTTGTTTTTTATTTTTTTTTAGGTATAGTTGGACACAATGCCTTTATTTTATTTATTTTTATGTGGTGCTAAGGATCGAACCCAGTGCCTCACACATGCTAGGCAAGTGCTCTGCCACTGAGCTACAGCCCCAGCCTTTTTTTTTTCTTCCTTTTTTGGTCTTCTTTGTAATGATTTGCATACTGGATAGGACTGAGGGTGCATTTTTTGAGTCTGTGGAATATGCCAAAGCCTCCATTGGGCTTTAAATCCATGATCTCATGCTAATGCTTTATCTAATTGGACTAACCAGTTATAATCTTTAATGACCATTTAATTTTTTTATTTTGCTATTTAAATTTATTTATTTTTATTCTTTTCAGATGACAGAGTATATTTTGCCATGTAATACATAAATGGAATATAACTTATTCAGAGTAGATCCCATCCTTATGGTTGAACATGATGTGCAGGTACACTGATCATTCTATTCAGAGTTGGCCTGGGAATGGGATAACAGAATCTAACCATATTGATGTATGTGTTTTTTGTTTTCTTTTTGCAGTGCTGGGGATGATTCTCAGGCTTTCGCAAATGCCATGTGAGCACCCTACCACTGAGCTAAATCACCAGTCCTGATATGGATATTTGAAAATTACTATTTTTATTCAGTGTAATATATTTACTCTTTTTTTTGTGAAGGAAAATAGTATACTGTAAAGTTTATAATAAGAATAGTTTCAGCCGGGTATGGTGATCCACCCCTATAATAACAGAAACTCAGGAGACTGGAGGCTTGTATGTTCAAGGCCAACCTCAGCAATTTAGCAAAATCCTGTCTCAAAACAAAAAATAAAAACAACTCCAGATGTAGCTCAGTAGTAAAGCACCTCTGAGTTCAATTTCTGATACCAAAACCAGAACAACAAAAAGCAACAACAACAAATCAACAATAAGTAGTCTCTTATTCTTCTCTATGCCCGAGTCTTCCTTTGAGGCAATTTTGGTTTTTGTACCAGGAATTGAAACTAAGGTTGCTTAACCATTGAGCAACATCCCCACTCCTTTTTATTTTTTATTTTGAGACGGGTTCTCGCTAAGTTGCTGAGGCTGGCTTTGAGCTCAAGATCCTCCTACCTCAGCCTCCCAAGCTGTTGAGATTACAGGCATGTAACATAGCACCTGATAAGTTATTTTTAATTAATTGATTCATCTAGGATTTACTTCTTCCTCTAAATAATGGTTTTATTACTACTTTTTGCTTTTTCAATTATAGACATTAACTTTTTTGTACTCTGGAAAATAAAGATTTAACAATCTTCTACAGCTCCTATTACAATTTATCATTTCCTTAAACATCCCTAATATATCACAACTCAGAAATAATGTTTGCATTGTTCAGATTATATAAATATTGTTCACAGCTGAGATACCAGATAGTGTGGTTACATTTTCTTTCTTGTAAAATCTTATTTTTCCTGGAGTTAATTTTGATTTGCTTAGTTTTCTATTATACCTATCATTATTTCCTTTCTAAATTGTAATATAACTATAAAGACACTCTTGATATAGTTAAGAATTAAAAAAATTTTATTAGTTGTTGATAGACATTTATTTTAATTATTTATATGCGGTGCTGAGAGCCAACCCAGCTCATACATGCCAGGCAAGTGCACTACCACTGAGCCACAACCCCAACCCCTAGTTAAGACTTTAAGATGTCTGTGCTGGAGCCTATCAGTCACTTAACTCCAGTCTGGACTATGTACTCCCTAGACATCCTGTTGTTCTGGAGCTCTATCATAATTCTTGCACTTGCCTTTGCTTTTTTTTTTTTTTTTTTTTTTTTTAATTAGAGCCTGAATTTCCTTGTTCACATGTCTTTCTTTTTCTAAGTTTCCTCTTTCATTTGGCTGGTTCACATCTGCTAGTAGTCTTCTTAGAAAAGATTCATGGGAGTTGTTTTTTATTTTTAATCCAACTTTTTCTTGTGTGTGCTGGGGCTCAAACCCAGTGGTTCATGCATGCCAGGCAAGCACTCTATCACTAAGCCACGTTCCCAGTGAAAGTTAATTTTTTTTTTTGAGACTTCATTAGCCTGAAATGTCTTGTCTTTACATCCCCACTTGATGGATAATAGTTGAGTATAGAATTTTAGGTTGGGATATCATTTTCCTATAGAATTTTACAGGCATTGTTCTATCATCTTTGTTATTTTCAAACTAATTGTTCCATTGTTGTTACTGAGAAAGATGATAGCATTTTGATTCCTGGTTCTATTTGTTAATGACTTGCTTTTTCTTTTTTAAACTTTTAAGATTCTTCTTTTTAGCCCGCTCTTGGGAACTGAGTAGGAGAAGAGAGCTGCTTTATAAAATCTTTCACAAAGTGTCCTTATTTTCCATAAGGTGATTAACCTCCACCCCTCACTGTACTTTGTGTTGTTGTAGAGGGGGTCCTGTGGAGCCAAAGGGGCTCCACGGGGTTACAGAGATTGTTTCTTGTGTTCCCCAGGCTTTCAAACAAAAGTCACATAATAGAAAGCAGAGTTTATTAGAGAGAATCAAAGTGAAAGGCACAGCATAGGCACTGAGCAGACCATCTCCAAAAAGAATGGTGTGGCTTTTGCAGAGAGGTGGGGGTTCTTTATTCTTGTCTTGTTTCCTTATATACCCTCTGATTTAACAAGTTATGCCCTTTATTATTTTGTATGCCCCCAGTAAATTTTCTTTGTGAGTGCCATAATGACTAGACCACAGAAGATGGTTCTGACATGTTTTTAAAATAATAGTTCCTTTAAGGGGTTATAATAAACTATGGCTAGGGGTGATTTGACATAGCAGTTCCCATTTCTTTTTTTTTTTTAATATTTATTTTTTAGTTCTCGGGGGACACAACATCTTTGTTTGTATGTGGTGCTGAGGATCGAACCCGGGCCGCACGCATGCCAGGCGAGCGCGCTACCGCTTGAGCCACATCCCCAGCCCCCCATTTCTTTTTTTCCTTTACAATGTTGTTGAGAGCCACAGCCCAAGGGGCCCCAGCAAATTTCCAGCTGCCAGCTGATGATTGGCTCACAGCGCCCCAGCAACTTCTAGCTGCCAACTGATTGGCTCCTCTGCGGTGATGCTCATTGGGCTGTTTCCCTGCCCTTTCAGACCATGGAGCTGCTCATTGGGGGACTTTTTTTGGCTCCGCCCATGCGACCCAGCTAATAGGCCTCAAGAGCAGGAGGAGGGGGGCAGGTTGAGAGGCTTGTGGGAAGCCAGTGGTGGCAGTTGGGCTCTGAAGGTTTTCCTGAAGAGCTGTGTGGTTTGGCATGTGTGGTTCTAAAAATAAAGTTCATTTCTTTTGACAAGTGGCTCCTGAATTGTGCCCAGCCAGACTGTGGCACAAGTACCAGTTATTCTAAGTATATTCTTTAGTATAACTATAAATATGTATATCACAACTAGCATATGAGGTAAATATTATTCTCTTATTTTACAGATGAGGAAATTAAGACATAGGGAAATTGTGATTTGCCCCAAATCATCACATAGCTAATAAATGGTATTTTCAGGCAATTTGATTTCAGAGTCATGCCAGTTCTTTATATTTTGGGAAATATATGCCCATGTTTTTCTGCTATATTCTCATATAATTTATTTAACTCTTGGTTCTTTATCAAAGTTTGATGTGGTGCAGTCAAAGGGGAAGATATTAACTGGAAATATCATAATCAAAAAAACATGATTGTTGCTGGCCTACGCCTGTCAGCCTATGCAAAAGGATCACATGTTTGAGGTCTTTTTTAGCAAGACCTTCTCTCAAAAAATAAAAAGGACTGGGGATGTAGCTTAGTGGTAAAAGTACCCCATGGGTTCAATTCCCAGTACCAAAAAAAGATGAATCAATCAATCTGCGTTACTGGGTATGGTGGTGCATGCTTGTAATCCCAGTGACTCAGGAGACTGAGACAGGAGGATCACAAGTTTAAGGCCAGATGGGCAATTTAGTGAGACTCTTTCTCAAAAAGGATTGGTAATGTATCTGAGTAATTAAACATCCCTGGAAGTATTACTCAGGTGATCCTCCTCCTGCCTTACCCTTTCTAGTTGCTGGGAGGTGCACAACCAGCTTTTTATCAAGTATTGCCAGAGAGAGAGAGAGAAGAAAAAATGTGACTGTGAGCATGGGTGTGTAGCTCAGTATGAGAGCATGTGTTTAGCATGCAATGAACCCTGGGTTTAATTGCTAGCACCAAACCAAAAACAAGCAAGTGAATGAGTTGCTTAGTGCCTTGCGTTTGCTGAGGTGGTTTTTGAACTCACCATCCTCCTGCCTTAGCCTCCAGAGCCACTGGGATTACAGGCACATGCCACTACGCTCAGCTAAGAAACTAACTCTTATGCTCTTCCTCTTTGAGAAAATTATATTGTTCCTTTCTTTCTTTTTCTTTTCTTTTATTTTTTCTGGGGGAGATAGATGTCTCACTATGTTGTCTAAAGCGGGTCTCAAATTCCTGAGCTCAGGTGATCCTCCTCCTGCCTTACCCTTTCTAGTTGCTGGGAAGTACACAATCAGCTTTTTGATTGTTTGTTTATTCTACTTCAATTCATTATACACAAATGGAGTGGGACATTTTGATTCTCTGGTTGTACATGATGTAGAGATGCACCATTCATGCAATCACACATGTACCTAGGGTAATGATTTCTATCTCATTCTACCATCTTTCCTAACCCCATGACCCCTCCCCACTCTCCCTTTTGCTAAATCCAAAGTTCCTTTATTCTTCCCACTCCCCCCTCCCCATTGCCGCAGTCTGGCTGGGCACTATTCAGGAGCCACTTGTCAAAAGAAACGAACTTTATTTTTAGAACCACACAGGCCAAACAAAACAGCTTCTCAGGAAAAACCCTCAGAGCCCAAATGCCACCACCGGCTTCCCACAAGCCTCTCACCAAACACAAGCCTCTCCCACTCCCACAATCCTCCTGCTCTTGAGGCCGATTGGCTGGGTCGTGTGGGCGGAGCCAAATAAGTCCCCCAATGAGCAGCTCCGTGGTCTGAAAGGGCAGGGAAACAGCCCAATGAGCATCACCGCAGAGGAGCCAATCAGATGTTGCTGGGGCCGCTGTGAGCCAATCATCAGCTGGCAGTCTGAAAGGGCGGGGAAACAGCTCAATGAGCATCTCCAATGAGCATCACCACAGAGGAGCCAATCAGCTAGATGTTGCTGGGGCCGCTGTGAGCCAATCATCAGCCGGCAGCTGGAAGTTTGTTGGGGCCCCTTTGGCTGTGGCTCTCAACATCCATCATGTATCAGCATCTACTAATTAGAGAAAACATTTAGCCTTTAGTTTTTTGGGATTGGCTTACTTTGCTTAGCATAATATTCTCTAACTCCATCCATTTACCTGCAAATGCCAGATTTTTATTCTCTTTTAAGGCGGAGTAATATTTCATTGTGTATATATACTACAGTTTCTTTATTCATTCATCTATTGATGGGCATCTAGGTTGGTTCCTCAGTTTAGCTATTGTGAATTCAGCTGCTATAAACATTGATGTTGCTGTGTCACTATAGTGTGCTGATTTTAAGTCTTTTGGATATAGACTGAAGAGTGGGATAGCTGAGTCAAAATGGTGGTTCCATTCCAAGTTTTCTGAGAAATCTCCACACTGCTTTCCAAAGTGGTTGCACCAATTTGTAGTCCCACCAGCAATGTATGAGTATACCTTTTCCCCCACATCCTCGGAACACTTACTATTGCTTGTATTCTTGTTAATTGCAAATTCTGACTGGGTGATATGAAATCTTAGAGTAGTTTTGATTTTCATTTCTCTGATTGCTAGAGATGTTGAACATTTTTTCATGTATTTGTTGATTGATTGTATATCACTTCTGAGAAGTTTCTGTTCAGTTCCTTAGCCCATTTATTGATTGGGCTATTTTGTTTTGTTTTGTTTTTGTTTTGTTTTATGAGTTTAGCTTTTTGAGTTCTTTATACCCTAGAGATTAGTGCTGTATCTGATGTACATGTTGTAAAAATTTGCTCCCGTACTGTAGGCTCTCTCTTCACTTAAATGATTATTTCTTTTTCTGAGAAGAAGCTTTTTAGTTTGAATCTACCCATTTATTGATTCTTGATTTTATTTCTTGTGCTTTAGGACTCTTGTTAAGGAAGTTGGTGCCTATCCCACATGATGAAAATTTGGGCCTACTTTTTCTTCTACTAAGTTCAGGGTATCTTGTCTAATTCCTAGGTTCATCGTATACTTTTTAGTTGAGTTTTGTGCATGGTAAGAGAAGTTTAATTTCATTTTGTTACATATGAATTTCCAGTTTTCATATCACCATTTATTGAATAGGCTATCCTATTTCCAATGTGTGTTTTTGATGCCTTTGTCTATAATGAGATAACTGTATTTATGTGGGTTGGTCTCTGTCTCTTCTGTTCTGTACCATTGGTCTACATGACTATTTTGGTGCCAATACCATGCTATTTTTGTTACTGTTGCTCTGTAGTACAGTTTAAGGTCTGGTATTGTGATGCCTCCTGCTTCACTTTTCTTGCTAAGGATTGCTTTGGCTATTCTGGATCTTATTTTTCCAAATAAATTTCATGGTTGCTTTTTCTAGTTCTATGAAGAATGTCATTGGGATTTTAATAGGAAATGCATTAAACCTGTATAACAGTTTTGGTAGTATGGCCATTTTAACAATATTACCTCTGTCTTTTCAAGAGCATGGGAGATCTTTCCATCTTCTAAGGTCTTCTTCAATTTCTTTCCTTAGTGTTCTATAGATTTCATTGTAGAGATTTTTCACTTCATTTGTTGGATTGATTCCCACGTATTTTATATTTTTTGAGGCTATTTTGAATGGGGTATTTTTCCTAATTTCTCTTCCATTGGATTCATCACTTATAGAAATGCATTTGATTTATGGGTATTGATTTTGTATCCTGCTACTATGCTGAATTAATTTATTAGTTCTAGAAGCTTTCTGGGTGGAATTTTTTGCATCTTCTAAATATAAGATCATGTTGTCAGCAAATAGTGATCGTTTGAATTCTTCTTTTCCTGTGTGTATCCCTTTAATTTCTTTTGTCTGATTGTTCTGGCTAGAATTTCAAGGACTATGTTGAATAGAAGTAGAGAAAGAGGGCATCTGTGTCTTGTTCCAGTTTTTAGAGGGACTGCTTCCAATTTTTCTCTGTTTAGAATGATGTTGGCCTTGGGCTTAGCATAGATAGATGGACACACAGTACCTTTATTTTGTTTACTTTTATGTGGTGCCAGGGATCAAACCTAGTGCCTGCCAGAATGCTAGGCAAGCGCTATACCACTGAGCCACAACTGTGGCCCCCTTTTCTAAAGAGTTTTAAACATGAAGAGGTGTTGTATTTTATTGAATGCTTTTTCTGCATCCTTTGAGATAATCATATGATTCTTGTCTTTAAGTCTACTGATGTGATGTATTACATTTATTGATTTCCATATGTTGAACCAACTTTGCATCCCTGGATGAACCCCACTTGATCATGGTGTACTATCTTTTTAATATGTTTTTGTATATAATTTGCTAGGATTTTATTGAGAATTTTTACATCTGTGTTCATCAGGGATATTGGTCTGAAGTTGTCTTTCCTTGATGTGTCTTTGTCTGGTTTTGGTATCGGAATGATGCTAGCCTCATAGAATGGGTTTGGAAGGGTTCCCTCCTTTTCTATTTGAATAATTTGAGGAGTATTACTATTAGTTCTTCTTTGAAGGTCTTGTAGAACTCAGCTGAGAATCTGTCTGGTCCTGGGCTTTTCCTTGGTTGGTAGGTTTTGATAGCATCTTCTGTTTCCTTGCTTGAAATTGATCTGTTTAAAATGTGTATGTCCTTCTGATTCAGTTTAGGTAGATCATAGGTTTCTAGAAATTGTCAGTGTCATCAAGATTTTCTATTTTATTGGAGTTTGAATTTTCAAAATAGTTTCTAATTATCTTCTGTTTTCAATAGTGTCCATTGTATTTCCTTTTTCATCATGAATTTTAGTAATTTGAATTTTTTTCCTCCTTCTCTTCATTAGCATAGCTAAAGGTTTGTCAATTTTTTTTCAAAGAACCAACTTTTCATTTTGTCAATTTTTAAAATTGTTTCTTTTGTTTCAGTTTTATTGATTGCAGCTCCAATTTCAATTATTTCCTGTCTTCTACCTTTGGTGTTATTTGTTGTTCTTTTTCTAGGGCTTTGAGATGTAATGTTAGGTCATTTATTTGTTGACTTTTTGTTCTTTTTAATGAATGATCTCAATGTGATGAACTTTCCTCTTAGCCCTGCCTTCAAAGTGTTCCAGAGATATTCATATGTTGTATTGGTGTTCTCATTTACCTCTAAGAATTTTTTTTTATCTTCAATGGTATCTTCTGCTATTGATTGCTCATTCAATATCATATTATTTAGTCTCCAGATGTTGGAATAGCTTGTATTTTAATTTTATCATTGATTTATAATTTCATTACATTATGATCTGATAGAATACAGGGTAGTATCTCTTTTTTTTTATTTGCTGAGAGTTGCTTTGTGGCATAATACATGATCTATTTTAGAGAAGGATCGGTGTGCTACTGAGAAGAAAGTGTATTCACTCACTGATGGATGAAATATTCTGTATATGTTTGTTAAGCCTAAGTTATTGAATTTATTATTGAGTTCTAAGTTTGTTTAGATTTTGTTTAGAAGATCTATCCAGTGGTGAGAGATGTGTGTTAAAGTCACCCAGTATTATTGTGTTGTGATCTGTTTGCTTCTTGAAATTGAGAAGGGTTTGTTTGATATACGTAGATGCTCCATTATTTAGGGCATAGATATTTATGACTGTTATGTTTCATTGATGTATGGTTTCCTTGAGCAGTATAAAATATCCTTTTCATAAGGGTCTGCTAACTTTGGTTTAAAGAAGTCCATTTTATCTGATATTAGGATGGAAACCTCTGCTTGTTTATGAGGCCCATGTGAGTGATATGTTTTTTCACAGCCTTTCACTTTCAGTCTGTGAATGTCTTTTCTTTGAGATGAGTCTCTTGAAGGCAGCATATTGTTGGATCTTTTTTAAAATCCAATCTGCCAGGGATGGGGTTGTGGCTCATCAGTAGAGGGCTCACCTTGCACATGCAAGGCCCTGGGTTCAATCCTCAGCACCACATATAAATAAATAAGTAAAACAAAGGTATTGTGTCTAACTAAAAAAAATCCAATTTTTTTAATTTTAATTGATGAGTTTAGGCCATTAGCATTCAGGGTTATTATTGAAACATGGTTTGTAGTCATTTTGATTTATTTGTGGTTTTTAACTTCACTTGGTTTCTCCTTTGATTGGATTTTCCTTTAGCATAGATCCTCCCTTTGCTGATTTTCATTTCCTCCTCATGGAATATTTTGCTGAGAAAATTCTGTAGTGTAGGCTTTCACGTTGTAAATTCTTTTAACTTTTGTTTATCATGGAAGGTTTTATTTTGTCATCAAATCTGAAGCTTAATTAATTAATTAACTAATTTTTAGGTACTGGGGATTGAACCCAAGGATGCTTAGCCACTGAATCACATTCCCAGCCCTATTTTTATTAGAGATAGGGTCTTGCTGAGTGTCTCACTAAGTTGCTGAGGCAGGGTTTGAACTCATGATCCTCCTTCCTCAGCCTCTCAAGCTGCTGGGATTACAGGTGTGAATCACTGCACCTGGCCTGAAGCTTAATTTTGCTGGATATAAGATTCTTGGTTGGCATCCATTTTATTTCAGAGCTTGGTATATGTTGTTCCCAGGATATCCTAGCTTTGATGGTCTGCATTGAGAAATCTGCTAAGATCCGAATTGGTTTCCCCTATATGTAATCTGAATCTTTTCTCTTGTAATCCTTATTTTGTATGCTAGGCATTTTCATTACAATGTGCCTTGGTGTAGATCTGTTGTAATTTTGTAGATTTGTTGTCCTGTAAGCCTCTGTATTTTATTTCCAATCCATTCTTCATGTTTGTGAAATTTTCTGATATTATTTCATTGAAGAGATTGTGCATTCCTTTGGTTTGTATATCTGTGCCTTCCTCTATCCTGATAACTTTTAGATATGGTCTTTTCATGTTGTCCCATAATTTTTGGTTTCTCACTATCTTCACTGTGTGGTCAACTTTATTTTCAAGATTTTATATTTTGTCTTCATTGCCTGAGATTCTGTCTTCCAAGTGATCTAGTCTGTTTTTGATTCTTTCTATTGAATTTTTAATTTGGCTTATTTTTTTCTTCATTTTAAGGATTTCTGTTTGGTTTTCTTCCAGAGTCTCTCTTTCTTGAAGTAATCTTTTGCTTCCTGTATTTCCTCTCATATTTCTGTTGGAGTGGTCAGTTGTTGCCTGTATTTGCTTTCTTAATTCATTCTTTGCTTTGCAGATCATTTTAGTTATGTACATTCTGAACTCCTTTGACATTTCATCTACTGTGCTGTCAATGGAATTTATTATTGTATCAGCTTGGTTTGTTTTGGGCACTTTCTTCCCTTGTTTCTTCATGTTGTCCATATGTCTTCCTATCTAGCAGTACAGATTTGAGGTATTACAGTTTCTGGGATCAATTCACAGAACTGCAAAAAATAAAAAATAAAGTACCAATTAGGTATTATTTTCTTAGTAAAGTATGTGGGATGGGAAGTATTTCCTAAAGGAGATATTGGTTTGTCTATGGACGATAGAACATTTAATGAGATTTATTTTTCTTTCTATTCCTTCACATATTTTGTTTGCAGTTTCTAAATTCAAATTATAAATTTATCTTACAGTATACTTCTTATAATGATGACATTCTTATTAAAATCAACATAAAGCCATCATTGTTTTCATCCTAAGAAAACTTTTAGATATTTAAAATGCAACTATTTTAGCTGGGCACAGTGGTATACCCCTTTAATCCCAGCTACTTGGGAGGCTAAGGCAGGAGCATCACACACAAGTTTGGGGCCAGTCTCAGCCCTAGGCCTAGCAACTTAGCAAGATTTGTCTCACAATAAAAAGTAAAAAGGTCTTGGGATATAGATCAGTGGTAAAGCACCCCCAGTACCAAAAAGTTATATATGCAAGAAATATAAAATTATTTCTTATAAATGAAATCAGACTTTGAATTATCTAACTTTATGAAATGGAGACTCCTTCCAGGCACAGTGACACACACCCATAATCCTGGGACTCCAGAGGCTAAGGCAGGAGGATTGTAAGTTCAAGGATAGCCTGGGCAATTTAATGAGACCCTGTCCCAAAATAAAATGAAAAGGACTAGGGATGTAGCTCAGAGGTAGAATGCTCCTGGGTTTGATCCTCAGTACTGCACACACATATACAAAAAGTTGAAAAGAATGTGCCTGCCTTCCTTTCCTTACTTTATCCTCTTCACCCCAGAAGTAATGCAAGAATCTAAAAATCTTTTAAAAGAAAACAAATAGGAAGATGGGCCCACCTATCTCCAATTTATCATGGTCATAACTAATATCCTTGTGGAATAAATTTACATAATTCCTTAAAGTCAGATGACATTATGGCTTTTTGGTCAAGCTTGTGCATGAGAGAGAGTCTGTGCTGGTTTTGAATACCTTAAGTTAAACTTCCCAGGTGCTCCATGTAGCCATTTTCCTCTGAGATCTTGCCTCTTGAGGATCATACAAAGGATAAAGTATTTAGGTCACACAATACCTTTATTTTATTTAGTTTATGTGGTGCTGAGGATCAAACCCAGTGCCTCACGTGTGCTAGGCTAATGCTCTCTCACTGAGCTACAATCCCGCCTCTCAACAGTCATTATTGAGATCATATGCTATTATAAAAACTGAACTGGGGAAGAAAGTTAAATATATCCTTTTTATCTCAAGGATCTTGCAGAATAGTAAAAAATATATGTGTAAATCAGTACATATAAAATAATAAATAAAAAGGATGCTATTAAAATTATAGTATTGGAAGAAAAGGAGTAGTCAAAGCAGGTTTCTTGAAGAAGGTAATTTTTAAATCTGAGCTTTTTAGGGCCAGGTAAGTGCTAACTAAGTGAAGAAGAAAAGAAGGGAGGTTCCAGATGAGAAAATAACATCTGTGAGGTTGTACTTAGCATAAAACTCATAGTAATGTATTATGTAAGTAGTTGCATATGGCTAGAGCAGAGGGTATATGGGAAAAAATGGGTTGAGGCAGACATCATGAGCCAGATGTGCTATGATAAGGTATTTGGGGGTCTTTTGCCATATGCTCTAACAATTTGCCATCTCTCCTAATGTCTCTACTGAAGACATTAGAGAATTAAAAGATGGTAGAAATGTATTATAATTCACCCTTTTACTTTTTGTTAATTGTAAGTTTCTATTATGTTATCTCATGAAGAAAATATATGTGTTGTTAATCAAATGGAATATATTAATAGAGAAAGTCACAAAGAGTTAAAATAACTTTTTTTTATTGAAATAAACAGCAAGATATATTATAAAGTTAGGGAAAAGTAGGACTTTTTTTCTCCTCTACTCTCAGTATTTTACTTCTGATATAACCATATGGAGGTTCAGGTTACTTCTGCCCCCAGAGCCAATGAATCAGGAAGACAGAGTAACAGAAATAAAGAGTTTTATTAGCAACAAGCTAATATTGTTGGAAGGTGGTTGGCTCTTGTCTAACCAAGAGTCTTTTTAGATGATTTTTCCAAGGGAAAGTATATGGGTCTTAGGTGGGTGCCTCAGTTTTGAAAAGTAGCTCCTCTGGCCAGGTGTAGTGGTACACACGCCTCTAATCCCAGTGACTGAAGGCTGAGGCAGGAGGATCAGAAGTTGGAGACCAGCTTAGCAACTTGGACCCTGTCTCAAAATAAAAATTAAGAAAAATAGTGGAGAATGGGATAGACAGCAGAATACATCAGTCACTAGAAAGGCAATTTGTAAATCAATGGTAATGTAACTGATGTGACACAGCAATCTGTATACGGGGTAAAAATGGGAGTTCATAACCCACTTGAATCAATCTGTGAAATATGGTATATTAAGAACTATGTAATGTTTTGAACAACCAACAATAAAATAATTAAAAAAAAAAAAGAAAAATAGCCTCTTCTGAAATGTGGGATAAATATTTTTTTATCTTGTTCAAATAGATTGGTGAGAGTTTCAGTCTAGTGTATCAAAAGAAAAAGGATCAAAATTTCTGTGTTTATTAGAGTGACTTGTGTCTAGTTTTTGTTGTGGTTGAGCATCCTTCTAGGTATCATCTTATTCCATAACTTGGGCTAGGAAATATTCAGAAAGGGAGGGTTTTGTGCATTCTTGGTATGCAGTTAATCTATAAAAGAGCAGTCAGAAGCAAAGAGAAACTTTGCTTTTTTTTTTTTTTTTAGAATTGGATTTCAGTAGAGGTCGGGGGTAGGGGTGCTTATGTGTACTTTTACTGATTCCAGGATTGTGAGGGTTTTCCCACACAAAGCGATTCTGCAATTCTTTGCAGACACTAACTGATTGTATCTATAATTCTGACATTAACCAGAGTTAGTACAGAGCCTACTGGTTTAAGTGCTTAAGATCCTACAGTTTCGAAGAACTGTCCCCCACTTCAGATGCTAATTGAAAATTGTAGTGAAACTGGAGTTTCCACTGTTAAGATCACAGTGGGCAGGGCCCATTTGTATTACAGCTCTAGCTCCACAGCAGACAGTGCTTATCAGAAAGTCTTATCAGAAACAAACTACCAGTGATTCTTTCTTGGGTTCTTATTTCACAAAGTTAAAGAATGAAATTCATGGACAATGGAGGATGAGCATGAAAAAGTAAGATTTTTTTCAACCAAGAAGAAACAGCTCCCACCGATTGAGAAGGGGTCCTGATAGAGGTTGCCACTCAGATGTGTCCAGGGGCTTATATAGCTACTGGGTAGGGGCATTGCTCAATATTTATGTTAATCAGGTATCAAAAAAAATGTAAGCCTATTGGTCCTGTTATGATAACTAGGTATTTGGTCAGCCCACAACATTGTTTGGTTATGCCCTTTTTTTGGAAATACTCTTAAGCTTTTACTTTCCCAACTTTCCTTTTTCAGCTTTGGTGGTTGTAATGTTTGGAATATTTCTACAGAACCCTTTCTATGCAGCATCTGCACTTTTCAGAAATTAAAAAAAAAACCTCTCATCTCTCTATAGTAACATTGAATGTAAATGGTCTCAAGTCTCTAATCAAAAGGCATAGGGATTTAAAAATAAGACCAAAATATATGTTGTTTGCAAAAGACTCTCAACCTTACAAGCAAAAATATTCAGCCTGGGGCTTGGGCTGTGACTCAGTGGTAGAGTGCTTGCTTGGCATGTGTGAGGTACTAGGTTCGATCCTCAGCACCACATAAAAATAAATAAATGAAATAAAGGTATTGTGTCCATCTACAACTAAAAAAATTTTTTTTAAATATTCACAGTCTGAAAGTGAAAAGAAGGAAATTGATATACCATGTGAATGGAGCCCCCAATTCCACAGGAGTTAGCTACTCTCATATTTGACAAAACAGACTTAATACCAAAATTAATTGGACAAAGGTCACTTCATTACTAGTAAAGGTAACAACCCAATAAGAAGGCTTATTTTTTTCAGAATTTAATCTTATTTTTTATTTATTTGTTTTTTATGTGGTGCTGAGGATTGAATTCAGTGCCTCACTCATGCTAGGCAAGCACTCTACCACTGAGCTACAATCCCAGCCCAACAAGAAGTTTTAACAATAGTGAATACATATTCCTTAAACATGGGTGCAACTAATTACATAAAATAGACACTATTTGAATTAAAGCTTCAGATAGACCCTAGTACAATAATACTGGGTGGTTTTAATACACCTGTCACCAATAGATAAGTCATCCAGACATAAACTCAGCAAAGACTCTTTAAACCTGAAAAATATTATAAATTAAATGGACTTAACAGATATCTATAGAATATTTATCCACAGAGTGGAATATACTTTCTTCTCAGCAGCTCATGGAAAGTTCTCCAAAATAGATCATGTTTTAGGCCACAAAGCAACCCTTAGCAAATATTTTTTAAAAAATTAAAATTCAATTCCAGTACATTGGAAAATCTAGAAGAAACAGATAATTTATAGATACAAACAAAATACAATCTATAGAATTGAACCAAGGGGACATAAAAAACCTAGAGCCAAAAACTAGCAATTATATAGAAGCAATAATAAAAAGCCTTTTGACAAAGAAAAGTTCATGACCAGATGGAATCTCACAGAATCAGAGCTTTACAGAAGATCTATATCCTATTGCTCCTCAGATTATTCCATGAAATACAAAGAGATTTTGTATTTTATATTTACATTTCGAAATTCATTCTGTGGAGCCAATATCATACTTATACTTAAACCTGATAAGGACACATCAAGGAAAGAAAATTACAGACCAACATCCCTAAAAAACTTAGATACAAAAATCCTTAATAAGCCAGGTGTGGTAGTGCATACCTGTGAAATCACAGCAACTTGGGAGGCTGATTCAGGAGGAACACAAGTTTGAGGCCAGCCTCAGCACATTAGTGAGGCCCTAAGCAATTTAGACCCTGTCTCAAAAATAAAAAGAATTGAGAATGTGGTAAAGTACCCCTGGTTTCAATCCCCAGTACCAAAAAAATTAAAATTCTTAATAAAATATTGACAAATCATATTCAACAACATATTTAGAAGATTCTATGTCATAGTCAAGTTGATTTTATCCCAGAGATGCAAGTGTGGTATAAAATATGCAATATTCATTCCCATAAATGGAATTATGGAACGAGACAAGGATGTCTACTCTCACCACTCCTATTTAATATAGTACTGGAAATTATAGCCAGAGCAATTAGGCAATATGAGGAAATAAAAGGGATAAAAATAGGAAAGGAAGAAGTCAAATTATCACTGTTTGCAGATGATATGCTCCTATGCTTAGAAGATACAAGAAGATCCACCAAAAGACTGCTATTGGTAATAACTTCAGCAAAGTAGCAGATTACAAAATTAACACAGAAACCAATAGCTTTCCTATATATCAACAAGGAATCTGCTGAGAAAGAAGTCGGGAAAACAATTTCATTTACAGTGGCCTGAATACCTAGGATTTAAATCTAACCAAGGTGGTAAAAAACCTCTATAATGAAAACTGTAGAACCCTGAAGAAAGAAATTGAAGAAGACATAAGATGGAAAGACATACACACCCCGCCTCTTGTTCATGGATAGGCAAAATTAATGTTAAAATGACAATACTACCAAAAGCAGTATACAATGCATCCCCATCAAAATACCAATGACACTTTTCACAGAATAAGAAAAAAAAACAGTATAAAATTCATTTGGAAGAACAAAAGATCCAGAATAGCCAAAGCAATTCTAAGCCAAAAAAGCAATGCTGGAGGCAACACAACACCTGACTTGAAATTATACTATAGAGATAATATTAACAAAACTGCATGGTATGAGCATAGTGTAGACCAGTGGTACAGAATAAAAGAAAAACCCAGGGGCTGGGGATGTGGCTCAAGTGGTAGCGCGCTCGCCTGGCATGCGTGCGGCCCGGGTTCGATCCTCAGCACCACATACAAACAAAGATGTTGTGCCCGCCGAAAACTAAAAAATAAAGATTAAAAAAATTCTCTCTCTCTCTCTCTCTCTCTCTCTCTCTCTCTTTAAAAAAAAAAAAAAAGAAAGAAAAAGAAAAACCCACACATCTACAGACATCTGATCCTTCACAAAGGTGCCAAAAATATATATTGGAGAAAAGACAGTGGTGCTGGGAAAACTGGTTATCTGTGTGGAGAAGAATGAGACTAGACCCTTATCTTTCACTTTGCATAAAATTAACTCAAAATGGATCAAACACCTAGGAGTTAGAGAGAAACTGTGCAACTCCTAGAGGAAAAAAAGAAAAAAAGTCAACCTCCAGCATATAAGCACAGGCAATGACTTTCTCATTAGAAATGATGACAAGAGTTAATAAATGGGATGGTATCAAATTAAAAAGTTTTTGAGCAGCAATGGAAAGACTGTGAAGTGAACTTACAGAATGGGAGAAAATCTTTACTAGCTACTCTACTGGCAGAGAATATCTAGAATATAGAAAATTCAAATAACTTAACACCAAAAAGCAAAACAATAAATGGGCAATGAATTAAATAGACACTTCTGAAAAGAAATACAAATGACCAACTATATGTGAAAAAATGTTCAATGTCATTAGAAATTAGGAAAATGCAAATCAAAACTACACTGAGATTCCATCTCACACCAGAATGGCAGTTATCAAGAATATAAACAATAAGCCAGGCTCATTGCCACATGCCTGTAATCCCAGTGGCTTGGGAGGCTGAGGCAATTTAGGCCCTAAGCAATTCAGCAAGATCTTGTTTCTAGATAAAATACATAAAAGGGCTGAATGGCTGGGGATATGGCTCAGTGGTTGAGTGCCCCTTGGTTCAATTCCTAGTACCAAAAAAAAAAAACCAAAAAAAAAAAAGAAAACAAAACAAAGAAAACAACGGTAATTGTTGGAGAGGTTGTGGAAGAACACTGTGGGATCGTAAATTAGTAACACCAGTATGGAGCTGCCTCAGAAGATTAGGCATGGAGCCCACCATATGATCCAGCTATGCAGTGATACATGCATACCCATGTTTATAGCAGCACAATTTTCCATGGCTTAGCTATTGAAAAATTGATAAAGAAAATGTGGTATATATACACAATGGAGTTTTATTCAGTCATAAAGTAAAATGAAATCATGTCATTTGCAGGAAAATGGATGGAACTAGAGAACATTATGTTGAGAAATAAGCCATACTCCGAAGGTTAAGGATCATATGTTTTCTCCCATATGTGGAACCTAGAGAGGAAAAAAGGAAAGTTTGAGGGGTGATCCCATGAAAAACAAAGGAAGATCAGTAGACTAGAAGAAAGAGACTGAGAATCAGTTCTTAGTTTTATTGATACTTTTTATTGTGTGTCTGTCAATCTCTACTTCCTTTCTCCTTTTTAGGTTTAATTTGCTGTTTTTCATTAATCTCTTTAAATGCCTAGAACATTAATGTATATATATATTATATATATATATATATATATATATATAATGTTTGTATATACACGTATACACACATGTATAGTCTTTTCATTATCACAATTTGTTTTCATTTTTTATACTGTGATTATATTTCTTACCATTGGATCAGTTAAAAGCAAATTATATAATTTTCAAACAACAATGATCTTCTAGTTATCTCTTAAATATTGAATTTGGGGTTTTTGTTTGTTTTTGGCAGTACTGAGATTGAACTCAGAGTCTCATGTATATTAGGCAAATGTGCTCTACCACTGATCTATATTGCTCAGCCCTAAATATTGATTTTTAACTTCATTGTTGTCTGAGAACATTTTCTATATGATATCAGTTTATGTAGTATTCCAAAAAGAATGTATTATGTGAATCTAATCATGAGGAAGCATCAACAAATTTCAGATGAGCAGTATTCTAGTTTTAAATAAAATAAGTACAATTACTATGTGTCAATTAAAAAATAATAAAATGAGGGGGAAGAGGGGCCGGGATTGTGGCTCAGCAGTAGAGTGCTTGCCTAGCACGTGCGAGGCCCTGGGTTTGATCCTCAGCACCACATAAAAACAAAATAAAGGTATTGTATCCAACTACAACTAAAAAAAAAAAAATGAGGGGGAAGGATAGTGTATTCTTTAAAAAGATTAATGCAATGAAAGAAAGGATAGTATGACAGTACCAAATTAAAGAATCCTAGAGAAATGACATCTAATAGTGATTTACTCTGCATAAAACAAAATTACCTCAAAGCTTAACAGCTTGTAAAATAAACATTTATTATCTCACATAGTTTCTGAGAGTCAAGAAGCTGGAGTATCTCAGGTATATGGTTCTAGCTTAGGATTTCTCACAAGTTGATAGCCAAGTTGTTGGCCAGGACTGTTGTTTCTTCAAGGCCTAACTAGAGCTAGAGAATCTGCTTCCAAGATCACTCACAAGATTGTTGGGAGGCAGTCTTATATGCAGGTGACCACAAAAGCTAATGTAATAAGTAATCTTGCAGTAGGTCAGGAAATGGAGGGGAAATAAGTAAAATACATATTTAAGTACTTATGTGTGAAGTGTGATGCATGGTGTAAGTATTATAGATATTAGAAATTAAGATTGGAATGAAAGAATCTGTAATTGCCTGGCTTATGACTACCAGGTGACCCACAGTATTCAGTGAACTGCCACTGATTGAAGTGGGGTAACCTATGAACTTATTGTTATTCAATAAATTCTAACACCATGGAAAGACACAAATGTGTTTGGTCTATGTTAATACTCACAACAAGTATGCAGAACTCCGAGTTCTTATTTTCTTGTCCTTCCTTTATGTCTGCCTTTTATTTTTATTTCTTCTACCTCAAAATGAATTATTAAGTGTAAAACACTAAAACAGGGCCTGGAACATTGAAAAAGTTGAATAAATGTTTGTCGGCTTTAAAAATATATATTTTGTATTGGAAGAAAAGAACAAGTTTAGTTTAAGAATAAAGCAAACATTCTTGGAATAGCTAAGAAATTGTGTTTCCTGGCCATTTTTTGGTTTTCCGTGGCAACCATAGTAGTGAGATATCTGTTTAACTAGTACATCCTCCCCATAAAACTCTTGTCATGAGAAGAGACCATGTCCCATTAATTAATTCAGTTGATCATTGAGTTCGGTGAGTTAGCAATTATTTCAGTAGTATTTACCAGGCACTAGGGATAAACTGAATAAAAAGGATAAGGGGCTGGGGATTTAGTGCAGTGGTAGAGTGGTTGCCTATCATGCACAAGGCCCTGGGTTCAATCCTTGGCCTTGTGATAGAGGAGATTTATTCCCACTTTAAAATCTACAATTTCATATATTATTATTGTCAGGCATGGTGGTACACATCTGTATTCCCAGCAATCCAAGGGGATTACAAATTTGAGGCCAGCCTTAGCAAGACCCTGTCTCAAAAAATCAAAAGAGCTGTAAATCACCCCAGGGTTCAATCCCCCATACCAAGAAATAAAATAATATGGCTTATTGCCTGACTTTTTTCTTTTTTTCTTTTTTTCTTTTTTTAATATTTATTTTTTAGTTCTCGGCGGACACAACATCTTTGTTGGTATGTGGTGCTGAGGATCGAACCCGGGCCGCACGCATGCCAGGCGAGCGTGCTACCGCTTGAGCCACATCCCCAGCCCCAGTGACTTTTTTCTTACAGAATGCAAACTTAATAGAAGCAGACACCTTTTTTTGATGCTAGGTATTACACCCAGAGATGCTTTACTACTCAGGTACATCCCCTGTTCTTTTTATTTTGAGATAAGTTCTCAATAAATTGCTGAAACTAGCCTTGAATTTTTATCCTCTTGCTTCAGCCTCCTGAACCACTGGAATTATGGACCTGCACCACCATACCTCCAAAACTACACATTCTGATAAAAGCTATGATGAAGTGGCCAGGAGTAGAGTAAGGTTGACAGAATAGCAGAATACAAAGCAGATCCTCAATGACATTTCCTGGTCTAAGATTTCTTGGAAAGCTGGGAATGGAACCACTATTTGACCCAGCTATTCCCCTTCTCAGTCTATTCCCTAAAGACCTAAAAAGAGCATGCTACAGGGACACTGCTACATCGATGTTCATAGCAGCACAATTCACAATAGCAAGACTGTGGAACCAACCTAGATGCCCTTCAATAGATGAATGGATAAAAAAAATGTGGCATTTATACACAATGGAGTATTACTCTGCATTAAAAAAAAATGACAAAATCATAGAATTTGGAGGGAAATGGATGGCATTAGAGCAGATTATGCTAAGTGAAGCCAGCCAGTCCCTAAAAAACAAATGCCAAATGTCTTCTTTGATATAAGGAGAGTAACTAAGAACAGAGTAGGGACGAAGAGCATGAGAAGAAGATTAACATTAAACCGGGATAAGAGGTGGGAGGGAAAGCGAGAGGGAAGGGAAATTGCATGGAAATGGAAGGAGACCCTCATGGTTATACAAAATTACATACAAGAGGAAGTGAGGGGAAAGGGAAAAATAATACAAGGGGGAGAAATGAATTACAGTAGAGGGGGTAGAGAGAGAAGAGGGGAGGGGAGGGGAGGGGGGGGATAGTAGAGGATAGGAAAGGCAGCAGAATACAACAGACACTAGTATGGCAATATGTAAATCAATGGAAGTGTAACTGATGTGATTCTGCAATCTGTATACGGGGTAAAATGGGAGTTCATAACCTACTTGAATCAAAATGTGAAATATGATATGTCAAGAACTATGTAATGTTTTGAACAACCAACAATTAAAAAAAAGAATAAGAAAGAATGAATTAATAGTAAAATTCCACAAAATTAACACCATAAGGAACTCTCTAAGGGAAAATAATATCATTATTTATTATTTATTATAAGCCAGGCATAGTACTAAATATCATAGCTCTGTATACTAAGAATTGTATATTAATTATGCTGTTAATTCTCCCTGATGAGTTGATAGTAGACTCATTTTACAGACCAATAAAAAATTCAGAGTTTAAGTGATTTGTTCAAGGTCACAGAGTAGTTAAGTATTGGAATGCAGATTTTTATTCAAGGTCAAAGCCACTGATTTTTAACTATAATGTAGGAGCTGATAAAAAATTTTTTCTAAATAAGCAGCTTATTTGGGGGTAGAACAGTGGTGTACCTGCAAGAAAGACCTCTTGGATTTTTGGCAGAATTAAGTCTATTGAAGGACAAGCCTATAAATAAGATTTGAAGTATAAAAAATATCAGCTAATAGAATAAAAATTATTGCCTTTGCTAGAAGTAATTTCTCCCTCCTCTGATCTCTATAGTTTATGACTATATTACTGTACCACTTACTCTGTGTAATTGAGTAAGATACTTAACCTCTTTCAACTCAAATTACTTTTCATCTGACAAATGATGATAGTACCTGCCAAGCCTGATGAAATGAAGTATTACATCAGAAAGACTCATAAACTGGAATGTTTTAATTTTCTTAATGAGCTATAAACTACTTGATGATCACTGAGTTCTATATTCTTCTGTGCCACACAGCATAAAAAGGTATCATTTTATGGCATATATTTACAGGCACACAGTAGATAATAGTTGAAGAAACAAATGACTCATCAGACTTTTCCTATTATAATAATCTGCAGTAGGAACAGAAACTGGCACAGCTTTGCTAGTAATTTTGGTTATCTTGATACCTTTGAGTTCATATGAGCTGTTCCTTGGGTTTTAATTGTAATAAAACACTTTTTGCTTCTGAGAACCATTTTAGTTCATTTTTAGCAACCTTGCCTGATACATAAACAGTTTGGCAGAAAATGAGAATGTGATGTATTGGAAGCAGTTGGCTTGCTGACGCAAGAACACTCTGACTTTGTGATGCTTAGCTATAGGTATAACTGAGATAACCATGCCAGATGCTATACAGTATTCTTTAGAAATAGGTGGATGTGGCTGGTGCATTTAGTGTGTACTGCTTATAAGAAATAGATGGATGTTAATGACTCTCAGATCTAAAACTAGCTCTTAGGTTTTGATCTTTCAATTAAAATCTAAAATTAAAGAATATAGGGGCTGGGGATGTGGCTCAAGCGGTAGCACGCTCGCCTGGCATGCGTGCGGCCCGGGTTCGATCCTCAGCACCACATACAAACGAAGATGTTGTGTCCGCCGAAAACTAAAAAATAAAAAAAAAGAAAAAAGAAAAAAGTAATAAAGAATATAATACAACTTAGCATCCTTATTGTTTGGATAACATATGTTCCTATCAAATCTGAGAAATTCAATTTTAAAAAGAGAAGAAAAAGAATAAATTAGACTTAAAAGAAATCAGAGCCCTTCGTATTTCAAAATGACACCGCTTTAAGTTGTTTACCTGAGGACGTTCTCTCCATAATATACCCATTAAAAATGAAGCTTTACTTTCCCACTTTGATTCTGATCATGTTATTTCCCTCTTTTTTTCCCCCATTTTTGCTTAAGACTTGATATTTTTTGGAGCAGTTTTAGGTTCCAGCAAAACTGAGAGAAAGCCATGGGATATCTCATACCCCCCCACACATTCATAGCCTCCTTTCATTATCAACACATACTATTAGAGTAGTACATTTGCTACTGTAGACGAACCTGTGCTGGCACATTATTGTTACCCAAAGTCTATTGTTTATATCAGGGTTCACTCTTGGTGTTGTATAGTCAGTGGGTTAGATTTGGGCAGATGCATGATTTATGACTACCATTATTGTATACAGAGTATTTTCACTGCCACCCCGGCCCTGCAAGCTCTACCACTTCCTTTCATTTCTCCCTGTTCCTTAATTTCTGGCAACCACTGTTTTGTTTTGTTTTATGGTTCTAGGGATAATACCCAGGCCTTGTGCATGCTAAGAAAGAATTCTACCACTGAGCTACATCCCCAGTTCTTTTTTATTTTGAGATTTGTCTTGCTAAGTTGCCCAGGCTGGCCTGAACTTCCTGAGTAGCTGCAATTATAGGCATGTGCCATCATGCCTGGCAACCACTGTTTTTTTTTTTTTTTTTCTATCTCTATTGTTTTCCCTTATTCCAGAATATCACATAGTTGGAATTATACAGTATATAGACTTTTCATATTGCTTCTTTTACTTCATAATATCAAACAAATGAGCTTGATTGCTTATTTCTTTTTTAGCACTGAATAATATTCCATTGTCTAGATGTACTCAAGTTTATTTCTCAATTTACCTATTATGTTAGCTTTCTATTACTGTGATTAAAATACTTGAGATAATCTACTTAAAAGGAGGAAAGGTTTTATTTTGGCTTATAGCTTCAGAGATTTCAGTTCATGGCAACTTGGCCCTCTTGCTTTGGGCCTGTGCTGGCATAGTACATCATGGAAAGAATGTAATTTAGAGAGGTCTGTTTAGCCTCATGGTGGCTGGGAAGCAGAGAGAGGGGGTAGGGAAAGACCAGTGTATCTATATCCCTTTTAGGGACATTCTCCCAGTGACCTAATTTCTTTCCATTAGGCCCTAACTCCTAAAGGTTCTACTCTCTCCCAGTAGCATGACATTCTAGGGACCAAGCCATCAACACATAGGACTTTGGGAGACATTAAAAGAGAGTGACATTTCTAAGTTTTATGGTTTGCTCTGGGAAAGAGGAATTCTAGTTTCTATGACCCACTTTGGGGAAGAGGATTTCTGGCTTTTATGACTCTGTTGCAAGGGATAGGGGAGAAGAGAGGAGAGAGACAGGAGGGCAGGAAAAAGTCAGATATTGCTTCTGAGTCCTTCCAGTTCAAAGAACTCAGCATGCCAAAGCACCATACTTTTGATGCTGTATTTTTTTTTTTTTTGATATTGAGTCCCAACAAAAGCTTTATTTACCCACTCCTATTTTCTATAGACTGAACTCACTAAAAACTACACATAACCTATGTTAATTTACTTTTATTTTTATTTGTACCAGGGATTGAACCCAGAGGTGCTTAATGACTGAGCTGCATCCCCAGCCGTTTTAAATTTTTGAGACAGGGTTTCATTAAATTGCTTAGGGCTTTGCTAAATTGTTGAGGCTGACTTTAAACTGTGATCCTCCTGAGTCACTGGGATTACAGGTATGTACCACCTCACCTTGCCAGAGTTAATTTAAATCTAGATTTTTGATATTTCTCCTTAACTTCCACAATTATTCACAACTTAGTACCAAATTCTTGTCATTCTGAGGTGTCCTTATGGGAGAGTAAGGGAAAAGAAGTAAGTGGGGGCTGGTTTTGGCTATTTGTGCATGTTTTTGTAATAACCCATAAGTATATCATATCAGTAGCTGTAATGATCAAAGACTTTATTATATCCCCGTTTTTTGTTTGTTTGTTTGTTTTTGCAAATTTAAGGGTTCCCCCCCCCCGCTTGTTTATCTCTTAAAATGCATTGTAGCTTACTCCTTTGCAATGTGGACTTGAATTAATATTGGATTAGTTGATTGAAAATCTGTGTTCCAGGTTCTGCCCCATTACTTACTAGATATAACCAGGGCTAATCCTTTAACTCAATTTTCTCACTTATAAAATGGTATTAATCTAGGGCTGGGGATGTGGCTCAAGCGGTAGCTTGCTCTCCTGGCATGCGTGCGGCCCGGGTTCGATCCTCAGCACCACATACAAACAAAGATGTTGTGTCCATCGATAACTAAAAATAAATATTAAAAAAAATTCTCTCTCTCTCTCTCTTAAAAAAAATGGTATTAATCTCATACCTTATCTTTAGCTGTGCCTGTTATTCAACATGTATTCCCAGAGGTTCTCCATTTATGTAGTTTTTATTTAATTAATAAACAAATTAATTAATTAATTTGGTACTGGGGTTCCCTAGGGCCCCATGCATGCCAGGCAAGTGCCCTGCCATTGAGCAACACCCCCTTATTCTTAAGAGATTGTTAAAAGATTTGGAAAAAAAATACTTTCAAGGAAAATATTCCCAGTGATTTGCCGCAGTCTGGCTGGGCACAATTCAGGAGCCACTTGTCAAAAGAAACTAACTTTATTTTTAGAACTACAAACGCCAAACAAAACAGCTCCTCAGGGAAAACCCCTCAGAGCCCAACTGCCACCACCGGCTTCCCACAAGCCTCTCACCCCCACACAACCCTCACCACCTCCCACAATCCTCCTGTTCTTGAGGCTGATTGGCTGGGTCGCGTGGGCGGAGCCAAAGAAGTCCCCCAATGAGCAGCTCTGTGGAGGAGCCAATCAGCTAGATGTTGCTGGGGCCGCTGTGAGCCAATCATCAGCTGGCAGTCTGAAGGGCAGGGAAACAGCCCAATGAACATCACCGCAGAGGAGCCAATCAGCTAGATGTTGCTGGGGCCGCTGTGAGCCAATCATCAGCTGGCAGTCTGAAGGGCAGGGAAACAGCCCAATGAACATCACCGCAGAGGAGCCAATCAGCTAGATGTTGCTGGGGCTGCTGTGAGCCAATCAGCCGGCAGCTGGAAGTTTGCTGGCAGCTGGAAGTTTGCTGGGGCCCCTTTGGCTGTGGCTCTCAACAGTGATTAAGCAGTTGTGAACTGGTCTTATCATTATTATAAGATTTTTAAAAGATCATATAAATAAAGACAATGTCTAGCACACAATAAATTTTAAGTAAACAACATAATAGCCAATAAAGGCAGAGTTTTCTATTGCTCTGTTTTCCTAATCCTGTTTATTTCAATTTCTTTCTGGTCCTATTTAATCACTTAAGCCTTGATCATTCTTTTTTTTAATATTTATTTTTTAGTTGAAGGTGGACACAATACATTCATTTATTTTTATGTGGTGCTTATGATGGAACCCAGTGCCTCACCCATGCTAGGCAAGCTTGGTACCACTGAGCCACAAGCCCAGCCCCTTGATCATTCTTTTTTTTCTTTTTAAATATTTATTTAGTTGTAGATGAATACTCAGTATCTTTATTTATTTTTATGTGGTGCTGAGGATTGAACCCAGTGCCTCACACATGCAAGTCAAGCACTTTATCACTGAGCAATAGCCTCAGCCCCCCTTGATCATTCTTGATAAGCCTTTACTTTCAGTTCTCTGTCACTAAAGAAATTATAATGGAAGCTAACTAATCAGATGTTAGGGATGCTATGGAGAGAATTCTAACCTGCACATTCAAAGTTGTCTAGATGAGTTCCATATCTACTTCATAGGATTTGATAAGGCTATCTGAAATAACATCTGTGAAGACCCTTCATAAATATCAATTACCATACAAATATATTTTTACACACCACTACTTAACTAGTTAACAGAGATTCCTTCAGTAATTGTAAAATCTGTCTTTTTCATTGGAAATCAAAAACCACACCTCCTAATGTGTTGACTTTTTTTTCTGGCGAGGCCTAGAGTTTATTACTATTATAATTGTTGTGTTGTTTGCTATCTATTTATTTGTTTGCTTTCCCAGCTAAAGGATTATAGCACTTTTAAAAATAGTATATATTCTCCTATTTTTTTCTATTTGTACTCTGTGACAGTTTTTCCTAAGGCAATGCCCAGATGTGTTGCTGTGGTTAAGGTTATAAGTCAGCACTTCCTTTAAGGAGATATCTTTCAAAACCCATTTTGAAATAGATAATAGGTCTCTGTAATCAGATTCAGGCAGCTTGATGCTACTATTCTTGATTTAACCTAACCAGCACAGGATCAATTTTATGATGAATTCAGAGGAAAGCTATAACTAGAAAGTAAAATGATTGTGAATCTTGCTATAGTGTCTTCTATCATCTATTTCTTCTTCTCATTATGATAATACACATTTTGTTCTGTTGTAATTTTTCCTGCATAAAAAATGTTTTAGGACCCATTATTTGTTATTTCTCATTTACTGATCCCATCAGCCTTTTCACAATCAAAATGTAATTTTTTTCTCTGGTTCCTATGAAATAGCATTTACAGAAAATTGCAATAAATTGTACAATCCTAGTTTGAATTTCATTTTACCACAATGAATGAAAGTATTTTCCTAGATATTTTCCATAGAATTCCTGAAAATAATTTCTTTCTCAGTATCAAAAGCCAGACTTGAGATTCTCATTTTGTCCCTGCTTGCTATTTTTTATTACTTTCCCTATCTGCATTCCTATTTCTTTTCTTCTTCTTCTTGTTTATTTTTCTGAATCTAACAGTGGGGAATCCACTTGACTGTGCTCACAGCAGGTAATAAGTACCATGGTAGTTACTGGATTGGTTTCCTTGGATAGTTAAAATAACAAGATGGTAATTAAGTTTTTTTGAAGCTGCCAACTGTTTTGGAGATTTGGTGTATATTTAAGGCTTATTTAAAAATAGTTCCTCCAAAAACTGAACTATTTAACCAGTAGAATTCCTGTATCACTTAGAGAATTCTTAGATTACTGGAACTTATCTCAAGTAGAAAAAAAATCCTGTTTTATATAAGCCTAGATATAATGCTACACTGTCTCAATTCTGATTCTTTCTTAAATTTTTTTTTAATAGTTGTAGATGGACAGAAGCCTTTTTTTGTTTGTTTGTTTATTTTTATATGGTGGTAAGGATCAAACCCAGTGCCCCATACATGCTAGGCAAGTGCTGTCACTGAGCAGCAGCCTCAGCCCCTCAATTCTGATTATTTTAATGTTTAACTTATGATCTCTACCTACCATAAACTCCCTAAAATAGCTTTTTCCCTTTTTTTCCCTAAAATAGCTTTTGACTGTAGTATGTACTTTTAAAATACAGGTTTTGAAAATACTGAATAATGAGAACCATTATTCAGATGCATTTAAAGATACAGATTTAGCCATTATCTTTTTTAAAATACTTTTTTTTTAGTTGTAAGTGGACACAAATACCTTTATTTTATTTATTTGTATATGGTGCTGAGGATCGAACCCAGGGCCTCATACATGCTAGGCAAGCATTCTACCACTGAGCCATAACCCAGTTTCCTGGGCCCCCCTTTTTAATCTTCTACATATGGGAGAAAACATACCACCCTTGACTTTCTGAGTCTGGCTTATTTCATTTAGCATGATGTTCTCCTGTTCTATCCATTTACCTGCAAATGACACAATTTTGTTCCTCTTCATGGCTGCATTAAACTCCATCGTATATGCATAGCACATTTTTGCTAGCTACTCATCCGTTGAAGAGCACCCAGGCTGGTTTCATAACTTGGCTATTGTGAATTACACTACTGTAAACATAGTTATGCATGTATTACTATAGTATGCTGACTTTAGTTCTTTTGGATAATTACTGAGGAATGGCATAGCTGGATCATTTGGTGACTCTTTTGAGGGACCACCATGCTGATTTCCCTAGTGGCTGTACTAACTTATAATTCCAGCAACAGCACGTAAATGCTTCTTTTTCCCCACATCCTTACCATATTTGTTCTGATTTTTATTCTTAAGTTTACCATTCTAACTGGAATGAAATGAAGTCTCAGTGTAGTTAGTTTGTTTTCAGTACTGGGGATTGAACTCGGGGTGATTCACCACCAAGCTACATCCCTGGTCGTTTTTAAAAACAAAATTTTTTTTTAAATTCTTTTTTTTTTAGTTGTTGATGGACCTTTATTTTATTTATTTATATATGGTGCTGAGACTTGAACCCAGTGCCTCACACATGCTAGGCAAGTGCTCTACCACTGAGCCACAACCCCAGTCCCCAAGTTTTTTTTTTTTTTAAGACATGATTTCACTAAATTGCCTCCAACTTGAGATCCTCCTGCCTCAGCATCCCAAGTTGCTGGGATTTCAGGTGTGTGCCACCAAGCCCAGCCTCACACTATAGTTTTGATTAGCATTTCCCTGATTGCTAAAGATATTGTATATTTGTTGGCAATATGTATTTCTTCTTTTGAGAAATGTCTGCTCAGTTTATTTACCCATTAAGTGGGTTTAACAGTGAACTCAGTCCCAGGATAAAGACTACTAGCAAAAATTAGGTACAGTACTAGAAAAGGTTTGTGGTAAGAAAAACTGGCCAGTCTGAGTCCAGTACTGTGTCATCTTCAGATTCTGTTCACAACAGTTTAAAAACCATTCTTATCCATTCAGTCTCTTCACCCACTGTTCAGATGAGGAAAATCAATGGTGTGTGATATATTAAGTAGAATCCAATCTAAGCAATCCCTGTCCACTTGAGCTCTCTCCTCTGGAGAAATTTGCCAGGATCCTCCAGGCTAGTTCCCTATTCTCTCTAGTCTCAAACTTACATTGTAGACTTAGGGCCTGGCACAGAGGCAGTCAGGAAAGTGTGGACAAATCAGTCCAATTCAGCAGCTCCAGCAATACATCAACTCGTTCTGCAGACCATGGATTCCCCCTATCGCTCTGATTAGTGCAAGCTCTGACCCAAATGCTGAATAAACATATTGGCCAGGTGATGCAGGTTCTCATTGTTAGGATACATTTTAGCGTAGGAAATAAACTGTCGACGGAGGCGGCTCAGTTCTGCCACCATCAAGGCCCTAGTGAACCTTAAGTGCTCTTGTGCCTGTAAGTGTTGTTACTAAGTTCCCAGGCACAGTGCTCTTCTGTGCTTCCATCAGCCTGGCCAACACCTGGCTTGTGACTTGATCCAACTGGTGTAAAAAGCTGCCTGCCAGAAGCAAGGGGCTGGGATTGTGTAGACGGATGTGGCGGGGGAGCCTGGATCTCTGCCAGAGGTAATGCCTCTTCTAAGCCTACCACGGTAAACAACGGTTGATCCTAACAGTTCTCGGAGGGTTGGGAGTCTCAAAGCGCAGTGTTAGAGCCTGGCAAAGGCTCTGGACACATGCTCCACAGATTTCTCAGACTCCGGAATCACTGCAGCTCCAGTTCCCTAGGTACCTCACCTCTGCTCTCCCTTTTACTATGGAAGCCAGTTGGTGGAGAGCTCTGTTGTCTGCAGCCTCAGATTTCCCGCCCTCCTCAGCACGCTGCAGCCAACTCACATTGACGTTCGGGCGGTTCTTCTCCCCACCGGTCACCTGAGGTCCTCACACCAACTGGCCTTAAGCAATAAATCAGGCAAAGCAGTGTGCGCGCTTCCTGCGAGCTAAGCAATAGAACTCGTAGCGGAAGTTTTGATGTAGTTAGGGGAGTCCAGGATGAAGACGTTGTGGCAACTCTGGTGTCGGTCCACACTGTGGCGTCCTGTCATTGACTGCGGTGGGGCCAGCAGCGTGCAGCTGTGCTCTTCCGCGCGGCAGTTCTAGCATCTGTGCAGCAGCCGGCAAAACACCTCAAGGGGCATCCTACCCGGGAGCTCTGGGTCAACTTCCGGGTTATTTGTTTATCGGAAGAGTAATTGGCAAAGATTTTTTTTCCCCCGTACTGTAGGCTCTCCCCAAAACTCTGGTTTTCTTTGCTCTGCAGAAGCTTTTTATTTGATGCCAACCCTTTCATTAATTCTTGGTTTTTAAAAAAAGTATTTATTTTTTAGTTGTAGTTGGACCAATATCTTTATTTATTATATTTATGTGGTGCTGAGGATCGAACCCAGTGCCTCGCAGGTACTAGGTGAGCGCTCTACCGTTGAGCTACAACCCCAGCCCCTAATTCTTGGTTTTATTTCCTGAGACTCTTAAATAAATCTTACTGAGAAAGTCTATGCCCACTCTATATGGTGGAGTGTTGACCCATATATGTTTTTTATTTTTTTCTAGTAGCAAAATTTTTAGTCTAATTCCTAGGACATTAATCCATTTTTTTTAAAGAGAGAGTGAGAGAGGAGAGAGAGAGAGAGAGAGAGAGAGAGAGAGAGAGAGAGAGAATTTTTTTTTTAATATTTATTTTTTAGTTTTCGGCGGACACAACATCTTTGTCTGTATGTGGTGCTGAGGATCCAACCCGGGCCGCACACATGCCAGGCGAGCGCACTACCGCTTGAGCCACATCCCCAGCCCCATTAATCCATTTTTTAGTAGACTTTTGTGCTTGCTGAGAGGAAGTCTAGTTTATAAAGGTAGTTTAGTTATTAGTAATGATATAGCCTAGGAGATGATTATAGGCTTGGGTAATTAAACTGAGGTAGAGGACTAAATCACTGGAGATGAGGAAGTCAAGAAACAGATGTCAGAGTGTTGGAAGAATCACCTGTGGAGATATTGAAATAACCAAAACTTTTTAAGAGTTGTAGTGTGCTGGGCACAATAGCATACTCCAGTAACCCCAGTGATTTGAGAGTCTGAGGAGAGGAAGGAAGATCACAAGTTGGAGGCCAGTCTCAGCAATTTAGCAAGGTCCTAAGTAACTTAGTCACACTGTGTCTCAAAAAATTTAAAAAAGCTGGGGATGTAGCTCAGCGGTAAAGTGCCCTGGGTTCAATCCCCAATACTAGGGGTGGGGATGGGGGGAAGAGTTGTGGTAGAGGGAGTAATAGTAAGGTAGGTGTTCAAATATTCAAATAATGAGAGTGTGTGTGGAGAGCTGCTGAAGACTAATTGTACTAGTGAATGAGTTAGCCCAATAGCGGGTTAGAGAAATTTTAGGGAGACAGGTGGGACACTAATATGTAGGTGGCAGCAAGGTATGAGGAAGATACCTGATCTACCTTAAGACCAGATGATCTGGCACTGCCTGAGAGGGCTCCAAGAAAAATGGTATCTTCAAGGGAATCAAGGATCCGTTAATGTAAGGAGGTGAATGGAATAAAATGCTCAAAGAGGCTGAGGATAGGGGACTGGCTGATGACTTGCTTGAGTTCAGAAAGTATAGGGGAAGGGTTGGTTGGGAGGAGGGATATGAGTCTGGATCAGTTTAAGGTATGTATAGATTTAAGAGAGATGAGAGACCATAATATAAGGAATTACCTAGGAGACAATGGCTTCTTATAATGACTGAAATATAGGGCATGACTGGATTGATTCTCAAAGGATAAAATTTCAATCCTAGCCAGTATGTCACCTAAGACTTGTAAATAGCTTATATAATAAAAACTGTTAGGTTTCCAGGTTAGAAATTCAAGTAATATAGAAAAAATGGTACATTATAATTGTACATAATAATGGGGTTCATTATGCCAAATTCACACATGCACATAGCATGATTTGATCAATCTCATTACCTAGTGCTAGCCTTACTATTATTATTATTTATTTTTTTAGTTGTAGATGGACACAGTATCTTTATTTTAGTCATTTATTTTTATGTGGTGCTGAGAATCCAACCCAGAGTCTCATGCATGTAAGGCAAGTACTCTACCACTGAGCTACAGCCCCAGTCTCCTAACCTTATTATTTTTAGTGGCTGAATTGTATTCCATTATATTTAACCAGTGCCCTATTGACATTTAGATTATTTCTGTTTTGTTGTTGCAATGAAATCTTTAAATTTATATTTGGGGATACTTTTATTATATAAACTACATAAATAGGATAAATTTCAATGTTGAAAGATAAGAGTATTTACAAAGTATTAGATATATCAAATTTCTCTTCAAAATTATTTCATTAATTTACATTCTCATCAACAGTATATGAAGCCAGGAATAGTGGCACAGGCCTGTAATTCCAGAGGCTGGTGAGGCTGAGGCAAGAGGAACTACATGCCAGCCCTTTTTTATATTTTTTATTTAGAGACAGGGTCTTGCTGAGTTGCCTAGCACCTTGTTATGTTGCTGAGGTTGGCTTTGAACTCTTGATCCTCCTGCCCCAGCCTCCCACGTTGCCGGGATTATAGTCATGTGCCATCGTGTCCAGCTCCTAGTCCTTTTATATTTTGAGACAGGATCTTGCTAATTTGCCAAGGCTGGCCTGGAACTGGAGATCCTCCTGCCTCAGACTCCCAAATTGCTGGGACTACAGGTATGCATTGTCCAATACTACTAGCCTGGGAACCAAGTTCTCTACACAAAACCCGTGTTTTCTATTTTTTGGTGTTTAACTATATGCTTGTTACTTGGATAATTTAAAACATGTGTTTGTATATGTGTGGCTATAATAAAAAAGCATACTTAACATAATACCCTTAGAAATCGCACCAATTAATTGTGTGGTGCTGCCAGATTATTTTGTATATGTGTGTTCACCTTCTGATAAACTACCATTTCTATTTAATTGAAGAGTAGCTTGAGATTTTAGGACAAGAGGGTTTTAAAAAAATTACCATTTTATGACAGTTTGTACAACTTCAGATCTAATATGTTTGCATTAATTAAAATAATCTCATTTTTCTAATTGAATTAACTATAGGCAAATTGCATAAGCTCATATAAAATAAATGTATACTTAAAACAAGTTATTAATAACATGAGAAACAAAATTCGTGATTTAAAAAATGTGTTGACTGATATTCATTTCAGAGACTGTTTCTTTTTAATTCACAGTTTAGTTTTATTAACTTTATTGAGATCTGTCAGAATATGTACTTGTAATAAATAGTTTTGCTTTTAAATATATTCATTTTTACATTGTAGAAAATGTATTACTGACTTTTAAACTTAGCTAAACAGCATTTTCAGTCTTTTCACCTTCTGTGGCTATCTTTTAAAAAAAATTATGCTGTCTTTTGATGCAGTTTCTTCACTGTTCCCAGTTTCCCCAAAATAGATACATCAGGTGCCTTTGTTACTATAACAGCAGCACCTCAAATAAATTAATTTAAATTTTGGTTTAACATTGTGTGATGTTTATCTATCTTTAGAAGTCTCTCACATACCTCATTTATCAAGGTTATACTTTGAAAAATCATTTTATAGTTTGATTAGTAGCAAAAGTTCAATGTGTAGAACATAGATACAGAGATAATGGACAGGATAATGGACAGGAATGATGAGAGTAGTGTAATTCCATACTTCATGGATGGATGAATGATTAAAAGACATGTTTGCTTGAGTCTTAGGTCAGTACTTTAGAATTGTGAATAGTTCTTGCCTTCACATTGATTTCCTTTTTTTTTTTTTTTTTGAGTGAACCCCCAGGGTTGCTCTTACCAAGTTTACACCCCCCAAACTTTACTCTTTTTTTTTTAATTTTGATTTAGGATTTCACTAAGTTGCTGAGGCTATCAGAGTTGCTAAGATTATAGGCATTTGCCATCATACCTGGCATCATATTAAATTCCTAGTAGAACTGCCATTAAAATGAGTGAAGGCCAAGACGCTAAAAAAATTAGTCTGGAACAAAGAAAAATTTTTGATAAATACCATATTTTTAGTATAAATAACCTATACCTTTATTATTTTACAATATTAGTTTGTTAGGGCAGTTATAACAAAGTACCATAGACTTTGTGGCTTAAATAACATTTATTTTCTCATAGTTGTATAAACTATAAATCTGGATCAAGGTTGTGGGGAGCCATTCTGACACATGATTGGGTGACTCCCGTTAAGGGCCTGAGGCACTCTGGCTGTGTCGGAGTTATCCCGACCCTTTCCTGATGAGAGAGCCCATCCGTGTGGGGGTGTGCGTGACCACTGACCCTGGAGACCCAATCACTGACCCTGACCTTGGAGTACAGCCCCCCCTCAACCTTCATTGGATGGAATTCTCCCCTGAATCTCTTGTCCCCCCAAATAAAAGGCTACTCCCCGGCGGCGTGTTCGCTCTCTCTCTCCTGCTAGCCCAGAGTAATCCTCACTGCCCTGCTGGGCGGCTTGAGGCGGGGACCAGGGAGGCGAGCCGTCTCGGACCTAGCAATATAAAATAAGGTACTGTCTGTGTGTTTTATTTTGATCTCTTCTAACTAACTTAATGCCAGAACCTCATTAATGAAACCACTGCGCAGGCCGCGTGGTAGACAAGGTGTCATAAAATTGTTTTCTTCTGAGGTGTAACTACAATGAAATAACAGAAGCAGTGCACTATATAAAGAGGAGAGGTTTATTTAGCTCACAGTTTTGGAGGTTCAAAGGCATGACACTTGCATCAGCTCATTTTCTGATGAAGTCCTAATAGTGAATGGTAGGTGTCAATGGTGGGAGTGTGTTGGAACAAGCAGTTACATCTTGAGCCAGGAAGCAGAGAGAGCTAGGAGCTCTGTAATGCCTTTCAAGGGCATTCCCCCATGACCTAAGGACCTCCCTTTAGACCACACCATTTTCCAATACTACTAGCCTGGGAACCAAGTTCTCTACACAAGAACCTTTGGGGGGACACAAATATTCAATGACCTAATTTTAATTTATATACCTCTCTAAAGACATTCTGACATTTTGAGCTACTAGCATGTAGGACATCATTTAAAATTTTTGAGGGCATACAATTCAACTATAATAGAGTAATATATTCTTTTTTCTTTCCTTTTTTTTTTTTTTTTTTTGGTATGTGGATTGAACCCAAGGGCACTTTACCACTGTGCTGCGTCTCCAACACTTTTTAATTTTTTTTTTTTTTAATTTTGAGATAGGGTCTCACTTAGTTGCTGGCCTTAAACTTGGGATCTCCTGCCTTAGTCTCCTGCGTCACTACAATTACAGGTATGTGCCATTATGCCTGACTAGGAATACATTTTTTAGTTAAAACTTTTCTGGGGCCTAAGTTTTTATTTTTAAGCTAGTATGGTAGTGTTTGCTGTGCTAAGTAAATAAAAGTTGAAATTCCTGAAGGTGATTTGGGGCCTTTTCTATTAACTTACCGTGAATATAACTTTCTTGAAAAATATAGTCCATGTGTATATGAAAAAAAAATATAAGGGCCATTCTTTTTTATAGGAAGTTCATATTAAGTATGAGGGTAAGACTACACTGATGAAAACAGTATATCTTTTGGTGGAACAATTTTAGGTGTACATATTTTTTAGTTTCTATTATGTCTGGAGTCTTCTCCATAAATCCTATGATAATCTGCTTATTTAATGTGTTATACAGATTTATAATTCTGTGACATTTGTTGATGTATGTTGCTATTGGTAAGTACAATTAGCTAACATTTTTCTTAATATCAGATTTTCCTCAAATATGACTACCTGAATTTCTTTTGGTATCATCTATTCTATCTTCTACCGTTTTAGCATAAGCTGGGCATAAGATGCATACCTTTAAATCCAGCAACTCACAGGCTGAGGCAGGAGGATTGCAAATTCAAGGCCAGCCCCAGCAATTTAGTGAGATACTGTCTCCAAACAAAAAAATAAAAAGGGGGGCGGGGGGTGGGTGGGTAAGCTCAGTGGTAAAGTGCTCCTGAATTTAATCCCAAGTACTAAAACAAACAAATATACATGAATATTTCTGCTTTAAACTTCATATTATTAGGGTATTGTTTATTAGTATTAGTGTGTGATATTTATTTTCTACCTACTAGAAATATCAAATTTATATGACCATGTCCATAAAATACAGGGGAAAAAAAAGATTGTTGCTTAAAAATGTGTTTTATTTTTAAAGTAGAATTGATTTGTCTGGCAGATAATACCAAAAACAAGAAACCGTCTCACTATGGAAAACTTTACTATTCAGAGTAGAAGCATTCTTATACTATTATCAGGACTATTTGATTTTTGTTTTTGTGTGTCTGCCCTCTAGCCCCTAGGGATTAAATCTAGGACTTCGTGCATGCTAGGCAAGGACTCTACCATTGACTTACTACCAGTTCTCCATTTCTTAAAAAGATCAAATTAAGATCACATCAAGATACTAGTCTACACTCTCCAGAATTGCTAAAACTAAAAATGACCAACAATACCAAATACTGGTGAATATGTGGAACAACCAGTATTCTCAAGCATATACAAATGGTACAGTCAATTTGGAAAAGGGTCTGGCAGTTTCTTTCTTTTTCTTTTCTTTTCTTTTCTTTTCTTTCCCTCCCCCGCCTTCCTCCCTTCTCCCTCTCCTTCTCTCCCTCCTTCCCTCCCTCCCACCCTTCCTTCCTTCCTTCCTTCCTTCCTTCCTTCCTTCATGGGGATCAAACCCAGGGGCACTTAACCATCGAGCCATATCCCCAGTCCTTTTTTTATTTTTTATTTAGAGACGGGGTCTCCCCAAGTTACTTAGGGACTTGCTAAGTTGCTGAAGTTAACTTCGAATTTGCAATCCTCCTGCCTCATCCTCTCTGGCAATTTCTTATAAAATGAAATATACACCTACTCTGTGACTCAGCAATTCCACTTCTAGATGTTTACCCAAAGAAATGAAAACATTTCTACAAAAATGAGTCATACAGGAATGTTTATAGCAACTTTATTCATCATAGCAAAAAACTGAATACAGCCCACAGGTCCCACAGGAGAATAAACTGTAATACATTAATGAGATGGAAAACTATTCAGCAATGAAAAAAATGAACTATTAATGATAAGAATGCTTGTTATAAAAGTCTATGTATGTATGTATGTATGTATGAATGTGGTAATGGGTGTCAAACCCAAGGCCTCATGCATGCTAGGCAAGTGCTCTACTGCTGAGCTACATACCTAGCCCTATATGAATTTATTCATATAAAAGTTCAGAAAGAGACACAACTAACCAATGGTGGAAAAAATGAGAAAAGTGGGAGACTGATAGAGAGGATTGAGTGGAAATGAGTTTGGGGAATGCTGTAAAATAATCATATCATGTATCTTGGTAGAGTATCTTTGAATTTCATAGGCATATGCATTTATCAAAATTTGGTGAATGTAAAAAAATGGTAAGTGTACATATGAGAGCTGTATATTTTTATATGCATAAATTTTACTAATATTTGTAAACAAATACTGAATTCTAGTTTGTGATATACATACTGAAGTATGTACTTTGGAGAAAGTATACTGACATCAGTAAGTTGCTTTAACATGTGTGGAAAATAAGATGTATTGATAGATTAATGGATAGACGTATAGCAAAGTATTAATGACAGAATCTGTGATGGATATATGAATATTCACTGTAAAGTTATTTTAACTTTTCTGTACATTTGAATATTTTCATGATAGAGTACTGAGAAGGGGGAAACTGCATTTGATACCCTCAAAAGCAGTTCCTTCCTTATTTACTCAAGAAGCAAAGTAAGCTTTTGAAGAAAAGCAAAATAACTTCTGAAAGTCACTTATTATGTTTTTGGTGGAATGTAAGTTCCACCAAACATGATGATACAACTAACATGAATCATTAGTTGGTTTCTTTATGTTACATCTTTTTGTTATGTTAACATTATATATATCATTGGGAAATTAGTTTGTTTAATATTAATTCATCATTTAAAATTGTGTTTGCTTTAGGAAATCTTAAAAGTGGGATAAATTATCATTCTTTTTCTTTCTTTTTGGACTGGGTGTTGAACCCAAGAGCATTTTACCACTGAGCTACATCCCCAGCCCTCTTTATTTTTTATTTTGAGACAGGGTTTCGCTAAGTTGCTTAGGGCCTCAGTAGGTTGCTGAGGCTGGCCTTGAACCTGTGATCCTCCTGCCTCAGCATCTTGAATTGCTAGGATTACAAGTATGTGCCATCAGGTCCAGCTGTCATTATTTTCTGTATCAGAAATTCTTCCTCCTACCTCTGTTCTGCAAATTTTCTTGAGGTTCTATTATAATTTATAACAATCAGGTATTTAAAAGACCAATTGTAGCCAGGTGCAGTATGCACACTTATAATCCCAACAATTTGGGAGACTGAGGCAGGAGGATCTTAAATTTGAGGCCAGTCTCAGCAATTTAGCAAGACCTTGTCTCAAAACAAAAAATTAAAAGGAGTGGGGATGTACCCAAGTACACCTTGATTTAATTCCTGGGACCTCCCCCCATCAAAAAAAAAAAAAAAAAAAGAGAGAGAGAGAGAGAGAGAGAAAGACCATAAGCCCTGTGTGAATAAGATAGGCAAATAAATCACACTTCCTTTACAGTGATTTATTTAAATTATGGTGAATGCAGTTGGTTTTGTGCACATGTACAGACTAAAAAGCAGTAATCTACAATCTGCTATAGACTTTGCCTGAATTTAGCCTTCCTTAGCCTTATTTGAATAATTTATAGAGGGCAAGAAGAAAAATGGAAGGTAATTATAAATTCTTCATAAATTTTGATTGATTTGATATTAGTTCTCTATATTTCTCAGTTATTTATACTTAAGATCTCTAAATCCCATCCAAAACACATGAACAGGAATTAAAGGTTTCTAGGTTTACAGAGAAGAATCTGAGAACAAAATGACTACTACAAGGTCATAGCACAAATTAAATAGCATGGAATTTGTTTGGCATTATTGACCCCCTCACATATCAGTTTTTCTTCCTGAGTTACTCTTTTCCCTATGCTTCATAGTTGAATGTATTTGATTCAATTCACTGAATATGCACTCCTTTAACAAAGTATCATTTTTACTTATTTTCTATACTCAAGAATCAAGATGCACATGTCTTTGTATTATCAGGGTAATTATCCCAGGCATGGTGGCACATGCCTGTAATCCCAGCAATTGGGGAGGATCATGTATTTGAGGTCAGCCTCAATAATTTAGCAAGACCCTGTCTCAAAATAAAAAACAAAAAATTTAAAAATGGATTGTGGGTGTGGCTCAGTGGCAAGGCACCTCTGGGGCCAATCCCTAGTCCAGGGAACAGAGAAAAAAAGAGTAATTATCATTGTCTCTATAAAAGGCAGTTAAAGCTGGGGCTGTGGCTCAGCCGTAGACCGCTAGCCTAGCACATGCCAGGCGCATGGTTCGGTCCTCAACACTACATAAAAATAAAAAATAAATAAAAATAATTTTTTTAAAGGCAGTTAAATCCATAAAAATCCAGTTTAAAAAACGGGAAGCAGGCGGGGGGAGTGCCTCAGTACATGTTTTTCAATATTAGAGTTAACAATGACACGGTCTGCTTTTCTCAGAAATTACCAGAAAGAAAAATGGAGGAAAATAAATGCAACATTATTGTTATCTTCAATAAGACTAATGCCAGCTAGGGCTGGGGTTGTGGCTCAGTAGTAGATGCTTGCCCAATACATGTGAGACACTGGGTTTGATCCCCAGCACCACGTTAAAAAAAAAAAAAAAACAACTAGTATTATGTCCATCTACAACTAAAAAAAAAGAGCAACACCAAATGGCAAAACTGAGTAAGGGCTGCCAAAGAAAACAAAGGCCAAATAGGTATGTAGAAGTGAGACAGAATGCCTACATCTGCAGATCTCACTAAAAGCTAATGGAGTGTATTCTCCAAATAAGGTGCTATGATTTTAGAACTATTCCGAGACTACTAGCAGGTGCTTCTTATTAGCTAGCTTGGTACTAAGGAGAATGTAGAGAGAAACAGCTGAATGAGGAACTGGATATATACCATATTTAAAAAGGCATTGTGAGGGCTGCGGTTGTAGCTTAGTGGTATAGTACTTGCCTAGCATATGTGAGGCCTGGGTTGAAATCTCAGCATCACATATAAATAAATAAATAAATGTCCCTTGACAACTTAAAAAAAAAAAAAGGCATTGTGAGGAAAGAAACCCTTCACTGGAAACAGCTTTGTAGTTGCCAATATTTGTTGGCTGGGAGAAGCCAAGAAGAAAATAACTCTTTGATACAATCTCTTATAAATAGCTGGTCCAGGAAGAACAGATGATTAATTATTATAAAGGAAACAGCAAGAGATTTATATAAAAATAGTTGAAAAGATCAAAATGAAAATAAAAGGTAATTGAAGATGAAAAACAACTGATGCAAGATATAATAAAACATAGTCTTGAATAAAACCAAAACACTAGGCAGAGATAGATCAAGAAAGATTTGGTACAGAAGACAAAGTGTTAGCCAATAGAGTTCATGAAATAAATGGAAGAGAAAAATCAAATTGCCAGTGAAATAAATGGCATATTAGAAATGCAAAAGAAGAAGAGACCCTTCTGAAAAACATAATAAGGGACATGGGAAAACAAAAAAAAATAAGTAAAATGAAATTGAAATTAACTAAGTGTTTAAAAGGTCTAGAGGACCAATGTTAGATGTGGAATATGGATGAAGCAGAATAATTATTCTTGAAGAATAAAACTCCATAGAATATAATACTCAAAGATATTTCTCAAGAAAACTATTCAGAAACAAAGGCAGACCTGAATCTGTAGATTGAGTGGCTACATCATGAACCAGAAAATTTTATGTAGAACAGTTATCTCAAGGTACAACCTAGTAATGTTATTGGAAAATTGCAAAAGATATGAAGGGGAGAAAAATTCAGATTAACTTCAGAATTCTCCTCAGAATAAGTCCAGTGCCAGAAGTCAGTAAAACAAAATCTATCAAGTCCTTGAGGACAGAAAATGTTTCCAAGAAAATTTATATCTAACCAAACTGTAATTAAGGTAAAAAGGCAGTAGAGGTTTTTAAACATGAAAGAACTCAGCAAATGTGATTTCTTTGATATATTCTTAAGAAATTAGTAGAATATACATTCCTGCTAACCAAATGCTAAGGAAAATATAGTAAAAGACCTGGTGTAAATATAGAATCCATAGGATTAATGCAGGGTTTACTATTTCAGAACAGAATTTGCCTGGGCAGTTTAGTCAAGAACCTGTCTCAAAATAAAATAATACAATTTTTAAAAAGGCTGGGTAGAGTGTCCCTGGGTTCAGTTCCCTGTACCCGCCCACCCCCCAAAAAAGCTTCCTAAGGTTATGCTGACAGCAGCAGGAGAGAATGAAATTTCTGCTGAGAACCCCAAACCCTGAACTGTAGCAACTAGTCATTTAGAAGGCATTATTTAGATTTAGAAAAGCTAATAAAAAGAACCTGTGATGTGTGGGCATTACAATCAGTTGGCTCCAGGTGGCATTCCTGGAGCTCTACAAAGAGGCTGTTCTACAAAGAATGAAAACAGCTTAAAGAGGAAAAAAAATCAGCCCTGATTTTAACTCCATTTAGTCCACTAAGGAAAAGAATACTAAGTCAGGTGGGGAATTTGTTTTCTTTATTTTTAGTTTAATGTGGTGGAGGGAGGATAATCAAATATTCAACATTTAAGTGCTATCATCCTAGCAAGGACATACTGAGTAGATAGCATCATTCTCATATGTGGGTTGAGATGAAGCTGCTCCAGATGAGTCTCTTTCAAAGTTAATTGATGGAAACTTCCCACCTTCAGGAATTTTTATTACCTTAGCAATGCTATGCCAAGACTGCTGAGACACAGCTGTGGGTGCTGTGCAGCCGCCCACATCCCAGTGTCAGGAAGGATGTGCTTTTAAACCTCTAATTTATCTAATAATGTCTTTAGTGATTTGTGTAGGTTTGGCATTGTGATGAAAATGCTTCCTGGCTTGGCTTATAACAAGAATCCAGTTTTCAGTCTTAAAATGTACATTGTTTTATTATATTTTGCAATTTTGTATTGGTTCTTTTTAGTTACACATGACAGTTGACTCCATTATGATACAATTATGCATGGAATAAATCTTATTCTAAGCAGGACCCCATTCTTGTGGGTGCACACCATGGTGGGGTTCACATAGGTATTTTCATATATGTACTTAGGAAAATTATGTTAGATTCATTCTCCTGTCTTTCCTTGCACATTGTTTTATTATGCATATGAAAGAGATTTATGAGTCCACTTAGAAAATAACCTAAAGAAACCTATCAAGAAAGATCTATCAAAATACTACCCTTTTTTTAAAAAAAAATACCATCCTGTCCATCTAAAAAAAATACCATCCTGTCCATCTAACAGAATTTATCCACCCATGGTATTTGAGAATGAATACAAATTAAATGTTTTTATGCCATAATAATTGATTTATCTCTTGTGGTTCCTGTTTTATAAAAAGATAATAACATACAGTGCTGAAAGAGAGCCAGTGTTCATAATAAATTATAATTTGACTCCTTTCCTTTTCTCTAATGGAAAATATTAATTGATTGGACTGATGCCAGCCTGTACAGTAGAGATGAAATAATGAGCTATTGTAAATAAATGCTTATAAGAGGTAGGAAATAGTACTCTTGCTTAACAAAGTTTCATAACCAGTGAGTAACAATATTATTTTATTTTAACTTAATGGTGTAGTCATGTCTTTTTTTTTTAAAAAAATAAATGTGGGCTGGGGGTAAGGCTTAGTGGTAAATGCTTGCCTCTCATGAATGAAGCCCTGGGTTTGATCCCAGCAGGGGATTGAAGCATTCTTCTCTAATGGATTCACTTAAAAGATTGATTACATTTATCAACATAAATTTCATTCAGGTTTTAAGAAAACATATAGTACAGGGGGCTGGGAATGTGGCTCAGTGGTAGAGCACCTGCCTCACATGTGTGGGTTCAGTCCCTAGGGCACCCCCTGCCAATATATCTGATGTAAAGGTAGATTACTCCTATATTACTTACAGAAATAATACTGTTTCCTTTCTACTGAAGTATGTGAAAACACGTGTTTGGATCTGAAGTATGTTTTGTGTGTGCATTTATTTTATTTTCAATCAGCATCTCAGAATGTTACCCAGGCTGGTCTTGAGCTCCTGGTCTTAAGAGATCCTTTTGTCTCAGTTTCACAAGTAGCTGGGACTACAGGTCTGTGTCATTGCCTGGTTAGTCTATACTTTCATCTGCCTTTTTCCCATCTTTGAAATTAAAAACCTTATTTGGCATTGAATCCCACCATTATGTATAATTAAAATGCACCAATAAAAAATAGCAGGAAAAGAACCCTTATTTGGTAGAGAATTATAAAAGAATTTTAGACCTGGTATAGACTTTATAGAGTTATTTTATTCCAATTGTTTTTTCCTTTTTCTTTTTCTTTTTTGTAGTGGGAATTGAACTTAGGGTACTCTACCACTGAATTACATCTCCAGAACCCAGACTATTTATTTTAAGACAGGGTCCCACTAAGTTGTCCATTCCAGCCTTAATCTTGGGATCCTCCTGCCTTAGCCTCCAGAGTTGCTGTGGGCCATTGCACCTGGCTTTATTCATTTTCTTAATTTTCCAAAATTTTTAGGTCTCTCTCAGTATGTAACTAACTGTATGTGTTCAGACTCCAAAGTTAATAATGATCTTTATTTGTTTGTTTATTTATTTATTGTAGTCTTGAGCTCAAATCCCTCAGCCCTTTGTTTTTTAATCTTTATAGGAACATGGAGAAGTTACTGTACAAGTTAATTTCTGAGTACCTGAGATATCTATGTATATGTAATAGTGTTTTGTATCTATATGTATCAAGGATCCAGATATAATAATTAACTCTAGCAAGTACTATAGGAGAAGAAAATACTAACGTTTCTCCTATGATTTGGTCCTACTGTGAAACCTAAAGACATCAATATTCATCTAGACTATAAGGAATGAACATCTTCAGTACTAAAACTTTGCTTCTGTATTCCAATCCAATAATTCTGAGTTGTTTTTAGTGCTGGGAATTGAGCCCAGGGTTTCACACATAAGCACACATTCTACTCCTGAGCTACATACACCCTAGCCTTAATTCTGATAATTATTTGGGTAATTCTCACAATGATTTAATATCTGTCTCCTTAAATACTGCTCCAGATACTGAAACAAATTAATATAATTGTATAAACGTTGGTGATGGTCATTAGGATGCAGTGTATAATTCTAAATCTTTCATTACATACATTTTGGGCTTTAGCTAGTTTTTTCATTTTTGGGTGCTAGGGATCCAACCCAGGGCCTTATATATATTAAGCATGCATTCTACCACTGAACTATATTCCAAGACACTATTTTTGAAATAGAATTAAAACAGCAAGACTGACCTACCCAGATAAATATTTGGAGGATAAAGATGTCAGCCAATGTGAGCTGCAGGAAAGAGCAATGAGATCATTCTTGAATCCTGGTTTTGTGGTATTTGTCTGTCTGTCTGAAGGATATTTCTGCCATTCCTTGTTTACTGAGTTCAGTTTATGATGATTTATTAGAGCCTAGATTTCTGATTTATAGTATACAACATTGAGAAAGTTAGTACACACAGAATTCAAATATGCACTCATACATTCATTAATATAAGTAGCTTCAATAAACTTTAATATTTTACTTAAGTGTTTAAACTTATGGGACCCTTAATGAGTTTTCAACATTGTTCAAAAGATATGTATGTGTATAGCTTGTGTATGATTTAGAGACAGAATGGATAATGATTTTTATTTTAATCTATGAATATGTAAAATCTGTACTTTGAAACAAAGTAACAAACTGATTTGTATGAAAACATTTCCTTTTATTCATAAGATGTGAATCACTAGAGGTAAGAAAGGGGAAAGCACTTAAAAATATCTGTTGGTATGTAAAAAAAGCAAAGCATTATTCTTGGACTATATTTAAGAGTCCTAACAAAATTAATGTGAATTTAGGATATCAGTCTACCCAAAGAACACACTGCAAAAGTGAAAAAAAAATTAATCATACTAAATGAACATCAGTAGTATTTGCAATACAGTAACATTTGTAAGCCTAGTTCTAGTTCTCCCACTGCCATGTTTTTGGCCCTCTCTTATGCTTATTATTTTTGCCAAACTTTAAAACCTCCAGTATAAGGATCTTTCAAGGATTTTAAGAAAAGTTTTTAAAGAAAGCAGTTTGCTGTATTAGTCATTCCTGGTTAATTCTCTTAAAGTGGCAAACATTAGTGATAAGCTTTTATTTGAGGTGTATCAAATATTCTCTGATGTGACTGTGTTTTAAAAATATATTTGAAATTCTGATTTTTCAGAAATAATTTTCAATTCAGAGTCAAAACTATGAGAAATTATTCTCACTAACTAGTTTTTTGACATGTAGGAATTGCTGATGTGGGTGAAGTGTCTAACTTGATGTTTTATATCTAGCTATTAGTCATCTAATCCTCCTCCCTATTTTACTGAAAATATTTTCATTCTGTCTGACAAAAAGTAAAAAATTACATTAACTGTGACTAAAAATGTACTGCAAATGACATATTAATGAGACTAATGGTTCTTGCCTTATTCTCTAAAGTTTTTCATATTCTTACCTTTGGTGAACCTATATCCAGATAGCTTAATTATACAAAAGGTATCATTTTCTTTGGGAACTTAAGGGAACAAAGATTACAATAAATGTTATCAGATCATTTGTTAATATAAAATTAAAAACAAAAGAACCAATTAAATGTCCTAACTATAAACTAAAAGTTCACTTTGGGCATGTCCCAGATAGTTCACCTATCAATGGGAGTAAAAGCATCACAGAAAGATTAAGTTGAGCAATGCTCATGAAGAACTTAGGTCTGTGAAGGAAAATTTTGACTCCAAGAAAAATTCATTTAACTTAGCATAAAAAGAAAACTGGTTACACTGTTTGTAAACCATTTGGATTTTAAAGAGATTTCATCAGTTTGTTTCATAATTGTTTCCATCATAATTAGGATTCAGAATATATACTTACCCCCACATCTGGAGCAATACCTAGCTAGCCTTATCTCATTCACCTTATTCTACTTCCTTTAAAAAAAATGCTAGACACACATACACACTCACATACACATTGTCACAATTCATGCATTGATTTCATTATTTACTAAGGATCATAACCTCTTAATTTAAAAAATACTGATGAGGTTAGGCATAGTGGCACCTATAATTCCAGCTACTTGGGAGGCTGAGGCAGGAGGGCAACTTAGTGAGACCCTGTCTCAAAATAAAAACTAAAAACAGAAAAAGAAAAAAGAAAAAGAATTACTGGTGATTGAATTTTCTATCCCCCGCTGCCCCAGGACTTGGAATGTAAGTATTGTCATTTTATTGTTTTTGAATCACTAACTGCATTGGTCTCACCTAGACCTGTTATAAAAAATGGCACTAGCTCCAAAATGTTGTTCATAATCTTCTTGTTTACAGACTAAACATTCTGCCCTAGATTTTGTGCCCAAGTACTCCCACCTACAATTCTTTAATTACATTTAGACCACAGTGATTTACAACTCAAGTCCTGTTCTTTCATTTTCAATTTAGAGTTCATGGTCCAACATTCTAACCATATCCTTAAAATAGATACTACCCGGCATGGGAACAGAGAAAAAATCATACTGTCAGAAAAACTGATTTATGCCATGCCCAGTGCAGTGGCGTATCTGTAATCCCAGTGGCTCAGGAGGTTGAGGCAGGAGGATTGCAAATTCAAAACTAGCTTCAGCAACTTAGTGAGGCCCTAAGCAACTCAGTGAGACCCTGTCTCTAAATAAAATACAAAAGGGGCTGGGGATGTGGCTCAGTGGTCAAGCGCCCCTTGGTTCAATCCCCAGTACCAAAAAAAAAAAAAAGAAAAAAGAAAAACTGATTTGTTTAAAAATTATTCCAAATCCCAACAATTTCTTAGCACAGATAGTCTACTGCTCTAATTAGACTATTTCATGTCTACTTCCTCTTAATCTCTTCTCTTCTTCCACACGCTTTCTAGAAATCCACCACTTGGTTGATAACCTAACCTAATGGTCCTCAAAGTATGGCTCTCAGACCAGCAGCATGAATATCACCTAGAAACTTGTTAGAAATGAAAATTATCAGGTCCTATTGCCTACTGAGTCAGAGACTTTGTGGATAGGGCCCAGCAATCTGTGTTTTAACAAGCCCTGCAGATAATTTTGATGCATGAAAATGTTGAGAATGAATTTAGCCACATTCTTCATTGAGAAGGGTTCTTTTGTTGATATATATTCTGAGCAGTAGAACAGTGCCTGCCACAAAACAAGTCCCAGTAAGTATTTTTTTGAATCAAACATTAGATTAGTACCTCCTTTTCCTGCTGACAAATCTAGAAACCTATCTGCATCTGTATTGATTTTCTTCCCTCTTTTTCCAACAAAGGAAATGTGCCTCATCCTGTCAAAGGACAATATTTTCATATATAGATTGAATCTCATTCCTTCTTGCCTTTTCAAGAAGTTTGCTCATTTGATCATCCCTTCTTTCCCGCATTATCACTTTTCTCTTTTTGAGTATGTTTGTTACTTTTGGGGGGTGGTTACTGGGGATTAAACCCAATGGTGCTTTACCCTAGACATTTTACTTATTCATTTCATTTTTGAAACAGTCTCACTAAGTTATGCAGGCTGGCCTTGAAATTAGGATCCTCCTGCTCAGCCTCCTGAGATGCTGGCATTACAGGTGTGTGCCATCACACCTGACTCTCAGTTTTTCTCTTTTGGATCATTTAATTTCATACATAGTCAGACTCTACACTGTGTTAAAACAACAAGAGCAACAACCTTTCCCTGTCTTACATGTTCTTTATCAGTTACTACCCCATATATCATTTCCCCTCTCTGCCAAACCTCCTTACGTCCTACCACAATTCAATTCATTCTAGTTTGATTTTCACCTCTCCTATTCAGTGAACTTTTTTTTTTTTTTTTTTTTTTTTTGACAAAGCCAATGGATCTGGGGGCAGGAAAGAGTGCTGGGGATTGAATCCAGGTGGGCTTTACCACTGAGCTACATCCCTAGCCCTTGTTATTTTGAGACAGGATCTCACCAAGTTGCTGAGGCTGGCCTTGAACTTTCAATCCTCCTGCTGAAGCCTCCCAAATTGCTGGGATTACAGGCACGCAGCACCAACTCCAGTTTAAGCCAACGATTTTTATAAAAAGCACCAGTGAGCCAGGCATAATAGCCTGTAATCCTAATGACTTGGGAGGCTGAGGCAGGAGGATTGCAAGTATGAGGCCAGGCTAGACAACATAGTGAGATCCTATTCAAAAATAAAAAGGCTAGGAGTGTGTGGCTTGGTGGCAGAGTACTCCTGTGTGCAATCCCCAGTACTAAAAATAAAAACAAAACAAAACAAAAAAAACATGAGTAATCCAAAGTGTAAATTCAGCTGGGCACAATGACACATGCCTATAATCCCAGTGACTTGGGGTATCAAAAGTTCAAGGCCAACTTAGCAAGACCCTGTCTCAAAATAAAAAATAAAAGGGCTGGGGATATGGCTAAGTTCCCCTTGGTTTAATCGCCTATACTGCCCGCCCCCCATACAAGTGTACAATTCCATGATTTCAATATATTCATAGTTGTTCAGTCATCATTGTAATCTGTTTTAGAAAATGTTCACCACTCTTGAAAGAAATACCTCATGCAGTAGTAGTAAGTAGTAGTAAGTCCCCATGCTTGCTCTCCCTCACTCCTGCCTACCAGCCCTAAGCTATTGCTACTATTTCTTTAGATTTTTCTACAATATATAGCTTTTCTCACAATGTTTTCAGTTTTCATCCATATATTGGAAAGACATCATATAAGTGCTCCATTCCTTTTCATGGATGAATAATATTCTATTGTATGACTATACTGCATTTCATTTATCCAACATCAGTTTTTTAAAAAAAATCACTGGCTGCAGCTGAGGTGGTGGTGCACTTGGTTACTTATGCTTTTCAGCTATTATGAATAATACTGTTATGTATATTCATGCACATGTTTTTTAAATGAAGTATGCTTTTATTTCTCAAGTATGTATACTCACCTTCTCTGTAAGGTCTCCTTAAGTTAATCCCATGGAATTGTTGGGCCATATGGTATAATGTTTAAATTTTTAAAAACTACATAATTTTACATTCACACTTAGGGATATATGAGTGTTCCAGTTGCCCCCAGAGTCACCAACACTTGTTATTACTTGTCTTTTTCACCCTCCCCCCCGGTTCTGGGGATCAGACCCAGAACTTGCACATGTTAAGCAAGAGCTCTACCATTAAGCTATGTTCCCAGTGCACATATGATGTGTTTTGAGTTAACTTTTTAATATGGTAAAAGGAAAGGGTCCAACTTGATTCTTTTGCATATGTATACCCAGTTATTCCAAGCACCAAAGATGGTTCTTTCCTCATTGAATTGTTTTGACATTCAAGTTGATGATGATTTACATGTTATTAGATTCAGTATTCATTTTTTCACTTATGAATTGGACCTCTTAGCAGAACTGTTGACTACTCCCCACTTCAAATATTCTACTCTCTTTGTTCTCTTGCTGTTTCTTTTCAATCTTCAACCAAGCTTTTTTTTTTTAATTTAATATTTTTAGTTGTCCATGGACTTTTATTTTATTTATTTACATGTAGTGCTGAGAATTAAACCCAGTGCCTTACTCATGCTAGGCAAGCACTCCACCACTGAGCCACAACTTCAGCCCCTTCTACCAAGCTTTTAAATATTGGGTTTTCAATTACTTTATGTAACAAATTATCACAAAACTTAGTGGTATAAAGCAATAATTTATTTTATGACAGTTTCTTTCAGTCAGGAGTTACAGACTGGGCAAAACAGAGTTGGCCTACTCTGATCCATGATGGTTGGAGCATCAGCTGAAAGACTTAGGCTGAGGACTGATATTACTTGAAGGCCTGTACACTTACATGTCAAGCAGCTGATGACTGTAGCTGCGGGGGCCCTCAGTTCATATCCACATAAGTCTGTTTGTGTGGTTTCTCCATGTATGCTGGTTTGGGCTTCCTCACAACATGGTGGCTAGGTTCCAAGAGCAAGCATCTAGAGGGAAAGAGGAAGAAAGAAGCCTGGGGCCATGTGGCCTTTCTGACCAAAATTCAGAAGTTACAAAGCATCACTTTTGCCACATTTTAAAATCATAGTAGTCATCAAGTCTTAACTCCATGTAAAGAGAGGGAAACAGATTCCACCTCTTTATGGGAAATGTCAAGGTTCTGTAATAGCATGAGGGCTGGGGATGCAGTTCAGTGGCAGAGTACTTGACTAGCCTGTGAGGTCCTGGGTTAGAGCTCCACAACCACAGGACAAAAAATCCTGGGACCATTGACATTGTTGCGACCTCTTTTAGAAAAACAATTTGCCAAGTCTTTTTTGGCCACATAGTTCACATTCTTCTCATATGTTAAATATACTCCACCTCTCCCCTAAGGTCTCCTGAAGTCTAATCCCATGACTGGCATCATGCTCAGGCTGAGCTTCAGGATCTCACTGAGGTAAGACCTAGGTGCAGGTAGAGATTCTTTGGGTATGGTTTCTTCTTTGCACTCTTAGGTTTTCAGATGAAAAAGAACCAATGAACTAAAGAGGCAAATACAGCCCCCACCCCATTACCCCTTATATAATGTTAAAACATAGGATAATCTTCTTATCCCAAAGGAGGAAACCAGGAGGCACATAGAAGTCACTGATCCAAAACAGTTGTCTTTTTACATTTTCTCTATGTGATCCATTGTGTTTCCATTGCTTTCAATACCATCCATATGTTTGTGACTTCCAAACTTACTAACATTTCTGAACACCATACTAGAATGTCCAATTAACCATTTTATGTCTTTACTAAGTTATCTCAGATATTTCCAAATAAACATGTTAAAATGAACTCTTGCTATCTACTTCACCCCACTTCCTCCACTTTATCCCACTTCCTCCACAAATCTGGTATTTTCCTAGTTTCCTTTCTTTGTAGATGATCATACCATTCATTTAGTTGCTCAGATAAAAATCTAGTTCTTAAGTTTTAATTCTTTTCTCTTTTCCTTTCTCCTCTTACATTAATAATCAACAGATTCTATATTATCTTTCTCTAAAGTAAATTCATTTCCCTTTCTCACCTGGTTTGTAACTGTATTCTTATCAATCACACTTATTCATTCTTGTTTCCTTCTAATTTTCTTTGACACAGCAACCAAAGTAATATTTGAATTCGTGTGTGACTAAGGCGTTTTCTTGCTCAAAATCTGTGAATTATCACTACACTTTGAGTAAAATCTAAATCCTATACCATGGTCTAGAGAGCCTCCAAAACTGGCCTTTGCCTAGCCTGTAACTTTATTCTCTGCTTTGGTACTTAACCACCATGCTTCATTTCCTCTGAGTTTCTTTCGGTTCCTTGATCTCCTTCTGAGTTTTTTTTAGTTCCAAGTTTTCCTAAAGGTCTATACACATACTATTCCCTCTGCCTAAAATATTTTCTCCTGACTTACCACTCTCACATAACTGAGTCTTCATCTTTCGAAGGAATGGCATTACTGACCATCCTACATAGGTACTACCCCCTTTATTATTCTGTCACTATATTGTTTCCTTTATAAAACTTTTCCTGCATTTTAATTGTATCCTATTTGTTCTTTATCATCTCCTTAGCTGGATTGTAAATCCTAGTAGGTTAGGTGCCATCTCTGTGTTATACACCAAGTGCCTAGTAGAGTTTTTAACCACACAATACATCCTCAATAAATATTTGTAAGACTGAGTGTGGTGGCTTATCACCTGTAATCTCAGTACTTGGGAGACTGAGGCAAGAGGACTGCAAGGTCAAGGCCAGTATGGACAACTTGGTGTGAGACCCTATCTCAAAATGAAAAATAAAAAGGGTTAGGGTTATAGTTCAGTGGTAGAGTGTCCCTAGGTTCAGTCTCCAATAGCACAAAAATAAGTACTTGAATATTGTTTAAAGGTATAATTTTGAGGTGTTATTACTAATATAATTATTAATGTTCAATGTATGATTTCCTAATTTTTACTGAAAATTGCCTTTATTTTTCTCTTTCAGTAATTGCCCTTCATTTTTGGCTGCTGCGTTAGCCAGAGCCACATCAGATGAAGTGCTTCAAAGTGATCTTTCTGCACATTATATCCCAAAGGAAACGGATGGCACAGAAGGGAGTGTGGGTAAGTACTTTGTACATTATTTGTTTAAAAATCCTAAAATCATGTGTAATGGTCCACAGAATATATCTGCAAAATACTAAATCTAATTACATTTACCCACTAGTTGATTATAGAGAAAAAAATGCAAAAATTTTTATCAAATAAATCAATAAAAAGAGAAAAGAAGAGAGAAAACACAAATGTATTTTGAAAAAGTGTAGTAGTATATGGAAGGTAACTATAACAACAGGAGATTGTCATAAAAATATGTAGATAAATGGAAAAAGTAGTGAGAAATATGAATACACAACAATAAGTGGATGAGGTGCGAGTTTGAACAAAACCCATTTAAAAAATTTAAATTTAAAATCTAAGTTAAAAATCAGATATAAAAATTTAAGAAATGAGTTGTAACAAAACTTCTCATTAGTTATACTTTATGTCTATCAGTGAATCCAGCTCTTAATGACAGGCATGTAACGTGTAGTTTAATTGTATGGGTCAACAGTCTTTTTTTCCAGGAATAGTATTAGCCTCAATTTCTTAATGCATATTTGTTAATGTATTAGGCCTATACATTTGACAGGATTGAAAGAAAAGATTTTTGTAAAAATTAGAGAACTATTACTCTAAGCCACCTCTGTTTTTTGATGCTGGGGATTGAACCCAGGACCTTTCCCATGTCAAGCATGTGCTCCACTATTGAGCTATGTCTCCAGCACACAACTCCCCCAATTTTAAGGAATTTTTACTAGTTCATGCTGTTTGTTCTGTTATAAATATTTGTTATAAATAAGGAATGAAGTATATTATTAATTTGAATTGGAATGGCTAGATTCCAGAGAATGTGAGGCAGATACAAAAATAAACATTCCTGCTCTTTATCTTTCTAGATTTTTTTTTTTTTTTTTTTTTTTTACAGAAAGTTGTCAAGGAAGGAATTACTCTGCTTGTTTTTAGTGAGAGTAATTGATTTACCTGGAACCAAACTGTTCCAGAGTCAAGCTGGATAGGATTCCTGCTACAAAGCATCGGTCTTTCCTCTGGTACTGATGCCTAAAGCACAGAGCCTTGTACATGGAAAGATAAGAGAGATTAAAAATTCTGCTTCACTGAAGCCAGCATGATGGCTGACTCAGCTCCAGCTCAGTACAATGACATTAGCGACTGATGAATAATTTACAGCTGTGAGGGGGTGGACTGCTACATTGGACGATTTTCACTTTTTCACACCCCCTTTTTATTTTATTTTTCCGTTTCATGTGGCAATTATTTATGTACTGATACCCACCATTCCCTGCAGAAGAACACTTAATGTTGCAAGATTGAAGTCCTACCCTATATGCCTATTTTTGAAGAAATTTCTGAACCCCAGAAGATAGCGAAAGTAAAATGAAGGGTTTTTCTTTTGGTAGATATTATTTTCTAATTTTGTATTTTTCCAAGATATTACTCAGTAATGTCTTCTTCTATTGCTGTGATTCATACTGTACTGTAATTCTAAACTATTGGCAAATCTTTAATCAGTTTAATCCAAATTACTCAGTGTGAATTGCTATAGGGACTATTGTGATAATTCATACATCAGAGTGGGACATGAGCATAATGAATAAGGCCTGCGGTCACTAGCTTTTTAACATTTATTTTTTAGTTGTAACTGGACAACGATATCTTTGTTTCATCTATCCATTTTTATATGGTGCTGAGGATTGAACCCAGGGCCTTGCACGTGTTAGGCAAGCGCTCAACCACTGAGCCACAATCCCAGCCCCCACACCACCACAGTCACTAGCTTAAAGATACCGAAGGTCCCCAATGAAGTACCAGTTTGTTCCTCGTCTTAGCTGTTTCCAAAAGAAACTTAAAAAAAAAATCCTTAACTTAAAGTTCTTTTCATATTAATGTCATACCTAACAGAATGTCTGCTAAGTAAACTTGCATATCTGACTTGGTACAAATTTTATTTTGTAGATGTAACCTTGTTCAGACCACCTGAAACTAATTTGAAATATCCCACTGAAAATTAAAAACACAAGGGAAAATTATCACTAATATCGAGGAATTTAAGAGGATTTTGATGTTTGTATAAATATATATGAAAACCTAAATACTTACTGGAAAAGTATAAATGAACAAAGTTTACTTAAAATGAAAAAGAGACACTGTCAAGGACAAAAACATAGGGATTGACCAAATCGGTGAATATTTTGGAATGACCAAAGAGGTATTACAATGCTTTTTAGAATGGACATTCTAATTACACAAAGAAGAAAAATTTGTGTAGCATAACACAATACCCAAACCTACCTTAGACAAAAGTAGAAGAGGAAATGACGGCTCAGCCTTAGTAATGCAAATAAATATCTTAAAATATTTGTATATTGACCATTAATTAATTCAGTAGATATTATTGAGGACCCACCATATGTCCCACAATGATAGGACAGAATTTGGCTCAAACCAAAATGTAGCATTTATGTTAATGTACACTTAGGAATTTTTTGGTTGTTAAGTGGCCAGAAGCACAACTCAAATTAGCTTTAGCGAAGCAGAATTTATTGGCTACGTTCCACAGTAAGGACTACACAGTTACCTTCAAATGATGTCAACAGAAGCTGGTATTTCTCCAACTCTAAGCTGTACTTTCTATCATTTTGATTTTATTTTCAGGCTCCATGTGGTAGCAAGATGACTGATGGGAGCAACATGTCTTCATTTGCCCAAGTTAAAGTTGAACAGAACAATAGTAGCTTTTCTCAATTGCTCTTACATAAATCACAGAATTTGCTCTAATTGGCCCAACTTGGATAGTTATCCATTCCTGAACCAATCACTGTGGCCAGAGGAACATGATTCTCTAGTTGGTTAGACTTGTATCACCTTTTACCATAGGATGCACGTGGATTGAGACCAAGAAGGAAAAAGAGCAACATTTGCTATTTCAATCCATGTGCATATGTGTAATAAATTAGAGCAAGTTCTGATGTCAAATAGCAAATAGATAAAATAACTAGAAATAAACTGATAGGAAATATGAACCTGGGCAAAGTGGCACATGCCTGTAATTCCAGCTACTCAGAAAACTGAGGCAGGAAGATCTAAGAGTTCAAGGACAATTTGGGCTTGGGGGTATGGTTCAATGCTAGAACTCTTGCCTAACATACACAAAACCCTGAGCTTGATCCCCAATACCACATACACTCACACAAAGAAATAGGAAGAACCTGTATCAAAACTGAGCAACATGGATGGATATGGTGGCACATGCCTATAATCCCAGTGATTTGGGAGCTTGAGGCAAGAGGATTGCAAGTTCTAGGTTAGCTTCAGCAATTTAGCAAGGCCCTAAGCAACTTAGACCCTGCCTCAAAATAAAAAGGGATAGGGATGTGGCCCAGTGGTTAAGCACTCCTGGGGTTAAATCAGGTGGTGGGGGGAATCAACAACAAAAAAGCTGAGCAACATAAAGAAGATTTAAATTAATGAACAAGGAGCAGAGTGGGTGGCACACGCCTGTCATCCCAGTGACTCAGGAGGCTGAGACAGGAGGATCACAAGTTCAAGGCCAGCCTCAGAAACTTAGGCCCTAAGCAACTGAGTGAGACCCTATCTCTAAATAAAAATATAAAAAGGATTGGGGATATGGCTCAGTGATTAAGCACCTCAGAGTTCAATCTCCATTACCAAAAGAAGAAAAAAAAATATATAATTCAATTAATCTATTCCTGAATAAGACTCAATATGAAAGATTTTAGTTTTTTCCAGCTTAACCTATAAATTCAATGTTATCCCAAACACAATGGCAACAGGTTTTCTGCCCAAACTTGGCAAAATGATTAGGTAGTTCATGGGACAATGGGGATCAAACTGCCTAAGTCACATCTTTTGAAACTAAAGTAATAATAGGAAAATAAGTCTTCCTGATATTAAAACATATTTTAAGGTTATTTACCATTATAGAAGTGGATGGAGAGATGAGTGAAGCTGAATGGAAAATCAAGAATCATGTAATATTATATAATATTTTATATAATAGCTTACATCTTCATTTATTCAAGTAACATCTAATGATACTCTTCTGTGTAGATACTGTACTGTGGCTAATCAAAGACAAAAGACACAGTGTGACCTGGGATTAAGAATGATTTTACCTGGGCTAGGAGTGCATAGCACTTGCCTAGCATGTGCAAGGCCCTGGGTTTGATCCCCAACTCCATAAACAATAATAACAACAACAAAAATAACAAAATCAGAATGATTTTACGTGTTTGTGAAATGTTCTATAGAATGTAGTGAATACTCAATAAATGTTATCTATTGTTATAAAATGTGGTTAAGAATAATTATAGAGGCTGGGATTCTGGCTTCGTGGTAGCGTGCTTGCCTTGTATGAGTGGGACACTGGGGTTCGATTCTCAGTACCACATAAATAAATAAAATAAAGGTATTGCATCCATCTACAACTAACAAAAAATTTTTAAAAAAGAATTATAATAGTGTAGTATAATGGGAACATAAGGAAATGAGCAACTGGGAAAGGGAGTAGACAGCTCTAGTGGTTACTGAATATTGCAGGAAACTGGTATTGCTTTCCTTCACCAAATTAACCTATCAGTTCTACTCAACAGATAGAGCAATGATGTAAATGTTCCCTACTCGTATTGTTCAGTGTGGTAACTACTGGCCAATGTAGTTATTTAGCAATATGGCTATCGTGACCAAAAACCTGAATTTTAAGTTGTATTTAATTTTAATTTAAATAGCCATATGTAACTACTGGCTGCCTTATTGGATGGACCGTGTATGTTTATATAATAAGTAATATACAAACCAAAGAATGATACAATGGTTTATATTATTATCTGGGAACTGTCCTAATTGTTAGTATCAGTTATTTGTTTTACCGCATCCCATTTACCCTCAAACTTTCTGAATTCATTTATTTTGTAATCTTCTGTTCTGACTGAGTCAAATAAGGACATATCCACTTCAGGGTCTGCATTGGGGACCTTTCCTGCTGCCAGGACCAGATGGGTTACAGTGATACAAGTAGGTCATTGTTGGATGAAAGAAATATTATTTAGGACTGGGAATGTATCTCAATGGTAGAGCACTTGCCTAGCATTTCAAGGCTATGGGTTTAACCCTCAGAACTGCAAAAACAAAAATTAAAAAAGAAGATATAATCTCTGGAAGCTGGTGCTTAAAACAACAATAACAAAAAAGAATTGCTCTAAACTATCAAAATATTGGGTTATTTATTGGCTTCAGTTTTCTTCTTGTACATATTCTTCGGCCTGTATTTGCTCTTTGAACTTTATTTCTCCTTTAGTTGTACACTTGATTTTCAGTTATATAAAACTGTTTAGGTGGACAGTGCCTTAAGACAAGATTTGCCACCCTGTACTGTTAATAGTGAAAAAAAAAAAAGAATAACATTGTGAGGTCAGCTTTCTGAATATAGTTAATTCAAAAAGAGTTTTACCTAAAAAAAACAGGTAAATAGAGTCACAGATTAAAGCAAGGGCAGGACAGGAGTCCACGTTCCCAGGCTGTTGGGAACATATCGTCTTTTTTCTTCAGGATCTATGTTCTGGATTGCTGAAGGCATCTGTAGCCACTGCCCATCTGGCACACATTTTTTCAGGCTGTCAAGCTATATCTGATTTAGTAAAGTAAAATAATTAAAATTTTTTTTTAACCTGAGATATAGGAGAACTTTAAAATACTGACCTGAGAAAATCTAATTGCCTCTTGATTATTCCAATAGCTGCAACTTGACTGGATGGTTAAATGATGTGATATGATCTCTTTAGTATACCATTTAGTGTGGTTAAAATGTTTATGCATTCAACAGTCTACTGAGGGATACAAGTCTGTCTCAGAAGTCAGCTAGTCTATATCAGGTGTGGTGGCACACACCTGTAATCCCAGGAACTCAGAAGGCTGAGGCAAGAGGATCAAGTTCAAGACTAGTCTGAAGAACTTAGTTGAGATCCTGTCTCAAAAAAAAAAAAAAAAGAACTGGGGATATAGCTCAGTGGTAAAGGGTCCCAGGGTTCCATCCCCAAGCACTACAATAAGTAAGTAAAAGTTATCTAGCCTACACTGGGTCAAGTAGTGGAGAGATAGGGTGAAATAGTAGACCGAAGGTGAAGAATCCTGTTAGTATTGCTCTTCTGATTGCTATCTCCTTTTTTCTATCCAGGTTGTCACTGACAGAATATAAGTACTTTTTTTTCCCCTTTGGGAAATCTAAAACATTTAACTCATAATTTAGCCTGTTGGCTAAATGAATTAAACTATTGCCTGAAATCCTAATAAACATATGAAATAACAAAAAATATATAATTCAGATCCAAATAATCATTTACAGGGGCCAGAGAATTTAAGGGACTGTACATAAGGAAAGAAGTCTGGAAGAAGGAGAGGGACAAAGACAAATTGGTACTCAAGGTGAATTCTTCCTATTCTGTAGTTTGTAAGCTATTTTCCTAAGCCTTTCTCGTTCCAATAACCAGGGTTCATACTAGTCATTCTTCTAAGCCTCAGAGACTTGCTTCTCCAGGTCATACTCATAGCAGTCAACCAAAAGGGTGCTGTAAATACAGTAGCCAGAGTATTTCCCCAGGCTGGGAGAGAAATCAAGTTCATAATAGGCCCTGCCGTGGCTGGAGATTTTCTCCTTAGGACATAAGGATATTTTAGTGGCAGTGTTGGCAGATGATTTTTTATTAGACAGGCTGTCATTTTCTCTTTTCAGAAGCAGCATTTCATTTTTCTTGAGAAGGAAGAATTTCTTCTATTAAGAAGCTTGACTAAGGTGACCTACTTCTGTCTTTACTAAGCAGGCAAGTAAAAAGCAGTTTTACAAGGCTCTTTATTGGGGGTTTCTGTTTCTTTCACAGAGATTGAGACAGTGAAATTGGCCCGTTCTGTCTTCAGCAAACTACATGAGATTTGCTGCAGCTGGGTGAAAGACTTCCCTCTCCGCAGGAGACCCCAGCTTTACTATGAAACATCAATCCATGCCATCAAAAACATGCGCAGGAAAATGGAGGACAAACATGTCTGCATTCCTGACTTTAATATGCTCTTCAACTTAGAGGTAAAGGGTACTTCTGGAGAGTCAGTGACATTTAAAAATAACAAAAGGAACACCTTGGTGGTCCTGTTAGAAAAGAAGAATTAATTTATTTCTAATAGTATCTCTTATAGGTTAGAGTAAGATAAACTGCAAAGTAGCATAAATGTGCTTGCATTATATAACAGAAAAGGAACTATTTGTTATTTTGATTAAGTTCAAATCATTCAAAATTGGGATCACTGCTATTTTGAATAGATTTACATGATTCAAAATTGGGAAAATAAAATCTCTCCTATCCTTGTCTCTTATCCAGTTCCCCTCCATGAAGCAAGGAAAGTTACCAGTTTTTTGTGTAAGCTTCTAGAGCTGTTCTATAAACATATAAGTAAAAAATGAAACCGATACATTAATAAAGCTGTTTTTTTAGGGAAAATATTTCTACGATATAATCAAATACTATTTAATTCCCATAACACGTTACCATATGCAACACAAACATACGGAGTAAATTTAAACTGAGACAGTTTTTTGATTTTGTGTGATTTTTTTTTTTTTTAAGTCTTGGTCTCTGAGATGGGAAAGTAGTTGGAATTACATTTTACGAATTTCTGTGACTGACAAAGATCCATATGAGCCTTGTCAGCTTAATAACCATTTTCTTGATCACTTCCTCCTCTTTTTCTATTGAATGTATTATGTTAATGCAAACAGAGGTAGGTTTGTTTCCTTTGCCTGTCACTTGCCTCTCCTCTTCACTAAAGTCCATAACTTAAAAAATACAATGTAGTGATTTACACAAAGCACAGTATTTCCTTCCTTCAGCAGTTAAATAACTTTTAGTGACTGTCAAGGTCTAATCGACAGTGATGACTGGCTGGTAATTGGTGCTTATGAAGATATTAGCTGATATCTGTTTCCAATTCCATGCTCATGCAAACCTAACCCAAACCCGAGGTGATAAACAATGTTTTTATCATTATATCAACTTAAATATTATATTCTGATTTGAGCATCTTATTGCTAGTTTTTTTTTACTTGGTTGGTTTTTTATTTTGCCTCTAAATTTAAAACAGCCCAAAGGCCTAACTCAGAAAGGAACACCTTTTTAATTGTGAAACAAGCTTTGGGAGCTATTTGGTAACAAGTATTTAGGATTTTATGAATTTTCACAAATAGGATAATTTCACTTTTAATTATAAGGTAATAGAAATGCATAAAGGCCTTACCTTTTTTTTTTTTTTTTTTGGTACCAGGATTAAAATTGGGCACTCGGCCACTGAGACACATCCCCAGTCCTATATTTGTAGTTTATTTACAAACAGGGTCTCGCTGTGTTGCTTAGCACCTCACCATTGATGAGGCTGGCTGTGATCCTCCTGTCTCAGCCTCCTGAGCCGCTGGGATTACATGCATGTGCCACTGCACCTGGCAAGCCTTACCTTTATATTTTGTTTGACATGTATTTTTTTGTGGTACTGGGGATTGCATGTGCTAGCTGCATCCTGAGTTCTTGATTGATATGTTAATAATAAAAAATTAGAAGTAACCTAAATCATTCAAAGAAATGATAGTATCGATGCTCATAAGCTGTATAAATGACAAAAAGTACATACAATTTTATGTATACTATGATCCTAATTTTATTTTTTAAAAAATATATGTATAAGCTCAATGATATGGCTCTTGTCTAGCATGTGTGAGGCCCTGGGTTCGATCCCCAATACCACCATAAAAAAAAAAAAAAAGAATTTAAAATCATGTGGTAGGATTATAGGTGATAGTTTTTCATACTTCCTTTATATAAATAAAAAATATATATGTGGTGCTGAGAATCGAACCCAGTGCCTCACACATACTAGGCAAGTGCTTTGCCACTGAGCTACAACCACAGCCCCCATACTTCTTTATTTTCATAAATTATCATATTTATAAGGAAAATGTCAATAAATGTTTTCTAAAAAAGTATACACTACTTTCTAAAGAAATCCACTCAGCTCCCTTTTATTTCTTCCAGTGCCATACTGAGTTGTTTAAAAATGAGTATTGCTTTATAGACAGAAATTCTACACAAATGGTTTTTCAAGACAATTGTTTAGTCAGTCTTCAATGACCTTCTATATGGTGTTGTTTAAATTGCAGAATGAACTAATCATAATGAGTTTTAGACATAGATTGCTTTATGGACCTTCGTATTTGGTACTTTTATAAAAAAGAACTTTTTCAAAGCACAGATATACCCCGTTTTAATATTTCTTTCAAACTCAACTCTACCGAACATGAGAAAACAAGTGGGAAAATTATGATTTGCTTAAAAATCAATGACAGACCCTGAATTCCTATAAGAGTCCTAGACCCTAATGAAAGAGAAATGAACAGACTTGCAAATAAAAAACATACTTATTGTTAATCTAAAGGGGAGCTCAGGACTCAGTAAGATTTGAATGAATCATAGGTCCCCTAAGTCAGATAGATCTGAGATTTAAACACTTGAGTTAAAGATGAATAATTTTTTTTTAATTTTTTTTTTTAGAGAGAGTAGAGAGAGAGAGAGAGAGAGAGAGAATTTTTTTTTTTTAATATTTATTTTTTAGTTCTCGGCGGACACAACATCTTTGTTGGTATGTGGTGCTGAGGATCGAACCCGGGCCGCACGCATGCCAGGCGAGCTCGCTACCGCTTGAGCCACATCCCCAGCCCAAAGATGAATAATTAAACTACTTAGTGGTCAAAATGTAAATCTAGGATGAGGCTTTCTTTGTTAAGACAAAGCAAAAGGTTAGAAGAGCCTCCCCTGGCGGTTGAACTTTGTGAGAAAATGTGAAGCTAAATCTTAGTTCTTGGGGCAAGGCAAAGATGTCAGCTCCACAGGGCATTTGGGCATCTGATGTGGTTCAAGTTTGGTTAACTAACTAAGCTATTTATGAAAACTCGATCTGACCATGAATGATTATAAAGGAGACATTATAGTTTAGAACTTGTGTGTATATTTTCTAAACAACCTGAACATTAATTGGCCTTGTGCTGGAAGGCCAATTATTTCCTATTGTTCTCTGGCATTTTGAAAAAAGTACTCAATTCATCCTCATACCCTCTCTTCCACCCCTCACCAACTTGTAACAGCAATTTTGAAGCAAAGTATGTGGGTGGTTTCCATGGTACAAGACAACAACTTTCACAGAGAGGGCACTTCAGCCTGAGCTAATTGGGCATGATGTGTTCCAGTGCTCAGTGTGTAAACACAGATGTCCTAATTTTGCAGGTATTTCAGCAGTTGAAAAGGCATGATAAGAAAAGGAAAACCTTAAATCTGAATGACAAATGCCATAGAGAAGGAGGATGGGCAACAATGTTTCCTGGGGATTGATTCATTTGAACCACACTGTATATAATTCTTAACTGTTCTGTGTTTATCAACAGGATCAGGAAGAACAAGCTTACTTTGCAGTGTTTGATGGCCATGGGGGAGTAGATGCTGCCATTTACGCTTCCATTCACCTACATGTTAATTTAGTACGCCAAGAGGTATTTCCCCATGATCCTGCTGAGGCTCTGTGCCGGGCCTTCCGGGTCACTGATGAGCGGTTTGTGCAGAAGGCAGCTAGGGAGGTATGCCCTTTCCCATGAATTCCAGCTATGAATGTCCTAGCTGAACTCACCTTGTTCTATTTGGTTAAAAGGGCTATTTTGGACTTTTCTCTTTCTGGGCAGACATTATCTAAACTATATCTTCTTGACCCACGGTGCTGGATTCAGTTGTTCTGAATCTAATTCCCTCTTCAGGAATAGTTTAGTGGGGTATAATGACATACCCTATAGAAACAATCAAGCTATAATTTTCTGAATTCATTCATTGCTGGATTTGGCAAGCGATTTTTTTCAGTTGTCGATGGACCTTTATTTTATTTATTTATATGTGGTGCTGAGAATCAAACCCAGTGCCTCACCCATGCTAAGCAAGCACTCTTCCACTGAGCCACAACTCCAGCCCCTGGCAGGAGAGTTTTATCTTTCCTTTCTTTCCTATCGTCTGTCAGGTTCATATCAGGACCAAAAAGCTCTCTGAGCTTTATTGCTGAGAAGATCTGGATATGGTGAATATAAAACAATGGTTTTAAAAAAGAAAGAGAAACTAGAATTACTTCCGTACGTTTGGATCTAAATGTGTAGGCAGTGTTTTGCTGTGTGTCTCTTGGAAAATTTTTTTGAAGAGGATAAATCCTTAGATGATCCTTGATCTGATCTGATCTTAGCAGGAAGAAAAGTCAGGCTCATGTCCTAAGGTTAATCAGATCTATTTTTTATTGTGAATGAAATACAGAGGCTCTAATGTATTAAGCTCTAAAAGTAAAAACTTTTAAGTATCATTCTGGCACGTAAGGATAGTATTCTATATTGGACTCCTAACTGGGGGCCAACTACCTTCTATTTTTTTAAACTAATTACACAAAAATACCACTCCTGTCACGTGACTTAAACATTAACTCTTGTGGGGAGATCAGGGTAATCATTTAATCCATTTCTTTAATCTTACAGTTATGCTGCAAAGCAATAGTGGGTCTCAGAATTCATGAATCAATAATTCAAAACTCTTTGTATTAAGCAAGAGAAATATTATGTATTTTTATACCCACCCTCAAGTTTTAATTTATATGAAAATCCAACAACAGTAACTGCTTGGGTGTACACACAGATGTGCAGCTGGAAAAACAACAGTTAACAGTTAACCTCATATCCTCCCAGTCTCTTGAGGACTGGCACTGTGCGGCTCTGCCTCTCTTGAAGCTGCTGGCTCTTAACATTCTGAACAAATTGCTTTGTCTTTTTCATCCTCTAGTCTATTCCTTTTCTTCTGTCTTATAAAAATTATGGCCATATTTATTCCCCTCTCTTTTTTTTGACCATGTTTACCTAATTTGTCAATGGTCCTAGCATCTCAGTTTTACCGATAGATCTCTCCAATAATTTATAAATTGTCCCACTAGTCACTTTTCTCCTTGTGCTTCCATGTGCTGCTAACTGCTGGGAAAAAGTAGCTATTCCTACTGTGAAGCAGCCCAGCCTCCTGTTCATTCCAGGGCATATGCATTGAAGTGTCTTTATCATGTGTTCCAGAGGGCTGAGTTGGTGAACATTCTGTGTGGGAAGATATTTTATCAGTGGGTGAGGATTTATAACAAACTTTCCCTATATAAGGAAGTTGTTTTTCTCATTGGATATAAGGAGCCCTTTACCACCCCTGACGCATTGGTTCTAATTTAGGCCAGGTCCTTAGTAACAGAAAGTCATGCTCATTTGGTGGTGACTCATGTCAAATGGAGATATCATTTTAGTATCTTAGGATCGAGGGTTTTAAGTATAATTGTAGATATTGCAGTGAAATTCCAGGCTATTACTCTTTATGCAATGTTTCAAAAACAAAGGCCCCTAAAAATATTGTAGACACATTAAAAACAATGTTACCCCCAAAGGTATAAGCACCTTAATACTTCAGGGAATGTATGCTATCTCTTGGCTCCTTATCTTGGGACTTTGTATAGCTGAACATATAGTAGGTCAATAATGAAACAGAGACTAGAATATGGAAATCTTTAAGGCTTGATATAGTGGATTTAGCAATGTACTGGAAGGAAAAAGAATTTCACCTCTGTTTTGTGTACTAAAATTACCTGCTCTCAGGACAAGTCACATAACCCAAACAGTTTTTTTAAAAATCTGTATTTAAAATGGAATTAATCACCCCCTATCTTGCATATTATACATCAGGTAGATTTGTGTATGTGGTTAATAAGACAAACATGCATATAAAAATGCACGGAAAAACATGAGTTGCTATGTATTTGTGAAACTGCCTAATAGTCTACCTTCCAAATGAATAGTTCAATTATAAATTGTTTCTCAATGAAAATTTGGTGTCTATTTTCATTGACTCTAGTTTTATCTAAACTATTTTCAGAGCTTAAGATGTGGGACCACAGGAGTGGTGACTTTTATCAGAGGCAACATGCTACATGTGGCCTGGGTGGGTGATTCCCAGGTAATGCTTGTGAGAAAGGGCCAAGCTGTTGAACTAATGAAACCACACAAACCAGACAGAGAGGTACGTATGGTTTGTTCTCTTGGAGCACATGTCATAGAGGCAGTTTTCTAGTTATTAATTAGGATTCACTCAATTATTATAATTATTGCCAGTAATCTCAGCAGTTGTGCCTATCTTCCACAAGAGAAGCTTTTCAGGAAGCTGATGAGTATTTAAACTGTTAACTATTAAAGTAGATGAATCAATCCTGAATATCCAGTAAGCTTTTTTTTATTGCTTTGCTCTTTAGGATGAAAAACAGCGAATTGAGGCCCTTGGAGGTTGTGTAGTCTGGTTTGGTGCCTGGAGGGTGAATGGAAGTCTGTCAGTCTCCAGAGCTATAGGTAGGAAAAAAAAAATTAATTTTGTTTCTCCTCTTCTAGCTTACTGTCTTATATTATCTCTGATCTGAGGAAACTGGAGATAATAATTTATATTATCAGTGTTTATATGTGTAAAATAATAATTGCCAGTTGCTTTTTAATTATTTGATTCAGTTAAACCTGATTGTAAACTTAAATCCCATTATAAAATGGGGACCATATCAAGAAATTCAAAGCATGAATTCAGCCAGGTGTGGTGGTGCACACTTATAATCCCAGAAACTCTAGAGGCTGAGGCAGAAAAATCACAAGGCCAGCCTAAGCTACTTAGTGAGACCCTATCTCAAAAATAAAAATGGGCTGGGGATATAGCTCAGTGGTATAGTGCCTCTGGGTTCAATCCCCAGTGCAAACAAAAACACAAACAAAACAACAAAAAACCCCTAGGTTCTATCTGTTTATTGCTTTTTCCTTTAAATAGAAGCCTTTAATTGTTAGTGTACAAATCTGCCTAAAATCACAATGATCCTCATTTCATTCCATTTTGGTCATATTTAACCAGTATTTTCCAGAGAATGGAAAGCTTTACATTTATTTATTTATTTGTTTATTTTAAGAGAGAATTTTTTAATATTTATTTTTTAGTTTTTGGTGGACACATCTTTATTTTATTTTTTTTATGTGGTGCCGAGGATCGAACTCAGTGCCCTGTGCATGTCAGACGAGTGCACTACCGCTTGAGCCACATCCCAGCCCACCCATATTTATTTTGTTTATACCTTTACATTTTTTTCAGTTAATTTAAAAATCACATAAATAACAGAATTCATGGGGAAAACATTGTACTTTTTATGTGAAAACCATTTTCCAAACATGGAATATAGTAATTTTTCAGATAACACTGAGGTTTTAAAGAATCTAAATCCTAGGACTTAAATTGTTTAAAAAAGGGTAGAAGTAAATGGAACTGTCTAAAACAAATTAAACAGCTGATTGGGCAAAATGTACAAGTGTAAGTTCAAAGAACTAAGCTGGGGGCTGGGGATATAGCTCAGTTTGAAGAGTGCTTGCTTTGCATGCACAAGGCCCTGGGTTCAATCCCCAGCACCAAAAAAAAAAAAAAAAAAAAAAAAAAAGCTGTTTCCATCTTTGTCTTACTTTGGGCCCTGGGTTTTTTATTTTAGGCTTGTGGTTTACCTTTACTTCTCAGTTTTTAGAAGAGAATATATCAAGATGCATCTACATGGATGATATATATACTGCAATTTTTAGTCTCTGCCTCCCTAAGACATGAAGTAATTGGATATAGAGTTAATATGGATAGAGTTCACATCTAATCCCTGAACTTAGTTATTACCACCCAAAAATTTCATAACAGTAAGAAAATCTGAAACGATTGATTTAGTTTCACCACTGATTTGAGTTCTTCCCACTCTTTAGGAAGGTGCTGGCAAGCTGTGAAGTGGCCCAAATATGAGCAGCAGAAGGCTGAAAGAGAAATAGAGCTAAAAGATTCTACAAATACCTCCTGAAAAACTGAGAGTTACTTTTACCTTATAATGGGGGAGTTAATAAGACCTCTGGAATAAGGCCAAAATTCTCATTTCTAAAATACACTCCTATATAGAATTATTTTTGACAACTGTAACCAAAGGTGGCTTCTTGATTTTGCCTTTGTCAGAAGATTGAGGGGTATCTTTAGTGCTTGTTATAGAACCGATATACTAGAGAGGATACCTGCCCTTTCTTAATTCTAAAAATAAAACACAAGATGAAACTAAAGTAGGGGAAGAGTGTCCTTGACTAAATGACGATCTAAGAAGGTAAACGTCATGGAGGAAGTGACTTTTGAGTTGGATGGAGGGTAGGGTTTAGGAAAGGAAATCCCAGGTACAGAGAGGACTATAAATACCTGGGAGTTTGAAAGGGCATGATGGGTTTTAAGAATAGCAACAAACACAGGAGACGGGAGAGCGGTAAAAGATTAGAAGTGTTGTTGCCAAATGTGAAGGGCTTTATAGCCGAGGCTAAGTAGTCTGGACTCTACCAGGAGAATAAGCAGAGGGGCCACATGATCAGGTTTTTATTAGAGCCTAGCAGGGAAGTCACTCAGGAGGCTGAGGATATGGAGGAGGGAGACAGACTGGGAGGCTGTGGGGAAGAGGAAAGCTAATTTCCAGGATTCTGCTTGTGACTGGAAAGATAGAACATTTGTTAAAAGCAGCAGTTTGGTGGTGGGGATAAACAGATAATGAGTTTGGATACATTTTATATTATAGGTAACTATGGGGATAACTCGGATGAGAATTAGTATGCAGTTAGAAATACAGATCCGGAGTTTAGCTGAGAGTTCTAAGTTGGAGATAGAGCTTTGGGAACTCATCCCATTTTAAGTGATGATATTAACAATCACTGTCATTGTATAAATACAAATAGCTTAAACTATAGGCATGGATGACACTGTCCAAGAAATATATGTTGTGTGAAGACCCCAAGATAAGGCTCATTACTGAAGGTAGAATTGCATGGTCAGGTTTCCTGGGTTTGTATCTTGACTGCTACTTTACAACCTGTGGATCTTGGAAAATTTCTGTATCTATCTGCTCCTTTGTAAAATGTCAATAATTAAATAATACCTAGCTCCTGACATTTTTATATTGAATGATGTAGCACAGGCACCATACTTAGAACCAGCCTGGCACATTCTTAGCATACAGTGATTGTTAGCACTGTTGTTAACAACTCAGTGAAGACAATCAAGAAGTGAACAGAGACATAAGTAGGATATTAGAGATGCTAGAAAAAGATGATTTCTACAAGATAGCAGTCAGCAGTGTCAAGTACTGTAGAGGTCAAGTGAGAAGTGAGTTTAAAAATGATCTGGATTTAATATTTGAAAATAATTGGTGATATCTGAAAAAAAAAGTTTAGATTGGTAGGTGGAAAAACTTATCATCAGGTTCAAAAAACAATCAGGGAAGGGGAAACAGGCAAAGATTTCAAGGGAGCCACTACAGATCTAGTTACTTGGGCAGTTTGATAGTGAGCGGGGAGATAAGAAACAGTGTGGTGGCTTGAGGGGTGAAACTGATTTGGGAAGGGATGCTGCCACTGCTTCTGTTTTTAGGATGAAGACATTTTAGATTTGAGCCTGTTCATAGGGGGAAAAAAAAAGAGTAAACAGAGGAGAAAGTAAAAATGAGAAAGTAAGTAGCCAGAAACCTAGGGAGGCAACACCAGCACACAGGAAGGAGAAGGAGACTTCTGACTCTGAGAAAATGGTAGTGGAGATAGGTGAATCTCTTGCTCAGGAGGCTGAGGCAGGAGAATTGCAAATTCCAAGCCAGCCTCAGCCACTTACTGAGGCCATCTCAAGATTTAAAAAGGGCTGGGTATGTGGCTAAGTGTCCCTGGGTTCAATCCATGGGATCAAAAAATGAAAAGAAAAAAAAAGTCCATCTATCAAAATCCAGTAGCTTATTGGATTTATGGAATTGAAGAATCTGAGAAAGATTTTGAAAACTCATAGAATAAAACAAGGGCTAAATAAGGAGGGAAAAGTGAAAGTGCTAAGGAGCAGGGTTTACGTCTACTTAGAAAATAAACGATAAGCTTTTCTATTGTTTCTCTCTATGAGCCCTTCAGATTTATGATCCAAAGTTGACAGAGGCACGGTATGTTTCCTAGCAGATGGAGAGGTTTGAAGACAAAGGATGTTGTCATTTCTACCATGAGATGGATGTTCATGCCCTCCTACCAAATTTGGGGGCGAAATGTCATGAATTTGACACCCAACAGTAGAGCAGGTGAAAATCCAGAATTTTGGCAGCATTTTCTCTGTGCAAATCTTTGTATGTTCTGTTCCAAACTAACAGTTGCAGTAGTCTTTTAATTGTAGTACTAAAACAAGATTTTGGGGAACAGTTTGACTCAGATCACATTTATTTTTAGAGGTGGAATTTTAAAAAATCATGGAAATTCAGTCAGGTGCAGTGGAGAAATTAAGTGTACTAGTGAAGGACAGTGAAAACAATGACTGGAAATCTCAATTAGCTCTTAACAGGCAATACAGTAAACAAGTGAAACTGGCTGGGCGCAGTGGTACATGCCTATATTCCCAGTGGCTTGGAAGGCTGAGGCAGGAGGATCTCAAGTTCAAGGCCAGCCTCAGTACCAAAAAAAAAAAAAAAAAAAGAAAAGTGAAACTGGTAAAATCAAAACCGTGCTTGAGAAAGATGTTTTTGACTATACTGTAAAGAAATAATGGAGAAGAGCCATGACATGGAGTAGGATGTGAGGGAGTTACACACTGGAGTCTAGAAGTGGTGAAGCTGAGCATTTATAAGATAAAAAGACTAGGATCTTATTTTAAGTAATTTGTCTGTTTTTCTTATATCCAGCCATGCCACTACTGGACAGGTAGAGCATATTGACTACATTGGTTCCAGGAGTCATCCACGAGGTTTTTGTTGTACTTTCTGGACCTACTTAAGGATTAAACAAAAATGTAAAATGTTGGAAAGGAATCTTTTTGAGCAAGAGAGAACCTATAACAGATATGAGGAACAATGAATACATAGCCAGGTCACTTAAGTATAGTTATCTTCATTTTATCTTCCCCTAGTCAGAAAGTTTATTCTAGTGCAATGGAAAAGACAGTAATTAATGAGTTGTATAGGTAATAATTGGAAGAGCTAGAATTTGGAGCCAGGCATTGGTGGTGTTCTTAACCACTAAGTTATGTGCCACTCCTTTTTCTAGCGCTGAGAGGTTGAGGACACCAGCTAGGCTCTAAACTATAGAAAAACAACAAACGTAAACAATGAATGGAGCTGGCTAGTGCTCTAAACCTCAAAGTTCCAAAGGCTTCTTTTTTGTGGTACTGAGGATTGAACCTAGGGGCTCTACCACTGAGCTACATCCCTAGCCCTTTTTATTTTGAGAGAGGGTGTAACTAAAGTTATAGAATCTGGCCTTAAAACTTGAGATCCTCCTACCTCAGCCTCCTGAGTAGCTGGGATTACAGGCGTGCATCACCATGCCCAGCACCAAAGACTATGTAGGTGATCTCAGTAATATGGTGATAGAAACATGGGCCCAAGGTCTCTAGTTTATCTATGTACACATTACTCCCCAACATTTACCTGTGTCTTTGCTTATGCTATTCCCACAAGCAAGGGGGGAAAAATGCCTAGTGATAACTAACATATTCTTCAAGGCTTAGCTCAAAATTCATTCTGTGAGTAAATGAACTAAGCAAGGCAAGAAAGGAAGGCCCAGTAGGGCCTTGGGGACTGGGGGCGGTGCATAGTGTCACAGTTGTTAAGAAGTAGGGGGATTAACAATAAAAATAGAGGGGGGTAATCAGAGATATATGAAGAAAGCAAGAACATGGTAATTTGAAGAGAAAAATGGTTGTATATTTTGTGTGTGTTCTCTGGAAGTCAAATAAAGCAGCATTACAAAGTAGAAATCCAGGCGGACTTGGAACCAGGAGACATGCATTCAGGTTCCCTGTGTGAGGCCTGGCTTGAGGGAGCCACACTTGAATTTCAAAATCCCTTGTAACTCAGACCTTTCTCTATGCTCACAACATGAAGCTATTTATTGATTTATAAATAAGAATAGAACAAAAATTGTTTAATGAAGAGAATGATCAGAACTTTGGTTTTATTTTTTTCACTGTAGACTTGTTTTTCAAGTCACAGTTTAATTAAACCTAACCATCAGTAAAAAACTGATCTACTAAGTCAACAAGGACTGAATTTCTCAGTACAGCAACAAACTTAGATTTGATATTAGTTGCTGCCATACTCAGCAAATCCTAAATAATAGCCAGAACACAAGATTCAGAGTATAAACTAGATAAGGAATGAAGCTCAATGACTGGCAAATTTTTAACTGGGATGAAACCATAAGCAGAATCTGATTAACAGAAATTTTTATCTAAAATTATTTGATAAATTCTTTTCATTAAATCTCAGAGGGTGCTGCATATGGTGACATACCTGCAATCCCAGTGACTGGGGTGGCTGATGGAGGAGGATCTCAAGTTCAAAGCCAGCCTCAGCAATTTAGTGAGACCCTCTCTCAAAATTAAAAAGGGCTGGGGACATTGTTCAGTTGTAAAGCATCCTGGGTTCAAGACACTTTTTAGCCATTGTTTTCCATCTTTTGCTTTCCTTATACCTCCCCTGTCCTCTTTCTATTAAAAAAAATATGATCAGATGTCTGCTTTCTGATGGTCCCACTTTTTAATTCCCACAGGAGATGCTGAACACAAGCCATATATCTGTGGGGATGCAGATTCCGCCTCTACTGTTTTGGATGGGACAGAAGACTACCTCATTCTGGCCTGTGATGGCTTCTATGATACTGTGAACCCTGATGAGGCAGTGAAAGTTGTGTCTGACCACCTGAAAGAGAATAATGGAGACAGCAGTATGGTTGCCCACAAATTAGTGGCATCAGCTCGTGATGCTGGGTCAAGTGATAACATCACTGTTATTGTGGTATTCCTGAGGGACATGAACAAAGCTGTAAATGTTAGTGAGGAATCAGATTGGACAGAGAACTCTTTTCAAGGAGGGCAAGAAGATGGTGGGGATGATAAGGAGAATCATGGAGAGTGCAAACGCCCTTGGCCTCAGCACCAGTGCTCAGCACCAGCCGATCTAGGCTATGATGGGCGTGTGGATTCATTCACTGATAGAACTAGTCTGAGCCCAGGGTCCCAAATCAACGTGCTGGAAGACCCAGGCTACCTAGATCTCACACAAATAGAAGCAACCAAACCTCACAGTGCCCAGATTTTGCCATCAGTTGAGATGTTTGGTCTTGGTGCACCAAAGCAAGCAAATCTTATTAATGAGCTAATAATGAAGGAAAAATCAGTTCGATCATCATTGCCTGAACGGAATGGTGCTGGAGAGTTTCCAGGGCAGCAGATACACAGAATGGAGAGCTTGGCTCTTGTCTGTTCTGGGTTGGAAAATGAACAGTTCAAATACCTGGGAAAAAGAGTTTCTAGATTGTATTATTTACGCCACTACTACTTCAAGAGGTGGCACGGATTCAGGTTCAATCCAAAGTTTTATTCATTTCTCTCTGCTCGAGAGCCTTCCCACAAAATGGGCATCAGCTTGTCCACACTTATTCGAAGTGGGAAGAGAAATAGGATGTTAAGAAGTTATGTGCCATGGAGGGAAAATAGTTGGAAAGGGTATAGTGAAAATACAATGAGAAAGGTCAGAAAGGGTAATGATATTCCATATGCAGATCTTCTCTGGAGCCATAAAATATAATACATTTTCTTTACAGTAGGCTAGCTAGCTATCCCTCAATTAAAAACAACACTATCAGAGTAGAAACAAGGTAGACATTTCTAAACACATGTGCTTCAGTATGAATCCATGGATGGCTCAATTCTTAAATGTAAATAGATCTCTAGGAAACTCAAATTACAGTGTTTTCAATCTAAAAAAAAGTATTGGCGGTTTCACTAGCAAAATTATACAACTGGTCCCTGTGATGTGTCTCTACACCTACATACGTCCCCTCTCCAGCACCCCTTCACGTCACTAGTGGAAACTTGAAAGTTATTTCAGTCAGGATATATTGAAATATATAGTGTTGAATCTCAACTCAGTTGAAATCTGGTCTGATGTGCCTAATCTACTTACAGAGAACAATGAAGAACTAAATTGGGAACCATCCCTCAAGATCCTGGGGACTAAGAAAGATCCCCCCAACCTTTTTTTTTGGGGGGGGGGGGCAGGTGAAAGGCTAAAAGCCATATGGGTTTTAACTGGTAATGATGAAAGTGGAAAACTAGTGTAAAAGTGTCATATTCTCAGGCTTGTGAGGCAGTATACAAAGATTTATTGACTTTTTTTTTTCTCTGTAACATAAAACATTTTGAATCAAATATTTCCTAGGGCAGCAGTTACTTGGGAGTTTCATAACCTGTTATGGTGCTTTTGGTGGAATTTTTATTTGTCATTTTATGAGACCACTGTCAGCTGGTTTTAATCTATGATGCTAATGTGTTTTCACTGTACCTCATCTCAGGAATAAAACTGGTTTAATAGAGATGATGTCAGGTACAAACATACACAAGAATCAAAATGCCATTTAAAAAGAAAGTTAAATACCATTTTTTTTGAAGTTCACACATAGCAAAGATATGTACTAATATAATATATAAAAAGTGGCTTTGGAGAATGAAAAATGCCCATTTTAACTTCTCTAATATTGTTTTTCCCAAGGGAATGAAGTAATTGGTATGCAGGAGGCTGAAAGTACTGCCTAAAGTGAACACAGATGCCAAATGCAAAGGAAAATGCAGATTACTGAGCCAGGTCTGTGTAGTTACAATTGGAAGATATGAGCCAATAGAAACAAGGTACATGCAACTTCATACTGCAGGGACAGGATGTGTGCTTATTTCAATATTTATTTCTATTTGACAATTTTGCTATTTCTGCAGTTTTAAGCCAGTAAAAGACAGCACCCTCTTATTCTCTCAGAACCATGGAGTCCCCCAGTTGCCCTTCCCTAGTTGACTAGGGACCAGCCATGCCCACAGAAAGGAGTAGCCCTGCTATACTGACTGATCGCTCATGCAAGCCGGATGTACTAACTGTCCACCATCTAATCATATTTTTACATGCTGATACAATTGGTTTATGTTCCCTAGACCCAGGGAGTAGGACTAAAATTCCATAACATAGATGAGAAGACACAGATGACTGTAGCATATTACAGGGGCCAGTATAGCTATATCAAGTAATTAAAAAAAAAAAAACACTTTAGCAACAATCAGATTGTTAATCTACAGACTTTATTTTTTAAAATTTGGATGTTAAGTAGAGATTTTCATTATTTGTTTTCTCTTGACTTTGAAGTAATTTATTCTTTCCTCAGTCTTGTGACACATGGTTGAAAAGGAGAGAATAAGTAACGTCTCCAGCTATATATATTACAAATTTTCATCATTCTGATGCTTTGCCCCATACATGTACCTCACTTATATCATTTTCTGAAGCCTAGATCATGTTGACAACCCTTCAGATGCAGTCTCAGTTTCAAATCAGATTATCTAAGGAAACAAAACACAGGCAGCAGAATATTGGTTTACATTATAGTCCAAAATGCCTTTTTTTAAAAGAACTTTCTATAGTTGTCTCTTTTGGTCAGATTTGGCAAAAGGGAAGAAGTTACAATGATAAATAAGCTTTTTTAGTGAGGAAAAAGATGGTTGGATGGAACTGGGACAAACAGACACATTTTTAAAGGTCTGGGTTTTGTAGGTCTGACTATATAGCAGTGTTAACTCCATTTCTCATATCATTAGCTCTCTCTAGAAAACAGAAAAGTAGTTCTAGTGTGGTCAATAAACCAATATTGTAAAAATTAGCAACTATTCATTTGTTCACAATACACGTAATCATAGGGTAGTTAGGTACCATTTGTAAGGTAAGTCCTTTAAAATTCTATAACACATATTATTAAAGTAGTGGTTATTGGTCTGATATATGCTGCTCTTGGTTCCATACAGTAGATAAAAAGCAGTGCTTTGTGAAATGCAGTGTTAATATTAATGCCACTGGTGATAGAAAGTAGCTCCCTTCAGTTCAAATCCTGTGCCCTTATTTGCTGCTTGCTAACGTAAGCAATAAGTAACCCTCTAACTAATGGTATCTACACATTTCTGTAACTTGTATTTAATGATGGTGTATCTGGTGATTGTAAAAATAATAGATATAAAAGTATAATATACTATAACAGTTAATGCTGAGGTATAGTCTGAATTATGTGTTTTGTACCTTTACTCATCGTGTAATTTAGTGGTGGTGAACGTTCTACACTCAATCCATAAAGAGTGGCAGTATCCCTTTTTCAACTTACCATGATCTGCATCAATTTGTTTGCCTGCTAAACAAGTTTTGTTAGAATAGGAAATAGTAAAAACAAAACAAATATAAACAAGAAAAGTGTAGTACTGGTTAGGGAAACAGACTTCAAGTCACCATCTGAAGTTATTATAAACTCCTTGTACATTCACTGTGAGTTTCAAGGGGCGTCAGTCCCTAATTTAAAGGTTTCCTTTTTCACTTTCTAGATGTGTACTTTTGAGGGATATCTGAGGTTAGGCAACATTACAGCACCAAATACTTGGGGCTATTAATCCCATTTAGGTCTGTACTACAGGGGTCAGGTAGAAACACATGTATATACCTTTTCTTTACCTAGAAGTGCCATCCATTGTCCTTGAAATACAGCGACTAGAGTTCCTATTACATTTAATTTTAAGTCGGAGGCTCCTTGAAAGTTAACACCTTAACCAAGGACAATGTCAATCATGTCAATGTCAACACTGAGTCTAATTCTGACCACATTTATAGTGGTATAGCATCAATACTGCATTTTCATGACAACCACACTCCATTGTTGGAACACTGTGCCAGTAAGAAGTACAACATCCAATGGGCAGATGAAAATGACCCATTTTCAGATAAGACTGCTGTGGTCAAGTACTTCTTTCCCCAAGTACTTGCCGAGAATTTGTGAGAAAATGATCTCAATAATTTTTTGTGTGGTGCTGGGGATTGAACCCAGGGCCTTGTACATGAGAGGCAAGCACTCTGCCAACTGAGCTACATCCCCAGCCCTCAATTATTTTAATTTTTAAAAATTTGTTCACTCAATGAGCATTTTCAAGCCATAGAAGGGGAGATACCACAATTTAGTTCACACCTTATCATGGGACAAATTTTTCTTTGGATCATAAATTAGCATGACCTGTGAAAAGATTAAATACTGCCAGTATTACAACACAGCTATCTTCCAGACATATGGTACTGTACTGAAAAAATAATTACTTCCTCCAGCAGCATTTTATGTATTCTGAAGACTATATTTATTCTACTAATTAGAAAAAAAAAGAAATAGGACAGGGAACTCCAGACTGATATAGCAGTTACTATTGAAAAGGAAATACTTCAAATTAACTTTGATGTATTAAATAATCCAGATACATCATTGTTAACTCTCTAGGTGCTCTTTGGTGAGAGACAGGCTTTCTCTTGTTCATGTCAAAGAATTCTTTATGGAGTGAAGTGAATATTTCTTATCAAGTAAATTTATCAATTTACAAACCTGCTGTACAGATCACTTTTGAGTTCAGTTGTAATCATGAGTGATCCTTCATATTTTATTTATTCAAACTGTTCATTCAGGTAAAGAATATGTTTGAAATTTTGCCAATATCTTAATAAAACCCAGCAATTTAAAATCACTAAGTCATTTGTCTTTTTTTTCTTTAAAAGAAAGCTAAATTATTTAAATTATTTAATACTTAAATTACACAAATTGGGGTTTGGGGGAAAGCCTTAATTAGGGACATTAACAGTGGAGTTAGTGACTCAAAACTTCCAAAAGAATTCATTCTTTTTCGGAATGGGGAACAAATTTGCGTGTTATCCTTGTGTGGTGTAGTTTCAATGTCAGTGTATGTTCACCCAACCACTACAGCCAAACACTCAAATTTTCCTTTTGAAACTAAATGGGCATGGGCAAAGTGAAGCAAAAGAATCTAATGAGTTATTCGGTTCAATGTCTTTATGGAGGTTTTCTGTAATAACAGGACAAATGTGGGGGTTCAACTGCATCTTGGAACTAACCCCCCTAAACCTAGTTAACACATTGTGAAATTTGAAAGCCTTAATGGTGAGAACACTTAATTTCCTAAATTAACTCAGTCCTTAGCATGACTTCATGTACAGAAAAAAAAATTTTTGAAAGGATACTTGAAGGGGTTTGTTTGAAATCTCTCTTTGAAACAACACACTGCCAGATATAAGACATAATAAAATCATTTGAACTTAGTGGAAAGAATCACAGCTCAGAAGGAGAGAAGATGCTTAGCATGCCATAGCACCGTTAAAAAAAAAAAAAAAAATGGGGAGCTGGGTTTGTAGCTCAGTGGTAAAATGCTTGCTTAGCACAGGTGAGGTCCTGGGTTATATCTTCAACACCTCATAAAAACAAAATAAAGGTTAAATGAAAAAAAAATTCTGGATAGTTTTTTGGTTTTTTTGGTGTTGGGGATTAAAACCAGGGCCTTTTTTTGCACGCTAAGTACACTCTATACCACTACACTCCCAGCCCCACGCCATCTATTATCTTAGTTTTTACTAAACTGAACTGTACTTCAAAAAAATGGGTTTCTTTCCCAAGACTCAAAAAAAAAAAAAAAGTGCTTTTCACTGAGCAGCTTGGTTTGGCTAGCCTCTCATGCCAAGCTGAAGGATTCAGCTCCAGTCATGGAACCTCCAGGTAAGATGTGCCCCTACCCTCATGGTGCAAGCAGGGCCCCTCATAGGTTCTAATTCTTCTGATCCTGATTTAGAACCAGGGAAACGGATGCGAAAAATGTCCAGAATGATTCACATTTAGAGAAACAATTTTCCAAATGAGTAGATGGACAGATGAAAAAGTCCCTGCCAGTCTTTACTCGGGATGACATTTGCTAGAGCATAAGGGCTGAGCAACTAAGCCAAGCAGAGTTGTAATAGACTAATCAAGAAGAATAAAACAGTGAGAGACAAGCCCAGGGAGCAGCCCTTTCAAAAGGACATTAGGAGACATTACCAGTGCTGCAGGACTTGGGCCAGCACTCTAGCTGGGCAGAGCAGGAACAGAAGGAGCAGTCACTATAAATGTGTCTGATCTGTTCTAAGAAACAGCTCAGTCCATAATATGTGTCTCAAACTATAGATGGCTGATGTTACCATGTTCTCTTAGGCCTCCCGATTAGAGTTTTAAAACTTCTATAAATCCGGACTAAAAGTATATGCTCTTGGAGTTTTCTATTTTCCAAACATACTTTTTTCCTTTTTTATTTTTGGTATCCAGGGATACCTGACCACGCCACATCCCCAGCCCTTTTTATGTTTTATTAGCGAGACCCTAAGGCTGGCATTGAACTTGCAATCCTGCCTCAGCCTCCCATGCCCCTGGTATTATAGATGTGCACTACTATGCTCGGCACCCTATTTTCTAAACTTTTAACAAATCACCTCTTTAATTTAAATTTAAAAAGAATTTGGATAAAAATGGCCTGTTTTCGAATTACAGTTTTAAAATTAAAATGTCTTTACTTCAACATGTACTTCACCTTTTTTTTTTTTTTTTAAAATACCTACTTTCAGCTTCTGCTCTGATGTAGAGCTAGAAGGAACAACACTGCTTCCATTCCTACAATGAAAAACAGCCAGATTAACTGCAAATTATGACTCTTTGAACATTGGAAAATTGAGGTTGAAGAATAACCAACTGGCCTAAAGTTGACAGGCTCTTACAGGGGCAGTGGAGCACTAGTTTCCCTAGGGTAGCTATGAGCAGACTCTGGAAAAAACAGCTAACGTGACAACTGGTAAAGGCAGAGTATGGGCTGGAAAGAGAGTGGAGTCCTGGGGGCCTAGAGAAAAAGCATTCTCTTCAGGCTTTTTCTTCACAAACTCTACTAAGTGTTCACAGAAAAAAGACTGGAAAGAGCCCTAATAAGAGTTAACTGTGGTGCAGACCCAAAAGAGGTATACAACAACCTTGTGGAAAGGTTCAGATCTGTCCCACTATCTCCTCTATGAAACAGAAGTGCTCTTCTTTTGGAGGAGGAAAGACTGCTTTACTTAGGGCACTGGTGGCTAGTTCCTGGAGGTGAGGGAAGGCAACAGGGTAGGGACAGGAATGTCATTGGGCCTACAACTAGCTGGGAAGGGGCAAGTAAACTGAAAAGGCCCTGTCGGTCCAAACCTAGTGTCTAAAACTGCAGCTTAATCTGAGAATGTCAGCCCCAGTCAGTCTTCAAATAACAGCACAATATTTCTGGTAGAAGGATGAGAGATCACCAAAAGCATAAAGGAGCTAGAGGTTTAGCTCAGTAGTAAAGCATGTGCTTAACATATGCAAAGTGCTAGACTTGAACCTTATAGCCCCCAACAAAAACAGACCCTCTGTAAGGGTACAAATAGAAGTTATATGCTTAGGGGAGAGACTGCCCTGCCAATTCAACCCCCATCAGCAAAACCAGATATTGCAATAGGAACCTGAAATAATCACTAGGGTCAATCATAGCAACAGCAAGCCTTGAGCCAAACTCCTAACTAGATAATCTCTGCAATGAAGGTCTAAGCAGCAGAAAAGGCCTGCTCACTTTCAGTCATAAATATCCACAAAGCATCTAATCTTCTGTTTAACATGGATTGCTTTTAACAAAATACACTGAGGCATGTGAAAAGGCAAGGAAAAATTGCACTTGGAAGAGATGAAGCAATCATTAGAAACCAGACAAATATAACAGGCATTTTGGAACTGAGTTTGTTTTTGTTTTTAAGGCCAGTGCTAGGAAGCAAACCCAGGGCCTTGCACATGCTAGGCAATGCTCCAGTTCTGAGCTATACCCCTAGCTCGAGCAAGAATTTTAATTAAATTTGATTAATGTTAAGGAGGGCAGTGGCCAACATGTAAGATTATGTGTGTGATGTCAGCAAAGAGATGGAAATTATAATTAAATAGAAATGTTAAAAACAAAAACTCCACCATAACTGTAATGATGAGTACATCTGATTGGCTCATCAGTAAATTCTGTGGTGATGAGAGGAGAACTAGTAAACCTGAAGTAAGTCAACAAAAAGTACCCTCACTGACATACAACACATTAAGAGTGAAGGAAACACCAGAACAAAATAAACCCAGAACAGAACAAGTACACAGGAGCTGTACAAACATCAGTGTGACATACGCATAATTAATGACACACATGAAACCATAGATCCAAGAAGCTTAGACAAATACTAAAATCCCCACAACTGCAGGGTACACACCTGTAATCCCAGGGATCAGGAGGCTGAGACAAGAGGACTTCGAGTTCAAAGCCAGCCTCAGCAAAAGCGAGGCGCTAAGCAACTCAGTGAGACCCTGTCTCCAAATAAAATACAAAATAGGGCTGGGGATGTGGCACAGTGGTTGAGTGCCCCTGAGTTCAATCCGTGGCACTACCCGCCACCCGCTAAAAAAAAAACCACATCTAAGAAAAAGAAAGCTCCTTTCAGATGATCACACTGGTAAATTTTACCAATTAAAGAATAAAATCTTGGGCTGGGGTTATAGCTCAGTGGTATAGCACTTGCCTAGCACATGTGAGGCACTGAGTTCAATCCTCAGCACCACATAAAAATAAATAAAATAAAGTTATTGTGTCCATCTATAACTTAAAAATATTTAAGAATAATAATAATATACACAACCAATTCTACATTTTTTTCCCCCAGGAAAAAGGAGATTCATTTTATGTGTTCAGCATTACTCTATGGTTGTAAAATCAGATGAAGAGCAATAAAACTATGGACCAATATCCTTCATAAATATAGATGCAAAAATCCTCAGCAAGATATTAGCAATATAACAAATGCCACTAGGCACCCATTAGAATGGCTAAAATAGCCAGGTATGGCAGCACTTGCCTGTAATCCTAGCTACTCAGGAGGCTGAGGCAGGAGGATTGCCAAGTTTCAGGACCGCCTGGGCAATGTAGTGAGACCCTGTCACAAAATAAAAATGGATGGGGATGTAGTTTGCTGGCCTATCATGCACTAGGCCCTTGGTTCAATCTCCAGTACCAGGAAAAGAAAGAAAGAAAAAGAGAGAGAGAGAGAGAGAGAGAGAGAGAGAGAGAGGGAGGGAGGGAGGGAGGGAGGGAAGGAGGGAAGGAAGGAAGGAGGGAGGGAGGGAAGGAAGGAAGGAAGGAGGGAGGGAGGGAGGGAGAGAAGGAAGGAAGGAGGGAGGGAGGGAGGGAGGGAAGGAAGGAAGGAGGGAGGGAGGGAAGGAAGGAAGGAAGGAAGGCCTAAAATAACAAAAATTCCAAGTGTTTGTGTGTGGGGAATACAATTGGAACTCCCACCAGTAGGCATATAAAATTATAGAGAATACTTAAACTTACATAAAAATATATATATGCAAATGTGTATAAGGTTCACAAGCAGCCAAACTGCAAATAACCTAAAAGTCTTTCAGTGGCCAAATTCCATTATATAATAGACTACTACTGGGCAATAAAAAAAGGAAAGAAATACTGATTCACACACTATGGATTAAAAAATGCATTTTACCAAGTAAAAGGCTACATGTTGCATGATTTCATTTATATGACTCTATGAAAAAGGGAAAATTAAAGACAGAGAACAAATCAATGATAACAAGGAGTTTGGGAAGGAGATGTATATGTACAAAGGGCTATCACAAGTGAATTTTTAGGGTGGATGGAAAATGTTCTGTGTAGCACTGGTGGTGGATACATGACATTTGTCAAAACCCACAGAGCTGTATACCAAAAAGATTGAATTTTAAAATATGTAAATTTAAAAAAATCAACCAGGATGTGTGTGGGAGGAAAGAAAGCAGACTATAATGATGAATCTAACTGTATCAGAAATGAACCAGAATCACAGCGAAGAGGAAAGAAAGGAACCAATGTAGTTTTGAATCTAAGGACCTAAAAAACTTTGCAAGAGTATTGTGACATGATCTTGAGAGACTAAAAGAACTATACACTAACCAGGTGCAGTGGCACATAAATTACAGTTCCAGCTACTTGGGAGACTGAGAAGAATTGCTTGAGCCCAGATCGAGCTGAGCCTGAAATTTCTATTCCAAATAAAACACAAAAACAAGCACCAAACTCTAGATGGTAATTTTTTTCCCCTCCCAAGGGGATATGTTAAAAAAACTAACTGACTTGTGCATTAGGGTTAAAAAATTAAGTTAACGTACTATAGCTAATGAGAGCCAGGCTTCTCACTGTTACACATTATAAGTAAGAGGGAGGTCTAGAATGAGCCCTGTGGAGCTGGACTGGTGGTGTTTCCCTTAAAACAAAACCCCCCAAAGATTTATACACATAGATCCAGTAATACATATCAATGTGTGAATCTGCATGACTCAGCACACACACACACACACACACACACACACACACACACACACAATTTCCTATTCTATCCACTGAGAGGGACTAGAAGCAGTGAAGCCCTAGTATCAATAAGCACATTAGCATCCACATCTTCGTTTCTAAATATCATTCTCTAAGAAAAGGAGCCAGGGTTCCTCAAGTAGTAAGGAAAAAAAAAAAAAAAAAGAGCAGACCAAAGGGGACATATCACAAGGACATTAAAAACCTAAGAGAGTTTCCAGTGACCAAAACTAACAAGCTGAACTATGGAAATAATCATAGTGTTGGATCCTAATTCAAAGATCAAAACAAAGGATCGAACAGAGGATCGAACCCAAGGGCCTTTCACGCACTAGGCAAATACTCAACCACTGGAACTATATCCCCAGCCCAGCTGGATCACTGTTCTACAGTTATACAAAGGCATTAACAAAAGCAAAAGCTGGACTAAAAGGTACATCTCAAAATAAACTTTAAAAATAGGACAATCTTTAGGTTTTTAGTTACTAGTTATCAAAATGTTGGGCTTAATTTAAGTGTGATGAACTGGAAAAAGCACTAGAGCAACAGTTCATCCCATTCTTGTGTTGAACCTTAAGAGCATGATACGACCTCCCCGGAACCTCAGGTTCTTCTGCCAAAGGGGGACAAGACACAACTCATCCATCTCAAAGGTTACTGAAGGATTCAATGACCCAGGTGGTCAAAGTTGTCCAGAAATGATATGTACATGCACAATAAAAGCATTACTCTTACCTCTTTAGGCCTAAGAGAAAACCCTTATTCAGCAGAGGTTTTCTAGGAATTAAGATAAAGACACTAAATACTGAAGCAAGGTAACAGTGGAAAGAAATGCCCTTCAGCAAAAGCTGTTAAGTTAAAAAAAAAAAAAAAGTGAAGACCATTAGGATACACTATGTGGTGCAGAAGCTGGGCATGGTCATGCACACCTGTAATCCCAGAGGCTCAGGAGGCTGCAGCAAAAGGATCTCGAGTTCAAAGCCAGCCTGAGTAGCTTAGCAAGGCCCTAAGCAATAACACCCTGTCTCTAAATAAAATATAAAAAAGGACTGGGAATGTGGCTTAGCTCCAGTACGGGGGCAGGGGGCGGGGGCAGTGGTGCAGGAAGGTAGGACAATCAGAGCAGAGTGAGGGATTCTTCTCCTATCCCTCTGCCCATTCTCACTGCTACCTAGTATCTAGCATGGCCAATGCAGGCATGCTGCATCAATGAATAGGGAAACAGTGTTCCTGGCATCATTAAAGAACTGGGAACAAAGTTGGATACTGCACACACCTGTAGTTCCAGCTACTTGGAAGGCCGAGAAAGGAGGATTGTTGGAGCCCAGGAGTTCAAGGCCAACCTGGCAAACAACAGAGACACCTTGTCTAAAAAAGAAAGAACTGGAAACAGAGTTGGTATGTAAAGTGGCTAGGAACGAAGAGAAGAATTATATCTTCCAAAGACTCCCCTACTAAAAGCTAACTAATCTAAATTAAAAGCTATCCATGAAAAAAGCTTTTGGTCTTCCAGGTTTATTACCATTATGGAACAACTAAAAGAGAAGCTGCCCATCACCCCTGTTCAAAAAATGATCTTGTCTACATTACTAAACAGCTACCAGCAAGAGAAATAGAAAAACAGGTATCTGGTCCCACTTTTAATAAACTGCAGAGCCGCATTTTCTCAAGTTAATTTTATTAACAAAAAGTGCAAACTATTCTGAAAAGAAGTAAACTATAAGTCATAGCATTCATCAAGATATTAGATATGGAAAAATGAATAATATTAAGTAAAACAAGCTGATGAGATGTCTTTCACATGTACATATAGTTATTCATGCTTTTTCAACAGTCTTGGTCAATTCAGTGTAATTTTCATGAATATATAGCAGCTCAAACACAAATTCAGAAGCACAGTGGCAAAGTTTGGCAATTATTTTGGGGGTAATTATGAGTATGTAAGGCAATCTGATATCAACTTCACTTTGATGTAACCTACTATGCAGTATGTATATTTAAATTTATTGACTCTGAAGCAATATCCAATGAAAATAGAGTTTAAAAATATTTGTTGCACTATATTTTATGAGGCAGAAAAAATGAAATAGTTTTCAATGATCTTTCACATGACGAGGAACATAACCAATCCATATTAACTAAGTTCATTTTAAATACATATGCAAAGTCACACAACAGAAAGATGTGCCGTTAAACAGGTACCAACACTTAAACAAGAAAGAAAAGATAAACTTTAGTCTGTCAACATACTCCAAAGAGGAGATCCAGTCTAGTGTTACTTCAGTCATTCACAAAAAGTGTCTATAGGACAGAATCTAAATTATTTATAGGTAATTTTTCTATTCACTAATCTATAGGTACTAATGAAACAAACTGTGATTAAAACCTGAAATATAAAGGTAGTCATTTAAACACAACAGGTGTTTAGCCAAAGACAGAGCACCAAGGATGAACAGGTTACTGAGTGCATGCACTGCCTCTAGTACATTTTCTGGCAGTTAACTGGTCTTCTACCTTTTGTGGATGTACTAATTTTCTAAATTAATTGAGGACAACACAGTTATTACATTAGGAAGAACTCTGCTCACACTATTAATTTTTTCCCATGTTCTACTTTCTTTACTAAAATTGTGCTACTTTCTAACAGCTCCTGAATTATTCTTTCAGGTAGAGATGATGGAAAAAAAAAGACCTAAATCTGACTATCTGGTTGATGACAAATTTGAGCACCAACTACAACAAGATTCAGGGTCAAGGTATCTTATAAGTCAATTCTCTTGATCTGGCAATTACCTTCCACTGTTTTCATCAGTACTGAAGTGAAGATTTTCAGGGTCTGCTTGTTCACCATCAGGAAAACTGGAGTGTGTATCTAAGAAAAATTAAAAGAAAAAATTTTAAATTAAAAACAGATATAACAACAAAGTGTATTTTCTTTCCTAACTCTTTAAATGATCTTACCAAATGTGTTAGTGAAGAAAGAGGTGCTCAGCTGTAAACAAATCTGTCTTCAGAGAATATGTGATTTGAGTCAGATACAAGCAAATGCAAAGGAAAAACAAAGGAGAAAACCCAAAATGTGTAATAGACACCCACAGTTAGAAGATGAAAGGCACTGCCTCACTTTGTCCTCCCGGACCGGACCGGTGGGAACAGTTGAAGAAAGAAACAAGAAACAATGATGAAGTATACTTTCCAGACTCAAGGTGCTATAAACAAAATGTATTTCAAAGCCAACTAAATGACACATGCAAACATTACTGAGAATCCCACCAGGACTCAAAATAATTTGCCCAAAATCTGAGTGCTTGTCTTAGAAGCAGAAGAAATTGCCTTAAAACTTACAAATCATTCAATACTTGGCTCTATATTGAAAAAAGATACTAGAACACTAGGGAAATATGTAAGATACAAAGTTAACAATGCACATAAGCCTGACAATGTTGTCATTTCAGGAAATCTTACACAGCAATGCTCAGGTTGATTATTAAGGTCTCCGGATGACTTTAATAATTTTCTAATACACATTCCATTATTTTACCTGTACTTCTATATGATAGAATATGAGGTTACCATAAAATTGAAGTTTATAAAATACAAATATACATATTTACGCAAGTTTCTCTTGGTGTTTCTCCCCTAAAGACATGTTTTTGTGGGGAGAGAAAGGAATAAAAAATGAATGATTCTAGGTACATTTATGACTGCACATATGGTGCAACACTACATGGTATACAATCACAGAAATGAAAAGTTGAGCTGCAGTTGTGTACAATGAATCAAAACACATTCTGTTGTCATATATACCTAATTAAAATAAATTAATTTTTAAAAAGATTTAAAAGAAAAACGAATGATTCCATAATTTGAATGCATTTCTAAGAAATCAAAGCTATTTAAAAAGTCATATAGTTGGCTTGAAAAAAAAAAAAAAAAGAAAATCGGGGGAGGGGATCAAATAGTAAATATTTATTTTCTACAAGCCACAAATGGTCTCTGTTGAGAATTCTTCTTTGTTTCATTGTTTTTACACCGCTGTATAATTTAAAGCCATTCTTAGGTAAATAAACTATACAAAAGCAGGCTGTGGTCTCTCTCCTCCATCAAAGAAGTGACACTCATCAGGTATCTATCTAATCAAGCCAAACATTACCCTCCAATTTTTTCTAATACCATATAGTTTACCAAAAAATGTAAAAATGATAAAAACAAAACAAAAAAAGACAAAAAGAAAAGAAGCAGAGTAAGTAGAAGCTATAGCAGCAGAAGAAAAAACATCATCACCAATGGTTTTACTAATCTGTGTAAGATGACATTATATGTTGCACCTTCATCTGGGGGCTGTGCCATGAAAGAGTTGTTAAATCTGCCCATGCTGCTGTGCTCTTCCTGCTCTTCATTCTCAGTGTCACATTCAATGTCACTGTCGCTACTAATTCCTGGCAGGAAAGAAGGAGACAACATATTTCTGAAAAAAACCACTATAAGTAAAAGAGGAAAAGTTCCTTATCCATTAAGCTGAGATTCCTACTAAATTTTACAATAAATGCCAAAAATTGAAGAAACCACACCAGCAAAACCAAAAAAGTAACCACAGAAAGTTCAATTCTCTTTAAATTTTTTTAGAGCAGTGCTGTTACTTTTGTTCTCTAAGTTTAAAATTGAGTACCACAGTCCTTGAAAGTTGTTATTCGGAACCAGTACTAATTATACTGAGAATACCTTTTCCAAATCACTTTTTTTCTAACACGTCATAAGAGAAAAAAAGAGGAACTTTTAAAATCCTCATTCACTGTAAACATAGTCTCTATACTAATAAACATAATAAAACACATGGCCTATAATCCCAGCAGCTCAAGAGGCTGAGGCTAGAGGATTGAAAATTCAAAGCCAATCTCGGCAACTCAGTGAGACCCTAAGCAAGTTAGTGAGACCCTGTTTCTAAAATATAAAAAGGGCTGGGGCTGTGGCTTAGTAGTTAGGTGCCCCTTGGTTCAATCGACAGTACAAAAACAAAACAAAAAAACCACATGCTATAAACATACATAGTATATGTATATAGAAATTTCCAGTAATTCTAGTCATAAGTTAGTTTCTATCCTATTTGGGCCTCTAGTTTTCTTTTTGTATGAATCAGTTGACTTAGTTTTTGGATATTTAATACATATATATTTTAATTGACATAGTAATTATATGTATTTATAAGGTACACTGATATTCCAATACATGTATACAATGTGTAATGATCAGATCTGTGTAGCAGGCATATCTACTACCATAGAAACATATCATTCTTTGTGTTGGGAACATTAAAAATATTCTTCATTAGCTACTTTAAAATATTAAGTAATTATTGTCAACTATAGTTATCCTACTACTATAACACATTAGAAGTTATTCCTCCTGCCCAATTACACCCCATTACCCATTAACTACACTCTCTCCATCCTTCTGCCTTCTCTATATTCTTCTCAAGCTTTGGTTACCTCTATTTTATTCTCTACTTTGAGATCAACTTTTTACTTTCCACATATAAGTAAGATCATGTGGTATTTGTCTATGCCTAATTTATTTCACTTAATGTAAGGTCCTCTAGTTCCATCCATGTTGCTGCAAATGGCAGGGAATTTCATTCTTTTCTATGGCTGATATTATACTATGTATACATGTCACTTTTTTTTTTTATATATTCATTCATGAGCACCCAGGTTGAATTCATAATTAGCTATTGTGAAAAGTACTGTAATAAACATGCAAGAGCAGATTTTAATTTCTTTGGAAAATTACCCACAACCAGTTGATCTTTAAAAGAAAAATCCTATAGAAAGTATTTATTTTAGCAAGATAGTGATCAGAAAACTTGAAAATTTGTCTGCTACAAATTTTTATAAATACTTAGATAAAATACAGACAGAACATTATTTTAACAAACAGTCACATTTAAAAGACAAAAGGGGCCAGGCACAGTGGTGTACATCTATAAATACAGTAACTTGGGAGGCTGAGGCTGGAGGATCCAACTTCAAAGCCAGACTCAGCAATTTAGAGAAGTCCTGTCTCAAAATAAAAATAAAGAGGGCTGGGACATAACTTAGTAGTAAAGTGCCATGGGTTCAATCGCCAGTAGCAAAAAATAAAACTCAAAACACAGGAGGTAAATTCACAGGCATGAGAAACAAGATAAGAATAATACTGGGTCAGATACTACAGTTATCCTGGAGAGCCCAATGCAAAGATTTTTTTTTTTTTAATATTTTTTATTTTTTAGTTTTCGGCGGACACAACATCTTTGTTTTGTATGTGGTGCTGAGGATCGAACCCAGGCCGCACGCATGCCAGGCGAGCGCGCTACCACTTGAGCCACATCCCCAGCCCCAATGCAAAGATTTTTAACATTCCTTTGCGGGGAGGAGGGTGGGACCCAAAACTCTACTCACCATAGGAAAGGAGTTGCAATTGGGACTAAAATTCCAGCTTGGAATTTTTTTTCTTAAAGAGATAAAATTCTGGTTATGTTGCCCAGGTTGGCCTCAAATAATCCTCTTCCCTCATAGACTCCCCAGTAGCTGGGCAGTAAAAGTAAAAAAAAAAAGATTAATGAACTTGCAGAGTTGAAGAAATTAATGAGAAACCAAAATTAATGAGCATACAGGCAGATGCTATTGCATCCAGCAGAAACTAAAATTCTTATTCAAAAAACAGATAAGAAATAGTCTGTATAAGGTAGGCTCTACAAAGAGAGCAAAAGACTTAGAATTCAAACCCAATTTATGCTGGGGAGTTTTTATTTTTACTTCTTGGTGGTGCTAAGTTTTGAGCCCTGGTCCTTGCAATTGCTAAGCATGTACTCTAAAAACTTAGCCTCTAGCCACTAGATTTGGATTTAAACTTGAAGTAAAAAATCTTAAGAAATTAACATAAAATTATTCAGAAGCTAGTGTTATTTAAATACAGCAAAATCTTCCCTGGAGGTTAGGTTCTAGATAAGATGGAGTGGGTACATTCCAACTTGTCTATTTCACTCAATGCATTACTAAAATCTAGACGAAATGCATGGCATAGCTATTTAAGGACTCGGAAGTAAACAGGAATAGGCATATTGGTGAAATCAAAATTTCACCAACAAACTGGAAGATTCAAACAAGCCCCAGAGTCCAGGACACAATCCAAAATTACTCAGCATATGAAAAATCAGTACAAGATAATAAGTGGGCTGGGTATATAAAGCTCTGATGGTTCGTAAACACAAGGCCCTGGGTTCAATCCCCAGCATCAACTAAAAACAAAGATAATCAGCAAATACCAAGGTGAGATGACACAGGTGTTGGAATTATCTAATGATGACTTTTAAGGGAAGATAAAAATGCTCAAGAACACCCTTGACACACATCAAACATTCTCTGAAGGTAAGCTTCCACAATACAGATCATAAGAATTCTGGGGGGTAGAGGTGGGGGTCTGAAAAAGAATGCTCCAAAGTTAAAAGTTTAAAGCTAACAATCTACCTGAAGCAAGAATCAGGAGATATGGAAGGACAATGCTGTAAATTTTTCATTAAGTAGAACAAAAACCTGTAAGAAACTACATGATTCTAGTTAACTTTAAAGGGGCAGATTTTTAAAAGACCTGGGCTTGGTGGCACCTGCAGTAAATTCCAAGAACTCAGGAGGATTCCAAGATTAAGGCTAGCCTCAGCAACCAACTTAGTGAGCCCCTATTCTCAAAATAAAAAATAAAAAGGTTTCAGGATGTAACTCAATAATGGTTAAAGTGCCTCTGGGTTCAATCCCTAGTAACAAACAAACAAACAAATAATTAGAATGAAATGTTTTGTAGAAATGAAAGATTAAAACTAAAATTATTAATATATGGTTTAGGCAAAAGTAAAAAAAGATTAATAAACTTGCAGAATTGAAGAAATTAATGAGAAACCAAAAGAAAAATAAGTATAGAAAAGACTTTAAAAAGGGATCAAAAGGAATGCTCCAAATTGTCTTGATCAGAATGATATAGCAAAAACAACAAAAGAGAAATAGACATGAAGAGAAAAACGGCAGAAAAAAACTTAAAGGATTCATGAAAAACATTCTGAATTAAATGAAAATAAAAATATTAAAATTAGTGCTAGGTACCTATCACAGTTCTTAAGGGGAATTCATAGGATTAAATGTTGCAGCACACACCTATAATCCCAGAGACAAGGGAGGCCTAGACAGGAGGATGACAAGTTCAAAGCCAACCTGGGCAACTTAACTAGACCCCTCAGCAACTTACTGAGAACTTTCTTTAAAAAAAAAAAAATTAAAGGACTGGGGATGCGGGGCTGGAGATGTGGCTCAAGCGGTAGCATGCTCGCCTGGCATGCGTGTGGCCTGGGTTCAATCCTTGGCACCACATACAAACGAAGATGTTGTGCCCACTGAAAACTAAAAAATAAAAGATTAAAATTCATTCTCTCTCTAAAAAAAAAAAAAAAAAAAAAAAAAAAAAGGACTCGGGATGTAGCTCAATGGTAAAGCACTTCTGGGTTCAATCCTTAGGATCAAAAGAAAGGAAAAAAGAAACAGTGTTAACTTAATGACTCAAGCTTCCAGCATAAAGAACTTTAGAAAAAGCCGATGTAGTAGCTAGTAGTGGAGAACTTGCCTAGCATGCACAAGGCCTTGGTATAATCCCAGATACCACTTTAAAAAACCCAAACAAACAAAAATCTAGAAAAAGAACAAATTAAATTCAAAGTAATTAAAAGAAAAAAAAAAAAAACAAACAGTGAAACATGGTCATTCTTTAAAAAAAAATCAATAAAATTAATAATACTAATAAAACTGAAAAGCCTCTAAGGCAAACTCATTAAGGGGGTGCCACAGTCTGGCTGGGCACAATCAGGAGCCACTTGTCAAAAGAAACTAACTTTATTTTTAGAACCACACATGCCATACAAAACAGCTCCTCAGGAAAAACCCTCAGAGCCCAACTGCCACCACCGGCTTCCCACAAGCCTCTCCCAAAACCACAAGCCTCTCCACCTCCCACAATCCTCCTGCTCTTGAGGCCGATTGGCTGGGTCATGTGGGAGGAGCCAAAAAAAGTCCCCCAATGAGCAGCTCTGTAGTCTGAAAGGGCAGGGAAACAGCCCAATGAGCATCACGGCAGAGGAGCCAATGAGCTAGAATAGAAGTTGCTGTGGCCGCTGTGAGCCAATCATCAGCTGGCAGTCTGAAAGTTTGCTGGGGCCCCTTCGGCTGTGGCTCTCAACAAGGGGGAAAGAAAAAAAAAAAAAGCTACAGTTTTTTTCCTGGATATTAAAGGACAATAATGGAAACATAAACAACCATGCTTAGGAAATCAGGAATAGTGATAAAATAAACAAATTCTTTGATACACAAAAATATCAAAGCTCATTCAGAGAAAATAAATAAATCTTGAATAACTATTAAAGAAATAGAGTTTGTGATTTAAAAACTTCTAACAAAGAAGAAGTCCCACGTGGCCTTACTGGTGAAATTTGTCCTCTTCTGTTTTCAAGACAAGTTTGGGGAGTACTTCTCCCTTAAATACTGAGAAGACTGTTGGGAAAAGTATAAACGGCAGCCGTACCCCAGAGAAAAAACCCCAACATGGCGCCTAAGGACTTCTCCTTCCTACCTTCTTCTTCTCTGCAGTGGCGCGAAAAGTTCCCGCCCTTGTGAACTCTCCAGCCGGAGCCAATTTCAAACCTGGCTGGCGGGGAACCTTAGCCCCAATGAGAACTAATGCCTGGGCGCGGGAACTCATATCTGGAAGAACTTGCCAATAAACGGGTGGCCTGCCATTTATCTAAGCCCTACCATCTCCCCTTTAGTTCTATATAAGCACATAGCTTTTTGCAATAAAATTGGAATTCTCCCGGCGAAGTGTCTTTGCGTGGGGAATTCTTTCAAAGACAAAGACTAGATGACTGAAATCCTCTCCATCTCCATCAAAGAAAAAACAAAAATCTTTGTGCTCTTAAGAATAAAAGGGCAGGGGGGCCAGGGTTGTGGCCCAGTGGTACAGCGCTTGCCTAACATGCATGAGTCACTGGATTCGATCAGGGATGCCACTCTGAGGGGAGCTAAGTGAGACTGGCAAAGCTAAAGATGGAAAAAACACCCCATGAATTCTTGATGACATTGAGCAGCTAACCCAAAACTGCCCCACCAGTTATACATGACTCCTTGTTGGGAGAGTTCTTTCTAAATCAAGAGAGTTAGCTTTCATTATCATTTAAGTTGGCTGCTTTACTTTTTGGTAACTTTTGTTTAAAATATTATAATAAATTATCCTAACAGTTATCCTCCCAAGAGTCAAGCCATCACACTTTGTGTGACTCATTTCTCTTAGCTAGGCTGCTAGCAAGATTTTTATGTGGTATGCCAAGTCTTTTTTACTCTGGGTAAGTGTTTTGCACACCCCTGACTTAAAGAAAAGCTATGTGTGCTACTGCAGCAGGAACTTATAGCCTCGAGTTTTACATAGAACAGGAAAGAAACTAGCCTACTTATAAAAATTCTATAGATTACCAACTGGGGAGGGGGAGACTTTTCAGTATCAGAACATTAAATAGAAGATAACTAAAACAAGCTTGTCCCATATGGTCCCAGTTAGAAAGGAAAAGGCCTGTTTATGGCTGTCATTTCTAAGAAAAAGTGTTACATTTTACTGACACTTGAGAGACTATTTTAGTAGTCCAAAATTCCTAGCCAGTAACAAAACGATGTCTTACTTTAAAGTTTCTTCAGATAGCTTTCTTTTCAAGAAAGTGAATAACCCACAGTGATATGGCACAGAACATTTTCTCTATGTACTTGGCACAAATAAAAAGCTTGTTTTTTTTTTTTTCCTAAATATGGATATAAGAAAATCCCACTCAACTGTCTACCAAGACTTTAGGTGTGAAAAATAAAGGTTTCCTGAGAACGGGCTCCTGCTGATGACAGAATAATATCCACAGCAGTGAGCAAGGCCCTACTCTCCTCTACAAACAAAGCAGATTTGTTCATGAAGCTATTTTTGTCTACTGTACTCCCCTCTTCCAGCCTCATCAGTTAGTTGTTTTCTTATTGTCTATCCTGGGGCTCCAGTGGTAAACAAGCTATTTAGATACCAATGAACTTCAAAGGTATATAGTTCTGTATCACTTGTTTTCATTAAAAGTATTTTTATTGGTTCTATATCACTTTTGATTTGCATATTTACAGAGATCTTTCTAAGAACTCTTAATTGAGCTCTTAGAGCTTTTTATCACATTCCTTAAATAAAGATAAAACGTGTTATTGAGGAAGCACTTAGCTCTAAATCCCATTTGAATAATCAGGTGCTTTAAAAAAAAAAACCAACTTGGAAAATGTACTGCAGATCCTAAATGCAGCCATCCTAAACACAATCCTAAATGTGGCCTATATATACCTGTCTCTACTTTTGGATAAGCAGTAGATTCACTTTAAATATGAAATAAAGTGGATGCCAAGGGGAAGTGGTGCATGACTATAATCCTAGCAAGTCGGAAGGCTAAGGCAGAAGAATTGGAAGCTCAAGGCCAGCCTTAGCAATTTAGTGAGGCCCTGTCTCAAAATAAAGAACAAAAAGAATGACTGTGGAAGTAGTTCAGGGTAAAACGCTCATGGGTTCAATACCCAATTAAAAAAAAAAAAGAAAGAAAGAAAAAGAAATTGATGTCAAATGCTTTGTATTTTCCATTTGAACTATCTATTTACACACAAAAAAAATGCTAAGATAATGTTTATGAGTTGGAGGCTGAAATTAAAGAGGTTCAAGTAGTCTCTCACCTAGATTATTTAACAAGCTTAAGTTTTCCTGTCCCTAATTCCACACACCCCCTCCCCAGCTACAAAATCCATTCTCCATACTGCAACCAGAGTAAAATTTCTAACCACAATTTTATTGTATCACCTCTTGCTTAAGAACCAAAGACAAAGGCAAAGATTATATAATTTATTCATGATCTCGCCTCTACTACTACTCTGTCCTCATTTTTGGTAGTCTTCACTTGGCTAATTTTCACTTATTCCTTTGGGTGAGCTTTCCAAGGGTACCTAGGGACTAGGTCAGTAGAGAGGTGAAAGTTATGAGCACTGACTCTAGGTTTAAATTTCACCTCTTTCAATGACTAATTCTCTGACTTTGGACAATTTAAGTTGCACCTCTAGGCTTCACTTTATTTACTTGTAAAATCAGGATAATAAAAGTAACTACCATGCAAAGCTATTCTGAGAATAGCATAGGATAATAATGGTAAAGTCATGAGCAGTCTTGGGAGCATAGTAAGGACTTAATAAATGTTATCTTCTTTTATTATTATTATTGCAATGTACCTCTTCTTTGAGCTCCCTATACACCCTTATCACAGCACTCATTATTCTGTATTATAAATGACTACTAGCTAGTCTCTCCAACACTTAACCAGTGGTTTTCACTGTTCTCCCTGCTCTATCCCCCACCACACGCATCCAGCGTGTGTGAGAATTACAACTTGATCTCATTAGTAACTGTGGCACATTCTGGCAAGTGATGCTCAAGGAGTATCACCCCTAATTGAGTTATTCAGTTTAACTAGTTGGAATAAAGACGATTTTGCCTCCCAAGGAATACTTGGTAAATTCTTTAGACAGTTTGGGTTGTAACTGGACAGAAGTACTACTGGCACCTAGTGGTTAAAAGCTGAAGAAGCTGCTAAAGTATCCTACAACACAAAAAATAGCTTTCCTATAACAAAAGAATTATGAGATCCAAAATGTCAATAATGCTGAGATAGAAGAACTCTGATTTAGATAATAGATTCAGGACTATTTTACTATCAGCATCAAATACAATGTCAGGCAAATTAGAAGCATTTCATAAAATGATGTATGAAAAAGATTAGTTTATAATCCCAGTACATGCTGTAAAAGAATTTAATATGCTACAATTTATAACCAGTGTATAAACACATGGAAAGCAACTGATCTCCACAGGTTCTTTATAAAGATAATAAGTCATAATATATTCTTAATGTTTTAACAATCACCACATCAATTCACAAATCCTTTCCATTTAATCTCTTCTACTGAAATACTGCTGTCCATTGCAGGAGCACCATCTAAGAGGGAAAACAAAGATGGGTGCAATGACGCATATCTGTAATCCCAGAGATTCTCCAGGCTGAGGCAAGAGAAATCACAAGTTCAAGGCCAGCATCAGCAATTTAGCATTGCCCTAAGCAAGTCAGTGCAACCTTGTTCTACATTTGTCAAAATAAAATTCAAAAGGGCTGGGGAAGCGCCCCTGGGGGTTCAATTCCCAGTACCAAAAAAATAAAAAATAAATAAAGAAAGAAAAAAGCACCACATAAAACAGGAAGACCAGGACATTTAATGTTCTTTAACTGAAAAACCTGAGAGTTCTACCACTTACAATTCTCTCACAGGGCAGCTAAATGCAGAAGTTGGAACCTGTATATATGCTTTGAGCTACAACGCATCAATCACTGAAATTCAAGTGAGTGCAAAGGGGAAGGTGACATTTCTACTGAGAAATGAAAAAAATTCAATGCCAAATATTAAGAAAGCTGACATTCTTTTCTGATAACATACAAAAACACAGCAAAGGCAATACACATAGCCTTATTTCACATACCTTCTGTTACCTAAAATAACAAAATGTCTTCTATACTTTTAGATTAAGAATAATGAACTTGGAAGAACATGCAAAAGAAACATTAGAATGTGTGACAGAATAAGCTGGCAGAGTTGAGGCTGATGAACATAAGGAATTTTAAAAATAATTAAAGCTTGGGGCTAGGGTTGTGGCTCAGTGGTAGAGCGCTTGCCTAGCACACATGAGGTACTGGGTCTGATACTCAGCATATATAAAATAAATAAATAAAATAAATCTACAATTTAAAAAATATTTAAAAAATAATTAGAGCTTGGAATGCTTCTATAAGAAAAGCAAAGTAGGCGGGGGATGTAGCTCAGTTGGTAGAGAACTTACCTACAATGCATAGGTCCTGGGTTCAATCCCCAGCAATTACTCCCATCCCCCACCCCACCCTAAAAAAGACAAAGCAATCTACAGACATCAGTCAAGACTGACTTCAAAAGACAAAGATTTAAAACTTACTATTCTAATTAGTTACTTTAGGGCACATGTTTCTTATAAGACTGTGAACATATCTAATTCATACTTGCATACCTAGCAAAAATTCAATGTGTGGCATTGTATTTATTGATGGAACAGACGAACTCTGTAGATTTTCCTCCTGTAAATGACTCTTTTAGTCAGTTACATCCTTATATTTAGTAAATTATCCATTTTGCCTTCCACTGTGCTTAATGTCCTAGTAAGTCAAAATCAGTGGTACAATGAATGTTGTGTTCAGATCAAAAATGTCACATAGATCTCAGTAACATTTTTACTAAACCAACCACTACTTACCACCACAGTTACCACTACAGCCACCAAAAGAGTCAGTATTTCTGCTTTCTGCCTAATTATGCCTTACCTTCATCAGGGGCAGCTGAAGCTCCTTCAGGTATTATAGGTTGTAATTCCCCAGTTTCAGAATTATTTTCCAAATCAGACATGGGCATTCCTTCCAGGCGACCTCCTTTAGCATTAGCCCTCAAGAAGGGAGAAAACAACTTGATATTTTCACATAACTAGTAACTGAAACAATAATCTATATTTACTTCTCATCCTGAAATTGAGCTCCCAAACGAGTAGAGTATAGGACACATGCACTAATGTTGAATACTAAACTTCAAATTTTATTTATAAAATTTCATTAATGATTTACAATGAAAGATTATGAGGTGGTCAATTGTATTAATGTAAATTCCTGGTTGTGATACTGTACTGAAACTTCTGCAAAATGTTATTGACAAAACAGAATAAGTTATGCAGAATGTCTCTGTATTATTTCTTTCAACTGTGTGTAAATTTATAATCAATTAAAAACAAATATAAACAATAGTTCTAAATAATATGTTCTGACTAATATGGAAATAGTTTAGAGACAGTACTGAGAAAATAAGGTAATAAAAAAGTTGTACCTGAGTCACAGTTGTTCAAATATACATCAAAACTGAGAAGACACAAAGTAAGAAGAGCAGGGATGTGTGTGGGCATGGAATTGGAAAACTAGGCTGATGGGAGATAAAGATGAGAAAATTTTCACTTTTTTCCCCCTTTTCATTTTGGATCACTTAATATTAGTATTTAAACTATTTGTTACACAACTCTAAATCAAGGAGGGAAAAATTCTGAAGAGCACCCATGTAAACCAGCAGATAAAATTCACTGTAAAAGGTGAATTATAGGGCTGGGGTTGTGGCTCAGTGACAGAGCGCTTGCCTCGTACATGTAAGGCATTAGGTTCGATCCTCAACACCACATACAAATAAAAAAACAAAGGTATTGTATCCATGTATAACTAAAAAAATATTTTTAAAAAAGTTGAATTATAGTTAGCTGCAGGCATTTGTATAGGAAACTTGGGGGGTACTATGTTCATGTGCATTTAATCTTGATAACTAAAAGCAGATACAAATACCTCTGTAACAATATATTAAAGCTAGTTGCAGCTTTAATCTAAAAGGAATATATAGGTAGGTAATAGGGAAAACACCAGTAAACACCTTTCTACTTCTGAAATGTGAGCTTAAAAGAAATGAAACTACCAGCTAGCCAGGCACAGTGGTGTACCCTGTAATGCCAGCTATTTAGAAGGCTGAGGCAAGAGAATCACAACTTTGAGGCCCTGGGCAACTCAGCAAGAACTTGCCTCGAAATAAAAAGTAAAAAGGGTTAGGGAGAAGAAGAAGAAAAAAAAAAAGTGGGGGTGGGGGGACTAGAGATGGGGCTCAGTGATAGAGTGTCTATGTTTAATCCCAGTACTGAAGTAAGCTTCTTGAGTTGAATGGGGTTATAGGTGTGGGGAAACATGCCCACCTCAAAAGTCTTTTCAAAGTCTCCAAGATAGAATTAGTCCATCATTTAAATTCAGAAATGTATTTAATATATATAGAAACAGATCAGCAGATGGTTATTTATGACTCATCTCAAAGTTTAACTGACATGGGATGTGAAATTTGGTTTCCTCATAGAGAAATAAAGGTATTGATTACCATATATCCTTTGGAGATATTTCAACTATAAGTTTTGAGGATGCTTTCATAGGATAGTAAAAAGCTTAAAGTAGAAAGTAAAAGTAAAAAAGTAAAAAAGCTTCAAGTAACTTTAGCTTAAAGTAGAAAAGCAGTGTTAAAATAAGATTTCTGGAAGTGCTCTGTTCTATACATGAGATATACCTGTGATGCATAATACAGCCCATCAAAAATGTCTTTGAAAGGTGTGGAATAGATTTAAATATATACATAGACCCCTCACCAGAGTTCATTCAGGTTATACATCACTGTTATCCTAACTTCAGTGAAAATAAGTTCCAACATATTTAACTCGAACTTCTGGTCCTATTTCATCCCATTAAAAAAAAAGGAGATGGCAGCAGCAAGGTCTATAATTATTTAAAAGTTAGATTTTAATGAAATAACTTTTTTGCCCATTAAAAAACTAACCAAGAAATTAATTTTGTTCATTATGAGGCAGACTTAAAGTTCCAAACAACGAAAGAACTTAACTTACCCCAAGGTGACCATTTTCCTTCTTTTCTCGACAGTGGGTAAGCCACTGAAAACTGCAACCACAACTGCATCTGAATCTAAAGTTTTACACTGCCGGTCTTCGGTTTTTGGCAGAATATCACTTATGATGCCATGTGTCAAGGCTCGAGGAGAATTGTGCCTGCTCCCAGACTGAGAGCTTCCTGGGGAGCCTTCAAAAAAGAAAGAAGGCAAATAAACATGGAAATTCTTAGATTAGTTTTCAAATGTACATGTAGCAAGATTTCCTAAACAAAAACATCAAGTCTTTCTGATGCCAGGTGCTTAAATAAAAGGAGTTCAGGATATACAGTCAAATGATAACATTTACTTAAGGGTCTGTTCTGTGGTGAGATCAAAAAGCTTCAAATACACCTAAACATTTTTGGTGCCTTTCAAGGTCCAAAGTTACATACTAGTATCAACTTCCAATAACCGATATCTACCAATGAAATTATATTCTTAACTCCCCAAATTTACCTTCAGACAAAGTCTGACAATCTCCCTTTGAGCGGCTATTTTCCCCAGAGTCCACTGCTCTTCGAAGTGAAAGACTACCTGCAACACTGGACCGAGCTGGCTTGGGTGAATTATTCTTCTTATTTGTGGCTGCCAAGACATTTAGAAACATTTTTTGAATATGATCAAATAACACAAAATATACTACCTAGTCAGTCAGAGAAAGGTTTAATTTTACCATGCAAGGAAGCTTTTCTGTCTATACTGTCCAAAAATAAACAGGGTACTTTTGTAGTTCTAACTAATTTATTTGAAATTCTATAACAAAAGTATTCCTATTTTATTGTTTATGGTGTAGAATCTTAACTTACATTAACCATGGACCTCACAAGAAAAAAATATACGTTTCTCAACGAAGAAACAAAAGTATAATCCCCAAATACTTGGAAATTGTTAAAATATTATTGGATTAAAATCAGAGCCGGGAGTGGTGGCACATGCCTATGTATGTCTAATAAAGGACACAATAAATGGTAGGCTGAACAATATCAAATTGCTGTTTTTGTGGTTTAAAAACAGTTGCACATTGACAATTTCATTTGGTTCAACCTCTATTAATCAGCTCAAAAATAAAAGTGTGTAAATATGGAAATTTGATTTTTTAAAAATGAGTTTATAAAGAAGGGATTCTTTAGGCCAGGTAGAGTGGCATGTGCCTATAATTCCCGAAGCTCAGGAGGCTGAGAAAAGAGGATCAAAAATCAGAGGCCAGCCTAAATAATGTAGCAAGGTCAGCCTCAGATACTTAAAAGATCCGTCTCAAAATAAAAAATAAAACAGGCTGGGAATGTAGTTCAGTGGTAAACCATCTCTGGGTTCAAGTACCTGAAGAACCCCACTCCTCTAACCAAAAAAACAAAACAAAAGAAAAAAAGAGAATGGATTCTTCAGAACGCATATTCCATTCATTTGGGGAAAAATAATCATCAAATTTAACTTGGACACCACCATATGTAAAACTAATTATATATGAACTCATTTCCTAAATGTAAAATAAGAAAAAAAAGTACAAGAAAGTAGGCTTACTTTTATATGCCTGGAGTTAAAAATGCCTTCCAAATAAAATAAAATTTTACATCTTTATGATTACCAGGAGGAAAAATGGCAACGGGGAGATATATTTGCAAAATTTGTTAATAAAGGGCTTTCACCAAAGTCCATCCAAAAAGCAGTATTTTTTCCCCCTTATATCAGTACATTGTTGGATAAAATCTGCCAATTCCTTGAATACAAGGTGAGACTGGGTATTTTTTTCAATTTTTTTTTTTTTGCCTTTTTGTACTTTTTGCACACCTGTAATCCAGCAACCCAAGAAGCTAAAGCAAGAAGATCTCAAATTCAAGGACAGCCTCAGCAATTTAGTGAGACTCTAAGCAACTTAGCAAGATCCTATCTCAACAAATAAAAAGCGCTGAGGATGTGGCTAAGTGGTTAAGGACCCCTGTGTTCAATCCCCAATCAACGTAAAACTCAAAATCCTTACTGAGGTCTTACAAGACCCTACCTTATTTAAATCTCGCCTACTTTCTGACTCAATTTCTTACTAATCTCCCTTGTTTTATGCACCCTATTCAGCCACATTGGTCTTCAACTCTTTCAACATGCAAAGTGAATCCTGTGCCAATAATTTTGCATTTTCTGATCTGTTTATCCAGAAAACTCCTTCCCCCAGATGTTTAAGTGGTTGTCACCCTCTCAAAACCTTCAGGTCTCAATTCAAATGTTTCCCCCTCAAATATTTCCTCTGGCTACCTTAATCAAAGTAACACATTCCTCATTTACGATACCCATCCCAATCCTCTGTTGTTTCCTTCACAGCAATCCAATTATCTTACCAAATCAAATTATCCTAACTTAAAAAAAAAAAAAGCTTAATGTCTTATTCCCGTCACTAGAATGCAAGATCCATGAAATTAACGTTTTGTCCCTTATCAGTAAACAGAATAAGAAATCAAGAACTATTAGCTCTATTATATAATAAAAAATATGGAGAATTCAATTTTGGATGGGAGAAAAAGTCTGCATGTATTTGTTGTCTTAATTAATTTGAAGAGAGAAGTTTACATATTATTATCCTGAAAATAATCAGTCTTCCAGTTTCTCAAATAATATGAAGAAAGGAACATTTTACTTACGATTTCGTATGTAACAGCTAGCAACTGATGACTTTGCCAGGAGCTCCATTCCCAAATCCTGTAATCTGCCAGAGTTTTCAATGCCACAAGCAGCCAGAGCTGCCTGGTCAGCAGAAAAAAGGTTCGTCTGCATATCTCCAGAAGCAGCACTGCTAGTTTTTATTTCTGAAAGTGTATTCTTTACATCAGTTTTCATATATCGAACTTCAGCCATTTGAGTTTTGAGTCTTTTTAACATCTTTAAATCAGAGGGCACTCGCCACATTGCCTGCTGCTTCCTTTGGTCTTTATCTTTTCGAGAATATGACGCTTCAGAGACAAAGGGACAAATCATGTTAATATAAATTTTAACATTCATGACATCATTTCATACCACAAATATATGCAATTTTGATGTGTAATAAAATAAGCTAAAGTGCTTTAGTTAGTATCAAAAAAGAAAGACATTAAATGGTATTATTAAGGATAGATACACACATCCTAACTTTATTCACACCTACAAAGTTGCAGCCGAGGCTCATTATAATCACGCAACTCGCAAGTATAAATGCTGCCATACTGCTTTCTCCTTTATACTTCTCTACTTTTCTCAAATTCTCTGCAGTGTTTTTAGTATGTTCATAATTGAAAAAATGAAAAAGAAAAACCTAGAAGCCACTTTTGTCAAATCTGCCATACATATATTAATCTGTGTGTGTGTGTGTGTGTGTGTGTGTGTTCTAACTGAATTTAAAAAGTTTGCTTCACTATTAGATATACCTGGTAAGTACCACAGAACATAATAAAAAAAAAATTACAATCACTGAATTAGGATAGTGTTTTCTTTCTTCCCAGAGAAAATTACTATAGTTGTTTTTAGTTTCTTCTCCCTCTACCCAAATATTAAAAAATACAAACAAAGGAGATATATACTTCTGTTATACTGCAGGAAGGAAAAGAGGTTAAAAAAAAATGGTACCAGGGATTGAACCCTGAAGTGCCTAATCACTAAGCCACACCCCCAGCTCTTTGATTTTATTTTGAGACAGGGTCTCACTAAGTTGCTTAGTCCCTCACTAAATTGCTGAGGCTGGCTTTGAACTTTTAATCCTCCTGCCTCAAACTCCCAAGCCACTGGGATTAAGCCTTTTGGTTTTCTTGTGATATTCTTGCCTCTTCTCTCATAATAAGACAACTGCCACAATTCCAGTTATCATGTATCATGGGACTATGTCACTAGCAGGAAGTAAAAGACAAGGTAGAGAAGAAACATTATTCCTGCAACCTAAAATCTTTTGGTAAGGCAGAGGTGGACTTCAAAATTAAGTTCTTAAGTCAAAGAACACTAGCCTGGCACAGTGGCACATGCCTACAGTTACAGCTACTGGGGAGGCTGAGGCAGGAGGATCACAGCTCAGAATTTTTGACGACAGTCTGGGAAACACAGCAAGACTTGTTATTTAAAAAAAAAAAAAAGTCCAGTGTAGTAGTGCATACCTGCAATTCTAGCTACTTGGAAATTTCTGAGACAGGAAAACCAAGTTAAAAACCAGCCAGGAGGATTTAGGAAAACCTTATCTCAAAATAAATATAAAAAAGGGCTGGAAATGTAGCTCAGTGTATGTACTCTGGGTTCAAACCTCAGCATAGCACAAAAACAAAAAACAAAATACCCAAGTCAAATTAAAAAACAGCAAGCCAGGCACAGTGGTATATACCTATAGTCCCAGTAATTTGTGAGGTTGACACAAGAGGATTCCAAATTCAAGGCCAACCCTAGCAATTTCGGCCCTAAGCAACTCAGTGAGACTTTGTCTCAAAAAAATAAAAAAGGCTGGGAATGTGACTCAAAGACAAAGTGCCCCTAGGTTCAATCCCCAGTACAAAAACAAAACCTGGGGGCCTACATGTAACCTACTAGACAAAAAACAAATTCCTTATTAGCAGAAATAAAAAACCAGCTTAGATAATGCTACAAGAAGAAAAACACTAAAAGGGGGCCGTGGTTGCAGCTCAGTGGTAGAGCATTTGCCTGGCTGCCTGCTTTCCAGCTTTGGGGCCTGTCTCTTGGCAATCAGCCAGGAGGCAGTGCTGTGGGCAGTTGTAGGGCGTGGCTGCCTGCTTCCTGGTCTTGAGGCTGCACAAGTGGCTGGGAGGGCTCCTGGCAATCAGCCAGTAGGCGGTGCTGTGGGCCGGTGATTCTTCTGTCCTTGTGGACTGCTCCAGCCTTCCCTTACAGACTATGGGGTAGGTGTGCTCCACCTCTCTGACCTTTATTCTGATTGGCTCCTGTGCAGTATATAAGCTGTGTGTACTTCCTTATTAAAGGAGATCCTGCTTTGACTGTTCTCCCTGGCATGTCTGATTGTCCTCCTGGGAGGGAGGGTTGGGGTGGACGGCCAGTTGACCTTTACCTTTCTTGGCTCGTCCTGGTCTGGGCTGCTTTTCCCGCTTCTCCCGCTGGTCAGGAGGAGAGGGGGGGTGGCTAAAAACTTCGACAGGAAAACAGTAAAAGGGGGCCTTGGTTGCAGCTCAGTGGTGGAGCGTTTGCCTAGCATGTGTGAAGAAGTGGGTTCGATACCTGGCACCACATAAAAATAAAAACAAATAAAATAAAGGTATTATGTCCATCTACAACTAAAAAAAACAAACCTAAAAGGTAAACATTGTGGTTGGCCCAATAGCCACCCCCCCCCCCAAACCCCCTATCTCTGCCTTGCCAAAAAATCTTGATAGTAAAAACTTTGTTCTCCAGGTTGCGGGGGGGAAAAAGGTTTCTTCTCTACCTTGTCTTTTACTTACTGCTAGTGACATATTCTCGTGATACATGATACTTGGAACTGCGGCAATTGTTTTATTACCATGACAGAAGAGGCAAGAATATCACAGGAAAACCATCCAATGCCCTGCTTCAATATACCTGATGAACCTGAAATCACCCACCTCCAGAATTAGCATGCATGATAATTAAGTGCCTTAATTATTTAAGCTGACATTTAGTAGCATTTTGTTACTTACAATTGAAAACATTCATAACAGAACATGACTAGAGATTTTAAAATGCCAGGATTTGGTTTCAGATCTATCATTTAGTTACTATAACCTTCTATAAATTATCAACTTCTTTGAGTCCATTTGCTTATTCTTATAATGAATGCAATATACAGCATCACAGTTATTGGGAGGCTCAGAAGATTCAAAGTTTGTGAAAAAATACTCTGCAACATTGTTCCCATCTAGTCCATTATTCATCAAAATGCTAGAGAAGTTTTTTAAAGCCCAAATCAGATTATTACTTTTTGCTTAGAATTCTTAACATGGCATTCTATAGTAGTTAGGAAGGTACTGACATGGCACACCAGACATTCACCTAATTCTACCTTATTTGTCAATGGCTTTATCTTCTACCTCTACTCACAACGTAACTCTAGCTTTTGGAGTTACAGGTTGAGAATCCCTTATCCAAAATGCTCAGGACCAAGCCAGGAATTGTGGCGCATATGTAATCATAGCTACTCAGGAGATTGAGGCAGGAGGACCTCAAGCTTGAGACCACCCTCAGCAACTTAGTGAGGTCCTAAGCAAACTTAGCAAAGACTCTTGTCTCAAAAAATAAAAGGACTGGAATGTAGCTTGAACCCAAAGTGCCCTTGGGTCAATGTCTAGTACAAAAGAAAAGAATCCCTAAACCAGAAATGTTTCAGATTCTGGAATATTTCCGCAGATTTAGATTCCTAACCCACAAAACTGATATTCAAAATATGAAATCCAACATCATGTCAGTACTCAAAAAGTTTTGGATTTTGGAGCATTTCAGATTGCAGGATTAGGAATGCTAAACTTATACTTGCAACTCTGATATATGACCCATGTTCACACCCACTTCCATTCTTTTCATTGCCTAGTCCCTTTACTCATCAGATATAATCTAAAATATCTCCTTCTTCAGACACCTGTACCAACTACACACCTCCTCACAAGTTAATTCTTACCCAAATTTGTATACTCTATAGATTATAGAGTAGAACAGCAATCTATAATCTATAGAGTAGAACAGCAATCTTATAGCTTTGAATGCTAAGCACCCATTTCTTAAAATCTACCACTAAGATATACCTAAAATAGAGAAAACAAATCAATAGAATATACACAATTTAAAGGTGGATATTAAATCCCTTCATATTTTAGGTTAAAAATGTTTTCTGAACAAAATATTTGTGGCTCCCCCTCCCACTCCACATCTACATGGACAAATAGGAAAATCTTAATCCATGTGGTTCTGTTTATTTTTACTATGAAATGATTAAGGATGGAGTTAGGGATATAAGTAAAAATCCTAAAAAGTAAAATACAAAAAGACACAGACAAACTCCCATGATAAGATAATAAGTCATAAACATTTACTGAGCCTGTCTTAAATGCTAGGCATTATAAAGGGCAGGGGATACAACAATGAATAAGATAAACCCCTAATCTTTACCCTCCAAAACTCACAATCCATCCGGAAAAAGTGAAATCAGTTTCGGTACTACCTAAGTGCAAAGACAGGAAAGTGTACATTGCTTTGGGACTAATAACTAACAACTCAAAGTTCTCACTCTGCCAATAAGACTTTTTGAATGTGCTAAGCTATAAAGTTAATTAAAAGTGAATCTCATTGATACTTCTTTCACATCAGTTGCTTATGGCTTTCACAAAGGACAATTATCCATAGCTTTTCCTCCACACTTCATATCTGTCAATGATGCCACCCTTCTCCTCGTCACCTAAGGTCCTTCAGTCCTCTTGATCACATTCCAATTAGTTACCAAGCCCTATAAACACTAAATTCCACAAATTTTAAATAGTATCACTGCCATGTTATAAGTAAAATCTTAATTTAAAATGGCCTCATTTAGTATTCCCTAGAGGAAGAAAGAATCTTTTTTCTGGGGGTGGGGGAGAATCACACCTATAACCTTTGAATGCTAAGCACCCATTTCACTCTACCACCAAGCTATACCATATACCTCCCAAAGGGAAATTTTTATTGTAAAGAGTCTTAAAACTTTATCCCAAGTCCACATATTTTAAAGTATATGACTGAGTAAATAAATAAAAATGTAAGAATTTGCCCTCTCTTTCTAGGAATGATTTAAATAAACCCCTAAACAGACCCTCATTAAACTTTCATTTCTCATAGGTTTCTCAGCATTGTCAGCTTTCTAAAATATACTTTCAATCAACCCGTTCCTAAAATGAAACAATAGCTCTCTACTACCCACTATGAATAAACTCCTCAGACTAGCATGAAAGGCCTTCCACAGAATGAACCCAGCTTGACTTTCTAATTCTACTTAGCACATATAGCTTAAAATCTGATTCAATCAGATTATCTGACACCTTTTAAAAATGCTCCTTTTAAAGCACAGTGGTCAGCAACTTAGTGAGACTCTGTCTCAAAATTTAAAAAATAAAAAGGACTGGGATGAGGCCCATTTGTAAAATACCTCTGGGTTCAATCCCAAGGACCCCAAACAAAACAACTGCCCCCCCACACACACACACAAACAGGGGCTTTCAGTTAGTCTGACACATAATTGATGTTCATTAACTTTATGTGTTGAAATAAAGAGTATATAAATGGAGGAGGGAGAATAGAAGTTCACTGGATTAGACAAAGGGTAATGAAGGGAAGGGATGGGAGATAGGATTAAGAAACACAGTAGATATACTCAAACGACTTAAAATCAGCGTACTACAGGGACACAGCCACATCAATGTTTACATCAGCACAATTCACGATAGCTAAACTGTGGAGCCAACCTAGATGCCCTTCAGTGGATGAATGGATAAAAAAAATGTGACATACATACACAATGGAATTTTACTCAGCGATAAAAAAGAATAAATTCATTGCATTTGCAGGTAAATGGATGGCATTGGAGAAGATAATGCTAAGTGAAGTTAGCCAATCCCAGAAACACAAATGCCGAATGTTTTCTCTAATATAAGTAGGCTGATTCATAGTGGGGTAGGGAGGGGGAGCACAGGAGGAATAGACAGAGGGGTGGGAGGAGAAGGGAGGGGGCAGGGGGTTAGCAAGGATGGTGGAATGTGATAGACATCATTATCCAAAGTACATGTATGAAGACACCAATCAGTGTCAACATACTTTATATATAACCACAGATATGAAAAATTGTGTATATGTGTAATAAGAATTGTAATGCATTCTGTCATTTTTTAAAAAATCAATTTACAAAAAGCAAAAAAAAAGAAACACCGTAGAATGAATTAGAAATAACTGTTCTATGTTCATATATGAATACACGACACGTAAAACTCCACATTATGTACAACCACAGCAATGAGATCCTAACTAAAATAAGTTATACTCCATGTATGTATAATGTATGTCAAAATACACTCTACCCTCATATCCAAAAGAAATTTAAAATTTTTTTAAAAACAAAGTACACAAAGAATCAAAATAAACCTCGAAGTCCAAGCAAGCCTTTTAACAAAGATAAAGTTGGATCTTTTTGTAACACTAGCTTTCATTAGCCTTCCCTCAGAGATGGGTTATTTTTATTTGGCTTCTATTACTCTGTTCTCTTGACTTTATTTCTGTCCAAAAGTTTCTGCTTGGCTCATCTTTCTCACACTCAGTAAAAACAGATGTTCATTAGGATTAGGTACCTCCAGGCTGGGGATGTAGCTCAGTGGTAGAGAGCTTACCTAGCAAGTGCCAGGCCTTGGTTTGATCCCCAATACCATCTCCAACCGTATACATATAAAATGATATGTCCCTGGCTTTCTTCTCTTCTCTTCCTTCTTGTTCAGTACTGAGGAACACCACAGCATGAATAAAAAGCTTTTTTTTTTCCTGTGTTCAATCTGGATACACATCCACTTGGAAGTTAGGCCTAAAAAATTTCATATGGACCAAACTACCAGGCACAATATAAATGACAAATCATTTAAAACCTTCTTAAAGGCTCTTTTTTGTCTGTCTTTGTGGTACTGGGGATAGAACCCAGGGATGCTCTACCACTGAGTTACATGCCCAGCCCTTTTTATTTTTATTTTGAGAAAGGGTCTAAGTTGCCCAGGCTGGTCTTAAAACTTGCAATCCTCCTGCCTCAGCCTCTTCAGTAGCTAGAATTACAGGAATTTGCCAACACACCTGGCTCCAGCATTTATAATTTGTTTTTGCAGATAATACCTTTGGGCAACAATAATAAAATAATGATTTGGTTGCTATAAATGTCATTCTTATAAAATGAAAAATCAATCTGTGACAGAAATTCACTATTTTCCAACACTTAGATGAAATAATTGGAAAAAAATTCAACGATTCTCTTTTAGAGAGCAACAGAAAAAAGAGAACTTATTATTTGAATTATATTACCTGTGGGCTGCAAAAGTGAAGCAGGTGGGCGAGGCTGTAAGCCCCACAAATTATCCATACTGCTCCGGTCCTTAAGGTCCAACAAGTGTATTAAAATTAAAGGATCAATGTCTAATAAACTACTAGTAGCGGCAGAGCATAAATGTGCTCTTCTTGACATTCTGCTACTGGCACCCACATAACTGTGGCTATTACCTGCAAAACAAAACAAAAAGAGAGAGTGATGTGAAAATATATGTATTTGCACAAATTTAAGTATTTGTAAAAGAAAAACAGTAGTTAATGGCGCTCGAAAATATGTTTAGAAATCTCTTAGGATTTTATGTTCATGAGAAGCACAAGGAAACCAGACAGCTAGAGAGATGTACACTTCACAGTGGATGAGGAGTGACTTCATTAGTACCCAGAATCCATGAGCAACCATCAACCCAATCCTGCTTCTGTTTTTCTAGCCAATTGCTCTCTCACTGGGAAAAAAAAAAAAAAAAAAAAAACACTGCTTTCCTTGTTGGTTTATACACTTTAGCTACTCCCTGTCCACATGTTCCTATCCTTTTTTACTATATTCCCACAGTCACCAATACCTTTAGCATCTATTTCAGTTTCCCTGAGACCTAATATTGTTACCATTCTGTACATAACATATATATGTATATGTATCTCATACATAACTGTGGAGTCTAACAATTATATACAAAGTGATTGTACCCAAATGAAGAAACAGATTACTGGCATCTCTGCCCCCATGTCTCCTAAAATTGCTTACTACTCCTATTCTCCAAAAGTATTCCCCCACCACTCCACCAAGCACTGGGGATGGAACCCAGGAGCATTGTACTACTGAGCTACATTCCCAGTCTTTTTCATTTTTTTATTTTTGATCACCCTGGCTGGCCTTGAACTTGTGATCCTCCTACTTCAGCCTCCCAAGTCACTAGGATTACAGGGATATGCCTCAATGCCAGGTACCTTCATCCTAACCTAAACACATAATAAGGGTTTTTTTTTCTTAAATATTTATTTTTTAGTAGTTGGACATAATACCTTTATTTCACTTATTTATTTTTATGTGGTGTTGAGGATCGAACCCAGGGACTTGCATGTGAGAGGCAAGCGCTCTGCCACTGAGCCACACCCCAGCCCACATAAAAAGGTTTGCCTGTTTGAATTTATACAAAAATATTAACAGGGAACGAACTCTGATATCCTGCCTATTACTCAACATGCTTATCATGTTCATCTATATTGCTGTAATGCAGCAGTTTATTTATCTTCACTATTGATGTGTAACATCCCAGTATATGAATATATCCAATTTATTTTTCTATTCATTGGAAAAAATTAGGTTTCTTCTGGATTTTCATTATTAAAAATAAGGCCACTACAATTATAAACAGATAAGTGATCTTGAAGCTAATACAGAAAAGACATTGAACACCGCAAAGAAGTAAATGAATCACTGAATGCAGTGGCCTGTAATTCCACTGACTCAGGAGACTAAGGCAGGAGGATACCAAATTTCAGTTACCCTTGGCAACTTAGTAAGGTCCCTGTCTCAAAATTAAAAAGAAAAAAATGGGGAACGAATATAGCTCCCTTACCAAAGTCTATTGGCAATTAGCTGATCCACCCATATTTGGTGCCATCCTTATCAATATTTTCAGTGTTGGTTTCCCATTTAGAAAAGATAATGCTCAGTCATTCTTATAATTCCAATGAACAATGCAGTGCCTGATGCCTACAGGGAACCCATTAAACATATGTGGAACAAGTAACTTAATCTTTACCTTGAAATATAGGTTTTGACTAATAACCTTACGAATTATCAGTTAGTTTTAGAAGTGTGTTCTATTCCTCAAGTATCATTATGTTTTATAAATCATATATGGCCAGCAAATAAAAACTAGAGTTTTCTTGCAAAGCTGGTTCAATGAGCTAATATTTTGGATTAGTATAATACCTACAAGCTTTTCAGCACTTTTTTTTAAAAACAGAAGTTCTCTTTCCACTACATAAAAATAACTAATAAACTAAAAGCAATTCTTATGGGAAGCAACTGCCTCAATAAGTATTTCTTATTTCAAGGTATCTCCTTATTTGATACTGACTATAAATGAAATTATTAATACCATTTTATTTTAATATCTAGTAAATATGATTTATCCTCACCAAAACTCATGCTGAGGTTTCATTCTTCAATATAGCAGTGTTGAGAGGTGGGGCCTAGTGAGATGTTTGGATCAAGGGGCAGAGCCCTCATAAATATATTAATGCTCTCAGGAATAAATTGTCACTCTCATGCGACTGGATTAGGTATTAGAAGTTAGCTATCTGTCACTGTGATAAAATACATGAGAAAATCAATTTAAAGAAGAAAAGGTTTATTTTGGCTCAGAGTTTCTGTATAGGCCTTGGGCCCATGGCAAGGCAGACTATCATGGTGGACAGCTTACAGCAGAAAAAAGCTGCTCAGATGATGGCTGACAACAAGCAGAAAGAGGGAAATAAAAAGGGGTGAGGGCCCTCATATCCCCTTCAATAGCATATCCAAAATAAAGTGTGGAGATCTAACTTCTTTCTACTAGGCCCCACACTTCCTAGAAGATGTATACCACCTCCAATAACACTACATCTCCCAATAACATTACAGACTGGCAACCAAGCCATTAGCATATAAGCCTTTGGAGGACATTTAAGACCCAAACCATAACACTGAGAGACCCAAACCATAACATTGCAAGAGTAGGTTTATATAAAGAGGATTACCTTTCATGTTCTCATTTGCAAGTATCTGCTTGCCCTTTTGCTGCATACCTTGAGTTGAAGCAGTGTTAGAGTCTTATCAGAAAATGAATTGATACTGGTGCCATTCTCTTCCTAGCCTCTACAACCATGAGCCAAAATAAATCCTTTTTATATAAATTAGCCAGTCTCAGGCATTCTGTTATCGTAACAGAAAATAGACTAAGACACCTAGTTCTCTCTATAGGACTGACCTCCTTTCTAACAGATGTTCTAACATATCAATTCTTTAGATGACATGACTCTTTAGATGACTATAGTTCTGAAATACCATTCCAGGTTTAAAATGGACCTTCATAGCTAGCATGTAAAAAAAATAAATAAAGCAATTCCAGATTCTGCTATCTCATCCCAATTCAGTTTTTGTTCACTAACTTATTTTTTTTTAAACATTGTTTTCTTCTTTTCTGGTACTGGAGATTGAGTCCAGGGGTACTCCACCACTGATCCACATCCACGGCCATTTTTTTTTTTTTTTTTGAGACTGGGTAATGCAAAATTGCCAAGGCTGGCCTTGAACTTATGACCTTCCCGTCCAATAAAGGCTTTTTTTCTTTTAGTTTTTTTTTTTTTTTAGTTGTAGTTGGACACAGTACCTTTATTTTATTTATTTATTTTTATGTGGTGCTGAGGATCGAATGCAGGGCCTCACACATGCTAGTGAGAGCTCTACTGCTGAGCCACAACCCCAGCCCTCCAATAAAGGCTTTTAAAGTAGAGAAATAACATGGTCAGGTATTAATGAAAAGAAAGGAAAACCCTTCATTTAAACTCTTGATGTGGGACACACGATGGAGAACAGCAATAAGTGATACACAAGCCCATGAGAAAGGCTATTTGGAAAAAGAGGACTGAACTAGTAATAGACAGGAATGGGAGTAGATGAATTTATGCACTATCAAGGAGCTAGAATCAACAGACGTTGGTAATATATTAAAGGTAGAGTTTGAAGGTGAGGAAGAAGTGAAAGATGTACAGAACTATCAATCAGTAAAATGATGACTACTGCTCAGACAGTTGGTAGAAAGGTAATGATTTGTTTGAGAGGTGCTGAGTCACACTGAATTGCTACATGGGTCTCAATGTTATGGGAAAGATAAAGGCTACATGTACAACTTGGAGAGTAATTAATATGAATGACTAAAATACAGGTTTGGAAAAGATCACCCCAAAATAAAGTGTGAAATAGGGAGAGTGCAGTGCTTTAGGTTGGGAGTCGAAATGGTTAAAAAAAAAAAGAGAGGTCTTATTCAAGTATGCAAAAGAATATATGTCCTCCCCTGAGAAATATACTCAAAATAAGGGCAACATAGGTGTTATCGTTCGAGTGACTCTACCCAAAGTCATGTTTAACATTCGATCCCCAGGGGCTGGGGATGTGGCTCAAGTGGTAGCTCGCTCGCCTGGCATGTGTGTGGCCCGGGTTCGATCCTCAGCACCACATACAAACAAAGATGTTGTGTCCACCGAAAACTAAATAAATAGATAAATATTTTAAAAAAAACATTCGATCCCCAAAGTAACTGCTGAGAAGTGTTAGGACTTCTTCTTAGGCCATGGGGGCTCCACGGTCATGAATAGATTAATGTCTTTGAGAGATTGGGCTAGATCTCTTAAGACTGGATTAGTTACTGTGAGAATGGGTTGTTATAAAGGGAAGGTTATTCCTCAAGTTTTAGACTTTCTCACATGCACTCACTTACCATTCTCACATACACTCCTGATGTGATGCCATCTGCCATGAGGCTCTAATGAGAAGCTGGCAGATGATGTTACCATGTTCTTGGACCTCCAAACATGAGACTTAAATAAACCTCATTTCTTTATTAATCATCTAGCCTCACGTAATTTGTTATAGCAACAAAACTGGTAGAAGATTGGTACTGATAATGGGGTTGTTGCCATAACAATACCTGAAACATGGAAATAGATTTGGAAATGGGCAATGGGCAAGTTTGCAGAAGTAAGCTAGAAAATGCCTAGAATGCTATAAACAGAGCACTTTACACACCCTTGGTATGGACTCAAACAATGAGATTAGGGAAAGTTTGAAACTTCTTAGAGATTGGCAACATGATCATGATCAGAATGCTGATAGAAATGTGAACAATAAAAGCCATGCTGATGTAGTCTTAAATGGAGAACTGTTTTAATGGAAACTGGCAAAAAGCTATTCTTGCTCTAAAGTAGCAAAGATTTTGGGTGAACTATGTCCATGTCCTAGGACTTTATTGTCAAGAGTGAGAACCTAAGGTATTTAGAAAAAGAAAATTTTAAAGCAAAATATTCCAAGAGCTTTGTAGGTACTTTTTTTTTTTAACAACATACAGCAAGACTCAGAAACAAAAGCATGACCTACAGCTGGAATCTATAAGATGGAAGCAAAGTCTAAACATTTGGAAAACTCACAGCCTACCCTCCTAAAGAGTGACAAACGGTGTTCAGAAGGGATTACTGAGGGAATAGCTTTCCACTTGCACTTGCTAGACAGACAAACTCCATAAAATGTAGCCAACTGCCAATCATCAAGACAATGGGATAAAAGCCCTCAGGCCTAAGAGAACTGAATAGTTTCAGAAAATGGGCACTCTTCAAGGGCTTGCTGCCAAGGTCCATCTCAGGACTCTGTTCTCTACATCCTGGTACAGAATTCAGCTGTCCGAGTAACAGCTTAAGCAGGCTTACGTATAACTTTGGCTATGCTCCAGAGAGAGCTAACAGTAAGATTCAGTGGTATCCACATTCCCATGGTTTTCAAGTCTGCAGGCTCACAGATCCCAAGAGTTATGAGGGTGTGACAACCTCTACCTAACTTCCCCAGAGTCTAGGGAGAAACCTCCAGGTGTGGAACTACCACAGAGATTCTCCACTATTATGCTTATTGGATATGTGGGAGCAGGAGTGTGGCTTTTGAGATCCCAGAATAGTAGAGCCACAGGCACCAGCATGCAACCTGAGTATAGCCACTTGAACCAGGCCCATCGAAGGCAAAGACAGGGTTTCCTAAGGCCTTGGATGCTTGTCCTTTGCCACAGTGTGTACAGGAGGTAACATATATAGAGAAGGATTCTTCTGAAGCTTGAAACTTACTATTTGCCCTTCTGGATTTTGTACTTGCTTTCAATTGATAGGCCGTTCTTGAAGCCTTCTTCTATTTTGGAACAGGACTGTTTACCCTATGTCTGTCCCACTGATGCCATGTTGGAAGTAGATAATTTCTTCTGATTTCACAGGCTCACAGCTGGAAGGAGTTTGCCTTGAGTTTTAGATGAGATCCTGGACTTCTGAGTCAATGTTGGAATGAATTATGCGTTTGGAGCATAATGTATTCTGTACAAAAGAAGGATGTAAGTTCTGGGGGTCCAGAGGCAGAATGCAGTTTGGTATATCTCCACCAAGCCAGATATGGTGGCATACTATTTTGGAGGCTGAGGAAGGAGGATCACAAGTTCAAGGGCAGTCTGGGAAACTTAGAGAGACCCTGTCTAAAAAATAATAAGGGCTGGGTATGTAATTAAGTACTACAATGCTTTCCAAGCATATACTAGGTCCTAGCTTCAATTCTCAGACACCACAGAGAGAGAGAGAGAGAGAGAGAGAGAGAGAGAGAGAGAGAAAGAGAGAGAGAGAGAGAGAGAGAGAGAGAGAGAGAGAGAGAGAACAAAGAAAAGGAAGAAAAAAATTTCCAACAAAACTCATGTTCAAATTTAAACCCCATTGTAGAAACTTAATCTGACTATGGTACTTGAAGGTAAGACCTTTGGGAGATAATTAACATTAAATGAGGCTAATAAGGGTAAGATTCTAATCCAATGTACTTGTGGTTTTATAAGAGGAGGAGGATGAACCTGAGCTAGGACATTATGTCTCCCCATATGCTACCTTATGCTGCTGCCTTGGGAATCCAGTTTCCACCAGCAAGGACTACCTCATAAGATGCACATGTTCTGTTCTTTAGAACTGTGAGCTGAATAAACTTTTATTCTCCATAAATTACTCAGTCTATATTCTTTAGTTATAGCAGTAGTTCTGGACCCACAAAACTCATGTCCTTCTCACAAAATACATTCATTCCATCACAATAGACCCAAAGTCTTGATCAACCAAGCCTTAACACAAAAAAGATTCATAAATCGAATAGTATATAATTTGTGCTTTGAATTAAAACACCATTTAATAAATTGTGAAACATGGCAACTTTTAAAATTTCTGTATGTATCAGATTCTGTAACTATAAACAATAGATATTGCCAGGCACAGTGGCACACACCTGTAATCCCAGGTACTTGGGAGGCTGAAGCAGGAGGATCATAAGTTTGAGAATAGCCTCTGCAACTTAGTGAGGCCCTAAGCAACTTACCTAGACCCTGTCTCAAAATAAAGAGGGCTGGGGATGTGGTAAGGTGTCCCTGAGTTCAAGTCCACTTAAAAAAAACAAAAAAAAAAAGCAAGGTGCTAAGCAACTCAGCGAGACCCTATCTCTAAAGTGAAAATAAAAATAGGGCTGGGGATATGACTCAGTGGTCAAGTGCTCCTGAGTTCAATCCCTGGTACCAAAAAAAAAAAAAAAAAAGTAGATATTATTAGAACCTATCTCAGAGAATTTTCTAAGAAAACAGGATAAGGTACACATAACGGCCTCAAACAATGCCTAAAACACAAGAACACTTTTCCAATGATAGTTATCACTAGTAATACACTCTAAAATCCATACTATAAGATATAGCACTTTAACACCATGAACCACATAGAGCAGTGGCTATCATTTATTGAAATATGATCTGGTCAGAAAAGAGCACAGACAAGACAGAAGGCTTGTGGGGCTTGGCCTCTATACCTGGAGGTCCTGCAGCAGCTGCATCTTCCATCAGTTCTCCCTCTTCCAACTCCATATTGTTATATTCTACATCATTTTCTCCAGACCTAATAAACAAGATTCATCTTTCTCACAGAGTAAATACAATTAACATTTATAGATACATTTCAAAGAATTTTATAACAAGTGTACCAACTTTCTCCTATGAAGACATAACATTTCTAAATGCAAAAATAATAACTTCTATCAGTATCTCATGTATGAGTAATGTTAATGTTCAAACAACCATATGAATAATAAACTTTTTTAAAGGAAGGAAGTCTTTTTTTATAATATAACTTAATTTTTTAAAATTTACTTTTATGTGGTGCCAAGGATCATGTGCTAGGCAAGTACTCTACTACTGAGACACAACCCCAGCCCTAAAATATAAGCTTTTTAAAAATATCAAAGTAGAAGCTAGGTGTGATGGCATATGCCCGTAATCCCAGAAACAGGAGAAGTTGTGAGGCAGGAGGATCACAAGCTCAAAGCCAATCTTAGAAAATTAGTGAGACCCTGTCTCAAAAAGGGCTGAGAATGAAGCTCAGTGGTAAAGTGCTCCTAGACTCAATTTCCAGTACCCACCCTCCACTGTCACCCACTAAAATCAAGGTAGGGTTGGCAACATTTAATTTTTAAATCAGAAAATCTGAGAACCACTGTAAATAGAAGAGACTATAGGTTTAAAGAACTGGTAATCTAATGATAGTAAAATTAGGAAATGTTTAAGAAATAAAAGTCCAAATTACTATACAGGACTAAAATAACTTTTAAAAAAGTCCAAATTACTGAACAGGACTAAAATAACTTTTAAAAAAAAGGTGCTGCTTCCTACTAGTACTCATAAAGACTCTCTTATTACTAAAAACACTATTTTAAACTACAAAGTATTATTTGGAATAGTAGAAATCAATTTTTTTAATTTTAAAAAATTCATTTATTTATTTGCTATAATTTGTTATACACGACTCAGCATTAAAAGAGAAGAAAATCATGACATTTGTAGGTAAATGGATGGAGTCGGAGAATACGATGTTAAGGGAAATAAGCCAAACACAAAAAACCAAAGGCCGAATGTTATCTCTGATAAGTGGTTGCTGATCAATGTTATTTTGTATATTTAAAGAAATCTTAAGATCATCTCCCAGCTTGATGGTTTAAGGAGCTCTGCAGACCTGCTTTTGAGAAAACTGGTGGCAGTTTTTTTTAATAAAACATTTATGGGCTGGCATTGCAGGTCAGGGGTAGAAAGCTTGCTTACCATGCATGAGGCCCTAGACTCAAATCTTCAGAATCACAAAAACAAAAGCAACAAAAAATATTTAAAGATTCTCAAAATGATTCTATTGAAACCAAACAAATGAAAAAACATACACTTCAAAAAATATACATTAAGCTGGGCCTGGTGAAACAGGACTATAATCCCAGTGGTTTAGGAGGCTGAGGCAATTTAGCAAAACCTTGTCTCAAAATAAAAGTCAAAAAGGAGCTGGAGATGTAGCTCAGTGGTAGAGCACCCCTGAATTCAATCTCCAATGCAAAAAAATAAAGTATTAAAATTTATTAAGACAGAGTATGCATCTGTGGTACCTGAATCTTAAATCACTCCTCTTCCCCATCAAATCCATTCAGACAGAAATCCCACTCCAGAATGGAATTGTCAAGAACAAAGATCTTCCACTTCCTGCAGCTCCCAAGAGGATATATTCCCAGGAAGGGTAAGAAATCAATATTTCTCATTTTGCCTCCAGCTACATACTGCTAATGCCAAGGTCTAAGTGTATGTGGCCAAAAGGTAAGGAATTCCTTTCTACCCAGATCCATATGTAAAATAGAGGCTCTACTTGGGTATAGCATGTTGAAAATGCTGAGGCCCAAATTGCCCTTGTCACAGCTTATTCATAAACTGAAGGTTCAAAGCTAAAAAAGCAAACTCAGAAGAGCTAAGCTTACTGCTCCACTGCCTAGTTAGCTCAGCTTTTAAAGCAGGAGACAGAAGTACACTTTTCTCCTCACTCCAGTTCTGAGCCACAGGGGATGGGATTGTATCTCAGTGGTAGAGCACTTGCTTAGCTGGGTTCAATCCTCAGCACCACATAAAAATAAATAAATAAAATAAAGATATTTAAAAATAAAAGAGCCACAGAGAAAGATACAACACATTAAAAATATCAACAAAATATTAGCAAATGGATCCAGCAATAAGAGAATTATAATATACCTCATCAGTAGAATAAAAATGACCCTCTGAGTAGATCGAAAAAGCGTACATAACAAAATCCAACCCTGTTTATAATAAAACCATGCAATATTCAATAAAAACAAGTGAAAATACAAAACCTCAGGAGGAACCACTGGATCACTCATAACTTCTAGAGGGAATGTACAATAGTATAGCGATTCTAGATAACTGACATTCTCTTTAAAACAAAACATGCAATTATCATATGAACCAACAATGCATTTATCCCAGAGAAATTAAGAATTATGTTGACATAAAAACCTGTGCACAGGCTCAGCACAGTGGTGTACTCCTATAATCCCAGCTACTCAAGAGGCTGGGAAGGAGGACTGCAAATTCAAGATCAGTCTCAGCAACTCTGCGAGACCCTAAGCAATTTAGGAAGACCCTGTCTCAAAATTAAAAAAAAAAAAAAAAAGGGCTTGGGGATGTGTTTCAGAGGCTAAACATCCTTGGGTTCAATCCCTGGTAAACAAACAAACAACCCTGTGCACAGATATTTATAACAGCTTTATTCAGAATATAGCCCAAATCTGGAAACATTCCAGATATCCTTCAATGGATTGGCTGAATAAACTGGGGAACATCCACAATACAGAATTACTACTCAGCAATAAACAGAAATGAACTATTAATATATACCATAACCGGAATTCAATCTTCAGAGAACTATTTTAAGAGAAAGAAGTCAATCCTTTAAGGCTATATGTTTACACACTGAAATAACATTCTTTAAGTGGGGGAACCTTGAAATGAGTGATTGTCAGGAGTTAAAGAGAGCGCTGAAATGGGTAGAAAAGTGGATATGACTATAAAAAAGCAACATGAAGAATTTATATGGTGAGGAAAATGTTTTTGATTCTGACTATATCACAGTCAACATTCTGACTGTGGTGATGTACTATACTTATACAAGATGCTCCACTGGGGAAAACTGGATAAAGTGTAATGAGATCTCTTATTATTTCTTATAACTGCATATAAAATTATCCCAAAATAAAAAGAAGAAATTAAATGCCAGGAAAAAATAAATAATATTATTACAGAAAAAACATGAAGGGAGAAAGTTGAGAAGGAGAAGAAAGGAAAGAAATGAATATCTTTTCCAGTTAAAAAAACTGATAATGATCACTAGTCAAACAGACTATACACCTATTTCTTCTTTCTAAAAGGAAGAAGGGCTGGGGGTTTGGGGTAGTGGTGGAGCGCTTGTCTGGCATGTGTGAGGCATTGGGTTTGATCCTCTGCACTACATAAAAATAAATAAATAAAATAAAAGGAAGAAGAGCTGGGAATACAGCTTTCCTTCTTGCTGGTAGGGCACTTGCCTAGCATGGGTTCAATCCCTAGTACTGTGAGGGGTGAGGAATGAATGAATATGAATCAATCTATAAGAGGAAGGAAAATTAACTTGTGCTGTTATTTCTATGAATTGTATAAAATAATTTAAATTAAGATATTACTATAGATGTGGTAAAGGCACTCCCCCCGGCCCTACTGTCTTGACAAGGTCACAGTCCAGCGTAGATGAATGTATATGGACACAACACAAACACTATTAGAAAGGTTGTGAATCAAGTTTTACATAAAACCCAGCTGCCTTTAAGAACAATCTTGAAAAAAAGCCAAGAGTCATAACAGACAAAGTAGTAATTCAGATTAAATTATATCTGTTAGCAATCTTTTAGCAAGCTGGACTTCACATCATAGAAAGTGCTATTAAAGAATAAACTGTAAATTTTCCATGCTGATTCAAATGAATCAGTTCTAGTCATCTAAAAATCTCACATTCTCATTAGGGACTTCTCATTTGGGGAATTAAAAAGTACCTAGGCTTCACATTTTAACTAGCTAACCCCTTTTAGATAACTAAATGGTCTATTTTGAGGAACTAATTTTGTAAGAATGGAGGGGAACCCAATAGGATGTTAGAAAAGTCTCATCTGGGATTAGGTGTGATGGTGCATGTCTGTAAACCCTACAACATGGGAAGCTAAGGCAGGAGGATAGTAAATTTGAGGCCATTCTCAGCAACTTAACAGAACTCGGTCTCAAAAATAAAAAAATAAGAAGGGCTGGGCATGTATTTCAGTAGTAGAGCACCCCTGGGTTCAATCTCCAGTACCACAAAGAATAAAACATCTCATCTGAGGCTGGAATGTAATTCAGGGCTAGAGCACTTGCCTAGCATGTGTGAAAGCTTGAGTTAGATCCCCAGCACTGCAAAAATACAAAAACAATACAAACTCAAAACCATCTCATATGAACTCTTATTTAACAGCTGATACAGGGCTGGGACAGAGAAGGTACAAGATGAATCTGGAGTGCTTTACAATAACACAAAGCTAAAAAAGTGCTTAAAAATGATGGAGGGCTGGGGCTGTAGCTCAGTGGTAAAGCACTTGCCTAGCATGCATGAGGCACTGGGTTCGATCCTCAGCACCATATAAAATAAACAACTAAAATAAAGGTATGCTGTCCATCTACAACTACAGAAAAAAAAAAAAAGACAGGACTAGGGCTATAGTTCAGTGGCAGGGTGCTTGCCTAGCATGCATTAGGCACTGGGTTAGAAACTCAGCACCACATAAAAATAAACAAGTAAAATAAAGGCATTCTTGGGCTGGGGATACACCTCAGTTGGTAGAGTGCTTGCCTAGCATGTATGAGGCACTGGGTTTGATCCTTAGCACCACATAAAAATAAGCAAATGAAATAAAGGCATGCTGTCCAACTACAACTACAAAAAATAAAAATTAAAAAAATAATGGAGATATATTCAAAGAACACAGGACTTAGCTGTAACAGGTTACCATTAGCCAAATGTATAATAATCTGAGCAATGAAATAAATGATAGTAAGGAATTCAAACCATTTTATAACATAAGAATTGATACTAGTGAAATTAATATATCAATTAATGGGGTTGAGGAGCAAGCTCTTCCTTAAAGTAGAATTCCACTATTGAGTATAGAAGGAATAAAGGAATTAGAAAATCATCAATGGCAATTGTTATGGTTTGGATGTGAGATGTCCCTCCAAAAACTCACATGTGAGACAATGCAAGAAAGTTCAGAGAAGAACTGATTGGGTTGGGAGAGCTTTAACCAATCAGTGAATTAAAATCCCCTTATGGGGGTTAACTGAGTAATAAGTGGAGGAGGTGGGGCATTGTAGGTGTGGCTTTGGGATATATATTTTGTATCCTGCAGTGGAGTTTCTCTCTCTCTGCTTTCTGATCTTCATGTGAGCTGCTTCCCTCTGTTAACACTCTTCCACCATGATGTTCTGCCTCACCTCGACTAAGACCTCTGAAACAGTGAGCCCTCAAATAAACTTTTCCTCCTCTACAATTGTTCTGGTCAGATCTTTTAGTCACAGCATTGAAAAAGCTGACTAAAACAGCAATCACAAAGTAACCTTTTTTAAGTAAGAATCATCAAGAGATATGAGAAACAGGTTATACAGTATCTCTACAAAAAGCCCCCATAAGGTATTCATTAATAACAAAAGGATAAGTAATTCTAGAAGGGAGAAACCTGGGAGACAATACCTAAATCGGATGATCAAAATTAATAACCATCAGTAACGTGATAGACTAATATCATGTGTAATTCCACTCATTGTGCACAGAAAAAGATGCATCAAGACTTCAATAGTATTCTTGCCAAAAGTTCCCAGCTCAATCTAATCATGAGGAAACAGACTAATCCAATTGAGAGACTGTCTACAAAATACCTACTCTGAGGTGTGGAGATGTGGCTCTACTGAGTGCTGCCTAGCATTCCTGAGATTCTGGGTTATCATACCCAGCATCAAGGGGAAAAACAAAACAACACACACACACACACACACACAAACACACACACACACTCTCTCTCTCTCTCTCTCTCTATTTCATGTCAGCCATGAAGGAAAAAAAAAACAGTAATTAAAACTTAAGCAGATAAAGAGATTTAACAACTAAATGCAAATGTAATCTGGGATAGAATCCTGGACCAGACAAAAGACATTACTGACAAAATTTTAATAGTTACAGTACCACAGTATTAATTTCTTGAGTTTAATAACTGCACAACAGTTATATAAGAAACATTCTTAAGTACACAAGGAAAATTATATTCACTTAATCTCAAGTATCTCAGAAAAAAAGTTATGTATAGAAAAAAGAAAAATTTAATAAAGCAAAATATTAACATTTGGGAATTAATACATATGAAGGGAATATGGAAACTCTAAATAATATTTTATAAGTTTTCTTAAGTATTAAATAATTTCAAAATTAAATTTAAAAGTTAAAATAAAACCCAAAACTCTTGGCTTAGAACCTAGAGATGAGAGGGAAGCTGTCTATTTAGTATTTCATTCAAGTTCTTTTATTTATTACACCATATCTAGAAAAATATGCTGAACATCAACACTAAGTTTTCAATATGCTTCTAAAAATCACCACTCAGATGCTTTATAAGTGGTAGGTAATGTGGGTCACTCACATAGTTTCTTCATCAATATCATTTTCTTCTGTGTTACTTGTTGCTGTGGAACTGGCAGAAGAACTGCTGCCATCAAGGTGATTTACTTCATCTTCACCAACTAGATCTAGATCCAGATCTCCATCTGAAAGCTCATTCTAGATGAAAGCAAAGCAAAGAAGAATTCTGTTGTAAATTTTCCACCCTGTTGATCATCCAATCCAGACCATGAAGAAGTATGCAGGTTTCAGAATTATATTCTATGCCCTTGTGTCCCTATACTGCTGAGCACAACAACACTAACTGGTATCACTACCAATCTATGGTTATTAATTTTAGCTGGGTCCTCATTGGAACTGGATATGCTTCATATATTCCATGTCAGCTTCCTAGCAAGGTTCCTCACAAAGTAATATGTCAAACCATCCCTCAAGACCAAAGTAGTCTTCATATTTCTCAAGGTCATGAAATAACCTTAATATCTGCATAGAAAAAGTAAGCATAAATGTACCCAACTTTCAGTTGTCTTTTACCTACAAACTGCACCTTTTTTTTTTTTTATTCAATCTGGGTTAACGATTTCATTCTACCATTGTTACCTCCTTAATTCATCAGTGTGCTTAACATCTTCATTTAATTAAAAACTGAAATTTCCCATCTCAAAATTAAAAACTTCAAAAAAAATTTTTGCTTCTTTCTGTACCTTGTCTTAACTATATAAAAATAACAAATACTTCTTGAATTCTTTTTCTGGTTGTTTTCAGCTGGGACAAAATGGTTATCTCCTAACCCTTAATAATTCTACTGACATGCATTGATAAGATACCTACTAGTTTTAGCGAATGAAAACAGAACACATTAAAATCCACAATTTACATAGTTTCATTTCTGGAGTGTTCAGCAGTCTGCTTCATATAATGTATATTTTTCTGTAATAAATTAACTTTTAGACTCTTGAAATGCTCAACCACTTCTGACTCATTCACATTAACATTTATAGAACATGTACAAAAATGAAAATAAATGGACAAAATTTTCAAGCACACTGTTCCCCTTATATTCTATGTTGGAAACCATGATTCTATAATTTCTCTTATAAGTCTAAAACTGGCCTAATTATTACATGATAATCTTCATTTTGAATCTTCTCCTCATCTTCTTCATCCTCTTTAGCCTCTCTTTCAGAAGCTGTAGTAGGGCCATCTTCAAGAAGCATGTCAGAGCATGACCCAGACTTCTTGGCTCGCATCTCTGGAGTGTCATCATTTTGGGGACTGAGATGATTATCTGGTGGTGACAAATCTCTTGATTTCTGAGTTCGAGACAGCTCAATGGTAAGTCTCTTTTAAAACAAGAACAACATTAACATTAGTTTTAAGCAGTGCCTCATGGGCATAGAAAAAAACAGTTTAAAGTTAAAAAATGGATCCAGGAGTTGGGGCTGGGACTCAGTGGTAGAATGCTTGCCTAGTATGTGTCAGGCACTGGGTTCAATCTGCAGCACCAAATAAAAAATAAATAATATTAAGATATTGTGTTCATCTACAACTAAAAAAATATCTAAAAAAAATGGGTCTAGATACAGAAAAAGCGTTTGACAAAATACAACATCCAGTCATGTTCAAAACATTAGAAAAACTAGGGATAGTAGGAACATACCTCAACATTGTAAAAGCTATATAAGTTAAACCCAAGGCCAACATCATTCTAAATGGAGAAAAATTTAAAGCATTCCCTCTAAAAACTGGAAAAAGGCAAGCATGCCCTCTTTCAAGCCTTCAACACAGAAGGAAATAACCAGAGCAATTAGACAGAAAAAAGAAATTAAAGGGATACAAATAGGAAAAGAAGACTATCAAATTACCCCTACTGCCAAGAACATGATTCTAAATTTAGAAGTTCGCTCAAAAAAAAAACTCCACCAGAAAATTTCTAGAATTCATAAATGAACTCGGCAAAGTAGCAGGATATAAAATTAACACCCATAAATCAACCAAGTTCCTATACATCAGTGATGAATCCACTGAAAGAGAAATTAGGAAAACTATCCCATTCACAACAGCCTCAAAAACAAAATAAAATATTTCAGAATTAGTCTAACAAAAGAGGTGAGAGACCTCTACAATGAAAACTACAGAATTTTAAAGAAAGAAATTGAAGACGACCTTAGAAGATGGAAAGATCAAATTACATGTGGGTTTTCTGGGTAACAGCTTCAAGGTCCCTGCCCAACAGGGAACATCAACTCCAGAAATACCAGTTGAATAAACCTCCGGATGCTTTCCGATGTGCTTTAGTGACTGATCAGGAGTCCCCCAGACATTCTGACATCCACCATTCTCCCCATATAAATGCCTGACAGACACAAAATGGGGAAATAACAAATGATCTTTGTCATTTCAAACAACACTTTTTGGACTATTTTGTGAGAGATATTAATGTTTGTACCCTGTGACTTTTGTAAAACCTTACTAAGTCTAGTAGTTTTTCATAGATTTGTAAGAATTTTGCACAGGAATTATCATGTAATTTGCCTTTTTCACAATGTTTGTTCCTTGTATTTATTATTCTTAGGTGGATGAAATGCATAGAGTTTCAAAGACAATGTTGAAAATAAAAAGAAGATGGAAAGATCACCCATATTCTTAGATAGACAGAATTAATATTGTCAAATGACCATACTATCAGAAGTGCTATTTAATGCAATTCCTATTCAAATTCCGAAGATGTTCTTCATAGAAATAGAAAAGGCAGTCATAAAATTCATTTGGAAATATAAGAGGCCCAGAGAGCCAAAGTAATTCTTAGCAAGAAAAGTGAAGCAGGAGACATCACAATACCCAACCTTAAATTATACTACAGAGCTATCGTAACAAAAACAGCATGGTATTGGCAACAAAACAGACATGAAGACCAATGGTACAGAAGAGAAGGCACAGAGATAGACCTACATAAATACAGTTATCTAATGCTAGGTAAAGGCATCAAAAACATACTTTGCAGAAAAGATAGCCTCTTCAACAAATGGTGCTGGGAAACTGGAAATCCATATGTAGCCAAATGAAATTAAACATGTATTGCTCACCTTGCACAAAACTCAACTCTAAGTGGACTAAGGACTTAGGCATTAGACAAAAGACCTTGTGCCTAGTAGAAGGAAAAGTAGGCCCAACTCTCCATCATGTTGGCTTAGGAACTTACCAAAATAAGATTCCTGAAGTGCAAGAAGTAAAATCAAGAATGAATAAATGGGACAGTATCAAACTAAAAAGCTTCTTCAAGTAAAGGAAACAATCAAGAATGTGAAGAGGGATCTTAAAGAATGGAAGAAAATTTTTGCCACCTGCATCTCAGATACAGCATTAATCCCTAGGATATATAAAGAACTCAAAACACTTAACACCAAATAAAACCAAATAGCCACAAAAATAAATGGGAAAAGGAACTGAACAAGGCACTTCACAGAAGAAAAAATACTATCAGTCAACAAATATATGAAAAAAATGTTCAACATCTCTACCAATTAAGAAATGAAAATTAAGACTACACGGAGAACTCACTCCGGTCAGAATGGCAATTAAAGAACTAACAATAAATGTTTGGAAGGATGTGGGGAGATAAGTACTCTTGTACACTGTTGGTGGGACTGCAAATTGGTACAACCATCATGGAAAGCAGTATGGAGATTCTGTAGAAAACTTGGAATGGAATCACCATTTGACCCAGCTATCCAACTCCTTGGTTTATACCCAAAGGACTTAAAAATCAGCATACTATAGTGACACAGCCACATCAATGTTCACAGCAGCTCAATTTGCAATAGCTAAGCTATGGAACCAACCTAGGTGCCCTTCAACAGATGAATGGATAAAGAAAATGTGGTACATACACACAATGGAATATTATTCAGCCATAAAGAAGCCAATCTCCCCCCAAAAACAAAGGCCAAATGATCTCTCTGATATGTGGATGCTAATACACAACAGGGGGCAGGGAAAGAAGAATAGAAGTTCACTGCATTAGACAAAGGGGAGTGAGGAAAGGAGGGGAGACAGGAATAGCAAAACCAGTAGAATGAACTGGACTTCATATATAAATACACAACCAGTATAACATCACATCATTTATAAGAATGGGAAGTTATAGTCCATGTATGTACAATATATCAAAATATACTCTACTGTCATGTATATCTAAAAGAACAAATTTTAAAAAATGGATTTAGATATTCCTTAAACTACTTATTTTCTTTCTTTTTTTTTTTTTTTTTTGTACTGGGGATTGAACCCAGGGGCACTTAGCCACTGAACCACATCCCTAACCCTTTTCATTATTTTTTTGAGACAGGATCTAAGTTGCTAAGGCTGGCCAGGAACTTGCAATCCTTCTGCCTCAGACTCCCAAGTCACAGGGATCACAGGTGTGTGCCCAATTTCCTAAAACTATTTTTTTCTTTTTTTTTTTTAAGAGAAAGAGAGAGAGAGAGAGAGAGAGAGAGAGAGAGAGAGAGAGAGAGAGAGAATTTTTTTTTAATATTTATTTTTTAGTTTTCAGCGGACACATCTTTGTTTGTATGTGGTGCTGAGGATCAAACCCGGGGCCGCACGCATGCCAGGTGAGCGCGATACCGCTTGAGCCACATCCCCAGCCCTAAAAACTATTTCTTGAACTATATCTTTTATCCACTTTTGCCTGTTTGTAGGGGAAAAAAATCTATAGCAAAAATAAATACTTTATTCTCTTCCTTTCATATTTAGCCCAAGCTACATAAACAATTACAGTGAATAATTATAGTGAATACAGGCAGGTTTTTATTTTTTCTTTTTCTCAGAGCTAAGGATTGAACCCAAGGCCTTGCACACACTAAGCAAGTGCTCTGCCACTACACTACATACCCAGCCCCAATAGTTTAAAATAACACACTTAACATGAAAATCTGCAGATGTATATATTGTTTATATTTTTCTCTCTTGTCTATTAACAATACCCCAAATTTCCAGTAAGGAAAAAAAATTCCTCATGCAATTTTGTCATTTTAAAGTAAAAATTCATTAATGGATCTTCCCTAAGGCTCATTCAACCATAAAGAGAGTCTGACACAAAGCTACTTTCAATTCAACTTTTGAATCCTTTAAATCCAAGACAAATTGTGGAGGAGAATTACCTTAGTCACTGAGAGAAACACAGAGAATTTACCTCATACTAGAGCAACACTATGCAATACAATTTTAAGCAATAACAGAAATGATCTACATCTGCAATCCCTAACACAAGCATTTGAAACATGGCCACTGAAACTAAGTTACTATGTCTTTAATTTTAATGAAATTAAACCAACATAGCCAAACCATAGCTTAGTGGCTACCAAACTGGGAAAATGCAGAACCTAGAGGCTCAAAAGATGGGAAACAGGATAACTGGATTTTTTTCTATAAAATTATAAAAAGTATTAAATATTTAATATATAATTTCCAAATATAACAGGCAAAATGGACAGTATGAAACACTAAACCAGAGAAAGATGGCGGCAGGAAGTGAGTAAGCCGCTCCGTGCTCCGAACCGCCGCGTCTGAAAAGATGAGGTAAAGATCATTAAAGGAGATCTGTTGACAAAAACCCAGCACCGTGTCAAGAAAAGGGCGTAGGTGGAGTGAATCCACCATGAATCCAGCCAAGGTGGAGGGAGTCCATCACGACTTCAGCGCGAGCAGTAAGGCTGCAGCCCCAGCTGCACGGCGCTATCGGCCCCATCTCCTTCTCCTCTCCGCCTCTCCGCCTTGCTTCTCCCCAGCTGTCTCTCCTCCCAAGCTCAGTCTCTAAATCTAGATCTCAATTTCTTTCCCCCACCCCGCCCGCTCTCCCGCGTGTCCGGTACCCGGCCCGCGCGACCCCGAGGCACCGCCTCTCCCCTCCCCCAACCCGCACCCCCTCCCCGGGGGTCCCGAAGGCCGCTGCCGCTGCCACCTCCCGCGGAGCACCATAGAGCAGACTCTTCACCGCGCAAATGAGCTGCCGAATTAAATGAAACAGCTGATAAGATGAGTGACAATTTAAAATCCAAGTGATCCGAGAACACGCACTGAGCCCTGATCAGCTGAATTCAAACTCCCGGTCACCTGCTTCCCGCAGACAAACAGCTATGACTCAGCATTAATCCATTCGGCTGAAACAACTGCTCAGCCCTTCTCATCCTATGAAGGTAAATGCCTACCCAGCTTTCATAAGTAGTGGCCACAGGTTTGAAACAGGGCTTGGGAGAGAAGGACCCACCCATTGCATTGGTCGCCCAGCAAAGGGAAACGACGTCATCAGACTGTTGCGGAGGAGATAACTTCATTGAAACCTGCAACTACAGGTGTGTGATCCCCTAGCCTTCCCTCTCCACACATCGGGGAAACCTTAAGGGCCCCTCCCAGCTCTCCCGTAAGGGCCCCTCCCAGCTCTCCCGTGAGTGCTACAGCCAGCCCGAGGGAATCAGAGGTGGTGCGGGACCCGCGGCGCGGAACTACCGCTCCCACCAGAGCTGACTGCTGAGGTCTCTTGCACCAGCTACAGGGAAGTGGATACCGGAGGGCAAGTAAAATCCGCTGAGGATTCTCAGCCCCAAGCTCTACAAACTTGGGGTCTGAGGGAATGGCAAACTGGAAGAGTGTGCCCAGTCGTTCATGAAAACAGGGCTCCCGGGAGCAGCAAACCTGGCGTGTAGCCAGTATTGTGGTGAGCGGCACCCATGAGAGGGGCCTGGCTAGAGGAAAAGTGGGAAGTGACTAGACACAAGAGGAGGCCCTAGACACTCAGGATTGGAGACTCGCCCAGTCTGGGAGGAGCTGCTGCACAGTGATTGGTTCCCGCGTATTGACAGGAGAAACTTGACCTGGTGGGCACAGCGCCATCTACTGGAAGAGAAGTTAATCAAACCCTAAGACGGCATTTATTAGGTTTTTTTTTCTTTTCTTTTTTTCTTTTTCTTTTCTCTCTTTTTTGATTTGGGTTTTTCTTTCATTTTCATTTTTCTTTCTTGTTGTTTTATTAATTTTTTTTTACAAAATATTTTTTTTATTTTTTTTTCTACTAATTTTAATTTTTCTTTTTTTTAATTATTATTATTATTTTTTTTAATTTTTTTCTTTTTTTAGTTCCTATTTTTTTCTTCTTTAGTCTTTTCATTTTTCTTATCCCCCTTTCCTTGAATTCTACCTGCCTACTCTCATTCTCTTTAGTGACTTCTTCCCTTCCCTTCAAATACCTTTCCTCCCAAGCATCAAATTAATTTATAGGAGTAAACAGTAACTCAGCAGTCAAACAGAACAAGAAGTAACATGAGCAGCTTCAAAAAACAAGGAAGAAAAGGAGTACAAACAATGCAGGACAGCCTAAATATTCAGGAGGACCTAGAGTCATCAGAAAAATGGTCATATAAAGAACTCAAGGAACACCTTAGACAGATGGAATGGAACCTTAAAGAGGATACAAGACAGCAAATTCAAGCAGCGAAAGAACACATTGAGAATGAATTTCATAAATAGATAAAAGAAGAAGTTAAGCATCTTTATCAGGAGATAGAGATTATAAAAAATAATCAAACAATAATTCTAGAAATGAAGGAAACGATAAACCAAATTAAAAACTCAATTGAGAGTATCACTAACAGAGTGGAGCAAGTAGAAGCCAGAACATCAGATAATGAAAACAAAATATATCATCTTGAAAAGAGTCTAGCCAACTCAGAAAGGCTGGTAAAAAATCATGAGAAAAACATCCAAGAGTTATGGGATAACATAAAAAAACCAAACTTACGAGTCATCGGGATAGAAGAAGGTACAGAGATTCAAACCAAGGGAATGAGTAACCTGCTGAATGAAATAATTACAGAAAACTTTCCAGAAATAAAAAAGGAAACAGATATACAAATTGAAGATGCATACAGGACACCGAACACACAAAATCACAGTAGACCAACGCCAAGACACATTGTTATGAAGATATCCAATATACAGAACAAAGAGAAAATATTAAAAGCTACAAGAGAAAGGAGACAGATTACATTCAGGGGTAAACCAATAAGGTTAACAACGGATTTTTCATCACAGACACTGAAAGCAAGAAGGTCATGGAACAATGTATTTCAAACATTGAAAGACAATGGATGCCAACCAAGAATTCTGTATCCAACAAAATTGAGCTTCAGGTATGACAACGAAATAAAAATCTTTCATGATAAACAAAAGTTAAAAGAATTTGCAGCCAGAAAACCAGCACTGCAAAGCATTTTGAGCAAAACACTACACGAAGAAGAAATGAAAAACAACCAAAACCATCAGTGGGAAGTGCCTCAGTAAAGACAGAGGGCGAGGGGAAAGACAATCATGGAGAAACAAACTAAAATTTTTTAAAAAAAAGGATAAACAATCAAACATGGATGGAAGTTCAAACCATATATCAATAGTAACTCTGAATGTTAATGGCTTAAACTCTCCAATAAAGCGACATAGGCTGGTATCATGAATTAAAAAAACAAATCCAACAATATGCTGCCTCCAGGAGACACATCTGATTGGAAAAGACATACACAGGCCGAAGGTGAAAGGATGGGAAAAAATATACCACGCACACGGTCCTCGTAAGCAAGCAGGGGTGGCCATCCTCATATCGAATAAAATTGACTTCAAGACTAAGTTAATCAAAAGGGATAAAGAAGGTCATTATATACTGTTAAAAGGAACGATTCACCAACAAGACATAACAATTATCAATATTTACGCACCAAATAATGGTGCTGCGACATTCATAAAACAAATTCTCCTCAAGTTCAAGAATCAAATAGACCACAACACAATAATTATGGGAGACTTCAACACACCTCTCTCACCATTGGACAGATCCTCCAAACAAAAAAACTATAGAACTCAATACCACAATCAATAACCTAGACTTAACTGACTTATATAGAATATATCAACCATCATCAAATGGCTATACTTTTTTCTCAGCAGCACATGGATCCTTCTCAAAAATAGACCATATATTATGCCATAGGGCAACCCTCAGTAAATATAAAGGGGTGGAGATAATACCATGCATTTTATCTGATCATAATGGAATGAAACTGGAAATCAATGATAAAAGAAGGAAGGAAAAATCTTACAGCACATGGAAAATGAACAATATGTTACTGAATGATCAATGGGTTACAGAAGACATAAAGGAGGAAATCAAAAAATTCTTAGAGATAAACGAAAATACAGACACAACATATCGGAATCTATGGGACACAATGAAAGCAGTTTTAAGAGGAAAATTCATCGCCTGGTGGTCATTCCTCAAAAAAAGAAAAAACCAACAAATAAATGAGCTCACACTCCAACTCAAAGCCCTAGAAAAGGAAGAGCAAAACAACAGCAAATGTAGCAGAAAGCAAGAAATAATTAAAATCAGAGCGGAAATCAATGAAATTGAAACAAAAGAAACTATTGAAAAAATTAACAAAACTAAAAGTTGGTTCTTCGAAAAAATAAATAAGATTGACAGACCTTTAGCCATGCTAACGAAGAGAAGAAGAGAGAGAACTCAAATTACTAACATACGGGATGAAAAAGGCAATATCACAACAGATGCTACAGAAATACAGAAGACAATTAGAAATTATTTTGAAAACCTATATTCCAATTACATAGAGGATAGTGAAGACATCGATAAATTTCTTAAGTCATATGATTTACCCAGACTGAGTCAGGAGGATACACACAATCTGAACAGACCAATATCAATGGATGAAATTGAAGAAGCCATCAAAAGACTACCAACCAAGAAAAGCCCAGGACCGGATGGGTATACAGAACTAACATCATCAAAATGGCGATATTACCAAAAGTTCTCTATAGATTTAATGCAATGCCAATCAAAAACCCTAGGGCATTTCTTGTAGAAATAGATAAAGCAATCATGAAATTCATATGAAAAAATAAAAGACCCAGAATAGCAAAAGCAATTCTAAGCAGGAAGTGTGAATCAGGCGGTATAGCGATACCAGATTTCAAACTATATTACAGAGCAATAGTGACAAAAACAGCATGGTACTGGTACCAAAACAGGCGGGTGGACCAATGGTATAGAATAGAGGACACAGAGACTAATCCACAAAGTTACAACTATCTTATATTTGATAAAGGGGCTAAAAGCATGCAATGGAGGAAGGATAGCATCTTCAACAAATGGTGTTGGGAAAACTGGAAATCCATATGCAACAAAATGAAACTGAATCCCCTTCTCTTGCCATGCACAAAAGTTAACTCAAAATGGATCAAGGAGCTTGATATCAAATCAGAGACACGGCGTCTGATAGAAGAAAAAGTTGGCTCCGATCTACAGATTGTGGGGTCGGGCTCCAAATTCCTTAATAGGACACCCACAGCACAAGAGTTAACAACTAGAATCAACAAATGGGACTTAATTAAACTTAAAAGTCTTTTCTCAGCAAAAGAAACAATAAGAGAGGTAAATAGGGAGCCTACATCCTGGGAACAAATTTTTATTCCTCACACTTCAGATAGAGCCCTAATATCCAGAGTATACAAAGAACTCAAAAAATTAGACAATAAGATAACAAATAACCCAATCAACAAATGGGCCAAGGACCTGAACAGACACTTCTCAGAGGAGGATATACAATCAATCAACAAGTACATGAAAAAATGCTCTCCATCTCTAGCAATCAGAGAAATGCAAATCAAAACCACCCTAAGATACCATCTCACTATGAAGTCAAACAACAACAAGTGCTGGCGAGGATGTGGAGAAAAGGGTACACTTGTACATTGCTGGTGGGACTGCAAATTGGTGTGGCCAATTTGGAAAGCAGTTTGGAGATTCCTGGGAAAGCTGGGAATGGAACCACCATTTGACCCTGCTATTGCCCTTCTCGGACTATTCCCTGAAGACCTTAAAAGAGCATGCTACAGGGATACTGCCACATCGATGTTCATAGCAGCACAATTCACAATAGCTAGACTGTGGAACCAACCCAGATGCCCTTCAATAGATGAATGGATAAAAAAAATGTGGCATCTGTACACAATGGAGTACTATGCAGCAATAAAAAATGACAAAATCATAGAATTTGCAGCGAAATGGATGGCACTAGAGCAGATTATGCTTAGTGAAGCTAGCCAATCCCTAAAAAACAAATACCAAATGTCTTCTTTGATATAATGAGAGCAACTATGAACAGAGCAGGGAGGAAGAGTAGGAAGAAAAGATTAACATTAAACAGAGACATGAGATGGGAGGGAAAGGGAGAGAAAAGGGAAATTGCATGGAAATGAAGGGAGACCCTCATTGCTATACAAAATTACATATAAGAGGTTGTGAGGGGAATGGGAAAATAAACAAGGAGAGAAATGAATTACAGTAGATGGGGTAGAGAGAGAAGTTGGGAGCGGAGGGGAGGGGGGATAGTAGGGGCATTTGGGGTAAAATTGGGGGTTCATAACCCACTTCAATCTAATGTATGAAATATGATATGTCAAGAGCTTTGTAATGCTGTGAACAACCAATTAAAAAAAAAACATTAAAGAAAAAAAAATTAAAAAAAAAAAAAAAAGAAACACTAAACCAGAAATAGATGTTATTTCCTTACCTCTTTAAGATTATTTATTTGTTGGATATAACTAGTCTGCGCAGCTTCCAACTGAGTGATATACCAATGCTGATCCCGGCATTTTTGAAAAAAAGTTGGCGAACGGACCTGAAACCTTAAAAGAATTGCTCCACATGAAAAATAACTCAAACAGTAAAATATTAACAGTCTAGCCTTGAATCTGTAACTATAAATTCCACAATTTTAGTTTGATTTGAGACAGGGTCTTATTAAGTAGCTGGGGGTGACTTCTAATTTGCAATTATCTTGCCTCAGTCTTCAAAGTCATTGGGATTATGGAAGTGTGCCACCATACCCAGGTTCAATAAGAGAAATAATGTGTTGCTATTTCATGCTTCAGTTATGAACGTGGGAAGTTATTCAAACATCAGTTTATTAACCTACTAAAGAGCCATGTCTTTGTTCTTGCCTTATTTTAATGATAGTGATGTTGATTATGCTCCTTAGCACCACATAAAAAATGAATAAAAATATTATTTTTCTTTGTGAATAACTGAAAGAATAAAATAAAACCCAGAAATATTATGAAGCAGAATTCAAATAATATCCCCAAAAGAAAATACAAAAAATATCATTAACGTTTTTTTCCTACACCAAAAATCATATCCCTTTTGTTCACATCTTTATTCTCCCAGAAAAACTAGGAAGAAGACATAAATGTAAAGGTTGATAAAATGGCAACTCAGTTATCCAGCATGCTAAGGACAAAAAGAATTCAGAATAATTCAAATTAGGTAAAAAATTTTGTTTTGATGAAAATTTTCTAAACCATTAAACACTTTGAAACTTCTCAGTTCAGACCATCTGAATCTCCTGTTTTAAACATTTTGAGTTCTCAGCCAGGCTTGGTGGTGGTACATGACTGTAATCCCAGATACTGAGGCAGAAGGCTCTCAAGTTTGAGCCTAGCATCAGAAACTTAGTAAGACCCTGTCTCAAAAGAATTAAAAATAAAAGGGTCAGGGGTGTAGCTCAGTAGTAGAGAGCCCTTGGGTTAGAAAAATCCTGTTTCAAACGAAAAAAAAGGCTGGCGACGTAGCTCAGTGGTAGAATGCCCCTGGATTTAAACCTGAGTACCAGGAAAAAAAAATAATTTAAAAAAGCTACCCCAACATTCAGTGGGGCTGTTTTTTTACAGTGATTGCATAGTCTGTTCCTTCTGGTGAAAAACATATGACCAAGCATTACACACTGGCTTTATCTCTATTCCACTTTTTTCTTCCAGTGTTGGGGATTGAACTCATAGCCTTGCACATGTGGAAGCAAGAGTTCTACCATGGAGTTTCCCCAGACCCCCTCTAGTCTCTTATTTTGAATTTGCCGTTTTCTAGAAAGTTGGTTTGTAAAAGCAGTCACCAAATACAATGTATCCTGTCAAGTGAAAAAAAGTTAGGCATTTGATACCTCACTGTTCTCAGATTATACCTTCCACATGGTCTGGAAGAAATTTATACAAAATTTTTACTGTGGCTGCATTTTGACTTGTGACTCCTTACATGACATCAGGTAGTGGAATTTTCCACTCTTGGCATCAAGTTGGCACTCAAAAAGATCTGGATTTTCGGGCTAAGATTGGGGCTTAATAGTAGAGTGCTTGCCTAGCACTCTGGGTTCGATCCTCAGCAACACATATAAATTAAATAAAGGTATTGTGTCCATCTACAACTAAAAATATTTTTTAAAAAAGATTTGGATTTTAGAGTATTCCAGGTTTTTAGATTAGGGATCCTCAATCTGTGATAGTTTCCTTTAACTTGGACTTAATAACTAGATGTTGAACAAACTTCTGATATTTACTATACACTTAAATACTTTGGATTTGAAATAAAATAGTTAAGAAACTAGTAAAGTTAGTATAGATTTTAGTACTCTTCTTCATTAAATGAATGGATTTTAAAATTTTGACATTATTTCATCCATAATAAAAGTCACAATATCAAATATTTTCTTTTACCTTAAAATTACTGTATCATTTTGTCGATTCAAGTATCCTTCATTTGCAAGTAAGTCCAAACGGAAAAATCTATTATAGCCCCAGCACTCTCCAACTTCAAAGTCAGATGCAAATTCTCGAATGATATTTTTAGTAGGATCATTGCAGGACTGGTGAACCATCTCCACACGATATTCATATCTAAAATTGAAAAACAGACTATTAATATAGAGTGAGCAAAGTAAAAAACAAGTAAGGACAGTAATCATTCGAGAAGAAATTTCACAACATATATAAGTGTGTGTGTATATGTGTATACATATACACACACACATACATACACACAGTTAAACTTCTTTCACAAAGGATTATACGAGTTTACAAAAAGAGCAATATACTGAATGGGCCACCAAAACATGACTGGCATAAGGGTCCTATTTTCCTCATAAAAATGTTTACCAAGGGGGCTGCGACACTGTTCGGGGATACAGCATTTGCCTAGCATGCATGAGGCCCTGGGTTCAATCCCCAGTAGTGAAAAAAAAAAAAAAAAAAAAGTTTACCAATATATTAGGAATGAAACAGCACCTAAAATAATAAATTTCATATAAACAAATACTTCAAAAAGTGGATTTTACCAATGCTGTGAGTTTTTTCCTTTGTTACTTGTATTTCCATACATATATTCTATTTCTATCATCCTTTGAGAATTATCACCATGAGATTTTAAAATATTAATTTAAAAATACTTTACTATACTTTTCCAATATAAGTTATAATAAAGCAACTTATGAATTAAAAAATTTAAACCTATAAAAATTTCTAATGGAAATTAAGTATACACTGGGAAAGTTATTCAAAATAATTAACTGTCAATTTCATCTAAAAAAACAATTTTTTATATCTACTTTTAAAATGAGTAAAGTGTAAACTGGAAACTCAAAAACAATCAAGAATATTGAAAATGTGGGAGAAAGGATATTAATGAAAATGATCAAATATGTCTAGATTCAAGTTCAGATAAAAGCTTAAAATTGATATAAAACGATTTCTGAAAACTCATATGCTTTGTATGAAAAGGCATACAGTGTTTAGGCAAAACAGTTTTTTCATTAGTTCTTTTAAGTCATGAGAGAGAAAGACTGAACTCTCACATGGCAATTAATCCAAGTAAAATTATGTACATAGCATCTCAACTCCAACATTAGATAAAACTAAACCTTATATATGAATGTCACAACCCAAATTCTTTACTTCTATCAAACTATTTCCTTAAACAACTCGAAATTTCCCCTTTTCGAAAGAAGTCATTCTTCACTCTTAAAAATCAAACCCAGGATGTCACTTACATGCAAATTTCCCCTGAAATCCTACATATATGTATGCTAACCCTAACCCTTTATAAACATATTTAAGTATAATTAACTTATGCAAGCAATTCTGAGGAGTTCTCATATTAAAAAATCGACTGGACTATTATACATGATTTCAGCTACCCTACTGTTAAACCCTGAATTCCATAATTAAATGGCATTTCAATATTTAATGAAAAAGCATTCCGAATCCTTTTCTAAGGTTACTAAAATGTTAAGTGAAAAACAAATTATATCCATTTTCATAAGAATAGAATAGTACCAGGAAGGTATTTAGATAATATCTAATAAATGCACAAACTCCAATCTTTTTAAAACATAGAATCTTCAATACTATTATCAACAATACTAAGATTACTACCATTTGTAAGACATTGTGAACTTTAAATTCCTAAAGTAGGGTTGGAAATCTTATTTAAGTGGGAGAGTCCCTAGGTTGAATCTATCAGCATCAAACTAAAAAACTTTAGCATTTAAATTATGGTCAACTTTGAGTTAATCATTATATACAGGATGAGTGACTCCAAGTTCATTGGTGTGTGTAAGGGTGTGGGTACAGGGGTTCTGAAATATTTAAACATTATTATCCTTTCACCATGGAATTGCCTTTGTATATTTCCAAAAAATCAGTTGGCTCTATGTGTGGATTTATTCCAAGACACTATTCCACTGATCAGTTTTGCCTATCCTCATGCTAATACCATAATGTTCTGATTACTGTACTTTATTAAATTCTTTTTTTTAAGAGAGAGAGAGAGAGACAGAGAGAGAGAGAATTTTAATATTTATTTTTTAGTTTTCAGCGGACACAACATCTTTGTTTGTATGTGGTGCTGAGGATCGAACCTGGGCCGCACGATGCCAGGCGAGCGCGCTACCGCTTGAGCCACATCCCCAGCCCTTATTACAATTCTTAAAACTACATAGTGTTAGCTTTCAAATTGTTTTCAGTGATTCTCTATTGCTTTTTTTTTATTTCACTGGATTCTGCTTTGATCTTTTTTTTTTCCTTACATTGCATTTTTCTTTTTTCTAACCTACAACACAGAAGTAGAGGTTATTGATTTGAGACCTTTCTGATTTTCATTTATAGACATTTAGCACTATAAATGTCTGTCCACCTACTACTTTAGCAACATACTACGAATTCTGGTATAATGTGTTTTTATTTTCATTCAGTCAGAAACACTTCTTTTTTACTGGTGCATTATAGTTGTACAATATAATAATATAATTTTGCCCAAAACCTTCCCCAGAACTTCCCGGCTCCTCCCACTCACTGGTCCCTTTCCTCTAGTCTCCTGCTCTCCCTTTGCTTTACATGCTATGTCTCCTACTTTTCTTTTCCTTTTTCCTCTGGGAAATATAATACTCTTGAACCTTCTGATTCAGTCAGAAACACTTTTAAAAAATCTTGTGGTTTCCTTTTTGATCCAGAAGTTATGGAGAAGTATGTTATTTAGCTTTCAAATATTTTGATATTTTCAAAATATCTGTTTAGTATCTAAATTCCATTTTGGTGAGAAAACATACTTTAAATCATTCTGAGTTCATTCAGACATGTTTCATGATCCTGAATATGTAATATCTTGGTAAATACATGCTCTTAAAAATAATCTGGCTAGGTCCAGTGGGTGTATGCCCATAATTCCAGAAACCCAGGAAGTTCAGGCAGAAGGATAGCAAGTTTGTGGCCAATCTCAACAACTTAGTGAGACCCTGTCTCAAAATAAAAAATAAACAGGTCTAGGCACGTAGCTCAGTAGTAGAGCATGTGTGGGGTTCAATACCCAATACCCAAAGAAAGAGCCTTTAGGAAGGTTTTAAATGATATGCCATTTATACGGGGTGTGTGGTACGGGAAATCAAGCCCAGGGGCTTGCTCATAATAGTCAAGCCCTCTACCTATGAACTAAATTTATCTCCAACCCTCTTTATATTTAAAATGAATTTCTGGTGGACAGCACATACTTCAATCTTGCATTTTTTAGCCAAGCTATCTCCATCTTCACAAAATGAATGGTCTTTTTCTTCATTCCATTTCATGGAGAAAATAATTTGAAGGGCCATAGGGAGTTACTTGCTTCTTTGAAATGTTTTTCAATAGTATATCTCTCATGAATCAGATTCTCCATGCAGATGATGCCATATTTACAAACGATTTATCTGTCAAGTTAATTCACTTCTTAATTTTGCCATCATCACACTTATAATTCATTTACCAACTTCAGGTTCAATTACTCCCATACAAAATATGGGTGTGCCCAATCCTCAGCATGTTAATTAAACCATTGTTGAGCTTAAGAAAGATGCCATTAAAGATCCAGTAAACGCAAAGAAAGTACAATATCTTATGGACCTTTTGGGTACACCCCATAGATAACTGTGATCTGGATGACAAATGCTATTATGGGTCTTCAGGTAATAGAAATTGCCAGTTTTTCATGCCATCCTGGCCATTGAAATCTGAGTTCTGTATGTCTGTCTGTATTCCTTATGACAGCGCTTAGCTTCTTCATAGATAAGCTTCTTCCTTTCCTTTCAAAGCATATTTCAGGTAAACTTTTTCTCAGATGATTTTTACCTACAGTTCTGCCAAATACCTTCACTTTTCTTAGGGGTTTCTGGCATAGCAGGAATCTTCTTTTTGGTGGGTTTTTTTTTTCCCCCTCCATCATTTTTGGAACTGGAGATCAAACCCAGGGCTTTGAGAATGCAAGGCAGACACTTTGCCACTGAGCTACATCCCATTTTATCTTCTTTCTTGCCATGTTAGCTGTATATCTGTTACTTTATAGTTCTCTGTTGTGGTAGGACAATAATCTCTCTCTTCCCCCATAAGATATCCACATCCTAATCTCCAAAACCTATGAATATTATCTTCTATGGCAAATAAGAGCGCATGTCACTGTATAAAGCTAAGAATTATGAGACTGAGGAAATTATCCTGAATTACACAGATGGAGCCTAAGTGTAATAAATGTCCTTATAGAAAGAAAGCAGAGGAAAATCTGACATGAGACCAGACAAGGCAATGTAACCATAGAAACACATATTGGAGTGGTAAGGCAACAAGGCAAGGAATACTGGCAGTCACCAGATGGTGGAAAAGGCAGGGAATGAGTTCTCCCCTTGAGTCTCTGGAACAAGCACAATGGTACTAAAAGGTTGATTTTGGTTCAGCAATAGATTGCAGACTTCTGAATTCCAGGAAAGTGAGAGAATAAATTTTTATTGTTTTACACCACCAAATTTGTGGCTTTTTTTTAAGCACATAAAGGAAATTAATACAAAGGTACATAATCTTTAACTTATTACAGATTAGCTTTCAATTGCACTGGTTACAGAATAACATCAGACTCTTTTGTTTGTCTATGTACTCAGTTTTTAACCTTTACCTGATTGCCATCATGCATTTATTTCAATAAATTTACTTTCCCAAAGCATTAATTCTCTTTCAATGTTACTTTAATTTAAAAAAAATGTTTAAATCTACTCTCATATTTTCCATTTCTGGTACTCTTCTCTTTCTTCCTCCCCTCTCTTTTAGATTCAAATTTAGATAGCCAAGTGTCATTTTCCCCCTTCTACCTGAAGCATTTCTTTTTTTTTTTTTTAAAGAGAGAGTGAGAGAGGAGAGAGAGAGAGAATTTTTAATATTTATTTTTAGTTCTCAGCAGACACAACATCTTTGTTGGTATGTGGTGCTGAGGATCGAACCCGTGCCGCACGCACGCCAGGCGAGCACGCTACCGCTTGAGCCACATCCCCAGCCCCCTGAAGCATTTCTTATATAGTCTAGGTCTGAAAATATGTCTGCAAATGTCTTTGTTTCACTTTAACTTTTTAAACGATATTTTTGGTAGATACAGAAAGCTAGATAAGATATTTTTGTAAAAAAAAAAAAATACAGTATTACCATTTCACTTTATTTCAAATGAGAAATCCGATTTCATTCTTGCCCCCTTTTTTCATGGGAGGCGGGGGTGGGGGTGGTACTGGCAATTTAAATCAGGGTGGCTTAACACTGAGCCACATCCCCAGACCCTTTTGTTTATTTTCAGACAGATTCTCACTAAGTCTTTAGGGCTTTGCTAAGTTGCTGAGGTTGGTCTCAAAATTCGCAATTTTCATACCTGAGCTTCCTGAGTCACTGGGATTACAGGATCTTACACTATTAAACAAGTGCTGTACCACTGAGCCACACCCTCAGACTGATTTCATTCTTTTGTTTCTGTACATATAACATTTTTTTTCCTGTTTGAGATTCTGTTTATCATTATTCATTTAAATATTTTTTCTGCCTGAAGGAGGTGGAAACTTACAACCCTTTGGGGGGAAATGGAAACTGAGGACTCTGACCTTTCATAATTTCCTTTATTTGCCAAAGTTCCCCTGCCTGCTAAAAGTAAGCCCTCCAAAAATATATGACAAACTCCTTCCATGATGTGACCCTGCTAAACCTTACAAAACTCAGACCTTTGTTGTAGCCAGTCGCCATTTTCGCCTTGAAAATGTGCCCTTCTGTTGCTTAATAAAACATAACCAATCCATTGAGGTCAGTCTCCCTTTTTCTTTTTGTATTTTCTTTCATTTGGTGCAGAAACCCAAAACAGGATTGGAGACTCTCTACCTCTCCTTATCCTAATGAACCTCTACCATCTTTTCTCATCTTCCTTCCATTCCTTTCCTTCTTTCCTCCTGACAGGAGGTGGCCCTTCATGCTTTCCAAGTACATCATAGCTTAATGGCAGCCAGTACTCAATTCCAATCATGGGCTAGATTTTTGCCGCTTTCCTGCCATATGGATAGAGCAAGGACATGTATCAGGTCCTTTATTGGTGTAGGAGGCATTCTCCTAACCCTATCCTCTCCTATTTCTTCCTTCTCTTATGTATTCAGACCTACAGATCAGAAGCCACTTTTTGCCATTTTGTTCCTGCAAGCAACATAAGTCTTCTCATTCTTCAGAAAGGTAAAATTCCTTCTGGTCTCTCACAAAGACACCCTACCCAAGACCCTCACCTTCTGGCTCATCCAGACTCCAGGAGTCTTCCCACCAATGGGATTGCAGGAGGGGATGCCCCCTCATTCTCTGATGGAACTCTGTCTGGTGATGGGAGACATCAAGGGATGCTTTGATTATGACTGCCAACCCAGGTCAAAACTCTCCAACATGGGGGCTTCATCCCACAGGACTCCCCTTTAGGTTGTCTCATTAAATAAAAAGTTTTTAGATTGTCCACTTCCAATCTGATCTCAAAAGTAAATGTCTTATTAGGCTAAGTACACAGATCTGGCCACAACCTAAATTAGACAACCTAAGTTGATGGCCAGAATTCAGAATCCAGGACCTGGACCCCCAAATCCTCCAAGACTTGAACAATTTCTTCTAAGGAAATGGCAAATGACCTGAAGTTCTTTACCATCAAGCTTTCTTTTACTTTTATTCAAAGTCCTCATTTTGCCCACCTTTCTCTGCTCTACCATTGATTATCACTGACTTCCCATTCCATAAGCCCCTGACCCCAGCCCTCTTCATTTACTGCCCCTGAAATAGCAGATGAACCCCACCAAAAGTAAGTAAAGCTGGAGGATACAAAGGTAAATTTCACAGACAGGAATGGCCTGGTAACTATCAAGAGAGACTGTCAGAGTCACAAGCTTTCTTCTGAGTTAACGTAAGACTTACAAATCTTCCTAACTTCCTACATAGGCAAGCTTGATCTGTGTTTCTGTGAAGGCTAGTATGACTATCTAGCTCCAATATTTATCCCTCATATTGGTCTAAAAGATGTAATGTGGCACATAAAGGTCCTAACTAACTTTACTAAGAAAACCCTAATTGACACAGATAAAGGGATCTCTATTGAACACATAGGTAATGCCAAAAGAAAGGTATTTTACAAAAATCAAATGGCATTAGACATCTTAAGTATAGCTCATGAGGACATCTGTGACATTATAAAAGCTAAATGTTGTATATGATAATTCTATCAAATGGGTCCCATTGGTAACCCCCAAATGCTTTCATTTCCAAGAAGCAATTTACCTGCAGCCCTGCCCAGCCTAAGTAGACAGGATATGTCAATTCCTCAAGAAACTACACACAGGAAAAATATAAGCTCAAGATAATATGGACAGGGGCTGGGGATGTGGCTCAAGCGGTAGCGCGCTCGCCTGGCATGCATGCGGCCCGGGTTCGATCCTCAGCACCACATACCAACAAAGATGTTGTGTCTGCCGAGAACTAAAAAAAAATAAATATTAAAAAATTCTCTCTCTCTCTCTCTCTCCCCCCTCTCTCACTCTCTCTTAAAAAAAAAAAAAAAAAAAAAAAAAAAAAAAAAAAGATAATATGGACAAAAGGAACCCGAATTACTCTGAAGGAGGAGACTTTTGTGACCAGATTCTGAAACTCTGGGAGATAAAGATAGTTCCTACCAGTTATAAAATCTGTTAAGAATGTATGGTTAGAAATCCAATTAGAACCAGTCAGCATAGGCCAAGGTGACCCAGAGCTGCCATGACAGTGGGGACTTGAAAAATCTGATGTCACCCTGCTGTCAGTCAAAAGTCAAGAGGTGGGTTGGATTCCCCTTTCACCTAGGTATTGGGAATATTTATCCTGGCTTGCTCTAGTTCCTTTTCTGTGTGAGAAATTTGGTGCGTGGAAATTTGTGGCTCAGCGGTAGAACGCTCACCTCGCACGTGCAGGACCCTGGGTTGGATCCTCAGCACCACATAAAAATAAATAAGTGAAATAAAGATAATGTGTCCAACTACAACTAAAAAATAAATATTAAAAAAAAAGAAAAAAGAAAAGAAATTTGATGCGTGAGACAGAGGAAGGCTTCAGACAACTGAAGACAGCTGGCCAGGGTCACTCCCTGGTTCTGCATGAAGGTCTCATATTCTAAATTTGACCCTGACAGCCCTCTGGGGTAGCAAATATTGACCATTATCTGTCTCTGTTTCTGATGGTGGAGGGCACCCTCACTCAATGAATCTTAGATCCTAAGATGAAATCTTGGTCTGGTCTGAGGGCTCTGGGAAAGAGGTGACCCATTTAATCCCCAGAGTTTGAACCAAGCAATCTCTCCCTTTTCAGAAATGCTTCTATGCCAATTCTGTCCACACTGTGTGCCTCTTAAACAGGAACCCATTATGAGAGAGTCTCAAGTTAAAGCTCCCTTAAGCTTTAAAATTAGACAGCCTTCTCTAGACTCTAAGAAGATACATTTTCTTCTGTACTCCTCTCATCTGGCAGGAAAAAAGAGCAGAAAATCTGTTTTAGTTACTTGCAGTAAAACTACCCCCACATCTATCCTGGTTCAGGAATCCAAATTATTTATTTTCTCTAGAGGAGATATCACCCAGAGTACTAACAGGCCTGCCTCCCACTTCAAATTGAGGGGCATAATATGAAATCATGGGCCTGGGGAGTATGAGGACCCAAAAGGACAAAGGGAACATGTAGGACATTTTAAGGACACAACTAGCTGACAAATGTCTTCCCTTAAATTAAAATAGTTATTATGAAGTTAATATCCTCCATACTGAGTGAAGCCCCAGCTAGAGGTCATGGAAGGAAAGGAAGAAACTGCTTACCCAAGAAGCTCCAGCACCAGGGAGCTGTCTCCTAGCCAAAGAGAGAGCTTTCTCAGCAAAGGTGCCCATGTTCTGTTCTCTTTATTTTTGTTCAGAGGGAAGCTTCATCCTCAAAAGTAATATTAGGGGATGACATAATCACAGTTGAGATAAAGAAGATGCCTAATAATTTTCTGCATCCAACCTGGCCTGATTACTAACTGGGAAAAGGGTCCCAGGGGAAGTAAACTCTGGGACCACACCTCAAGAGACTGGTTTTACAAAAGAAAAAAAAAAAATGTTTAAAATGCTCTTCATATGAGGTTTTGCCAGTTAAGCTCAAAACAACAGCTTCCCTTACTTATCTTCGATAACCAAATCTCTCTAACTCCAAGTCTTACAAAGCTTGCAGAGATGATTGTCCAAAACCAGCTTGAGACCAATAGGGAAAAAAAAATGTCACTTTTAAATTCAAACCTAAAGGGCTGGGGATATGGTTCAAGCAGTAGCGCACTGGCCTGGCATGTGTGCGGCCCGGGTTCGATCCTCAGCACCACATACAAACAAAGATGTTGTGTCCGCCCAAAACTGAAAAATAAATATTAGAAATTCTCTCTCTCTCTCTCACTTTCTCTTTAAAAAAAAAAATTCAAACCTAAATGGCTGGCTAACTTATCTGCTCTTGCACTCTACAACCCTGCTTTCTTAACAAGTTCCTCCCTAAAATTACAGCACAAGGAAGGGAAAATGGAATGATAGACTCTTACTTGAGAATACTTACCTAAGGATTAAAGGCTCTCTCATTCTTTCAATACCTAAATTGATTTTAATCTGAGCCAAAAGTGCACTCTAGTCTAATGAAGATGTTTGACATGCTCCTTTACTAATTATAGCTTTCAATTTTTTCTAGAACATCTGTTCTTTCCCAAATTCTGTAGTTTTCAGCTTGTGGTTTTATGGTAAATCCACATTTGATCCTGCATGCCTAAATTAAAATATTTTTCTGATCAGTCTTATTTTACCTAACTATAGAGGTTTTTACACTCTGTTCAGAGGGCTAACTCTCAAATACATTGGAAAAATCTCCATTTACAAAATCCTACCTGTGGAGATCTACCTACAAACAGCTACAAGATCTGTTTCCTGTTTTGTGTATGTGTGCATACCTGGGTATTGTGTTGTTGTGTCTACATATGTGCTGGTGTTCATGTAGCATGTACATGGTATCAAAGTTGGCATACAGATAAATGAGCACTCATAATAAATTAAAATTTAAGAGAAATAGATCCAAGTATCTTTTAGGTCATGTGACTTTAAAAGTTCAATTTAAATTAGGTAAACAGATGAGAGTAAAAATGTCTTTAAAATGATTAACACAAGTTTTCTAGGTGGTCAAGACAATTAACAGAGTACTGGTTTTCATAAAATGTCTAGCCATTGTTTCTAGGATTTTCCTTCAACAGGAAAGAGATAGCTGGTACTGCTAACTACACTTGTCTGGTATCTTGGTTTTTACATTTAAATATGAGTAAATCAGTTTTAACATCAACATCAATGGGGTTAATCATAAATGTGTTACAAGAGACATCTGATTAATTTACAAAGTTAAAGTGTTAAAACATCAACTGCTTCTTAAACCCCAAAAGGTAATATATTTAAAGACTAAATGTTTTTATAAACTGGTAAATGAAAATAGAGTTTTAAGATTAGCTTGTTTGGGGTCTTCACTAAAGCAAGGTTACTAAAAGTTCTAACAGGTGTAATTCTATATGCAAAGAGTCCAAAAGTTTCAGCTGTGTTTCAATTAAAAGTAGTGTAAACAGCATAAAGTATTTCATCTTATTAAGAGGAGTAATTGGGAAAACTCAGAAATTTCATAAGGATTGTTCAGAATGTGAAAAGTAGAAGGATGAGAACATCTTTTGTGTGGTAAAGTAAAAAGTTGTAGAATCTCTTTAAGTTGCAGAAAGTCTGTGGAGGGTAAATTTCAAAAAATTTGTGTGTAACTAAATTGGCCATTTATAAGTAGCACAATCAGTTAGTTATTCAAGGTTTTTTTTTTTTTTTTTAAAACTAAGGTCAAATATAAATGTACTGATATAAACCAAAGTTTAATCCTCTACAGGTTAAAGTAACAAGGATTTCTCAAAACATTAATCTGCTCTTATCTAGCAGGATAATTTCTGTGTTAAGTTTTATTCTTTAGAGAAACTAGTCTTAAAGGAATTAAGGTTTCTAGAACTCTGGTTAAAAACAACTGTTAGAGTACTATACTACATTACAGATTCTGAACTTTACTTTGAAAACTAAACTTGGTTAATATAAGAACATCAGTGTAGGGCTGGGGATACAGCTCAGTTGTAGAGTGTTTGCCTTGCATGCATAAGGCCATGGGTTCAATCCCCAGCACCAAAAAAAAAAAAAAAGAAGAAGAGAAGAAGAACATCAGTGTAATCCTGTTACTGGCTTCTTCATCTTATCTTCCAAGTATATAAGTCTTTAAAGTTTAAGGCTTAGAAGAACATTTTACCAAACTGGTGTTCTTGAAACTAATGTTTAAAGTAAAGGTTTGAGATTATAAAAATTATATTTATTGACTCATAGCTATTATACAAACTAAATATTTTTACTCTTGTTAATTTCATTTTATATTTTCCTTGGAAACCTAACTGTTCTCTGTTAGTGTCTAAAAGAAGTACAACTTCTAAAGAATATCAACCCCAATTAAACAGAAGGGGTAAAATATAAAGTTATAGACATTAAAGGTAAAACCTGGTACTGTTAAGACTGGTGAAACTGGCATGCTGAATGTTTAAGACCAAAGCTTAGAGACTAAAGTTAAGGAAATAAAAGGTCCAAGAAAGAAAAATAAACCAATATTTGGCTCTTGCCCTCTGAGGCCAGCTTGGACCCAGGGAATGACAGCACTTCTCTAAGGGCTTTGCAACTCTGGGCCACTGACCTCCCAATCAGGAGGACCAATGAGATGCTGGAGTACAGAAAGCCATCCAGTATACAAGTTGCAAATAGGAGGGCCATTGGAGAAGGAGATGTCCCTAATACTTTCAAGGGAAGTCATATGGTCAATGAGATCCTGACCCCTTCTGGAAGATGGCACTAGAGGTGCTTCCCTCAAGTTCCCAAGAGTGACCCCTCTGAGGGAACTCAGCTGATTCTTAACAATAGATAGGAACAAGGTCAATTTGACCAGATTGATCTTAAAACACCTACCAAAAACAGTTATAACCAAAGTACAGCCATACCTGGGCATTTAAAAGAAAAATAGTTCTTTAAATGAAACTTAAAACTTGTGTCAGCCCCGTAGTCCTGGTGCCCCATAAATTCTGAGGCATTTTTCCTTTGCAAGGTTCATATTTACCCTTCCTCACCAAAAAATTGGACTGGCCTCTGTACCTTGGTCTTCCTTACTCTTCAAACTGACCTTTTACCTAATAAGCAAAAGTTTGCCTAATCCGATAATGACACACACTAGATGAGCCCACCAGTTTATTCCCTTACTCATAGGGCTAGAGATATCCACTGGAATTGGCACAGGCGCAGCGGAATCAGGAACCTCTTTTCACTACTATAAAAAGTTGTCAGAACAGGTTATGGAAGATATTCAACAGGTTTCCGATTTGGTATTGACTTTACAAAATCAATTGGATTCCCTGGGGTCTGTCGTCCTGCAAAATCATCTGGGCCTAGATCTCCTTACTTCGGAACAAGGTGACCTCTACCTTTTCCTCAGGGAAGAATACTGCTTCTATGCCAATCAATCAAGACCGATAAGGAATGAGATTAAACAACTACAGGACCCACTGGAACAGTAGAAAGAACTAGCTGATTCCTGGTGGGCCTCACTGAAAAACCTAAAACAGTGGACTTCCTGGCTTCTCCCTTTTAGGTGTGTGTGTGGGGGGGGGGGGGGCATACCGGAACTTGAACCTAGGAGCATTCAACCACGGAGCCACATCCCCAGCGCTATTTTACATTTTATAGAGAGACAGGGTCTCACTAAGTTACTTAGCACCTTGCTATTGCTGAGGCTGGCTCTGAACTCGTGATCCTCCTACCTCAGCCTCCCAAGTCGCTGGAATTACAGGCATGGACCACCATGCCCAGTGCTTCTCCCTCTTTTAACTCCTCTAATACTCGTTTTTCTTATAATAATCTTTTTTCCCCTGCTTTAACTTTGTACAGAAGCAATTTCTTGAAAAGGTTACCTGACTAACCCAGATCACCTCCTAAGAACATGCAAAAGCCATTTTCCTCCTTCACTCACAACATGATTCTCCTAAACCCCATAAGGAATCACCCACTAGATGCTGAAGTTCCCTTTTTCTATAACTCCTCAAGCCACAACCACCAGGACTGTATAACCCCCACCTTCTTATCCTACTCCAGATCTCTAACAGGGAATTCCCCTATTCCACACCTCCTCAGCACTTCCTCACTGGAAGACCTCAGCAGAGGGTAGCCAAATATGATTAATTCGCCCCAATTCATCTGGAATGAAGGAGGTGGAAACTTAGAACCCTTGGGTGGGACAGACACACACACAACAAGGACAACTGAGGATTCTAATCTTTCGCAGTTTCCCTTACCTGACAAAGTTCCCGGCCTGCTAAAAGCCCACCCGCCAAAAGTAAATGACAAACTTTTCCCGCAATGTGGCCCTATAAAACTCAGACCTTGTTGTAGCCAGTCACCATTTTTCCCTTAAAATGGGCCCCTCCATTGCATAATAAATCATCACTGATTGAGATATGTCTCCCTTTTTTTTTTTTTTTTTTTTTGGTATTCTCCTTCATTTGCTTTCAATCCCCACCTTCAGAGACTATGTATTAAGGTACTTGAAGCCAGTCTACCATTTTGGAATTCATACATATACATACATGTTTATGTTTGTACGTGTGATTTGTCTAATTTCTACTACTATGCCTTTAAGTGCAATAACTTTTTAAAATATTTTTAATTGCAGATGGACACAATACTTTTATTCTTTACATGGTGCTCAGGATCAAACCCAGTGCCTCACATATTCTAGGCAAGTACTCTACCACTGAGCCACAAACCCAGCCCTGCAATAACTTTTATAACATTTAGCCTGTCATTCATTCCATCCAGTCTATTTGTGACCTCAAATAGTTCAATTTCAAGAAGTTCAATTTGAGTCTTCTATGTCTTCCACATCTCTACTTAACTGTTTGTACAAATGGAATACAATTCTGTCTTAATGTCTTTCTCTCATCATTCTTTGTCAGTTCCTGCCTAATTTCAATTGATTGATTCTCCTCCTCATTTATTAAGTATGTTTTCTTGCCTATTTCCATACTCATTAATATCTTTTTTTTTGCATACCAAACACTGCAAATAATTTTTTTTTAATGTTGGATACTTTTATAATCTTGTAAATTCTCTTGAGCTTCATTCTAGGATGGAGTTAAGTTACCTGGAAACAATTTGATCCTTTTGGGTCTTGCAGTCATTTATTAGGTGAATCCAGAGCATTATTCCCTTTAGGGATAACTGTTCCTTGCTACTTAGGGTAAATTTTCTTCAGTACACTACCCAATGTCCCATTAATTTTAAGTATTTCCACTGTGGTTGGTGGAAGTAAGCATAGTGCCTAGTTCTGTGTAAGCATCAGGTACTCAATTATTCCCTCTAATCCTTTCAGGTAGTTGTTTTCCAAACTCAGGCATTTGCCTCACATGAATGTCCTAATCAGTACTCTGCTGAATAGTCAAGGTGAACCCACTATGAATCTCTGGATTTCTGTGGCTTTACTGCTCTGTCCTCTCTGGTAATCTGTACGATGCATTCTAGCTGTACTGGATGTCCTAAACTCTTAGCACTACTTCCTCAACTAAAAAGTCTACAAGATTCTACTTCAGATAACCATCCTTGTGTTGCAGCCTGAAAAGACACATACATAGCTATAGGACAGAGCAATCAAAGAACTAATCTGTTTCTTATCTCTTGAGAATTGCTTCATTTGTTCCCTAATCTAGAAAATGTTGGTTTTTTGGGGGTTGTTGCAGGAGAAAGGGGTAAATCCCATCCCTGTTACTCCATGTTAGCTATAAACAGATATTCTGTACCAGAGTCGACAGATTTTATATAATAAGGGGAAAAAAAGTTCATTGATATGGCTCTTAATTCCACATCACAGGTAACATTTAAACAAACTACTGCTTGTTCAGATTAAGTATGACATTAAAGAAGATAAGTAATTATAAAACTATTTTTTATAATATTTCCCCTTAACAAGAATTGGATTAGTGGATGCCAGGGTCTAGGCAGAAAGAAACTGGGAAGTGACTACAAGGTTTCTTTTTAGGGTAATAAAAATGTTTTGAAATTGGATATAACTGATGATTGCAGAACTCTAGGTCTTTAAAAAAAATCACTGACTTGTACATTTGTTAACAGGTGAATTTTATGGCTTCTGAATTATATCTCATTTTCAAATTTTTCCAACTAAGTGTATTCAAAATCTGTGAGGCCAAATTTTATTTATATATATTTCAATCAAAAGAGCTTATTATAAGAAATTAAATATAGAAGCAAATGGGAGAATCCAGTTGTCATTGTCTTCTTTGTCCAATAATGGGGATTGAACCCAGGGTTACTGTACCACTGAGCCATAGCCCTTTTTATATTTTATCTTGACACATTCTTGCTAAACTGCTGAGGCCTGCCTCAAACTTGCAATCCCCAGCCTCATTCCACTCAGTTACTGGGATTACAGGCATGAACCACCATACCCAACTCAGCTAAGCAAAACAGTAAAGAGATTTCCAAAAATGCAAAGCAAGAAATTTTCACAATAAATATTTTGTTTAGGAAAATTGCCACTTTTCATTTAAAAAAAACGTTTATGTTAATAAGCAATAGGCTTATTTTACAGTGAATTTTAAATTTTTTAAATATTTTTCTCCGTTTTAATTTCTAATTCAGAAAATAACAATAGATATAGCACATATAAAGAAAAACTCTGGGATTCCCAATAAATTTAAGAGTATAAATCCTTATACTCTTAAATGAGAGAAAACAGTTAAAACTATTCATAATATCATCATATTGTGCCAAGGATTCCACAGTAATGTATATCTTAACACAAAAAAAGCAATTAACAAAAGTAATTAATGAAAATTGCTAGAGAGATATAGATAGGTACACATTTAAAGTTGTTATTTTATTACAACTCTTACTTGGAAGTTTCAGGCAAACCAGCTGAGAGTTCCAAAAACACAGATAAGTAGTATCCACGGACAACTCCATTTCCATCCTAAAAAACAAGAAGGTTAACTTAGAATTATGCAGAGGAGAGTGAGGGGAAGGAAGTGGGTGTGGGGATGTGATAGAATGAGACAGACATTATTACCCTATATACTTGTATGATTATACTACTGGTATGACTCTGGCACCATGTTCAGCCACGGGAAGGAGAAGTTGTGCTCCATTTGTGTACAATCTGTCAAAATGCATTCTACTGTCATGTACAACTAACAAGAAAAAATTTTAAAAATAAAATTTAAAAAAGAATAAAGTTCTTAAAAAAACAAGGTTATGCAAATAGAAACTGATTATCAATTAAAAAAAAAATTAAACCACAAGCTGAAGGCAAAAAACAAACACCAAAAATACGAAAAATTTATGGCACAGTAAGATCAACAAAATGCAGATTAATATCTTACATCTGAATTGTGAAATATTTTTAACCTTAAAAGCAATAAAATAAATTATAAAACACCAACAGGTCTGAGTCCATAACAGTTTTAAACTTCTGTACATTAAAAGTGAAAATATCAAGGCATACAACTTAAGGATTAACAAGTCTGAAAAGTGTTAAGAGGTTTAACATACACAGAACTCTTCACAAAAACTAGCCTAAAAAAACAAAAATTCATGGGCCAATTTAAGAAAATATATGGGTCAAATCCTGAATTCACCATCAGCAAATGTTTTTATAGTTTTATGTTTTAATATTTTAAAGCATTTTTAAAAGAAGAATTTTAAATATTTCTTCTAAGCATAATTCTTTTACAAACCAGAAATAAAATTTAATCATGTCTCAGGATTTGTTATATCCACACTTAACTCATTTTTCCACAGATTTAGTAATGTATTTCACAAAGAAACAAAATCATCATTACTTTAATTTCCTTACTCCATTAAAACATTAAACTAATACACTATGGAAGAATAAATGATCTTTGGTTTCAAAATTAGAAATATAAAAAACTTACTGGGTAAACTTTTAATCTCCAACAGAGTCCTGAAACTTGAAGAGGTGGACTGTAAACAGGATCTGCTCTCTGTCGCAAAGTGCTTAAGAAAAAAAACAACCAAATCCCAAGATCAAAACTGTAAAAATGGCAATAAGTTTAAAAACCAACTACTTTCTTCGAGTTACTTATATGAAATCCTGAACAACTCATAGACAGCAACTGAATAAGTCAAGATTTCACTGTTAAGTTTAGATAATATCTACATTCTGAAATAAGAGAAAATTTAATAGTGAAATATTCAGCAATATCTATAAAGTTCAGTAAAAATGAAATTGTGACATTCAAGGGAAAAAGAAAGAATCATTAAGTTTCCTGAAGTTAATTCTGCTCCAATAAGCAGTCTTTCATCATCCCTCCACTCCACTCCCCAAAAAGGCTGGAGGCATGGCTCATGGTAGATCATCATATGCTTAGCATGTGCAAAGCCCTGGGTTCAATCCCAGCACTGAACAAAAAACAAGAAAAGCAAAATATTTATTTCCCACTTCTGTGTAGTATAATTATCCTTTTTTAATATGGAAAAACAAGAGAATAACCTGCTAAACCTTGATGTATATGGGGAAAACCTCTTAGAGACTATGCTTTAGCCACAAAATTATCCCATAAGAAAAAACACATTAGATGGGGGAAATCCTTTTTTTTTTTTTTTTTTTTTTTTTTGGAAGGGGTACTGAGTATATTTAACCCAGTGTGTTTTACCAAATCACCTCTATTCTCAATCCCTTTTATTTTTCATTTTGAGGCAGGGTCTCACTAAGTTGCTCAGGGCCTTGCTACATTACACAGGCTGGCCTCAAACTTGCAATCTTCCTGCCTCAGCCTCCCAAGTCACTGGGAATAAGGCATGCACCACTGCACCCAGCAGTATAACCTTATTTTGATGTTATTGCCTACTCCAAGTTCTTTTCCCAAAGACCTTATATTTTTAGTTCCCAGTTTCATGTTACCCTTGAAGACAAGTCCCTGAGGATCTTAGTGATTTTGAATCTTTGCTTCTAAACTAAAAACAGCAAAGGCTAATAAAATTAACATGCAACTTACAAAGCCTGTAAGTTTCTTATAATAGCCTCTTATAGGCAATTTCTCACTTTGGAGCTGAAACAAATGGACTCCAACACTTTTGTTTCGTAGGATGGGTAGGTAGGGGATCACTGACTTCTATATTTCTGGCCCCGCACTTTAGCAAAAGCTAAGTAGACTCTCTTCTTTAAAATGTTTATCAGTCTTGGTAGAACATAAATAATCTGAGAATTTAAAATTCAAAACATTCCAAAATCTGAAACCTTTGAGCTCCAATATGAATCTACAGTGGAAAATGCCACACCTCACCTCATCTGATGTGTTGCAGTCAAATCACAAGGCACTAACAATACCATATAAAATTACCTGCATGCTACAAATATAATGTGTGTGTATAAAACAAATGAATTTCATGTTTAGACTTACATTCTGCATCATTAAACATATGCAAATATTCCAAAATCTGAAATTTGAAACACTTCCAGTCCTAGCATTTCAGATATTGTACAATTGAGACCACCATCTATGTTTCTAATAGGAAACTTATTTCTTCTAAGATTATTAATCTGAGTAACACAGATCACCAATCTCTATCCTACTGAAGAATCACATTTTTTGACTTTTCCTTATGTATACCTACAAAAAAAAAAAACACACAAAGTTGTCAAAACCCCTTACCTGAAATTCTCTAAAACAAAAGTGGCTGAATCATAAGATGGCACTAATTCACTAAAAAGAAGTAAAAAAAAAAAATTATTTAGCTTAATATACAACTTTAAAATTTCATTTAGTTTAAAAACAAAAAGTCCCTCAATAATACCTTTAAAACTTTATTAAACTAGTCCCTATGAGATATTTCCAAATCCTTGTTAAATATAATATTAAATGAATCCCTAAAACTACCAAGTTTTTAAATTTTACAAAGAGACTAAAAAAGTATACTCGAGAAAATAGGAAAAAGAAAGAAATTGGTGCTTAGGCTACAATTTTGAATTATAAAACAAATATACGCAGGCTTTAGAAATGAAAAGAAATAGCAAAGTTAAAAATATCATAATTTATCCAAAGAATTCCTTCAAAACAACTTTGTAGAAATATTAATAGACTTTAAATATACTTTGAGACTACTTACTAGTAAATAAACCTACATAATACATAATCACTTAGGAGATAAATGGGATGGACTAGCATAATAATACTTTCTTGGCAATGCAAATTTACCTAAAACAACTTTAGTTCCATACTATCTCCTCCAAAGAGAACTATAACTATAGCAGATGGGATATGAGATAATCCATTTTGCTGGCAACTACCCTTAGATCATGTGGATGGTGTGTGGTACTCTCATTAGAACACCTCAAAAGTCATTAAAGCACCATTTATTATAAAAATCCTATCATATACAGTGTTTTAATACACACTATTAATTTGATAAAACGTTTAACAAAACAACAAACTGAAAGCCATTTCACAATATCTTCAGATACATTTTCTAAAGTCAATTCATCAAAAATTTGACCAAAATAAGATAGGGACACATCAATAACATTGTCACACTATGATAGTGCCTAAAGAAATTAGTGATTTGCCCTATGAAAATACAGTATTGATAAAAAATAAATTATTCTTTATTCAGCTAAATAGGTCACATCTTTTTCACAGTAAGGAGATGTACTTTGCCCTGCAATTGTTAACTATAAAACTACTATCCAAATTGACTATGTGAAGCACTCATATCCCTGGTCAATTATTATCTGACTCATATTCTTCACCCCTAGATCTTTAATCCCCTTCATGTAAGTGATTTAGAAGTCAGATATTCGTGGAAGTCAGCCCTAAGGTCTCCCCATTATATGCTTTCTAGCAGAAATAATGCCCTTAGTGCCTAAGAAGTTTTAATGGAACCACAAATCTACTCAGAGATCTAAAGGAATCTTCCCAATAAAGTCCTCAAATTTGTTCACAAAGTGGTATGTTTGGGGCTATAATCTTATGTAATTTACAGTATTGGTCAGTTTGCCTATATTTAGATCATCCTCATAGTATCTAAAGATTTCAACCAATCCCCAGCTGCCTGATGAGCTATGTAGTGTTTCTCCAATCATGCCCTCAACATCCAGTGTAATATCGTTCCTTTGTTGTTATTACCTTAAATCCAGACTATCATTGTCACACACACAACCTCCATTATCCCACTGTGGTGAGGATCAAACCCAGAATCTGACACATAAAAGGCAAGGGCTCTACCACTGAGCCACATCCCCAGCCCTCATCAGCCACTAGGGGTTAAAAGAGTTTATCAGAATATAAACAGCAGAAGATGACCCAGTCAACTGAAAATGATCTAAGAAAAAGTTGACAGGATGAAGACTACAGTTGCCAAAACTCACTAACCAAGATATTACAGTGTAGTCTAGCTGTCACTAGATGAGGAAAAAATGATCACACTCAGAGCACAGAAAATAGATCTGTCAATCCAATATATATTGCGATATACTTCTACATATGTACCTTTCAGGAAAAATGCAGACACAAACAGCACTATATCAAATTAGTGCAATGAGACAGCATAAAACAGGATGCATACACTTGCTCTATTACCAGTCATCACATTTTATGACTGCTCCAGTCATCTCTCACTAAACCCTAACTCATCAATCACAAGGGCTCTTCTACTGCATTTTCTGCTAACACATGCTTGGAACATGGCTAACATTTAAATAAATATTCACTGAATGAATATTTATAAATATTTGCTGTCAGATCATGAAGAGAAACATTTGCTCAAACATTTATTTTGCACTCTTTACCTATATACTCAAAGCCATATCTACAGCTAAATGGTCTATTCCACCTTTAACTATTTATTAACAACTCCAAATTGTGATTATTCAGGTTATCTTTAATCTTATTATTACCATTCTCAGTCTACACATAATGCATTGCTATATCTTCTCCTCATAGTTTTATACCTCGTCTCACAAACATAGACTATTCTTTATGAATGGATTCATCTCGTGATGATGTCAATCTTCATCTTCACAGAATATGGGGAAGTAGCCTCAAATCCATTCTATGCTTTCTATATGATTTCCATATGCTTTCTAGCAAAAATAATGCAATTAGTGCCTAAGAAGCTTTAATGGAACGATAAATCTAATCAGTAATTTGCAAGCCAATGAGTTGTGCATCTTTAGAAATATGACCTCCTCCTAACTTAATGAATAAAGGATGGAAACAGAAGACAAGTATCCACTTTATTCCCTTAAGGAAATAGATCAAGCTGCATAAAAATTGGTTCTCCCTCCCAACTTGACCATTCTCCCAGAAACTTATAATCTCTATGGACTCAGAGCTATACTATTCTCTCTTCTCAGTTCTCCTTAGAGACACTTAAACTGTTCTATTTCTCATTATGCCCCAACAATAAATAACCTTTCAAATTCTAGCTAAGATTTTTCCCTGTTATCCCCCGAATATAACAGCTTTTATCATATCCATATTTTCATTTATGTATACATACCCATTCTCATCTTTCCAACAAAATCCTACATATCTTTCAAGGCCTTTCCCAATTTTTTTCCAGATTATACTTTTCTTGACCATTCCAGTCTATACCCTGACTTCTTTTCAGAACTGATATAAAATGGTATATAAATGAGTACAAATATTTGATTTTAAAAAACAATTCTTAACTACTTAATATGGAATATCTGACTGATATTTTTAGTTCCTCTTTAACACCTACAATAGTGCTAGCACCTTTTCATCTCCATAGTGGCTTCAACACCAAACATTAACTAACAGAACTAAAGACAATCCAGTCTCAATCTCAAAGCTTAAAACATCACTGCTTTGCACTTCTAAACTTTGATTTGTAACTTAACATCAATAAATGCCAGTCTTTTTTATTTGGCCATCTCTTCTTTGCTGATCAAGTTATCAACAGATCACCTCTGTTTTCTGTATATTGCAATAGTAAACTAAGTCTCCAATAAAAATTAGAGTTAAGCTAAAAGTCAAAATTTCCAAAAAGGTGGTGGGCATTACTAGAGAGGAAGCCACTTAATTATCACACTGGAAAGCACTATTGCTTGCCTGATAAGCTGTTGAAAGTGGTAACAGGATAGAAATTTACCTGAATCAGTGGTTTTCCAACTATACTATGATATTAATATTGCTTAGGGTGCTCAAGAAGCATTTTCTAAAGGCTGGGGATGTTGCTTAGTGGTACAGCACTTGTTCAGCATGCATGCATTGAGGCCCTGGTTTGATCCCTAGCACCATAGAAAGAAAAAAAGGAAAGAAAGGAAGGGAGGGAGAGAGGGAGAAAGAAAGGGAGGAAGGGAGGAAAGAAAAGGGAATAGGAAGAGAGGGAAAATTAAGAGAAAAAGCAGCAGCAGAATTTTCCCAAACAATCTAAATGTTAAATGTTAAAAGCTATGTTTTCTTCCACTGGTCATAGACTGGAAAACAGTACCTTTGAAAGTGAAATGTGACCACACAGTTAAATAGAGGAAGCACTGGGACATTGGTGAATATTCTTTATTATATATATATATTTAGTTGTAGCTGGACACAATATCTTTACTTATTTTTATGTGGTGCTGAGGATCGAACCCAGTGCCTCACATGTGCGAGGCACGCGTTCTACCACTGAGCTACAGCCCCAGCCCTGGTGAATATTCTTAAATCACCCAAACCTATTTAATGATAGCAAATACCCAATACTTTTAAAATTTTTCAGTGCTTTGATGTTATTTTATCAGGTATTTCGTTTGTCTGTTAGTGTACTAGGGAATGAACCCAGGGTAATTACTGCTAAGCTATATCCCCAGCCCTTTTCATATTTTGAGACAGGATCTCACTAAAGTGCTAAAGCTGAACTCAGACTTGTGATCCTCTTGCCTCAGGCTCCTGAATATCTGGGATTTCAGGTGAATGCCACCATGCCTGGTTTTATCAGGTTTGTTAATCAGAAACAAAGACTTCCCTTGCATATCAGTAAGTTTGCCTTTCTGTTTATAGGACTATGGGACCCCCACTCATGATCCTTAAAAATCCAACTAGGATAAGGAACAAGTGCATTTACCAGTAATTCCCAGCCAGGGGTGATTTTGCCCTCAGAGAATATTTGGCAATGTCTGGAAACATTTTGTTACAACTGCAAGGTGATAATGTTGGAGTGCTACTGGCAAGAGGGTGCTACATCCTACAACACACAAGAAACTCCCTCCATAACACAAAATATCCAACTCAAAATGTCAAAAATGCCAAAGTAGAAAAACCCTGGTTTACAACATATACTCCAGTGCAATGTATGCCTTAAGGCCATTAGAGAGCATTGTGTTATAGAGAAAAGGAAAGTGAGTTCAAAAAAAATTTAATTTTTTTTTTATAACAAGAGTTGTTTTCTAAATGAACCATAATTCTCCTCAACATGCAAGAAAAACATGATAGTTTTTTCATAAGCCACCTCTAAAGTATAAGATAAAATGTGTCATACCAAAATATTAATCTGAAACATTGGTCCTCATTTTATGAATAAACTAAGATTTAAAAAGAACAAACTGTGTTAATCTGTACCTAAAGTTAATGAACTGAATTGTCACCCTAAATTCCTACATGGAATCCCTAAACCCCCATGTGACTTGGAATTAGGGCCTAAGGAAGTAATTAAGGCTAAATGAGGTAAAAGCGGGGCCCTAATCCAATAAGGCTGTTGTCCACATAAGGAGAATAAACACCAGAGACTGATCTCTCCTTTCGTGAACAGAGAAAAAGTCACTTGAAGACAGTGAACGCAAATGCCTACTACTTCAGAAGCTTCAGCAGACACTGAATTTTCTGATACTTTTTCTTGACTCCAAAACTGTGAGGAAGTAAATTGTTTTGTTTAAGCCACCCTGAAAGTTTGTCAAGACTTTATAGCCAATTAATAAATACACAGAAATTTCGTTTCAAATGGACTGGGGTATGGTCTAGCACTGACACTTTTCAACAGAATCTCAAGCATTAGTGTTAAGAAAAATAGTGTATTTCTACATATGATAAAAAAAATATGCTTTAAGAAAAGTTTAAAGATGAACACTAGGAACATACACAGGTTGCAATTGCTGCAATAGTTTCCTCCCACTATCTTTGAAGATCCAGGTCATATTGGACATTTTATCCACTTCTTAATTCTGTTTAACAAGATACAAATTAAGTCAAAAGATAAATAAAAGATTCAAGAAAAAAGTTTTTAATTCACTCTCTTTTTGTTTGTTTCTTTTAGTCTATTGTCTTTTATTTTTTGTATTGGGGACAGAACACAGGGGCACATTACATTGAGCTATATCCCCCGTCCCTTATATATTTTTTTAAAATTCTGACCAAGTGGTTTAGTGCCTCACTAAAATGCTGAGGCTGGCTACAAATTTGTGACTCTCCTACCTCAGGCTCCCAAGCTGCTGGGATTACTGGTGGGTACTACCTATTGAGTTGAGACCAGATTTACATGCGTAACAGAGATCACATTATAAAAAGCATCTTATAAAGCTATATAGACTTAAGAAGATTTATTCTTTGGAAACAAGTGTATATCTTTGCACACAAAAGTCAAATGAAAATGAAATCTAAAAACTGTCATACCTGGTAAAGTCTGGTGGAACAGGAGTGGTAACAAAGGATGCCATGGGCTTTCGATGAACTTGCTGAAACATCATTAGGATCTCAGAGCTCTTAGATATTAACTCACTCTTACTACAAGACCGCAACTGTGTGAGGAAAAGAATTATCTAAACCAACAAAATCACTATTCAATGGCACCTCAAAATTTTTAGTAAAGAACTAAAAATTAATCTAGTTTTATACCCCCCCAAAAAAGACAGAAAAATAAAAATAAATCAATGGGGGTTTGAGAATTCTCAATCTTCAAAGGATCTAAGTTTTTATTCTAATATAAAGTGGTTGAATCAAGATTTGAATCCATTTTTCTCCCCTCATATTTTAGGATAAGCATATATTGAACAACTACAAATATATTTCCACACTGGTACAGTGACGCTATTATTTGTATTAACAAACAAATCCTGTGGGTGGAAAGCCTATAAAAAGCAAGCATTTTTTCAATGGCATTATAGGTAATAAAAATTTTAAGATATAAAGCAAAAATATATACACACACACACACACCCCTTACTTAACCTATATCAATTCCAGAAATACTACTACATTTCAAAGGTAGGAAGTGAGGAATCTGGGACTGGGGTTGTGGCTCCGTGATACAGCACTTGCCTAGCATGTGGGTTTGATTCTCAGCACTGCATATAAATAAAAATAAAGGTCCCTCAATATATATAAAATATTTAAAAAGTGAGAAACCTAACTTTAGTAAAAATAAGCATAGTAGTTAAAAGACCACTAATTTTTGTATTCAACAAAGAGTTTGGAGTTCTAATTCTGCCAATGAGTACTTACATGACTAAGTCTATTTACACATAAAGTTGAAATAATATTTACCACTGCTTCTTTCATTCATTTTGTTGTAAAGAACACAAAGTTTTATGTGAAAACAGTTTCATAACCTATTAAGGAATGAACTGTCTCTCTCCCAATCACCCAATTTATGTTACAGGCACAACAGCCTCCAGAACTATGAGAAATAAATTTCAGTTGTTTAAGCCTCCCAGGCACGCAGTATTATTCTACTATACAGTCCCAGCAAACTAATACAAAATCAAATTCCATTTGAATGACGTTCATATATGGTTTGGGTCTCAAATGTCCATATGCTAAGGGCTTGGTGATCAGCCTATGAAAATATTAGGAAAAACCTTTAAGAGGTGGAAGGAAGTTAGGTCACTGGGGGTGTGCCTAAAAGGGGGATAATGGGACCCTAACCCCTTTCTCTCGTTCTTCCTTCCCAGTTGCTAAGAGGTAAAAAGGTTTCCTCCACCGTGAACTTCCACCATAATGCCTTATTATAGGCCCCAAAACAGGGCTATATAACCTTAGACTGAAACTGTAAACCAAAATAAATTTCCTCCTTTAGCAACAGAAAGCTAACACAACACACTACAATTGGATTAACATCTTTTGAATAACAGTTTGTATAGCTCATAAAGAATAATACCATATGATATAAATGAAGATTTTATAATCTTGGTTTTACCAAGAATAATGACATATGATTAAAGGACCGGATCAATCAACAAACTAGAAGTCAAAAGGATAGAAAAAATAAGCAGATGCATATTTTTCCCTTTATATTATTATGTATCAAGCATTGCCCATGTTATTGATGTTTTCTGAACAACTTACTTTAAACAATCTAATGTACACTGAATGTTAGCTAATTCTGATTTTTAAGGTATGTTTTTAAATCACTGAAATGTGATATATAGAAAAAGTTTTAATTTATATTTTTCACTAGATATTTATTGAATACTTATTATGTGTATCCTCCCTTGATACCACTTATTCCTAAGCAACTTGCTCCTTCAACTGAAGTTTATCATCACATATGTATTTCTACAACTGTGTGTATGTGTTTGTGTATTCATAAACAATGTTCTGAGCGGTTTCCAACTTTACATAAATATCCACAGTATCACAGTGTACCGTACATTTTTCAATATTGTCTTCAAAGACTGATTGTAGTGACATTTATCAACTTATTTCAAGAGTTCTAAAGAATGCCTTTGTATGAAAATAGCAAAAATCCTTTATCCACATTTATGTTGTTTCCCAGCCTTCACTACTAACTTTAGAGTAAAGACATTTGTACATAGCTCCTAGACAATTTGTACTAGTCTAAGACTAGAATTACTGGTAGAAGCATACCAACAGATTCAGCAGATATTAACAACCTGTTCTCCAAAATAGTCCAACAGATTTATGCAAATCTCTCAAAGGTGAATAAGTTCCCTTTAGGATATCCATATTATCATTTATTCTTTTACTTAAAAATTTTTATAAATCTAATGGTTATTAGATAGCATTTTGCTATGGTTTTACCAAATGTTTCCTAGTTTATCAGTGAAATTCATTTGCTTGCCACCCAGCATCCACTTCTGTATATTAATCCATATCCTTGATCACTTTTTGTACCATTATTTTAGCTGTATATTATAGTTTGGGTTGTTAGTTTTTTTTTGTTGTTGTTGTTTGCAGTGCTGGGATTTGAACCCATGGCCTCACAGCAAGTGTTACACTGCTGAGCTACATCCATACCCCAGAGTTGTATTTCTTTATAAATCCTGTATACCAATTCAGTTTCGGGAATGACAAATAACTTTTCCCAATCTGTGGCTCATCAACCTATTTTTTAAAGATTGTTTTGTTCAAAATAAGTTTTAATTTTAACATAGCTAAGTCTTTCTCCTTATATTTTGTGCCTATTGTGACTTAAGAGGTCTTTCCTTTCCCTATAATCAGATATTTTCCTCTTAAAATAACATGAAAAATCAAATTTCACTCTTCATATTTAGGTCTTTAATCCATCTGGCACTGATTCTTATCAGAGTTAAGATGAAGATCTAATTTTATTTGCCCAATGTATAACTGTCAATATTTGTTGAAAAGAAAATCCTTCTGCATCTTTGTCATATATCTATCTTTTGGTTTTGGGGTTGTTTTGGTTTTGGTACTAAGGTTTGAATCAAGGAGTATTTTACCACTGAACTACATTCCCCAGTCCTTTTTGAGACAGTATCATGCTAAGTTGAGGCTCTCCTAGAACTTGCAATGCTCCCATCTTAGCCTTCCAAATTACTGGGATCATAGGCATGCCATCATACCCAGTTAGTAAAACAGACTATTAAGCATGCTTATGTTATACACCATTAAGAAAACCTTTAATTATGACACATCTCATTTCACAAATAAAAAATGCACATCTGAGAATGAGACTCAGTATTTTTCTTCATTCAGCTGTTTTGTTACCTTATAATTGTCTCTACAAAGATCTTAAATATCTGTCAGATTTATGCACAGATCCTTTAGTAGTATTTCTTGCTATTATGAATAAAATCTTTTTCAAATAACTTTTCTAACTTGTTATTCCTGATGTAGGAACACAACTGATTTTTATGTGCAACAAAGCTCACTAAAGAGGGTCTAAGAGTTAATATATTGTCTACATAATCATACTTTTTGCATATGAAGAGTACTATCTTTTCCTTTCCATATATATATATATATATATAGATCTAATTTTATTTATATATATACTTTAACCACTGAGCTACATCTATAGCTGTTTTTATATTTTGAAACAGGGTCTCAATAAGTTGATTAGGTCCTGCTAAGTTGCTGAGGCTGACTTCGAACTTGCAATCCTCCTGCCTGGGGCCTCCCAAGCCACTGGGATTACAGGCAGGTGCCAGCTCCTGTCTATATTTAAATTGCACTTTTCTCAATTCAATAAATAGGACTTCTGGTAAGAAGTATTGCCAATAGGCAATCCTGAATTACTTTTTAAAAATTTTAACAGATGACATAAAATCACAAAAAAAATGAATGTAAAAGTGATATGTCAAGTTTCAATATGTCTATAAATTGTGTTATATTTAAATCAGTTTAAACACATCTACCACCTCAAACACTTATCTTTTTAAGACTTTGAAAATCTCTTTTTTAAAACTTTTTGAAATAAACAGTATAGGAATGCTATAGTCACCATACTATTCTTTTATCAAACTATAACTTAGTACCCACTGATCAAACTTTCCCCAACAGATAATTAAAAATCTGGGAAATACTTTCTATTAATCTGGATTTGATGTATTTTGAAAGAGACTTATGAACAATTTACTTAACACTTATTGGCTTAAATTATATTAAGTCACTTTCATTAATTACAAGTTTCTGGAAAATTATCCTCTTCTTGTGGATTCTACTTAAATGAAGTAGCTCATAATGTGCAAAGCACATAGAACAGAGCCTGATATAAAGTAAATACTTTATATAACTACTTAAAAGATATTTTTATTCTTCAAATTTCTTCTGCCTTTGCAATTTTATCCCAGTTTTCCCTCCCACTATACTGTAAGATGATTTATTTTTCTTGGTCAAACCTGATTAAACTTTCACTTAACTCATTTCTTTCCCAAGATTCAATTATATTGTTCGTCTCAACTACTTTGTGGCATTTTGTGTTAATTTCGTCTATCTTAACCATTTCTTCCCATTTTATGCTTCCATATTCTTATTGCTTTCCTGATTTCTTTAGTTGAGAACAATTCGTTTATTTATAATTTATTAAAATAATTAGTTGGGTGCAGTGGCACAAACCTGTAGGCAGGAGGATCACAAGTTCAAAGCCAGCCTCAACAAAAGCAAGGTGCTGCTAAGCAAACTCATGGAGACCCTGTCTCTAAATAAAATACAAAACAGGCCTGGGGATGTGGCTCAGTGGTTGAGTGCCCCTGAGTTCAATCCCTGGAACCCAAAAATAAATAAATAAATAAATAAATAAATAAATGTTTTTCGGAATTAATTTTCTTCTACATATCCCTTACATACGGCTGGCATGTTAATAATTTTATATTTTCAACAGTGATTTAACTCATAACAATTGAGTTATATTTGAACATTTTAAAGAATATTTTAATTTTTTAAGTATTATGCCTATTTTAATTATATTCTAGTTTTAGAAAATGTTTTTTATATTAACTTCTGAAAATTCCTCACATTTCCATGTACCTTACTACATGATCAGTTGGTGAATTTGTTTGATGTGTCTTGAAAAGTATATATATTCTCAGGGATAGAGAAGAGGCTCAATGGAAGAGTGCTTGTCTACCACATGTGACACCTTGCCTTGGGTTCAATTTCTAGAATCAGCCAAAAAATATACATGTATGTGTATAAATATATATATATATATATATATATATATATATATATATATATATACACACACACACACATATATATATATATATATATATATATATATATATATACACATACACACACACACACACACACACAAATACATTTTTTATTTTAGGATTCAGTATTCCATAAGTATATTTTAGATCACACATCTTAATTTTCTTTTTTAAATATTAGTTGAGGGACTGGAGGTATAGCTGAGTGGTAGAGTGTATGCTTAGTGAGACCTGGGTTCAATCCACAGCACCACATCCCAGTGAGGTGGGAGGGTGAAGCAGGAGGATTACAAATTCAAAGCCAGCCTCCTCAGCTTATCAATTAATTTAATTAATAAAATTATTTATTTAATTGATTACTAAATTAATTAAATAAAATAAATATTAGTTGGGGCTATCAGTTTATATTTTTAAATCACTATGATAGTGATTTTACCAAAATTTTATATCAGGATCTGCGTTATATATTCTGTTTATAAGCATACAAAATAATAGCCCATGTAAGGCACTGGGTTTGATCCATAGCACCACATACAAAGATGTTGTGTCCCCCGAAAACTGAAAAATAAATATTAAAAAAGTTCTCTCTCAAATAAATAAATAAATAAATAAATAAATAAATAAAGGCATGTTGTCCATCTACAACTACAAAAAAATAAATATATTTAATTTAAAAAGAAAAAACAGGGAAAAAGATCAAAAACATAAGATGGGCACTGGGGCTGTAGCTCAGTGGTAGAGCACTTGCCTAGCATGTGTGAGGCACTGGGTTTGATTCTGAGCACAGCATATAAATAAAGGTCCATCGACAACTTAAATAAACATTTTTTTTAATGTGTGTGTGTATAAATTTAAGATGGGACAAATAGAAAACTAATAGCAAGACTAAAACTTCATCATATCGATAAGCACACTAAATGCAAATGTCCTAAACATCCCAATCAAAAATTAAAGATTATCAGCAGGGAGAGGTGGCACATGCCTGGAATCCTAGCAGTTCAGGAGGCTGAGACAGAAGGATTGTTCAAAGCCAGCCTCAGCAAAAGTGAGGGGGATAAGCAACTCAGTGAGACCCTGTCTCTAAATAAAATACAAAATAGGGCTAGGAGTGTGGCTCAGTGGTCCAGTGCCCCTGACTTCAATCCCCAGTACCTTATAATGAGGCATAATAATTCCAGATAGTTATTAATCAAAACCTGATAAAGCTAACAAAGTAGACAAATCAAAAGTTACAGTCTAAGATTTTAATATCTCCTCCCAATATTTAATAATACAAATACAAATTGAATATTCCTTAGCCAAAATGCATGGGTCAAGAAGTATGTCAGAATTTAGATTTTTTTTTTCAGATACTGAAATACCTGCATAAACATAAGGACCTACCTTAGAAATAGGACCCAAGTCTAAATACAAAACTTACCTTTCATAAGCACCTTATTCTCATAGCCTAAAGTAATTTTATAAACTATTCTTAGTGCACACATTTTTGACTACAATTTGTTACATGAGATTGGACGTGGAATTTTCCATTTTGTGGCATCATACTTGAATTGGAAAACTATCATATTTTTGGAACACTTTAGAATTTGGATTTTCAGATTAGGGATGTTCAACCTGTACATAGAAAGTCTGAAAGAATATAGTAGTAATGATCATTAGTCAACTTGACCTCATTACTACCAATAAAACATTCCACCCCAAAATGGCAAATACAGTTTTCAACTGTGCACATTTTCTAGGATGTAGTGTATTTTGAGAATAAAACATGCTAAAATTCAAATAGTAAGTTAAAAATAGATTTCAGTTATACACAATAAAATTAAATTAGAAATCAACTAAAGAATATTTTCTAAATCACCAAATATCTAGAAACTAAACAAACTTATAAAGAGTCCATGGATCAAAGAAGACTTCATAGGCCTAAAAGAAAATATTTGAATAGAAAGGTCTTAAATCAATAACCTCAGCTTCCATCTTAAAATATTAGGAAAAAAAGGAATTAATTAAACTAAAACTAAGCAGAAGAAATAATTAGATCAAAACAAAAATCCATGTAATAGGAAAAAAAAAAGAAATTAAAATCAAAACCTAGTTTCTGGAGAACATCAGTAAAACCCCATAAACTTCTAGCCAGAACAATCGGGGAAAAAATAAGAAAGACATAAATTAAGAAACAGGTGACATCTTTAAGAGTCTAAAACTGCTAAAAGGATAACAAGAAATTATTATAAACTTCACGCCAATAAATTCAAATGAAACAGAATAGTTCCTTGAAAGACACATAAACTCCCAAAGCTCACTCAAGAGAAAATAGTAAATGTGAATTTACTGCCCTATAACTATTCAAGATATTGAATTTGAAGACAGGCATGGTGATGCATGATTATAACACCAGCTAACTGGGAGGGTGGGGCAAGATATCTTGAGTTTGAAGCCAGTCTTGGCAACTTAGCAAAACCCCATCTCAAAAACAAAACAAAAAGGGTCTGGGGCTGTAGCTCAGTGGAAAAGCGCTTGCCTCGCACATGTGAGGCACTGGGTTCAATCCTCAACACTACATAAAAATAAATAAAATAAAGGTATTGTGTCCAACTACAACTAAACACTCAAAAGGCACTACTAAGCCTAAATATAAAACCTATGATAACAAATTTTCCAAGGGAAAACCTTTGGCCCTGAGCTACAGATTTCCTAAATATGACAATATGACATCAAGAGAATATTAATTGATAAATCAGACTTCATTAAAATGTAAAATTTCAGGGCTAGGGTTGCAGCTCAGTGGTACAGCGCTTGCCTAGCATGTGTGAGGCACTGGGTTTGAATGAAAATTAAGACTACACTGAGATTTCATTTCACTCAGTCAGAATGGCAAGTATCAAGAATACAAGTAACAGTGTTGGTGAGGATGTGGGGGGAAAGGTACACTCCTACACTGCTAGTGAGACTGAAAATTAGTCCAACAACTCTGGAAAGCTGTACAGAGATTCCTCAGAAAAGTTGGAATGAAACCATCATTTGACCCAGTTATCCCACTCCTGGGCCTACACTGAAAGGACTTAAAATCAGCATACTATGTGGCTCAGTGGTAGAATGCAAGCTTAGCATGTGTGAGGCACTGGGTTTGATCCTCAGTACCACATAAAAATACATAAATAAAATAAAGGTATTGTGTTCATCTACAACTAATAAAAATACATTTAAAAAAAGAAGAAAACGACATACTATAGCAACATGGCCACATCATTGTTCATAGCAGCTCTATTCCCAACAGCTAAGCTGCGGAACCAACCCAGGTGCCCTTCAACAGATCAATGAATAAAGAAAATGTGGTACATATACATAACAGAATATTACTCAGCCAAGAAGAATGAAATTCTGGCATTTGCTGGTAAATGGATGGAACCAGAGACAATCATAGTGAAATAAGCCAATCCCAAAAAACCAAAGGCCGAATATGCTAACTCACAATGGCGGGGGGTAGGTTCATCAGACTGAACAGAGGGGAATGAAGGGAAGGGAGGTGGGATGGGAATGGGAAAGACAATAAAATGGATCAGACATAACTTTCCCTCTCTCAAAAAAAAAAAAAAAAAAAAAGGAACTTGTAATACGAGATATGGAAAGCTAGGCACAGTGGAGCATACCTGTAATCCCAGAGACTCAGGAGGCTGAAGAAAGAGGATCCAAAGTTCAAAGCCAGCCGTCAGCAAGGCCCTAAGCAACTTAGCAAAACCCCACTCAAAACAAAAAATAGAAAAGGGCTAGGGCATGTGGCTCAGTGGATAAACACCCTTAGGTTCAATCACTGGTACCAAAAAAAGGAAATATGGATTAAAATGGATAAAGACCATTATATTTAATATTTCATCACCTGGTGCTCTACCTCCTGAAGAAGGGATTCTAACAGCTCCGTTTCTTGGGTTAGAGATGTCTTCTGACCTGTTTAAATATAGCAAAACATCAATATTGAACTCATTACTGGTTTGAGAAAGAAATTAACTTCCAAAAGCATACTCAATAAAAACAAATCCATTTCAAGTACAGAAAAATTCTTTATTACAACTACTTTAAAGATTTTCCTAGAATTTAAAGGACTGAAATTAACATTATAGAATTAGAACTAAGCTGAAGTACTTTTAGAAGAAATTCAATTTAGGGGTATGAAATTCACCTAACATACAATAAAAGCCTGGGATTCCACCTCCAACATTAAAAAAAAGAAGTACAATTACAATATACTTTAAGTAAAAATGTTAATTTCTCTAGATTTTTTTTTAATCCTTTTGGTACTGGGGATTGAACCCAGGGCCTCACACATGCTAGGCAAGCACTATACAGCTAAGCTACTATATCCCCAGCTCTTTTTATTGTTTATTGTCTCATAGAGCCTCACCAAGTTGCCAGGCTGTCCCCAAACTTGGGATCCAGACAAGAATCAACTTACATTGCTGAAGCTGACCTCAGTCATTGGATTCTCCTGCCTCAGCCATTGGAATCACTGGTATTACAGGTGTGTACCACCAATCCAGCTTGTTTTATTTATTTTTGGTGCTTTCAGAACATTTATTTATTTATTTATTTTGGTTGTAGATGGACAATACCTTTATATTATTTATTTTTATGTGGTGCTGAGGATTGAACCCACTGTCTCACACATGCTGGGCAAATGCTCTACTACTGAGCCACAATCACAGCCCCATAAAGTAGTGTTATTTGATGAAAGGAGACAATACAGACCTTTTATTTTTCATTTTCTGAAGCCAAAATCACAAGATTTTTATTTGTGGGAATTGAACCTGGGGCATTCTACCACTGAGAAACATCTTTTAATGTTAGAGACTATAAACAAGTCTGGATGGCACCTGGCATTTTGCCAGAGGGAGTGGTTTGTGAAGTACCGCCAGCGAGCCATTAAGTGTGGAGATTCCTTATTGGTTGACTGCTGTATCTATTTTATGTTAATTAAGATAAGCTGTGTAGAATGTATATATACCACTCCTGTCCTACAATAAACGGCTCCCACTCCAGCTGTATCAATCTACACAAGTTGCTCGTCACCACCACCCCCCCCCCCGGGTTATTTTGCTGCAGCCGGACTGTGGCATTTTTTTTTTTAATTTTTTTTTTTAGTTGTAGATGGACACAATACCTTTATTTTATTTATTTTTTTATGTGGTGCTGAGGATCGAATCCAGTGCCTGACACATGTTAGGCGAGCGCTCTACCACTGAGCCACAACGCCAGCCCCCACTGAGCAACATCTTAAAGCCTTTTTATTTTGAGATGGCACCTTGCATAATTGCCCAGGGTGGCACTGACCTTACACTCTTGCTATCAAGTGTCCAGGAATATAGGCATGTGCCACCATGTCCAATGATTACAAGTTCTTGATTGCAAAAATATGGAAGTCAGATTATATTATCAGAGATAATGTCTACCATCACCACATCCTATAGTCCTAAAGCATTAGCACTTTGGGCAATACTACCATATATAATCAACTTAAAATTTAGTGGTAGAGACAGGTACAGTGGCACATGCCTGTAATCCCAGCTACTTAGGAGGCTGGGGCAGGAGGATCCCAAAATCAAGGACAGCCTGGGCAACTTAGTAAGACTGTTTCAAAATAGAAACTTCTGCTAATTCATAAGGAATGCTTCTAGACCTTCAGACTTTGTGTTTATGAAAAAAAAAATGGTCCGAATGTACTAACAAAAAATGTTTTTAAACTAAGAAAAAGTGAAAAGGTCAACTTTAAAATATATCCCCAAAGTATATTTACAACCAGGTATTTACTTGACTGAGTATATAGCTCCAAGTTAGAATAATCCCGAGTTGAATCCCCAGTACTCTGGGGGGAAAATAATTAGTGGTAGAAATTGAGATATAAATCAAAGTGTGACATTCCTCATAATACTAACCAACTACTAGTAAGATTATTGTAGAGCTATTCTAAGCCTAAAAGTATCCTATTCAATTATAAAAACAACCTTGGATATTTCAAATTGCAGTAACTTTTCATAATGAAAAATCACTTGAAAACCACAAAAACAGGGGGCAGGTTAAATTTTTGGAAAAGGAAATTATTCCACTAAGTAAACTACACAGTTGCTACCAGGTGAAATGGTACACGCCTGTAATTCCAGCAACCGAAGGGAGATTGAGGTAGGAAGATTTCAAGTACAAGCTGAACCTCAGCAATGTAGTAAGGTCTTGTCTTCAAAAAACAGATCTGTACTAAAGACTTGTTTGATTTTAAGTTAATTCAATTAAACAAAGGAAGCAATGAGGCAAACTCATTCAACAAAGGCAAGGGCAAATCATGTATACTTAGCTGCAATTTAAAAATCACATTATCACTGAAGAAAGCTTCAGTTTTAAAAGTGCTAGTACATACTAACATCCCAGCACTTTATATGGCTTAATAAAATTAAGAAAGTCTCAAACATCATTTTAAAGTCTGAAAATATAAGATCATTATACATACAATTAGCTTTGACTAAGGGCCTAACAAAAATTATGATTTTCATTTACACTTCTTTTATCTAAAGTAGTACCATTAAAAAAAAAATACTAGATGTCTATGGGTTTCCTCTAATTGCTCCTCTGTGCGGGTAAGCTCTACTATTCAATCTAAAGTTATGATTCTTTAGGATCTGCCGTTGGGTCTTGAAAATCACTAAGATCAGTATAGATTTATAAGATTAAATATTTTTGTAATGCAAAGACAATTTGTGAAATAATACATGAATATCCAAACTCAAGGATATTTGCATCTTAATAAAAGATAGCAAGTAAAAAAATTCTTTGTTCATACCTTACTAAAGTATATGTATTTCATGTTACACTATGATGAAAAATGCAAAACTGATTTTGCATCAGTAAAATGTTAGATGGACTAAAATTACAGGTTAAGCTCAAAGACACTAAATCAAACCATGCCAAACAAACTAGCATTTTTTTCCCTAAACTTTATGTTTAAAATTTTATGTTCGGACTGGGGATGTGGCTCAAGCGGTAGTGCACTCGCCTGGCGTGCATGCGGCCCGGGTTCAATCCTCAGCACCACATACAACAAAGATGTTGTGTCTGCCGAAAACTAAAAAATATTTTTAAAAATTCTCTCTCTTTAAAAAAAAAAAAAAAAAAGTTATGTTCAATCCTAAGCTCCATAATCAATTTAGGAGGAGGGAATATTTGAAAAACCAAAAAGGTGAGCAATAAATATAATTAAATATGAATTAGATGTAAAATGAGACTAGAATTAAAAACCAAGATTAAGGGGAGGGGTTGTGGCTCAGTGGTAGAGCGCTTACCTAGTATGCATGAGACACTGAGTTTCACCCCTGGCACCACATAAAAATAAAATACATAAAATAAAGGTACTGTGTTCATCTACAACTAAAAATAAATAAAAACTTAAAAAAAAGAAAAGATTAAATCTCTAATAAAAAGCTGAGAGGACTATGCTGATAGTTACAAATGTCAGTTCTTCATCTTCAATGAGGACAGGATAAAGGAAATTTTTATTGGATTTAGAAAAGAGGAGGAAAAAAACAAAAGCTAACAATGAGGTCCCTGGCTTGGCTATTAGGACTCTTACCCAAATATCTATGAAAACTTTTCTCTCCACTGCTTTCTAAATACAAGTTGGACATCTGGGCAGAATCTAACATGGAACTATCTAAAATCTCAAGAGTCCTTCCTAGACTGTACCAACTCACCAACCTTATTCTTCAAAGATTAAACCTAAAGGAGGCTCAAAGTACCATGTACTCTAGCAGCATAGAAAAACACTCCCCAAAACAAACAAAAAAACACCCAACAAAAACCCACACTCACCCATCAATGTTATAAGCTTATTTTTCAGCTGAGTGTCTAATCGTGCAATCATCATCTCCACTGCATTCCTAATTTCCCGAACACGCTCATCTTTTGCATTTCTTACAGCTTCTACATTTCTTTCCTAGAAAAAAAAAAAAAAACAGGTAAAATAATTTTAATTGGGGAACTTTAAAAATAGAAGCAAAGAGACCTCAGTGTAATCACTGAAATTAGTCCGTTGACTAGGATTAGGGTGTAGCTCAGTGGTAGAAAACTGAGTGTGAGGCACTGGGTTCCATCCTCAGTACCACATTTAAAATAAATAATTAAATAAAAAATAAAGGTTAAATTCTTTAAAAAAAAAATTGACTACCTCTTTAAAACTTACAAAACATATAATACTACTCTTACATTGCTAGTATAACATAGGTAACTCATTGCTTTAAAAAATTCTGTATCAGGTTGGGGATGTGGCTCAAGCGGTAGCGCGCTCGCCTGGCATGCGTGTGGCCCGGGTTCGATTCTCAGCACCACATACAAAGATGTTGTGCCTGCTGATAACTAAAAAATAAATATTAAAAAATTATCTCTCCCTCTCTCTCTCTCTCTCACACACACTCTCTCTTTTAAAAAAAAATTCTGTATCTTCAACTAAATCAATTAGAAAGATTCTTAAAAATAAATCATAATAAAACATATGATAATTTAACGGAAATATCAATAAAAAGACTTGTAATTACAAAAAAACTGGTTTAGGTAACATATACACAAGTCACACGAGAAGCTCCTATCAAATCCCTCATAGGACAAACTTTTTCAAAATTAAAAAAGGTAAAAGTTCACAACCTGAAATACCCTAAAACAAATGAAAACAATTTTTAAATACTCTAAAGTTATTTTGGTTTTGTTTTCAGAACTACATACGAAAAGAAAAGGCTTATTTCCAAGATTGTAGAGTAACATATGTTTCAAATATTTCAAAATGGCATATCACAGAAAATAAAAATCAATCTTTCTTGTATTTGCTAATATTTTGTAAATATACGGATCAAGAGTCTCAAACAAAATAGTCTCCTAATGTTAACAAGGGAATACCAAAAAGTGATGAAATGAGGCCAAATAGAAACCATACAACTTGCTCATTTTTCAAAATTACAATGCAGCTTACATGCAATTCAATAATACTATTTTCTGTATAAAGAATATTACAAATGATGATTTGGATCTCAATTTCTGAGGGGTAAAACAAAGCAAATATCTGTTCTTAAGTTAGAAATGGTACACAAAGATTTACAACTGTCATTCTGTCAATTTAAACAGAATATATCCAAAGTATATTTTCCACTTCACTATTGAAGATCATCAAATTATTTCCAAAAAATAAAAAAATTACTTTATAAATGATACATATATTACCCAAACTGTCTGACCCATACAGTATCTTAAGAGTTGTATTCAATATTACCCTTTCAACTATATAGATCCTAATTAAGGAAAACAGAATAAAGAGTTTATTCAATGGTAGCAGAAATCCTTACAAAAGCTAGAGATCCAAAGTGAATAACATAATAATTCTACTAAAAGACAATACTGATACTATTTAGAAGTCCATTATTAATCTGTAACACATAAGCTTCTTTAACTCACTGTCTCTAATTCTGCATAAGAGGTAATTCTCTGGCTCAACTATTTCCTCTATGACCAGGAATTTGGATACAAATTCCTCCACTAGTTTGAAGTTGATGAGCCTATTAATTTTCAAATCTTCATTTCAACATCTAATTGATTTGTATTTATATAGACATGCATTATTATATACTATATATACATATTATTACATTTGTACATTATGTTCTATATTAGCATAGAATATAAAAATATTAATAAGCCGGGTGCCCATGGCACATGCCTATAATAACCAATTCCAGGAGGTTGAGATAGGAGGATCACAATTTTCAGCCCAGTCTGGGCAACTTTGTGAGACCCTCAAAATTAAAAATAAAAAGGGGTGGGGTTTAGCTCAATTGTAGAGCAACTCTGGGTTCAATAGCAGTACCATCAAAAAAAAAAAAGAAAGAAAGAAAAAAATCTTATGGGAGTAGTCTTACCACTTCTTGAACTAAGCTGATTAGTTCCATGAGGCGTCGACGAAGTTTAGCTACCTCTTCGTTCACTTTAGTGACATGCTGCTCATATATTTCTGCCAAAGGCTTAAAAGTATGTCCACCATGCTATTTAAATTAACAAGAGTAGTTTTAGAACATTTTCACATATCATCTGCATTTATAATCCTTTTTAACACTTCATAGACATTAATAAACTGGTATATATTTTCAAATGAATTTCATCTTTTTTAGTTACATTTATTTTGTTAAAGTAGGACAGTGCTAACATAAAGTCACCTGGCCCATGTAGGAACTCCTCAATATTGTAAACAATGGACTTCAGAAAAATTGTTGACATTTAGAAATCTTGACTCATCAGAAGGAACCAAAATACTGGGCTAGTGATGGAGCTCAGATAGGGCACTTGCATATAATGTGTGCAAGTCTGAACCCCAGCACCGTGGAAAGAAAGAAAAAAAATTCTTAACTATAGTCTAAACCATTGGCTACAACCTTATTAACCACTTTTTTTCTTGGGCAACAACATGCCTTCTTCCATGTACTCAAAACTTCTTCCCAGCAGGCCTTTGCTAAAGTTACCCCCTCTTATTCAAAATAATTCTCCTTCATTTTTCCTCCATCTTAGCAGCTATTAATTCCACTAATCCTTGCAGCTAAGCCCATAGTTACAGGATCAGCACCCATAGTTATGTATTCTCATCAACTCTATTATTACCAAAATGTATTACACAGATTTAAATATAGAACTGTTTAATATGTCTTCATAATCACCAAATCTAGCACAAGTGACTGAATAAAAAAGATCTTGAAAAACCCAGTGTAGATAATTAACAAAAGCAATGAACCCACTTCTTGTGCTACAAAAGTTTACTTTTGAAATATAAGTCTGATAAAAGTTAGCATAACATTCAATTTAAAGAATTCAGTTAAATTCAGTTTTAAGAACATTTTGGGGGCATTAAAAACCCAAAAATAATTTTGTATCCGATTTTAGTAATTTAATCCATCACTGGTAATTAGAACCTCCTATTTCTATGATAAGAACACGTCCTATAATAAACTCTTAACTAGAATTGTCTAATTTAGCCAAACCAACCAGTATGGTCTCTGAGAGAAAAGAGATGTGGATTTTTAAATGCTCACTTAAGAAAGTATAGGAAAGAAACTGTCCTCTGTTCCTTACAAAACCCATGTATTTAAGTATTAAATTTTGGGAATTTATTTTTTCTAATCAGCAATTAGCATTCATATTCAAACAGAAAGCTCACTGAAGTGAATGCTACTCAACCAATTCAGCCTGCCATTCTTTCCGTAAAATATACTGACACAAAAAGAATGATCAATTCTCATGGTTAACAGATCATTCTATGTATCTACCCACTTCCATTCCCACTGTCAGTTATTTTCCCAAGAATCTTTTGTGTGGGGTTGGAGTGACCTCAGTGGTAGAATGTGCATATGAGGCTTTGCTTTAAAGGTCAGGTGCAGTGTGAGTTATGCCTATAGTCCCAGCTACTTGGGAAGCTGAGGCAGGAGGATTGCCTGAGCTTCAAAGTTCAATGCCAGCCTGGGAAACATAGAGCCCATTTAAAAAAAAAAAAAAAAATTGCTCTTAAACAAGATGTTGGAAAAAATTAAAAATGGAGTAAAATTATAAAACCTATATATATGCATTCAGATTATTTCATGAGTATCTAAGTTTTTGCTCCATTTTAAAGAAATGAAAATTGTAAACTATATCCAGTATATCAGATTACCTGGCCTTTAATGAAAGGTGATCCTACAACAAAAGAGTTAGAAATAATGACAGGGCTAAGAGGAGTAATTCACTGGTGAAATCACTTGTCTAGGATATACAAGAACCACATTTGGACCCCAGCAAGGGGGAGAAGGAAGAATGGTTTAACATGAACATGCATTTTATGGACAGAGTAAGATATTCAAATAAGAGGTACACATCCTACATCAAATATCTCCACCTAAAGAGGTATTTCTCAGGGGGATGCTGAGACAGGAAGATCACAAGTTCAAAGTTAGCCTCAGCAAAAGGGAGGCGTTAAGCAACTCGGTCTCTAAATAAAATACAAAATAGGGCTGGGGAAATCTTCAATATATATTCAATCTTCAATGGGGATATGACTCAGTGATCCAGTGCCCAAGTTCAATTCCCCATACCAAAAAAGGTCCAGTGCCCAAGTTCACTCCCCCATACCAAAAAAGGTCAATCCCCGAGTTCAATTCCCCATACCAAAAAAAAGAGGTACTTCTGGAATAACAGAAGATACAATACCTTCAATAAGGCATTTATAAATTAGATGCATTTTAATTTACATTCAGTAGAATAAATGATACTTTTTTTTAACTGCTTTAAACCTTTTTCTTTTTTTTTCTTTTTTTTTTTATTGGTTGTTCACAACATTACAAAGCTCTTGACATATCATATTTCATACATTATCCAACAAATATTTCAATGCTTTCCAATCTCTAAAGATAAAGAATATACTAAACTTGTTCTGCTTACCATTCCTCCCCAAAGTGCACACTGATGACAGATACACTTCTTACAAGTCCAGCAAAACACGCTAAGTTTTTCATGGTGATTTTCACATCTACACATTATGGAAAAAAGTTAGAATTAAAATTAAAATATGATTACTTCAACAAATTCCTAAGCTTGGGCAAATATAAATCAATTTTAAACAATTACATAACCAAAAACATAAAATGTATTCCAGGGCTTCTGTGAATTAAACAAAAGAATTATATGTGTAGAAAATTTTTATTAATGTTTTCATTAATTTAGATTACAAACGTATATATTGAAGATTTCTTTCTAAATAAAGCAAAAATTCAGCACCATTTTCTAACATCACTACAGGTGATAAGTGCTACCCTACATTACATTTTGATCTACACATACATAAACACATAGGCTTGCACTTTTTCTGCATGTGGTCAATGATAATCAAGACATCATTAACTGCACATTTAATACCAGATCCTCATGGAAAATAAACACCAAATTTTACTTTTTTTTATTAAACCAGATATCCACAAGCAAAATAATGAAGTTATATTTGGTTAAAGAAGGAACTGTCCCCCAAAATTCATATGTTGAAGCCTTAACTTCCAATGTAACCATATTTAGAGATAGGACCCTTACAAAAGAGGTAACTAAGGTGACAACATGAGGTCATAAAGAGGAGATCCAATCCAATAGGACTAATGTCCTTATAAGAAGAGGAAGAGACACCAACACTGCACACATACACAACAAAAAAAACTATGCAATAACAGAAGCAGCAGCAATCCTTTACAAGTCAAGGAAAGAGGCCTCACCAGAAATCAAACCCGCCAGCACTTTGGATTTCTAGACTGCAGAACTGTGAGAAAATAAATTTCTATTGTTTAAGCCACCCAGTCAGTAATACTGTTATGGCAGCCCTACTAGAGTAATAACAGACTCTTATATCAGATTAAAAGAAAAGACTAAAAAGGGATCAGAAACTTAAATATAAAACCAAAACTATAAAACTCTCAGAGTAAAACACAAAGTGGAAAAGTTTCATGAAACTGGATTTGGCAATGACTTCTTGGATATCACACCAAAAACTCAAGTAACAAAGGTAAAACTTCTGAGCATCAAAAGTCACAAACTGGGCACAGTGGTGCACATCTGTAACCCAGCAATTTGGAAGACTGAGGCAGGAGGATCACAAGTTTGAGGCCAGTTTGAACACCTGCCTCAAAATAAAATAACAATGGCTAAAGATGTAACTCAGTGCTTGCTTGGCAAATACAAGGTCCTGCATTCAATTCCCAGCACACACACAAAAAAATTTTTAAATGTCACTTACAGAGTGACCTACAAATGTCACTACCGGTTGTCACCTACAAAATAGAAAAAAATCTGATAAGGGTTCAATTTCCAGAATAAATAACAGTAACCCCACAAATAAAGAACATGAATATGTATTTCTCCAAAGAAAATATACAAATTGCCAACAAGCATATGAAAAGATGCTCATCGCTACTAATCATTAGGGAAATGCAAATCAAAACCTCCCATCCATTAGGATGATGATATCAAAAAACTAACAAAAATTCCTTCAAGCAATGGCCAAGAGGTGGAGAAACTAAAACCCTTATTGCACTACTGGCAGGACTGTAAAATGGTGTGGTTCCCATAGAAATAGTACAGAGGTCTCTCAAAAAGTAAAATTTAAAAATTGGGATGTAGCTCAACAGTGGAACACTTGCCTAACATACTTAAGCCCTAAACTTGATCCATAGCATCACCACCAAAAAGAAAATATAATTACTAGACGAACATGGTGGCACATGCCTATAATCAGTGACTTGAGAGGAAAAAGCAGGAGAACTGCCACCCTCAGAATTACTACATGACTTAGTAATTTCAATTCTGAGTATATACCAAAAAGATATGAAAGCAGAGTCTTGAAAACATAAACACCAAATTCACAGAAGCATTATTCATAATATCCAAGATTTTACAAATTTATAATAGCAAACAAGAAAAAAAGCAGCATATTAGATTCTATCTGAAGCTTACATAAAGGTTTTTGTGGATTTTAGTTTTTTAAATAACAGCCATTCTAAAGGATAAAATTTTCATTCCCAGCCCTATTTTGTATTTTAGTTAGACACAAGGTCTCACTGAGTTGCTTAGCGCCTCCTCGTTGCTGAAGCTAGCTTTGAACTCAATCCTCCTGTCTCAGTCTCTAGGGCCACTAGGTAGAACAATTCTTAATTAGTAGTCTATACATACTTTCAGCAAACCAAGGGGGCCAGGAGGCATGAAGTACCAAAAAAGAAATTGGCAGATTAGTAAACTGTAGCAATTCCAATCCTTTTAATTTTTATTTTTATGTATTTATTGGTTCCAAGGATTGAATTCAAAGGGTACTTTTACCACTGAGCCACATCCCCAGCCCTTTTTATTTTTTGAGACATTGTTTCATTAAACTGCTTAGGGCCTTGCTAAATTGTTGAGGCTGACTTTGAACTTGTGATCCTCCTGCCTTAGCCTCCCAAGTCTCTGAGATTACAGGCATGCGCTACGGTGCACACCTCCATTCCTTTTATGGAGGATCCAGTAAGAGAGGTCCAAGAAAAGGTAAAGGGTGTTTCCAAACAGTGACACCTGAAATCCCAGAATACCCATATGTTTACTTATGAAATGTGTTATATAGAAAATTAAAGATTAAATCATTAGTTTTAGTATGACATTTTTAATACTAGAAATAACAGAAAGCCTCAAGAGTCTAGTTTAAACATGCATGGTGGCATACATCCCAGTTACTTGGGAGGCTGAGGCTGGGGAATTACAAGTTGCAGGCCAGGCTGGGCAACTCAATAAGATTGCTCAAAAAAAAAAAAAAAAAGTCCCAGCTTAACTAGTAGAGTAATAGTAGAAACACCAGGTTTTATTTCTGATTATGAATTATCATTAACATTTTAAGCCTCTTCCATTTCTACAGTTCTAGCTTATCATAATGAAGGAACACATAAGATTTTTTTTTTATAATGACCCTTGATGTTTCAACTTCTTGCTTTAACATGTTGTGCATCTATAGAAAGAAACATGTCTTTATTTTTAATATGGAATGCTTCATGAATTTGCATATTATCCTGTGCTAATCTTCTCTGTATCATTTCAATTTTAAGTATACATGCTGCTGACACAAGCACTTTATTTTTAAACATTCAACATTACTGGAATCTCTGCTAATTTAAGTTATTATTAATTGCCTTCCAATTAACTATATAGTTTCTTAATCTATAAAACAGATTACTGCTGCTATATTACTCAGTCTTTCTTCTCATTTTCTGTTCCTCATATCCCTGAAAATATGATCAAAATAGTTAATCATGTACCAAAAGACCACTCTTGTCCCTCAAAATTTCTGCTCCCACGGCAGTCTCCAACAACTTATCACTATATTATGGTTCTGTTCTGTTCCATTAAATAGTTAAACAGAAATCATGTATCATTTGCATTTGTATCCCCATAATCTAGTACCTATATACGTAAGTGTATACATAGCATGAAATAAATGTTTAAAAAAAACAACATAAGGGGTTGGGGTTGTGACTCAGCGGTACAGCACTCATCTAGCACGTGCAAGGTGCTGGGTTCGATCCTCAGCACCACATAAAAAATAAATAAATAAAATAAAGGCATTGTGTCCATTTACAACTAAACAAAAATTTTAAAAAAAAACATAATAAGCATGAATCATTTCTCAGCTGGGCATGGTGGTACTTGCATATAATCCCAACTACTTGCTAAGCTAAACTAGAAGGATGGCAAGTTTGAAGCCAGCATGGGTAAATTAGCAAGACCCTATCACAAAATAAGAGCCGGAGAACAGTAGTAGAGTGCTTGCCCAGTATGCACAAGGCTCTAGGTTCAATATCCAGTACCAAAAACAAAGAAAGAATGAATCATTTTAAATACCTTCAGAAAAATGAAAGCATTAGAAAATTAAGAAATGCTAAATTTCTCAATTATAAATGATTAACAGTGAAATATTAATATAATTATATCATTAGGGTTCAGTTTAGTGGCAGAGTGTGTGCTTCTTGACACACAAAGGACCCAAGTTCAATCCCCAGCAACACACACAAACAAACAAACAAACAAAAAAGTAAAAACCGTGTCATTAAAATAGTACATGGATGGCAGAGATCTGATGTCATCAGAAAGCGGCGGAGGAGATAACTTCATTGATACCAGCAGCGACAGAAACAGTTGGTATCCTGGTAAAGAAAGTGAGTCACATACACCCGAGTCTCTCTCACTTTGTCATCAAGCCAGAGGGGCAGAGCAGAGCCGCCGCCTGCGCCCAGAAATGGCCCAGCAACCCACCGGCATGGTAGTCACGTCACCCCAATTAAAGTAGGGACAGAGCAAAGCCACCGCCCGCACCCGGAACAGGCCCAGCGACCCGCCAGCGTGGTATCACATCACCCCAACTGGAGTAGGGGCCGAGCAGAGCCGCCACCGGCGCCCGGAACAGGCCCAGCAACCCACTGGCATGGTAGTCACGTCACCCCAATTGGAGTAGGGGCAGAGCAGAGCCGCCGCCTGCACCCGGAACAGGCCCAGCGACCTGCCGGCGAGGTAGTCACATCACCCCAATTGGAGTAGGGGCAGAGCAGAGCCGCCACCCGCGCCTGCAAGGTAGGCAGACCTGTGACCGACTGGTGGATCAGGCCCAGCGGCCTGCTGGCGTGCTAGACACGTCACCCCAATTGGAGTAGGGGCAGAGCAGAGCCTTCGCCCGCGCCCGAAACAGGCCCAGCAGCCCGACGGCGTGGTAGTCACGTCACCCCAAATGGAGTAGGGGAAGAGCAGAGCCGCCGCCCACACCCGGAACAGGCCCAGCGACCTGCCGGCATGGTAGTCACGACACCCCAATTGGAGTAGGGGCAGAGCAGAGCCGCCACCAGCGCCTGTAAGGTAGGCAGACCTGCGACCGAACGGCGGATCAAGCCCAGCGGCCTGCCGGCGTGGTACACCCGTCACCCCAATTGGAGTAGGGGCAGAGCAGAGCCGCCGCCCAGAACAGGCCCAGTGGCCCGACGGCATGGTAGTCATGACACCCCAATTGGAGTAGGGGCAGAGCAGAGCCGCCACCCGCGCCCAGAACAGGCCCAGCGGCCCACTGGCGTGGTAGTCTCGTCACCCAATTGGAGTAGGGGCAGAGCAGAGCCGCCGCCCGTGCCTGAACAGGCCCAGCCGCCCGCCAGCGTGGTAGTCATGTCACCCCAATTGGCGTAGGGGTAGAGCAGAGCCGCCGCCCACGCCCGGAACAGGCCCAGCGACCCGCCGGCGTGGAAGTTACGTCACCCCAATTGGAGTAGGGGCAGAGCAGCGCCACCTCCCGCGCCCGGAACAGGCCCAGCGACCCGCCGGCATGGTAAACATGTCACCCCAATTGGAGTAAGGGCAGAGCAGAGCCTCCGCCCACGCCTGCAAGGTAGGCAGACCTGCAACCGACCGGCAGAACAGGCCCAGGGGTCCGCAGGCGTGGTAGACACGTCACACCAATTGGAGGAGGGGCAGAGCAGAGCCACCGCCCGAGCCTGCAAGGTAGGCAGACCTGCGACCAACCGGCAGGACAGACCCAGCGGCCTGTCAGCGTGGTAGACAGATCACTCCAATTGGAGGAGGAGCACAGCCGCTGCCCGCCCCTGCAAGGGAGACTTTTCAGCTATATAAGAGCAATATAAATATATAGGGGGAAAATTTCAAAAACACAACAGTTTCACCAAGCAGAAAGAAACGCGACCAGTATGAAAAGACAAGGAAAAAAAGGACCACAAGCAATGCAGGTCAACTCAACTTTAGAAGAGGTAATAGCTGCAGCAGATGGAATGTCAGATAAAGAATTCAGGAGATACATGCTTCAGATGATCTGGAGTTTCAAAGAAGACATTAGACAGCAAAATCAGACAATGAAAGATCACTTCGACAATGAATTATATAAACAAATCTAAGAAGCAAAAGATCAACTATACAAGGAGATAGAGGTTATAAAAAACAAACAAACAGAAATCCTAGAAATGCAGGAAGCAATAAACCAACTTAAAAACTCAATTGAGAATACTACCAGCAGAGTAGAACACTTAGAAGATAGAACATCAGACAATGAAGACAAGTATTTCAACTTGAAAAGAACATAGACAGCTCAGCAAGACTGTTAAGAAACCATGAGCAGAACATCCAAGAAATATGGGATAATATAAAGAGACCAAACTTAAGAGTCACTGGGATACAGGAAGGTATAGAGGTCCAAACCAAAGGAATGAGCAATCTATTCAATGAAATAATACGAGAAAACTTCCCAGACGTGAAGAATGAGACAGAATCCCAAATCCTAGAAGCCTACAGGACAACCAATGTGCAAAATCATAAGAGATCCACACCTAGACACATTATAATGAAGATGCCCAACATACACAATAAGGAGAGAATTTTAAAAGCTACAAGAGAAAGGAAGCAGATTACATATAGGGGTAAACCAATCAGGATAACAGCTGATCTTTCAACACAGACTCTGAAAGCTAGAAGATCCTGGAATAACATTTAAAACACTGAAAGAAAATGGGTTCCAACCAAGAATCGTGTATCCAGCGAAATTAAGCTTCAGGATGCAAGATGAAATTAAAACCTTCCACGATAAACAAAAGTTAAAAGAATTTGCAGCTAGAAAACCATCTCTTCAAAACATCCTCGGCAAAACATTACAGGAAGAGGAAATGGAAAATAACAATGAAAACCAACAGTGGGAGGTAGGACAGTAAAGGGGGGAAAAATAATCAGAGAGGAAAACAAACAATGTTTAGTAACATAAATAAACAAATATGGCTGGAAGAACAACCCATATTTCAATAATAACCCTAAATGTTAATGGCTTAAACTCACCAATTAAGAGACACAGGCTACTAGAATGGATCACAAAACAAGACCCAACAATATGCTGCCTACAGGAGACGCATTTGATAGGAAAAGACATACACAGACTGAAGGTGAAAGGTTGGGAAAAATCATATCACTCATATGGACTTCGGAAACAAGCAGGAGTGTCCATACTCATATCAAATAAAATAGATTTCAAGCCAAAATTAATCAAAAGGGATAAAGAGGGACAATACATACTGCTCAAGGGAACCATACACCAACAAGACATAACAATCATAAATATATATGCCCCAAACAATGGTGCAGCTATGTTCATCAAGCAAACTCTTCTCAAGTTCAAGAGTCTAATAGACCACCTTACAATAATCATGGGAGACTTCAACACACCTCTCTCACCTCTGGACAGATCTTCCAAACAAAAGTTGAATAAGGAAACTATAGAACTCAATAACACAATTAATAACCTAGACTTAATTGACATATATAGAATATACCACCCAACATCAAGCAGTTACACTTTTTTCTCAGCAGCACATGGATCCTTCTCAAAAATAGATCATATATTATGTCACAGGGCAACTCTTAGACAATATAAAAGAGTAGAGATAATACCATGCATCTTATCTGATCATAATGGAATGAAACTGAAAATCAACGATAAAAGAAGGAAGGAAAAATCATGCATCACTTGGAGAATGAAAAATAGGTTACTGAATGATCAATGGGTTATAGAAGACATCAAGGAGGAAATTAAAAAATTCCTAGAGATAAATGAAAACACAGACACAACATATCGGAATCTATGGGACACATTGAAAGCAGTTCTAACAGGAAAATTCATTGCTTGGAGTTCATTCCTTAAAAAAAGAAAAAACCAACAAATAAATGATCTCATACTTCATCTCAAAATCCTAGAAAAAGAAGAGCAAAACAACAGCAAAAGAAGTAGAAGGCAAGAAATAATTAAAACCAGAGCTGAAATTAATGAAATCGAAACAAAAGAAACAATTGAAAAAATTGACAAAACTAAAAGTTTGTTCTTTGAAAAAATAAATAAAATCGACAGACCCTTAGCCATGCTAACGAAGAGAAGAAAAGAGAGAACTCAAATTACTAGCATACGGGATGAAAAAGGCAATATCACAACAGACACTTCAGAAATACAGAAGATAATCAGAAATTATTTTGAATCCTTATAGTCCAATAAAATAGAAGATAGTGAAGGCATCGAGAAATTTCTTAAGTCATATGATCTGCCCAGATTGAGTCAGGAGGATATAGACAACCTAAACAGACCAATATCAATTGAGGAAATAGAAGAAACCATCAAAAGACTACCAACTAAGAAAAGCCCAGGACCGGATGGGTATACAGCAGAGTTTTACAAAACCTTTAAAGAGGAACTAATACCAATACTTTTCAAGCTATTTCAGGAAATAGAAAAAGAGGGAGAACTTCCAAATTCATTCTACGAGGCCAACATCACCCTGATTCCTAAACCAGACAAAGACACTTCAAAGAAAGAAAACTACAGACCAATATCTCTAATGAACCTAGATGCAAAAATCCTCAATAAAATTCTGGCGAATCGGATTCAAAAACATATCAAAAAAATTGTGCACCATGATCAAGTAGGATTCATCCCTGGGATGCAAGGCTGGTTCAATATACGGAAATCAATAAATGTTATTCACCACATCAATAGACTTAAAAATAAGAACCATATGATCATCTCGATAGATGCGGAAAAAGCATTCAACAAAGTACAGCATCCCTTTATGTTCAAAACTCTAGAAAAACTAGGCATAACAGGAACATACCTCAACATTGTAAAAGCAATTTATGCTAAGCCTCAGGCTAGCATCATTCTGAATGGAGAAAAATTGAAGGCATTCCCTCTAAAATCTGGAACAAGACAGGGATGCCCTCTCTCACCACTTCTGTTCAACATAGTTCTCGAAACACTGGCCAGAGCAATTAGACAGACGAAAGAAATTAAAGGCATAAAAATAGGAAAAGAAGAACTTAAATTATCACTATTTGCAGATGACATGATTCTATACCTAGCAGACCCAAAAGGGTCTACAAAGAAACTATTAGAGCTAATAAATGAATTCAGCAAAGTGGCAGGATATAAAATCAACACGCATAAATCAAAGGCATTCCTGTATATCAGCGACAAACCCTCTGAAATGGAAATGAGGACAACCACTCCATTCACAATATCCTCAAAAAAAATAAAATACTTGGGAATTAACCTAACAAAAGAAGTGAAAGACTTATACAATGAAAACTACAGAACCCTAAAGAGAGAAATAGAAGAAGATCTTAGAAGATGGAAAAATATACCCTGTTCATGGATAGGCAGAACTAACATCATCAAAATGGCAATATTACCAAAAGTTCTCTATAGGTTTAATGCAATGCCAATCAAAATCCCAACAGCATTTCTTGTAGAAATAGAGAAAGCAATCAAGAAATTCATATGGAAAAATAAAAGACCCAGAATAGCAAAAACAATGCTAAGCAGGAAGTGTAAATCAGGTTGTATAGCGATACCAGACTTCAAACTATACTACAGAGCAATAGTAACAAAAACAGCATGGTACTGGTACCAAAACAGGCGGGTGGACCAATGGTACAGAATAGAGGACACAGAAACCAATCCACAAAACTACAACTATCTTATAATTGATAAAGGGGCTAAAAGCATGCAATGGAGGAAGGATAGCATCTTCAACAAATGGTGTTGGGAAAACTGGAAATCCATATGCAACAAAATGAAACTGAATCCCTTTCTCTCACCATGCACAAAAGTTAACTCAAAATGGATCAAGGAGCTTGATATCAAATCAGAGACACGGCGTCTGATAGAAGAAAAAGTTGGCTACGATCTACATACTGTGGGGTCGGGCTCCAAATTCCTCAATAGGATACCCATAGCACAAGAGTTAATAACTAGAATCAACAAATGGGACTTACTCAAACTAAAAAGTTTTTTCTCAGCAAGAGAAACAATAAGAGAGGTAAATAGGGAGCCTACATCCTGGGAACAAATCTTTACTCCTCACACTTCAGATAGAGCCCTAATATCCAGAGTATACAAAGAACTCAAAAAATTAGACAATAAGATAACAAATAACCCAATCAACAAATGGGCCAAGGACCTGAACAGACACTTCTCAGAGGAGGACATACAATCAATCAACAAGTACATGAAAAAATGCTCACCATCTCTTGCAGTCAGAGAAATGCAAATCAAAACCACCCTAAGATATCATCTCACTCCAGTAAGATTGGCAGCCATTATGAAGTCAAACAACAACAAGTGCTGGCGAGGATGTGGGGAAAAGGGTACACTTGTACATTGTTGGTGGGACTGCAAATTGGTGCAGCCAATTTGGAAAGCAGTATGGAGATTTCTTGGAAAGCTGGGAATGGAACCACCATTTGACCCAGCTATTCCCCTTCTCGGTCTATTCCCTAAAAACCTAAAAAGAGCATGCTACAGGGACACTGCTACGTTGATGTTCATAGCAGCACAATTCACAATAGCAAGACTGTGGAAGCAACCTAGATGCCATTCAATAGACGAATGGATAAAAAAAAATGTGGCATTTATACACAATGGAGTATTACTCTGCATTAAAAAATGACAAAATCATAGAATTTGGAGGGAAATGGATGGCATTAGAGCAAATTATACTAAGTGAAGCTAGCCAATCCCTAAAAAACAAATGCCAAATGTTTTCTTTGATATAAGGAGAGTAACTAAGAACAGAGTAGGGACGAAGAGCATGAGAAGATGATTAACATTAAACAGGGATGAAAGGGAGAGAGAAGGTAAATTGCATGGAAATGGAAGGAGACCCTCAGGGTTATACAAAATTACATACAAGAGGAAGTGAGGGGAAAGGGAAAAATAATACAAGGGGGAGAAATGAATTACAGTAGAGGGGGTAGAGAGAGAGGAGGGGAGGGGAGGGGAGCGGAGGGGAGGGGAGGGCGGGGAGATAGTAGAGGATAGGAAAGGCAGCAGAATACAGACACGAGTATGGCAATATGTAAATCAATGGAAGTGTACCTGATGTGATTCTGCAATCTGTATACGGGGTAAAAATGGGAGTTCATAACCCACTTGAATCAAAGTGTGCAATATGATATATCAAGAACTATGTAATATTTTGAACAACCAACAATAAAAAAAAAAGTTAAAAAAAAATAGTACATGGAGAGGCTGGGGTTATGGCTCAGCAGTAGAGCGCTCGCCTCACGTGTGCGAGGCCCTGGGTTCGATCCTCAGCACCACATAAAAATAAATAAATAAAATAAAGATATTGTGTCCATCTACAACTAAAAAATAAAAATTTAAAAAAATAGTACATGGCAAAATCTATTAGATACTGAACAAGAAAACTGAGAATATACTTGTCTTTTTCATTTTCTTCATGTTTGGTGAGACTGCAGAGCTGAAGAGTATCAAGCTGTTGTGTAACTTCTTCAGCCCAACGACAATTTACTAGTTCTCGAAGCTGGAGAGGAGCACTGCAGAGAAAATCCATACACATATTCTGAGAAAAATGAGATTATTTTCTGAAATAAACACATTCCTCAAAACAGAGCTCACAATCACACTCATACCACAATACTATTAAACTATTAAAGACAATGAAAAAATGCTTTCAACTTATATTCACATTAATACAACATATATTAAAAACAAAAAATACTGATAATTCAGATTATCAACTGAATTTTCAACTCCTTAGTCTAAAGTTGTACAGTCCAAAATGACAGCCACAGGGAATACTGTTTGATGGTAGAGTTTAATGGTACAATGCATGTGACAGCATGTGCGAGGTCCTGGATTTGATCTGCACCACCACCGATATAAAACAAAAAATGATAGCCACTAGTCACATGTGACTATCTTACTTAAATTTTTAAAGAATAAAATGTCATGGGCTAGGGTTGTGGCTCAATGGTAGAGCGCTCGCCTAGCACTCATGAGGCACTGGTTCAATCCTCAGCACCACATAAAAATAAAGGTTATCGTGTCCACCTACAACTAAAAAAAAAATTAAAAACAATAATAAAGTTTCATGACACAAACAAGACACATTTCAAGTGCTCAAGAGCCACATGAAGCTACCATATTGAATAGTGTAAATAGAGAACATTTCCATCATCACAGGACGTTTCATTTAATAGTGCTGGTTTTCTCACAAACTCATGTGAGAAAAGTAAATAATCCTGGAGGAAACAAGGGCAAAAGATGGCACTCCACCACCATTATGTGAAATAACCAGAAGTTGAAACAAATTAAATATTCCTCAATATGGGCATAAATAAATAAAACTACATAGTTACAGAGGGAAATATTATTCAAACATTTTTGTATCTTTTGGTGAGGGGTACCAGAGATTGAACCCAGAGGCACTTAACCACTGAGTCACATCTGCAGCCTTTTTATTTTTTTATTTTGAGACAGGGTCTTGCTAAGTTGTTCAGGGCCTCACTAAGTTGCTGAGGCAGGCCTCAAATTTGTGATCCTCCTGCCTCAGCCTCTCAAGTTGCTGTGATTACAGGTATGTGCCACTGTGTTTACTCAAGCTTTTTAAAAAAATGACACACACACACACACACACACACACACATACATACAATCAAGGAAAGATATCTACCATTTTTATTAACAGTATTGTATCTGTGTAGTTTAACAAAAAGCATAAGGATATGTTATCAGTATACACAAAAAAAAGTGTGTAGAAAAACAGATACCATACCAGGTATGTTGGTACACATTTACAATCCCAGCTACTCAAGAGGCCTAGCCTCTACAATTTAGGGACAGCCCGACTCAAAATAAAAACTACCTGGGGCGCACTTGTAATCCCAGCAGCTCAACAGGCTGAGGCAGGAGGATAACAAGTTCAAAGCCAGCCCCAAGAACTTATCAAGTCCCTAAGCAACTCAGCAGAACCTGTCTCTAATAAATACAAAAAAGGGCTGGGATGTGGCCAAGTACACATGAAATCCTCAGTGCCACCCCCACTTCACCCTGCCACCACAAAATAACTACAAATGTAGCCCAATGGTAGAGTGCCACTGGGTTCAGTCCCTAACACTACAAAGAAGAAAAAAAAATAGATACTATGCATAACAATTTCTTCTGAAAGTATTTTGTGAAAACATAAGATTTAAAATAGTACAACCAGAAGACTTTCCCCCACCCAGTATGGGGCTGAACCCAGGGGTGGGCTATTTTTTAGTTACATCCCCAGTCCTTTCTTTCCCCCCATTTTTGTGTAGAGGGGGGTCCCAGATGGAGACAGGATATCACCGAATTGCTGAGGCTGGCCTCAAATTTGTCATCCTCCTGACTTAGCCTCTCAAGTTGCTAGGATTACACATATGTGCCATGATACCCCACTAGAACCTAAAACCTTTTCATATTAATATTTATCGTGAATATTTTTAAGCCAAAAATATGTAAACTTTTATTTAAATTATAAATAGCAAAGAAGTCACATGATAATTTTCTATGAGAGGCAGGGGTACAACATGCCAAGTAATGTAATACATCCTACATAATCTTAAGTCAGGGAAATTAGTGTTCCATTTCTTTTTAGACATAATACTTATTCTCTCTTCAAGCATATTAATGAGAAGTACAGTAAATTGCAAAGAAAATTTTGCCTTTATGAATCCTGAGGCACACCGTAACCCTGTAATCTTACTCTTTTTTAGGATTCACAAATGATTGTAGCAAAGTACTTACCGACAATGAGGACACTGAGCTCTCTGCTCTGTCAGCCAGCGCTAAAGAGGTAGAAGAATTAGATTTTGATTATAAAAACACCATTAATTTATATATATATATATATATATATATATATATATATATATACACACACACATATATCCAGTATTTATAAATCAAATTTAATGAGTTTGTCTCATGATTTCCCCTTCGTTTTATTTACAACACTTTATTATGATGATTTATTTGTTGTTCTCCTTACACTGCTACATTATAATCTTATTAAAGGTTCAAAGTATGATAGGGAATAACCTCACCATATTCTTTAATATGGTCAAAACATTGGGCTGGAGTTGTAGCTCAGTAGTAGAGTGCTTGCCTGGCATGTGTGAGGCACCACATGTAAATAAATAAAATAAAGGTCCATTGACAAGTAAAAAAAAAGAACTAAAAACAGGCTGATTGCTGCAATACATGCCACTCTTGGCATCATATTTTTGTATCTGTTTATAATCCCAAAGAATATCCTTTGCTTATGGTCCATAAATCCTTCCTGCCAGCCAGGTGTGGTGGCACATTCCTGTATTCCCATCTACTCTGGTGGCGGAGGCAGGAGGATCACAAGTTCAAGGCCAGCCAAGACAACTTAGCGGATCCTGACCTCAAAATTTTTAAAAAGTGAAAAAGAGCTGGGAGGTAGCTCAATAATAAATAGAGTGCTCTTGGGTTCAATCCCCAAACAACTACCACCATACATTTCACATGCATATACAAACTGAGCCGAGTGTGGTGGCACATGTAATCCCAGAGGCTTGGGAGGTGGAGGTAGGAGCATCAAGAGTCCAAAGCCAGCCTCAGCAACTCAGCAAGAAGGCCCTATGCAACTCAACCAGACCCCTGTCTCTAAATAAAATAAAAAATAGGGCTGAGGATGTGGCTTAGTGGTAAAGAGCCTCTGGGTTCAATCCCCAGTCCAAAAGAAACACTAACACATGTACATCCCAGGAGAGTAAGCTTTTCCTTCTCTGAATATTAGTGGCATTTTTACCTTCTATTCATGACCCTACCACAAAATAAATATGGCAATTTTATTATTTTGAGAAAAAATAATGAAATTCAGAGATAGAAAGTAGAACAGTAGTTACCAAGGAATTGGAGAGAGGAATAATGAGAAGTAATTGTTTAGTGGGTATAATATTTTAGTTTGGGATAATGAAAAAAGTAGTGGAGATTGATAGTGGTAACAGCTGCATAATATAATGTACTTAATACCACAGAACTGTACACTTAGAAATAGTTAAGCGCCCCTTTAATCCAAGTGGCTCAGGAGGCTGAGGCAGGAGAATTCCAAGTTCAAAGCCAGCCTCAGCACTTAATGAGGCTCTAAGCAACTTAGCAAAACCCTGTCTCAAAATAAAAAATAAAAAGGGCTGGGGATGTGGTTCAGTAGTAAGCGTCTCTGGGTTCAATCCCCAGTACAAATAAATAAATAAATAAATAAAAGTTAAAATGGAGAGTTTTACATTATTTAAATCTTACCACAATTTAAAAAAAGTCAAGCAAAGAATTACCGTATGACCCAGAATTTCCACTACTAGGTACATAATCAAAAGAAATGAAAACAGGGACACAGATACTTATACACCTATGACTATTCAATAGCCAAAAGGTGAAAACAACCCAAGAGTCAGTCAACCAACAAAAACAGATACATAAATTGCAATATACATATGCAATGGAAGAATATTCAGCCATAAAAAAAGAATGACATTGACACATGCTGCCTGAATGAACCTTGGACACATGCTAAATAAAACAAAACTCAAACACAGTATGATTTCACTCACATGAAATATTTAGATAAGTAAATTCAGAGAGACAGATTAGAGGTCACCATGGACTGGGGAAAGGGAGAAATGGAGAATTATTGCTTAATGGGTAAAGACTTTGAGGCAATGAAAGTTTTAGAAATGATGACATGGTTGTACAACACTGCAAATATAATTAATGACACAAGTGAACAATATGGATAAAATGACAAATTTTGGTATATTTATTGCCACAAAGAGGAGTATAAAGTGTTTGTACAGATGCTGGAAAGATCATCACTCAAGAGAAATACTAACTAAAACCACAATGAGATACTGTTATACACACTAGAACAGCTAAAACTCAAAAAAGTGAACATACCAAGTACTAGCATTAATTTGGAGGAAAAAGAACTCTCATACATTCCTGGTTTAAAATGTAAAATGATTCAACTACAGTTTGGCAATTAGTTAAAAAGTTAAACACACATCTACTAATATGATCTAGCCATTCTATAACTATTTATCCAAGCAAAAATAAAGCTTCAGTCCTTCAAAGACTTGTACACAAATATTCATAGGAGCTTTTCATGTAATAGCAAAAAACAATACCACATGTCCATCAACAGGTGGAAAGACAAATCATGGCATATGCATGCAGTGAAACACTATTCAGCAATAAAAAGGACTACTACTGATAAAACGTAGATGAAGCTCAAAAAATTTTTTTTATTTCACTTCTGTCTTTTTTTATTTTTATTTATCGATTGATTGATTGATTGTGGTGCTGGGAATTAAACCCAGGGCCTTATGCATGCAAGGCAAATACTCTAGAACTGAGCTATCTCCCCAGCCCCTCAAAATAATTTTACCAAGTGAAAATAGTCAAACACATAACAGTAACAGTACATATTGTATTATTTCATTTGTATAAAATTCCAAAAAAAAAACTTATCTATAGAGCATAAACCAAGTTGGTGGTTTCCTGGTAACTACAAGAGGGAAGGGACAAGAAAATTTGGGGGAATAATAGGTATATTCAATAACCTGAATACAGTGATAGTTTTACAAGTATATACTTATATCAAAACATATTCAACTGAAAGAAAACGTCAAAATGTATATTTAAAACAATTCTACCTAATAAAAATGACTAGCAAAATAAAAACAAAATGAAGTCAATAATTATAAGCAATACTACCAATGCTAAAAATCAAGGGGGTCAAAAAAAGTTGGATGAGAAAGATGGTATCAAAAAAAAAAAAGGGAGAAGATACAAATAGAAAAAGATGAAAAAAAAAAACAGGTATAGCTGGATGAATAAGAGAGACCTTGGCTGAAAATACATCCAATGTTCCCACCTTTTAATATGGAAACCAACCCATGGGTTGAGCACTGGCATGGAGATGAGTACAGTCCTGGTCTGTCACCAAACTACTGGCTGATTTTAGATGCATCTATTCCTAAATCTGGACCTTGTACATAAAACACATGCCTAGAAATTCAGAAGGCTGAGGGAGGAGGATGGCAAGTTCCAAGCCAGCCTCAGTAATTTAGCAAGACCTGCTCAAAATAAAATAAAAAAGGCTATGGTGTGGCTCAGTGGTAGGCGGCCTCTGGGTTCAATTCCTAGTATGGGGCAGGGGTAGGAGGGAGCATGGACCTTTGTTTTATTCAGTGACACAAATATCTGTACCATCAGTCAAATTTCCATGATCAATAAACAAAGATGGAATTGGGGAAAAGGAAACACTGTTGGTTACAATTTGGTGAAGACTTGCTCCAGTCATTAAATCAACTTCCTCCAGCATTGTTAATTCCTCTAATGATTCAGTGGTAGCAAGATACAAATTAAGCAAAAACACTGACTACCAACATCCCCCTTCAACAGTGCCTTATTTTTTTCTTATATTACATTTGTCCTAAAAGGTTTTTTTGGTACTGGGGATTGAACTCAGGGGCACTCAACCACTGAGTCACATCCCCAGCCCTATTTTGTATTTTATTTAGAGACAGGGGTCTCACTGAGTTGCCTAGAGCCTCACTTTTGCTGAGGCTGGCTTTGAACTCATGATCCTCCTGCCTCAGCCTCCTGAGCCACTGGGATTATAGGTATGCACCACTGCACGTGGCCTCTCCTGAAAGTTTTTTATGTTTGCTTTTTCTCTTCCCACTCTCTCCCATCAGGTTTTCATCCTCACTATTCCACTAAGTCTTCACCAGGTCACCAATAACCTATCCATTTTGAAATCCAATGACTGATTCCCAAGTCAGAACCATAAAACACAACTAAATAGTATTAGGCTCTTGCTTGGTCTCTTTTGCTCACCTCCTCCTGACCTCTAAATGGTTAGAATGCCCCAGAGTTCAGACCTAAATTCTGTTCCCACAGGAGATAATTTGAGTGTTCCCATCTAGTTTCTCCATTTTAAATACAATCTAAATGCTGATTATATTGGTCTCTCAAACCTCCCCTTACTCAAGACTTACTTTTGCCAGGCATTGTGGTGCACACCTATAATCCCAGCACCTTGGGAGGTGGACACAGGAGGATCACAAATTTGAGACAGCTGATTTCAGAAGAAAAAATTAAAAAAGAATTGAGATGTAAGTGGTAAAGTATCCCTGGGTTCAATCCCCAGTACTGAGGGAGGGAGGAAAAAAGTCAAAGCTGAAGGAATAGATCTAGGACCCATATACAGAGGATAACAAAAACCTGCAAAAAATAATCATTTCCCAAAGTAGACACATTTTTCCAGAAACCTCAGAATAGAGAAAGCCAGCATCAATATATAAGAAATGAATGTGCATTCCTGTAATTCCAGCAACTTGGGAGGCTAAGGCAAGTTTGAAGCAAGTCTCAGCAACTTAGCAGACCCTATCTCAAAATAAAAATTAAAATGGCTAGGGGTATATCTCAGAGTAGAGCAACCCTGGATTCAAATCCCAGTACCCCCCAAAAAAAGGCACTTAAGAGACAGGAGGAATATAACAAAGAAAAAAAGATTCAAGGATGTATAAACTAATAATCAGAGATCATAAGCATACAAGACCTTCATTAAAAGGAACTGAGTCCAGATTTACACTCTACCAATTAATGAGCTATGGTGATGGAGGTATATCACTTAACCTCTCAGGCTACAGTTTCACTATTTATAAAACAAATGCTATGTGTATTGGTTGATGTTTTAACAACCAAAAGTATATAATACCTTACAAGTGGATGATGCTTTATAATCTCTGAATTTCTTTTAGCTTTATCCATTTAATGCCTAACCACCCTGTGAGGCAGATTGTGTTATCTGAATCCTATAGCTGAGGAAACAAGGCTAATAGATTTAATTCTTTCCTTTTATGAGTGTGAGAACATCATATGTAACCTAGCTCTACTAGAAGCACATGGTGTAGAGGCAAAGGACAGACTCTAAAGTCTTATTGGGTTCAAACCTAGGTCCAACATTTGCTGTATGTGTGACTGGAAGAATTATTGAAGGGGTACAAATATTATTCTTGACAAAGGGACATTTATCTTTTTTAGGCAATAATAAGGAAACAAATTTTCAGGTGAAGAGCACATTAGAAGGCTTTGATTTTCTCAGTAAAGGAATATCTCAAGAGTAATGTGAGCAAGACATTTTTCAACTGTGCTCTGCAAATGTCTTCCTGGATCCCCACAATCAAAATAAGTTCTTCTGTTTTATATCTTGAGCTTTCCCACAATTTTAAGGGATTCCCTTGTATTCAAGTGATAGTTACCCCCGCCCCCCCCACCCCACCCCGCCTCCCCCACCCCACCCCGCCTTGGTACTATGCTACCTTCTTATTTTGAGACAGGTTCTCATTAAATTGTGGTGGTAGCCTTGAACTTGTGATCCTCATGCCTCAGCCTCCAGAGTCACTGGAATTATAGGTGTGCACCACTGCACTCAGCTTGTATTCAATTTTAAAACCACTAGATTATATCCATCTCTATGGTCTCTTGTAAGATTATAATGTGATTCTCTCAGATTTAAGCTCTTGCAAAAAAGGCACTTTGTCATTTATCTTAGTATTCCTCAACCCCAAACATAATGCAGGTAAACATTTTACAAGTATTTGTTAAAAGTATAGAGAAGTTAATAATTTAAATATATTAAAATTACAGTGAACTTTATTTCCAGAAGCACTATTTATCTCCATACAAACTGGCGGTATATTAAAGAATCTTCATTTAAAAGACATTTTTTAAAAGGACTCAAAATGTAAAATAAGAAAAAAAACATGGAAATGGTTGATCCTTACAGAAGATCATACATAAACTGAACGCTTTTAAAAAGAAATACAACTTACCCTAATACAGCTGAAACAACAAAGCTTGGAGCAATGAGGACACAGGCGAGCATCCCGCAATTTTTCCATACAAATGAAGCATCGGAAAACCTCAGCAATGCTCTTAAAATAATAAAAAAGAGACATAAAGTCCCAAGATAAGACTACTGAATCAAAAGTTTAAAACATGCTAAAAATAATTCACTGAATATTTACATTTATTCTGGGCTAACACCTTAGTTTTAACTATATTCCCAATCAGAAATTAGCTAGTCAAGGCTCAGGGTGCCTCAGAATACCTCCTGGAAATTGGGGGTCGGGGGATTGTGGGTTTTGTGTTTTTTTTTTTAAGCTTGACAATGAATCTGTTCTAAGGAAAATTTTTATGAAATGCACAGATTATCTAAAAATGTTTTCAACGAAGGATTAACAATAATGGCAAGAATCTAGCTATAGCCCCAGTGTCCAAATATTAAGTAAATTATAGTAATTATAGGACAGAGTCACTAAAAATATTTCTTGACTGATGGACATGGTGGTCCACCCAGCTTCTTAGGAGGCTGAGACACAAGAATCAAAAGTTCAAGGCCAGACTGGACAATTTAGCAAGACCCTCTCAAAAAAGGGATAAGGAATATAGCTCAGTGGTAGAATCCCGGGAGGTTTAACCCCCAGTACCACAAAATAAATTTAAAAAAAAAATACAGGAGTAAGGGAGAATGCAGTATGTGGCTCAGGGGAACAGCACTTGCCTAGCATGTGCTAGACCCTAGTTTAAATCCCTAGTACTGCAAAAAGAAAAACAAGTGTGTTTGATTTAATGATACAGAAAAAATGCTTATGATCTATCATGTTAAAAAAAAAAAAAGCAGTCTGTGTGACTAACTGTACAATATGAACTGTTTATTTTTTCTGCAGTTTCCCCAAAGGGAAATTGCTTTTCTAATTAAGAAGACAAACACTGCCAAGCACAGTGGTGCAGGTCTGTAATCCCAGTGACTCCTGAGGCTGAAGGAGGAGGATTGCAAGTTCAAGGCCAGTCTTGGCAATTTAGTGAAACCCTAAGCAGCTTAGAGAGATTCTGTCTCAAAAAAAAAAAAAAAAAAAAAAAAAGTATAAGGGCTGGGGATGTAGCTCAGTGATAAAATGCCCCTGGGTTCAATCTCCAGTGCCAAAAAGAAAGGAAAACATTTTAGAAAAACATGAATCCCATTGGCAGTGTATTTTGATCCAGAAATAAACAAATTCATAATCCAGAAATATGATTTTCTGTCCTGACACTGTGACCAACTAACTACTTAAGACTGAGAATCTACCCCCTACTAAAAATTATGGTGGCAACTCTTTGGGGCCTTAGAAAAAAACAACTTGTAAATTGAACGCTATTATCTTTGCAAACCTCAGTTGAATCAATTTAGGAAGCAACTGACAAAACAAGAAAACGCATAAAATGGTTTTTTTGTTTGTTTGTTTGACAGGACTGACATTTAATTTTATTCCATTTCGGAAGAATTAAACTCTCCTAAAACAAGGAAATTTTACAAAACTTTTATAATACTTTCACTTGAGGAATTAAGGAGAAAATTACTCATGAGTTTAATCATAAACGCAGGAATACAACTTGTAAGATGCAGACTTTTAGCTCACTGGGGGTGGTCAAAAAGATCACTAGAAGAACTAGTTTCAAGTGGAGGGGTCCAAAATACAGTTACCCTTATCAAGAAGCAAGGATTTCTTATTTCTTATTTGAAAGGTTCAAAATTAGGCAATTATTATGTAATTATGCCCATGGTAATTGTGCCCATGAGGACTTATGAAAATATCCCAACCATGTGAAATCACAGCTTACAAGAATCAGATATGAAAGTCTGTTCTAGATGCTACGATCAAATAAGACAGTAGGAAATATATATGTATATCTCAATCTAGGAAAGGCAGAAGCCTGCGAAATCTAACACAAGAAGGGAAAAATGATTATCCATTCGGAGCGAGATGTGGATGCGCTCTCCAGTACTAGTGGCGAGTAGCAAGGAACGTCTATCTGATGAATTTGCAGTTTTGTTCTGCACAGGTTGTATTTTGCAAATACTCGGTGGCGATAAGTACAGGTGCCGAGATATCCTGAAAACACCAGAATACGCAGCACCTGACTGCGGAACAGTCTTGAGTAGGAGAAACCCAAAGGATTGCAGAACGAGCACCGGGCCAGCGCTCCACGCAGCGGCAACCACCGCAAGGGGTAGGGGGACGCCTACCAGAAGGATGTCGAGGGAATGGCGCCCCGAATAAAAAACGCTCACAAGGTGGCGGGGGAGACTAACCACCACCCTCCACAACTCCCCCTCACCTCCACACTCTGTTCATCCATTGCCTCCGGCTCTCGGCGGGGCCCCCGGCGACCCGCGGAGTCCGTGGTCTCCCTGTTAGGCGCTGGCCCGAGGTCGCCAGGTCAAATCAGCAAGAACAGCCTGGGCCCGCGTCAGGGGGCTCCGACAACTGCCCAACCTGCGCGCCCCATCGCTTCAGGTTCTGTACGGGCTACCCCCATTTCGCCATTTTTATCCGCGAGCCCGCCTTGGGGCACAGAGGTAGAGCGAGCGGTGGCCAGAGCTCCTTCCTCCCGCCTCACCCGCCAGCGAGGGACAGCAAGAGCGCCTCGGCCCACGTGACGCGGGCGGGAGCGTATCTGAACTGCCACTGGACCCCGGAGGGCGCTGGTCACAGGCGAAGAAGGCGCCGCAGAGAATTCGCAAACACCAACGGTAACCAGGGCAGCTAGAGCGCGGCAGCCGGGGCAGACGCCGTACGCATGCGTCTAGAACGGGAGAGGAGGAGAAGCGGGAGCGTAGTTCCCGCGGTGCGGGCGCGTACACGAGACTTGACTAGTAGCTGCCGCAGGGTTGCATGCCTTGGGCCGCAAGCTGGCGCCCGTCGCCTTAACTCGTAGCTTCGCCTGGCTCCGCCCGGTTTCAAAGGGGCGGTGCCGCACCAGCCTCAAAAGTTAGCGCGCCAAACACTAGAGCTACCTTGGGTGATTGTGGAAAACGCTGACTTCAAAGCCATACCCCTAGGTATTCTGACTCCTACTAGATTGTTGGGTGGGTAAGGAAATCGGCATTTTCAGGAACCACTCGCGGTGACCCGCTGCAGATGATCTGTGGTCAACACCTTTAGAAATCCTCGAATGGAGAATTCCTGGTTAGTAGTTCTTTCTCTGAGAGGAAGCCCGATTCAAAGACTACCTTTCCGCCTAGCCCAGTGGAATTGACAAAGCTCCAGTTTGTGAATACTGGAGAGGTGTTTCTCATTTCGCTGGTTGGAGGACAGACCACGAATGAAGACACCAGACCAAACACCCCAGACTTCCTTTTTTGCCAATTGAGTTGAGCTGTCGCCCTGTAACTACTGAAAAGGATCTCAGCTGTATTCACCTTTCCTATTCGAGGGATCTACTTTCTACATTTTCCTGCCAGAAGAGACACGTGTATTGTAGAAATTTAAGTTGTGAGTCAATGTACATACATAAAATTCCTACTTTGAACCTCATTTTTCCTTTCCGGTTTATTGCAAACAGCTATTTATCAGTACCACAATTTAGAGTATGCATGTAGGGAATTAATAACCTTGAATATGGGTTAGGGTTGTGTGGTTCAGTGGTGGAGTGCTTGCCTACCTTGTGAGGCACTGGGTTCGATCCTCAGCACCACATTAAAAATAAATAAATAAATAAAGTTATTGTCCACGAAATAAGTGGACAAATTTAAAAAAAAACCTAGAATACCACACGTTCAGATTTAAAGTAGTAGACAACAACAAGGTTTTAAATGGCATGATCCACAGACAAGATATGATTAATCTAGGAATGAAAATGCTTTCACTAAAAATAAAAAGTGATGGTTGCGCAACGCTATACTAAAAGATCCACTTTCCATTTTTTAATTGTTATGTGAATTTTAGTTCAATTTTACAATTTTTTTAAGCACCAAGGGGCCGTATCCCAGGCCTGTAATCCTAATAGCTCGGAGGCACAGACAGGTGGATCACAAGTTTGAGGCTAGCCTCAGCAATTTAGCAAGGCCTTAGGCTACTTAGTGACAACCTGTCTCAAAAAAAAAAAAAAAAAAAAAAAGGTATGGGGATATAGCTCATTGGTAAAGCATCCCCGAGTTAAATCTCCAGTGTATGTATGTATATTTTATATATATATTTAAAACAACATTGTGAAACAGTACAGTACTTGGGATTCCAAGATTAATGAGAAGTGGTTATTGCTCCTAAAGGACAGTACGGCAGACAAATAAGACAAACTACAATACATGATAAACACTAAAATAAGTTATTATATACTTGCCCAAGAAATTAAAAAATGTTTAAGGATTTATTGCACTAGTTCAAAATAATGAAAATTTAGAAAAACCTGGAAAATTAGGGCCTTTAGGTTATAAGCATGAAGTCTGATTCTAGCTAAATTGAGCAAAGAAAAAAATTAGTCAGAAGGCTTTAAAGTTCATCTGCCAAGCACTGGGATTGGGGAGCCTGTTACCTGTTCTGTCAGAGTCCCTAAAGGCTGGCTGTGCTCCCCTCTCCACAACATAAATCTCCTAACTGCTATTGTATAACTTGTTACATAGCATAAATGTCTCTCAACAAGGAACTAATCAAAATCATGGTACATCCATTTAACAGTTGTTAAAAAGAATGGTAGATGTGTGATATGTGACATGATAAAAACATTTACAATGAAAAAGAAATTAGCCAAGTGTGATGGTTTACACTTGTAATCCCAGCAATTTGGGAGACTGAGGCAGTAGGATCACAAGTTTAAGGTCTGCCCAGGTAATTTAGTGAGGCTCTGAGCAACTCAGACCATGTCTCAAAATAAAAAGTTAAAAGGACTTGGGGATGTAGCTCAGTGGTAAAGAACCCCTGGGTTCAATCCCCAGTATTCTGCCTGGCTCCATGGAGGGGGGGGGGGAGAAACTAAAAATAGCTACAGTACAATGTATGTTTATCAACCTGTTTTGTAAAACAAAAATAATTTTGTAAAAATCTAAGTACATGTAGAAATGGTTGAAGAAATTGTACATTATTTTTGGAGAACAGGCATTTTTATACTTTTAATATATTAAACGTTTATTACTTATAACATATATAAAAACACTATAGTCACATAGGAGAAAAGTATAATCTAGATGAGAAATGATACCTAAATTAGCATAGTAAGAATGAAGATAAAGGGCTGGGGTTGTGGCTCAGCGGTAGAGCACTTGCCTAGCATTTGTGAGGACCTGGATTCAATCCTCAGCACCACATAAAAATAAATAAACAGGGCTGAGGTTGTGTGGCTCAGTGGTAGCGCGCTTGCCTAGCATTTGTGAGGCACTGAGTTCGATTCTCAGCACCACATACAAATACTTAAAATAAAGATCCATCAACAACTTTAAAAATATTTGAATAAACAAAGTAAAGGTATTGTATACAACCAAAAAATAAATTTAAAAAAAAGAATGAAGATAAAGTGGAAGTTGGATATTATGAACAATTCAGAAAAAGAACTGTAGGCTTTATTGACTAAGAAGATAATCTTAGTTGTACAGATTTCAATTTCAGCTAACAGAAGAGTGGCCATTAACAAAATAATAAGCATTCTGAACATCTTCAATTTGAATCTTCAGGGAGAGAATTTATTGGCAGTATGAATATAGAGCAAGCAGAAGTTATATTTAGGAGTCATCCACAGAGGCTTGAGGCTTGGGAAACGAAAAAATATATTGAAGCAGGGCATACTGGCAGACACCAGTAATCTCAGCTACTTGGGAAGCTAAAGCAGGAGGACCACAAATTTGAGACCTGCCCAGGAAAGTAAGGGAGACATTGTCTACAAAAAAAAAAAAAAGCTGGGGATGTAGTTCAGTGGTAGAATGATTGTCTAAGCATGCCTGAGGTCCTAGATTCAATCCCTAGTACAGTATTAAAACCAAAGGTTAAAATATATATGAGAGAGAGAGAGAGAAATGCAGCAAGAACAATTTTTTTTAAACTTTTTTTTTTCTTTAATATTTATTTTTTAGTTCTCGGCGGACACAACATCTTTGTTGGTATGTGGTGCTGAGGATCGAACCCGGGCCGCACGCATGCCAAGCGAGCGCGCTACCGCTTTAGCCACATCCCCAGCCCCAAGAACAATTTTAAGGAGACTGAGGGTTCCACCTCACGACCAGCACGCTGTCTTCATACAAGAGGTTCAAAGCATAGAAGTAAACTAGTGAGATCAAAATAAACACACAAACTCAATTCACCTTTTTTCTTTGACCAGGTGTGAGACAGCTCTCCCCTCTGGCTCCTGCCTCCAGCCACCCAGTGGGGCAGCGAGGTTTACACAGACTAGCAGGAGAGAGAGAAAAAGAGCATGCCAGGGCGTGGCCTTTTATTGGGGAACAAGAAATTCAGGGTAAAATTCCTTCCAATGAAGGTCAAGGGGGACCACATTCCAAAGTCAGGGTCAGTGATTGGTCTCAGGGTCAATGGTCAGTCACACCCCCACACAGATGGGCTCTCGCACCTAGAGAGGATGGGGATTAGTTTAGCCAGAACACCTCACACCCAATCAGGGAGGTGCCCAATCACGTGTGAGAATGGCTTCCCACAGAGGGTCAAAACTACCATTTAGAAAACAACTATAAAGGAAATCATACAAGAAAAGCAGCATAATCTAGTTTTTTTCCTGCACTGTAAGCAAAACCACTTCAATACTAAAAAGAATTCGTTATGACCTCTTTATGATACTACCATTTCTTGAACACCACGGATTAACATTAGAACCCAGAGTCATTCCATGACAAGATGAGATAACATTAATTGCCTGAATTCTGAAGAAAATTAATACCTGATACTAAGGTATAACTTTTCTCTGTAATTAAAAAAAATTAAAATATTAAAAATAGACCAGACAATTTTAATGTACCTATTCTCCCAACCTGTTTGTCAGCTGTTTTAAATTGTTAATTGGAAAATGCTGACAATTAATTTTAAAATCATATAATATAAAAGTATAATTCTATAACCTGCAGATACCTTCCATGCATTTTTGCATTTTCCCCAGCATTTTCAATGCCTAGCTTTTATTATACACACACACACACAATTTATTTAAGGCTTACTAAATACAGTACCAAAACTTATGGTTAAATTTTTTAATATCTTATTATCCTTCCAACTAGTCTCACACTGAAAAGTTAATTGATTTGGTCAGGGTCACAGCTAGAATTTAAAAATCTAGTACAGTAGTCATCCTCCCTGCCAAGGTGAATGCCTCAAATTACAGATAGTACCAAATTCTATATATACTATTTTTTCCTATGTCCTGATGCATTGCATCACCGCTTTGATAGTTAATTTTAGGCAACCTGACTGGATTAAGGAATACATATAGACTAAGGGTGTTTTCATAAGAGATTAGCATGTGAGTCTGGGTGAACAAACTGAAGATCTTCCTTCATTGTAGATGTGCACCATCCTACTGGCTGGAAGCCAAGATAGACAAATACAGAAAGTGAATTAGTCCCTGTACCCAAGAACTGGGATAGACTCTTCTCCTGCCTTGGATATCACAATTCCAAGCTTTTCGACCTCTGGAGTTCAGAACTTATCCCAGCAACTCTCTACCTCTAGGTTCCCAGACTTTTAGCCTTTTAGGAGTTAAACCAGCTTCTCTGGTTTTTAGATAGCCTAATATAAAACTTCTCAGACACCACACATCATGAGTCAATTATCCTAAGAAATCTCCTCTGTACATCTATATGCATATCCTGTTGGTTCTCTCTTTGGAGAACCCTAATACAAATGTGTGATCAGAATATTCAATCTGATAACCCAGATGGCTATTGAATGACTAAGACAGGTAGTTTATACAATGTGAATACACACCACAAAGGGATGCAGTAGGATGGCACAAGATTTATCACATGAGCCAGAATAATGTGAAACTTAAAACTTACAAATTTTTTATATCCAGAATTTGACAGTTATTATTTTTGGACTGCAGTTGACCACAGTTAACTAAAACCATGGAAAACAAAACTGAAGCTAAAAGGGTTAACTACTATACTTATATCTCAGATGTGACTCCAAAGCCCAATCTTTTTTTTTCTTTACTTTTATTTATTTATTTATTTATATGTGATGCTGAGGATCAAACCCAGTGCCTCACACATGCTAAGCAAGAGCTCAGCAACTGAGCTACAGCCCCAGCCCCCAAAGCCCAATATTAACTATAAAACTGCAGTACCTGCTTTTCTTCTCCCCAATTTGGCATAGCTTCAGGATTTCCATAATAATTTCTTGACTATTCAATAATCTTATTATATAGATATACCATGATTTATTTTCCTATTCACCTACTACTAGCCAGATATACATATGTATTTATTAAGGATAAACCCAGAGCCTCACACATGGTAAGTATATGCACCACCACTGGGCTATACCTTCTATCCCACAATTTTTTTTTTGGGGGGGGGGGCCCAGAGATTGAACTCAGGGGCACTTGACCACTGAGCCATATCCCAGCCCTGTTTTTTTTAATTTTTATTTTTATTTAGAGACAGGATCTCACTGAGTTGTTTAGTGCCTCGCTTTTTGCTGAGGCTGGCTTTGAACTCGCAATCCTCCTGCCTCCTCTCCGAGCTGCTGGGATTATAGATGTGCACCAGCGCTCCCAGCCACAATTTTTTTTTTTTAATCTGTCCCTATTTTGGTTTTTTGTTTGTTTGTTTTTCTGGTGCTGGGGATCAAACCCAGGTCTTCCCACATGCTAGACAAGCACTCTACCACTGCTTTCCCAGTCCTGTCCCTACTTTGGACAATTACTTGTTGCCAATAGTTGTTTAAAAATAAGTACGGAATTTGGCTTACACATACAAAACTGGCAAATATCAGATACATCTACATTTTTTTTTATTTTTTTTTTTTTTTTTTTTTTACTGAAACAGGGTCTTGCTATGTTGCCCAGGCTATCCTTGAACTCAAAATCCTCCTGCCTCAGTCTCTGGTTAGCTGAGATTATAGGCATGCACAACTACACCTGGCTTTCTTTCATACAAAATGAACAATTTCAGGGTTACGGATGTAGTTCAGGTTAGGGATATAGGATGTATGAGGTCCTGGGTTCAATCTTCACTGCTGCAAAAACAAACAAAAAACAGTAAGAAACATAAGATGAAGGAAAACAAAGGGATTGTTGAAATACCACAGGAATAGTCTAACACAGTATTTGCAGAAAAGCTCATGTTGTTCAACATTAGCAGGCAGAAGGAATAGGAAAAAAAAAGTGAGGCTTTCACAGAAAAGCCAACTTATTACATTAATTAGGTTTAATGAGATTATACATCATATATCAATGGTCTCATCAATAATGATTCCAATCTATAATCAACATTTCAAAAAATGGAAGTTTTGGGGCTGGGGTTGTGGCTCAGTGGTAGAGCACTAGCCTTGAACATGTGAGGTACTGGGTTCAATCCTCAGCACCACATAAAAATAAATAAAGATACTGTGTCCATCTACAACTAAAATTTTTTTTAAAAATGTAAGTTTTATATAAATATATATAAAATATATATATATATAAAAACAATATGTTGCTTATTCTTTAATTTCTAAATCATACTCATTCACACACTGACTGCCTGAAATATACATAAACATTATTTTATGACAAGGCAGAATATCTACATTCTCAACTATAAAAAAAAAAAAAAACAGTCCAAAATAGTGTTAAGGGACTTCCTTGAGTTAAAAATGCAAAACTAAGTATATTGGGCTGGAGACATAGCTCAGTTGGTAGAGTGCCTTCCTCACATGCACAAAGCCCTAGGTTCAAACCCCAGCATCACCAAAAAAAAAAAAAAAAAGAAAAGAAAACTGAACATATTTATAAATATATATTTAAATCTTCCATTCCACTTTTCTTTTTTGGGGGGAGCGTGGGGGCTAAATTTTATATAGATAATATCTGCTCTTATATTTCCACTCATATTAAAGACATCACTATCCTGTCACTCAAGCCAAACCTCCTCTCCTTTACCAGTCCCCCACCTCCAATCATCAAGTGTTAACAAAACATCTTCCTAAATTTCTCCGGAATGGATCTCTTCCTTAGTTTCCTTTTGCAAGTCCATTTCTTCATGAGTCTGTTATGTGAGATTTTAATTGCTCTGTCACAGTTTTCTCTTCTTCAGTCAGTGGTGACAGCTAGAAAACAAATGACAAAATTTTTATTTCAAAAATCTTCAAAGACTGTTAAACTCTGCTTCATCATATCAAAAAATTTTATAGCAACAAAAGTTTATTTATTTTTTAAATATTTATTTTTTAATTGTAGTTGGCCACAATACCTTTATTTATTTATTTTTATGTGGTGCTAAGGATCGAACCCAGGGCCTCACACATACTAGGAGAATACTCTACTGCTGAACTACAACCCCAGCCCCTCCACAAAAGTTTATACTATGCATGTAATCACCAATTTTAGGAAGACAGGGGAAAAAATAAATATTTCATTATCTACATACAAGTTATTATAATGTTTGAGATTCCAGAGAAATTGCAATACACAGAAAGATGACCAAGAAATCCAACAATTTTAGAACTAAAGAAAACCAAATAAATCATGATTGTATGTCACATTCTAAAAGTATTTTGAAAAGGAGATGTGAATAAAAATAGTCTCAAAATTTTCTCAGAGAAATAAGAGGCATGGGCTAAACTTGGAAGAATAATTAAAATGTATTTAACTGCAAATAATAAACATTTCAAAATAGATAAACTATAAAATATATTATCATTGCAAAATAAGTTCTGAAGAAAGAAAGACTTCAAAGCTGACTTAATTTGATAACTTAACCATCTTGAGGAAGTCCTCAAGATTTTCTCCAATGAAGAAACTTCCTAATTACCTACTTCCAAACTTGCCCTCCTCACATCATTGGGATATAAACCCATTCCTGAACCAATGTGACTAAAAGGAAAATCCACTCGCCTTTCCAATCAAATACGTCCCTAGATCTAAGGATAGGACCAACTTCAACGCAGTCATGCATCTCTGAGGAAAGACATGAATCCCAAGAAAATCTATACTCTGATATATTGGAAGGAAATAGATGATAACAGCCAGCCAACACCATCTACCAAAAGCAGGAAGAAGCAAGAGCAAAAGCTAGAAGGAAAACAAAGGAAGTTATATAGAATTTTCACAAAGCACCAAACAGTCTGCATGAAACAAAGGGTTATATGGGGAAATAATAGGAGATACAACTTGAATCACTCAAATAGTTACAAATCTGCTTCATTATATAGGTCATCTCTAGAGAGACTGCTAAATCTGGAGCACCCAAGACCTACAGAATCAGAATCTCTAGGGCATTGCTGTCCAATAAAACTTTCCATGATGCTGAAAATATTCTATATCTGTACTGTCCAATTGAGAGGTGAGTAACTTGAATTTTCAATTTCATGTAACTGTTTACATTTATACAGCCACACAATGGCTCTTGGTCAGCCTAGATGTCCAATAGAAACTACACAAATAGCTGGTGTGACTGACGAACTCCAAAATATTCACATGGATAAAATCATATGCCTTACTGCAACTCAAACAGTTACAGATTCACTGAGAACTAACAAGTCTTTCCAGAATATCATTTACTACCATTGATAGGAAATTCTGTCTCAGCACTAAAAATATAAATTTTAAAAAGAATTCTGGACCAAATTTACTGGGTTATTAACCTGTGAAAATTACTCTGGCTACTAGCCCATAATTGAAATATAATTTAGTACAGAGCTAGCAGATGAATACAGCGCAGGCAGCCCCACTTTGTTCACATACCCACCGCACAGACTATTTTCTGCCACTCCCAGATACAGTATAATACACCATGTTAAGTAGCCATTACCAATTAGCACCTGAGATAAAAATTTATAGGACATTCTTCACCCATATAATTTAGTTCTACACTTTGATTTCTTCTATAAATAGCCTACATTTTCTTTCTAAACTCCCAATTTTCTTTTTTTTTTTTTTTTTTTAGTTATCGGCGGACACAACATTTTTGTCTGTATGTGGTGCTGAGGATCGAACCCGGGCCACACGCCTGCCAGGCAAGCGCGCTACCGCTTGAGCCACATCCCCGGCCCTCCCAATTTTCTTTGATAGTAAAGGAAGATGATGCCAAATCCTACAATTGTCTTAGTCCCTAGGTTAGCAGCTCATATCCTTTTTTCTATTCTAAGGTATCTGAAGACTACATCAGTGATAGAGACTCCCAATTACAAAGATTCCTATACTAAATGAGATGGGGATGGGGAATGGAATGAGAAAACGAAAAGGGAAATGGAAGTTTGGTCCACCCATGCCGGACAACTCAATTGAAGGAAAGCAGAATTAAAAGGAAAAAAAAGAGGGCTGGGACTTTTCAGTGCCAGAGCACTTGTCTAGCATGATTTTGATACCTAGTAGTCAGAGAAAAAAAAAAAAAAAAACAGTCACTGATATTAATGTTTTCTGTCTTCTAAGTCTTATTACTTTTTATAAGAACCAGCAGAGAGGGTACATCCAATAAACTATTGAGTAAGTTCTCTCTTTCACATGGTTAAGTAATACAAAAGAGCATACCTCTTCATTAACCATGTCACATTCATGTCTTATTTTAAAATACAAGGACATAAGAGCAATTACATTTCATACTCAGGGTATCAAGAAAATCTCACCAGGTACAATGGCACATGCCTATAATCCCAGAGGTTTGGGAGGCTGAGGCAGAAGGATCACCAGCCTCAGCAATTTGGTGAGGTCCTTAGCAAATTAACAAGGCCCTAAGCAACTTAGTGAGACCCTTTCTCAAAATAAAAAATAAGGTCTGAGATTGTGGCTCAGAGATAGAGCGTTTGCCTGACGTGTGAGGCACTGGGTTCAATTCTTAGCATCACAGACCCATAAATAAATAAAATTTAAAAATTCATCAACAACTAATAAAGATATTTTAAATAAATAAATAAATAAAAATAAAAAACAAAAAGGGCTGGGAATATAGATCAGTGGTAAACTGTCCCAAATTAAATACCCAGTACTTCCCCACAAAAAAAAAAAAAAAAATCTCAATTTCGTAATACCCTGAGTTTGGTCCAGCACCAAGAAAGAAAGAAGAAAAATAAATAAATAAATAAATAATCTCATTTATATCTACAGTTCAAACTAGCTGCTAAATTTTAAAATCCAAAATACTAAGGGATTTATTTATCTTTTAAAACAACATTCACAGCTAAAATTATACAAATCCAACTTGTCAACTGAAAACATTACCTCCAGATCTGTTTGCTTTTGTAGTTCTTCTATCATGGTCATAGTCTTATTCAAAGTAGCATAAATGCGGCTCTTAGTCTCTTTCTGCTCAACAGCAACTGGTTTAAAACGTGCATATAAAGATTGATAGCGAGACTTCATCGCTGACAGTTCCTTTAGGACAGAAACTGGATTTTTCTACATCAGAAAAAAAATTAATATATGTTAAATCATGAGATGGAAAACTTAGGTTCTTTTTTGAGAATTAAAGCATACAGCTGGCGATGGGGCTCAGTGGTAGCACATATGCCTGGCATGTGTGATGCACTGGGTTCAATTCTCAGCACCACATATAAATACATAATAAAGGTCTATCAACAACTAAAAAAATATTTTTAAAAAAAGAGCATACAACACATTCTGTCGATCATTAAATTAAAAACTGTTCACATTTATGCAACCACATAACAAAGGATGGGAGCTGGGAAAAAATAAGTGTAAGCCCTAGATCCTACTCTCAAGGAAATTATAGCTTAAAAGAACAGAAATAGCCTGTATGTAGGGAAGAGGCTGAGGATATAACTCAATTGATAGAAAGTTTGGCCTCGCATGCACAAAGCCCTGGGTCCAATCCCTACTACCACAAAAAGTAATAATAATAATTAGATAGATAAAATTATATATGACAATATTGTATAATATATAAAATAATGCATATATATATATATATATATATATCAATTTTAAGCAGAAAAGATGGTCCCTTTAGATATATACCATATGATGCCTAGTTCACATTAATTAATTACACAGTATTTCTAATATGATTCTATTGGTGTTCAGAAGAAGATTAAAGGCAGTATTTGTATTTGTTCCTAAAAGAAAAAAATAACTTGACACACTCCTGTAATTCCAGCTACTCCGGAGGCTAAGGCGGGAGGATCACAAGTCAAAGCTAGCATGGGCAACTTCAGGAGATCCTGAGTCAAAAAAAGGGTTGAGGTTGTATATGGTAGTACACCCCTATAATTCCATACACTCAGGAGACTGAGGCCAGCTAGGGCTAAGTAACCTAGACCCTTCTGAAAATAAAAAAAAAGGGCTGGGGGGCTGAGATATAACTCTCGGTTGGTAGAGTACTTGCCTCGCATGCACAAAGCCCTACTACAATTCCCTACCACAGTTCCCAGGTACCTAAAAAATTAATAATAACAATAAGATAACTTGAAACCACTTATAAAATTCTTGAACACTATCATAGGGCTAAAGTATATGAATATTAATTTATTTTATAAACATAAAAATACAAAATTCAGGGCTGGGGCTGGGGCTCAGCGGTAGAGCGCCTGCACTGAATGTATGAGGCACTGGGTTAGATCCTCAGCACTAATAAATAAATAAAGATATTGTGTCCATCTACAACTAAAAAAAAAAAAAAAAAAAAAAAACCAAAACTACAAAATTCACACCAATTCAAACAACCATACTTGTAAACTATGTTGGTTTTTCTAATTGTTTTTGCAATATAAATAGCTATTATTTCATAATAAGAAATCAACTAGTTTCTCTCTGCACTTGGTACTATACTTCTTTTCAATAAATCTCTGATGCTTCCAACCTATTGCAAACCTTCACTCCCTCTATACCCATCCTCTCTTACTTGGCACATGACTTTACCAAATACACTGCTATAAAGATAGAAAAGATCCACTAGAAACCCTATTTTCCTGGCTTTTCATGGTAAAATGAAAACATCTATGACTTTCTCAACTTTATTCATCCTAACACTACCACTACCAAATCCTCCCCTATCCTTCAGAACCTTAAATTTTTCTTTATTTCAATATTTTTTTGGGGGAGTGGAGGTTACTAGAGATTGAACTCAGGGGCACTCAACCACTGCGCCATATTTCCAGCCCTATTTTATATTTTATTTAGAGACAGGCTCTTACCAAGTTGCTTAGTGCCTTGCTGTTGCTGAGGCTGGCTTTGAAGTCACAATTCTACTGCCTCAGCCTCCTGAACCTCTGGGATTACACACCCAGCTTATTTCAATAATTTTTTTAAACATTTCCCTTTATATAGACATAAAAATATATAGTTATATCTTCCCAGCTTGGGGGGAGGAGATATTAATCCTTTGTCTTGCTTCCATTTTCAGTTTAACACCAATTTATTTTTCTTACTCCATTTATCATCAAGCTTTAGAATTTATTATAATATACTTCCTCAGTTTAATAACAGGTGGGTGCAATGGTACAAAATTACAACAAAAGACAACAGTGCCAAAAACATGCATAGGAGAAAACATAGCCTCTTCAACAAATGATGCTGGGAAAACTGGGAATCCATATGCAAAATGAAATTAAACTCCTATCTCTTACCATGCACAAAACTCAACTAAAAATCGATCAATGACTTAGGAATAAACGCAGAGACCCTGGAGCTGGGGATGTGGCTCAAGCGGTAGCACGCTCGCCTGGCATGCGTGCAGCCCGGGTTCGATCCTCAGCACCACATACAAACAAAGATGTTGTGTCCGCCGAAAACTAATAGAAGAAAACGTAGCCCCTAATCTTCATCATGAGGAATTAGGCCCCAACTTCCTTAATAAGACTCCTTTGGCGAAAGAATTAAAATCAAGAATCAATAAATGGAATGGACTCAAACTAAAAAGTTCTTCTCAGCAAAAGAAACATCTGTGAGGTGAATAAAGAGCGTACATCTTGGGAGCAAATCTTTACCCCTCACACATCAGACAGAGCACTAATTTCTAGGGTATATAAAGAACTTAAAAAGTTGAACACTAAAAAAATAAATAACCCAATCAATAAATGGGCCAAGGACCTAAACAGACATTTCTCAGAAAATGATGTACAATCAATCAACAAATGTATGAAAAACTGTTCATCATCACTAGCAATTAGAAAAATGCAAATCAAAACCTCAGCCTCACCACCAGCACGCTAGCTTCATACTAGCAGTTCGAAGCATAGAAGTTAACTAGTGAGATCAAAATAAACACACATAAATTCAAATTACCTTTTTCTTTGACCAGGTCTGAAACGGGTCTCCCCTCTGGCTCCTGCCTGGAGCCACCCAGTGGGGCAGCGAGGTTTACAGACTAGTAGGAGAGAGAGAGGCAGGGCACGCCAGAGAGTGGCCTTTTATTGGGGAACAAGAAATTCAGGGTAAAATTCCATCCAATGAAGGTGGAGGGGGACAGCATTCCAAGGTCAGGGTCAGTGATTGGTCTCAGGGTCAATGGTCAGTCATACCCACACATGGATGGGCTCTCGCACCTAGAAAGGGTGGGGATTAGTTCCGACTCAGTTTAGCCAGAACGCCTCACACCCAATCAGGGAGATGCCCAATCACGTGCAAGAATGGCTTCCCATATATACCTCCCTTTTCTTCTTCTTTTTTTTATTATTAGCTGTTCAAAACATTATATAGTTCTTAACATATCATATTTCAAATATTTGATTCAAATGGGTTATGAACTCCGATTTTTACCCCGTATACAGATTGCAGAATCACATCAGTTACACATCCACGTTTTTACATATTGCCATACTAGTGTCTTTTGTATTCTGCTGCCTTTCCTATCCTCTATTATCCCTCCTCCCCTTCCCTCCCCTCCCATCTTCTCTCACTACCCCATCTACTGTAATTCATTTCTCTCCCTTGCTTTTTTTTTTCCCTTTCCCCCCACTTCCTCTTATATGTAATTTGGTATAACAATGAGGGTCTCCTTCCATTTCCATGCAATTTCCCTTCTCTCTCCCTTTACCTCCCACCTCTCGTCCCTGTTTAATGTTAACCTTCTTCTCATGCTCTTCCTCCCTGCTCTGTTCTTAGTTGCTCTCCTTATATCAAAGAAGACATTTGACATTTGTTTTTTAGGGTTTGGCTAGCTTCACTTAGCATAATCTGCTCTAATGCCATCCATTTCCCTGCAAATGTCAGGATTTTGTCATTTTTTAGTGCAGAGTAATACTCCATTGTGTATAAATGCCACATTTTTTTTATCCATTCATCTATTGCAAGGCATCTAGGTTGGTTCCATAGTCTAGCTATTGTGAATTGTGCTGCTATGAACATCAACGTAGCAGTATCAATATAGTACGCTCTTTTAAGGTCTTTAGGGAATAGTCCGAGAAGGGGAATAGCTGGGTCAAATGGTGGTTCCATTCCCAGCTTTCCAAGGAATCTCCATACTGCTTTCCAAATTGGCCGCAACAATTTGCAGTCCCACCACCAATGTACAAGTGTACCCTTTTCCCCATATCCTTGCCAGCACTTGTTGTTGTTTGACTTCATAATGGCTGCCAATCTTACTGGAGTGAGATGATATCTTAGGGTGGTTTTGATTTGCATTTCTCTGACTGCTAGAGGTGGTGAGCATTTTTTCATGTACTTGTTGATTGATTGTATGTCCTCCTCTGAGAAGTGTCTGTTCAGGTCCTTGGCCCATTTGTTGATTGGGTTGTTTGTTTTCTTATTGTTGAATTTTTTGAGTTCTTTGTATACTCTGGATAATAGGGCTCTATCTGAAGTGTGAGGAGTAAAAATTTGTTCCCAGGATGTAGGCTCCCTATTTACCTCTTATTGTTTCTTTTGCTGAGAAAAAAACTTTTTAGTTTGAGTAAGTCCCATTTGTTGATTCTTCCCTTTTTTTCTTAAAAATCAGGCGGTGGTTCACTCTTTCGAGTTTCTGCATTCTTGTTCCAAAGACTCGCCATCCTATAATTACAACACAAAGGAGAATTAACAGCAAAGAGAACAATCCAGTAATGTACCAGGCCGAGTGTTTAAGAATATTTCCAGGGTTAAATCCATTTAACTGCTTCAATATTTGGTTAGCCAAAGAATAAGGATCCAAAAAATCAGCTCTATTATTTTGAATGTCTTGGATATGGTGATGAAGTTCCAAAAGATCTAAGCTATTATTATTATTTTGCCAAATACCTAACAAATGGTTTTTAACCTTCTCCCAATCCCAGAGAGAAGCATTGTATTTGGCAGCTGTAACACACACATATTTATAATATGCGTGGCATTTAAGCCTTTCCTTAAACTTTAAAGCTGAAGTTTCATTACCTATGTCTATAACAGTCGCCTCTAAGGAGTTTATTTTGCATGTTGAATATTTTGAGACAATGTCAGAGAGGCAGAAACACTGGATGCAATAAAAGAAACTAATGCCAAAACACCAACAATTATAATTCCAATAGCATGTTTAAGTCTTGCTAGCTGGGCATGAATTTGCTGCAAGACTTGTAAACCAGCATCAGCATACCATGGCTCTGAAATATTAGCAGGTAATAAAACAAAAGAGGGCTGATGAAGTATCAGCACTCCTTTTCCTCCATTATACCTAGTAATACAATTGGTTAGGTTACATATGTTACATGTAACAACATATCTGTCATCTATCCATTTAACTTTTACATTTCCAATAATTAAAACATAAGGAGCTTGGACACAGGCTCGTAAACCATAGCAAGATCCCGCCTTACAGTTCTTGCCAACAAATTTTGGTAAAGGCTTGTCTGTAAAATATAAGAATTCTCAGGCAGCAATTAAGCGCCAAACATCTTTTTGAATACCCTCACTGTAAGTCAAAATATTACTAACAAATCTAGCAGAATTTTTTCGTAATTGTCTCTTATCAATTTATGGAGACCAGTCTAAAATATACCCACTATCTTTAGACACCTTATGTTATACAGGAAAAATATTTACACAATCCATCCATCTAGGAAAGGTGCCAATCTCAATTGTAGAACTATCTGGACAGTGGTGTATCCATGGCGGTTTTGCAGAAATGACTGGTTTGTCCCATCTTAATTACTGATCTAGTATAAGGTTTTAAGTCTCCATAAGTAGAATAATTGGTCAGTCTAGGTCTACCAATCGCTGTCTTTTCCTAAAATGATACTTTCAGACAGCCAGCATGTTTATTGTGGGACCAACACAAAGATAATGGGGCACTGTAGCCAGAAAAATTAAATCTAGTAACATGATTGGGAGTAATATGAGTATCTGTAAATCCTCCCATCATGAATGAGTCATTAATAAACACTGGAATAGATTCTCCAGTCCACACAGCTGGGTGTACCAGGGGTGGATCTGGGAAATATGTCCAGTAAATGTCTGTCTGGTTCCCCTTTACCTGACAGCCCAGCAGGGCAATTACTGTCGCTACCATCAAGACTGGGGTCCTGTTTTTTCCTAGAAGTTGAATTATTCGGGAAGCCTGTGTTGTTAGCTTCTTCACGTCTTCCCATGAAATCAGCTTTTTGGCTGATCAATCTGGTTTCTCTTCAGCTTTTTCCGATATCTCTTCCTTTTGAATGGGGGCTTCTCCGGGTCGATATTCAGTCGCTTGAATCTCGGTTCTATCTCTTCCATGTCTGATTGCACTTTCAGGCACCCAGATAGGACGAAAAGCACCTTCTGGAAAAATACAAGCATGACCTCTGCCCCACATAATCATTGGGTCTGGGCCTTTCCATTGACCAGTCTGTAAATCTTTCCACAAAACTCTGCCTAAAGGGCCTGTTACTGTGGAAGACATTTGTCTCTCAGCTGCAGTGTGACCTTCTACGTCACAGTTTAAAAAACTTAAAAGGAACAAGGCATGATTGCGGCTATTTTGGGGAGTCATAAACCTATTCTGCCCCTTTAATTTTTGTAATTGAAGCTTAATAGATAAATGAGCTCGTTCCACAATGGCTTGACCTTGGGGGTTATAAGGAATTCCTGTTTTACGATTAATTTGAAACTCTTGGCAAAATTGTTGAAAAGAAGAGCTTACATAAGCTGATGCATTATCTGTTTTGATCTGTATAGGGCACCCTAACACAGCAAAGGCTGCTAGGCAATGAGAAATTACATGTTGAGTATTTTCCTTTGTATGTGCTGTGGCAAAAATAAATCTGGAATATGTATCAACTATTACATGTACATAACATTGCTTACCAAATTGAGGAATATGAGTTACATCCATTTGCCATATTTGATTTGGTTTTAATCCACGGGGATTTAACCCTGATGGTGGAGATGGAGTGTGAATAACACACTTAGGGCATTGACTTACAATTTGACGAGTTTGTTCTCTGGTAATATTAAATTTTTTACATAAGCTAGAAGCATTTTGATGATGCAAGGAATGGGAAGCTTGTGCACAATCACATGGAGACATCTGTTGACAGACAGCTACTAATTTATCAATCTTGTCATTACCTGAAGCTAAAGTTCCTGGAAGATTAGTATGAGCCCGTATGTGTCCTATGAAACCTGGGTATTTTCGCATATGCACTGCCTTTTGTAAATTATGAAATAATTCAAATAACGCTTGTGATGAAGTATACCCAATAACTGAAGTTTCAATATTTTTGGTAACTCCAACTGCATATAAGCTGTCAGAATAAATATTAATAGGTTCATTTGCAAAGTAATTTAAGGCACAAATCAAAGCTTGAAGCTCTGCTCTCTGGGCAGAAGTATATGAAGTTTGCATTATCTCTGTGTGAACACAAGTATAAAAACCTGCTTTACCTGAGCTTGAACCATCAGTGAACACCGATAAAGCTTCATCTATAGGGTGGACACGCACAATCTTTGGAAAAATAAGTAATGTTAGTGATGCAAATTGAATAATTTTATCACGAGAGTAATGACTATCTATCTGGCCAGGAAAATCAGCAAAAGCTATCTGCCATAAGCTAGAAGTTTGAAAAAGCCAATTATTCTGTTGAACAGAAAATGGAATAATTATGATATCAGGCTCAGATCCAATAATTGTAAAATCCTTGTTCTACCTTTAATGACTAATTGAGCAATAGAGTCATGAAAAGGAATCAATGTTTTTTGAGGGGAGTGGGCTAAATAAATCCACTCAATAACTCCCAATCTTTGCCATATGGCTCCTGTTGGGGTATGCTCAGTTGGAAATATTAATAAACACACTATTTCTTTAGGATCAACTTTAGTAAGTTGTGCATTTTTAATTGCATTTTCAACCATTTTTAAAGCTGCTCTAGCCCCTAAGGTCAGCTGACGTGGAGAGGTTGGAGAAGGATTTCCTTATAATATCTGAAATAAAGGACTTAATTCGGAAGTAGTTAGTTTTAAGGATGGCCTCAGCCAATTAATGTCTCCTAATAGTTTGTGAAAATCATTAAGGGATGTTAACTCCTTAACTCTTATCTGAAGATTTTGAGGATGGATTGTACGTCCTTGAATTATCTGACCTAAATATTGAAAGGGAGACATGTTTTGTATTTTTTGAGGAGCAATGCATAAACACGTTGCTGTTAAGTGAAGCCTCTGAGTAAAAATTTCTGAAAGTACCTCTGGATTAACATGAGCCAATAATATATCATCCATAAAATGAATAATATACGCATCAGGAAAACTATTTCTTATGGGAGCTATCGCCTGATCAACATATTTCTGGCAAAAGGTAGGACTGTTACGCATTCCCTGGGGGAGTACTTTCCAGCAATATCTTTTAACAGGTTCCTTAAAATTAATTGCTGGGACAGTGAAGGCAAATTTTTCACAATCTCCAGGATGTAACCTTATAGAGAAAAAACAATCTTTTAAATCTATTACCATCAAGCTATAGTTTAAAGGGATGGATGTGGGGGAAGGAAGTCCTGGCTATAATGATCCTATAGGCTGAATTGCATGATTTATTCCCCTTAAATCCTGTGGCAATCTCCAATTTCCTGACTTCTTCTTAATAACAAAAATAGGTGTGTTCCAAGGACTGTGTGTTGGTTCTATATGACCAGCCTGAAGTTGTTCCTCAACTAACCTATGGATTATTTTAAGTTTTTCCCCCGAGATGGGCCACTGAGAAATCCATATAGGCTCCTCTGTGAGCCAGGTAATTTTTTCAGCTATCTTTAGGATCGGGGAAACACTCAGGGCCCCTAGTAAAAATTTTGGTTTTGAGCATTTACTAATCTTTGCCGTGGAGACTGGTTTGTAAGCAGATACTCTCCCTGAAAGGTTTCCTTATCATCTCTAGGAAAAAAACCCTGATTAACTTCCTCAATTGATCGTATAGAATTTGAAGTTACTAATAACAATCTCATTTTTGCTAAAATATCCCTTCCCCATAGGTATGCTGGTAAAGACTCTAACACATAAGGTTTAAAAACTCCCCTGTTCCCATCAGAATCTTCCCATCGGAGATAATTTGCACTTTGAGCAGGCTATGAAATTTGTCCAATTCCCTCTATGTTAGCTGGTGCTACATGTAAGAGCCAATTCCTAGGCCAGAATCTACTAGAAAAGACAAAAATATCAGCACCTGTGTCGAGAATTCCTTTGAAATTTTCATGATTAATTTTAAGTTCCAATAAAGGGCACTCTTGTCACACTGAGACCAGTACACTCTGTCTGGCAGTTTAGAAACTGAATTTACTTGCGGATGTTCATCCAAATCACAGGGCAATAAAATCAATTGGGCAAATGCATCCTTTGGAGTAAGCATTAGGGCATAATTGGACCTCACAGCAACATTTAATTGTTCTTTAAAATTTGAATCTATCACTCCAGGTATTACCTCAATGGCTCCTTTTAAATTATTATGTCCCAAAATTAAACCTATACTATTTTTAGGAAGTGGCCTAAAAATCCCAGTAGGGATTTGTTTTGGCCCTGATTCAGGATTCAATTCAATTGTCCTTGAGGGTTGTAAGGAAACTGTTTGTGATTTATGTTCCAGTAGAAATGGTGGGCCGTCCTGGTCGGCGCCAGTGACATCACACTATGCGACCCCTCCTCCAATTTTGCTCAGGCCCGGGGAGGGGCCGATCAGAAGTTTTTTGTTCTCCTGCTAAGAGGAAATGACTGCGAGAAGGTGGGCTGATCCGCGCCATCTTGATCCGCCACATGGGGATGAGTCCTGCAATATCTATTATCAACAGCAGATGGAGCCCTGAACTTAAAATTACGAGTATGATATTCTCGGAAAAATGGCCGGCCCTACCACAGAGATAACATCTCCCACGGGGTTTTCGTACCAATTCCTGCAGTTGTAGGGTTTGCTTTAGGGCCGAGGCTAACGTTACTGTCTGCAAATGGGTGGAATCAATCTCAGAACACAAGCGGATAAACTCAGAAACTGTTCCCTTTTTCCGATGGGGTCTGAGAATACCCTGACAATATTTATTCGCATTTTCAAATGCCAATTGCTTAAGAATAAACTCACAAGCTCCTGGGTCTCCAATAGACCAATTTGCTGTCTGGTACAACAGGGCTACAAAATCCGAATACGGCTCAATGGCACCCTGTTTGACTCTGGTAAGAACTAAATTGGACTGCTCCTTGGAAATTATTTGTTTCCAGGCATGTTTAGCACAGTCAGTTTGTAAAGGTAAAATTTCTAAGCTGATTCTAAGCTGCAAAAGTCTGAGTTAAAGTGTAAAAGACTAGGGCATTGTAAAGCTTCTAGATTACAAGGCCTGGGCTAAAAGGTAAAAGTCTATTGTTACAATTCCTCTGCTATCCCCGGAACCTGTAATCTCTGTAAAGTTGTTAGGACAATGCGGGAACTGCCCAGTAAATATCTCCATTGATTCCCTGGTTGTTTAATAGCTAAGGGCTCCAGGTAGCATGGCAAGTAAGCATATAGGCCACAGAACCAATCAGTTTAAATGTGTACCCCGTTTAGAAGTGACCAATCACCCCTGCCCAAACTGTTCCCGCCAATGAATGGACTAATCATGTATCAGAATTGTTGTTCAATTTTCCCGCGCCTCATGATGATTTGTTCTGATGCATGCAAAGCCCCCCGCCCTCTCCAAAAAGTGTACTTAAGCTCGGCTTGACCTCTGCTCTGGGCTCTGGGCTGCTCTCCCTTCTTGAGCACGGAGCCCCAGCGCGCTGGAACGGATCCCTAATAAATCCCCCTTGCCATTGCATGAAGCTAGTCTCGTGTGGTCTCTTTCTCCGACGCTTCGCCGGACCCTTACAAGTTATCTGGTCATACACTGCAAATTCATAATTTAACTGTCTTTCCAAATCAGCAAATTCACACGTTCCTAAAAACATTTCTACTGGGGTCTGCAAATTCTGTCTTCTATTCTTTTCTGCTTGTTCAGTACAAAAAACAGCCCAGTAAGACTGCCAAAGTAAAAAGTCTCCGCCACTCAAACAAGATCTGGCTAATGAAACCCAATCACTCAGTGGAAGTGGTTGTGAGGCTATGGTATCAATCAAATTTTGAACAAAAGGTGAATTCAGACCATAAGTCTCACAAGCACTCTTCAATTCCTTAATAGTCTTAAATGGAATTATACCATGAACTCGAACCCTTTGGTCCTGGTCATTAAACTGCTCAAAAACTGGGAAAAGTTGAAAACGGCTAATGTCCTCTCCCGCCTCCTGCGCTTTCTTAATGCCTCGCTAGAACAGGGTAAGAAAAGTCATTGTTAATTCGGAGTACCTGTTAAATTTTGTCCTTTTCGCAGACAATGGCCAAATTCTAATAGCCTGGGCAGGCGGTGTTAAACGCAGTCTGTTAAAATTTCCCTGTAAGTTCTGAATTTCAATGTCTGTTTCCTCTTCCTCAGACTGCGACTCGTGGGAAGAATCTCCGCCATCACCATTTTGAAATTGGGCTCCTAAGCCACGTGGTGAAGAAGGGCTCTGTACCTCTCTAGGAATTTCTTCCGGATTTTCCTCTCCAGGCGGATTGTCTATCTCTTCCGGAGGACTCTCTATGACCCTGACTTCTAGGATCTTCCTCCAAGCTACCCTGATCTTGTTCCTGCAAGTTTAAGGTCACATTCCTAACTTTCAGTTTAGCCCCAAGAGCTTTCAGTTTCAAAAGGCTCAAGGGAAAAGAAATTAACTTAGCCTCAGGTGGATTTTCCATTTGAATAGACTTAATAGCTCTCTGAATGCCTTTCAATAGATCTTCAGGGGGCCACAAGCTATGGTCCAAGTAGTCAAAAAGACAAATTTCTAAGGCCCTCCAAGTTTTCTGAATATTCTCAATGCCTCCAGTTAATTCATTAGAAAGGCAAATTTTTATAATGTCCTCCTTAATTTCTCCCAAGTATGTAAATTGGGCGAATCTTGGTCACAAAACCAAGGGCAAAATTCACCTACAACCTTTAAGAATTGTAATAACTGAGTCTTTTTTATCTGTTTTCCTTTCTGATTAATTATGGTTTCTAAAATAGTCAAATTCATGTCCTTATCAGTAGAAGTTGAATTTCCCATTTTAAATAATTTAATGTCTCGTCCCTTCAGTACCTCCAGGTACTTTTGTGACCCAAAATTGTCACCAATTCCTTTATCTTTATAGCGCACTCCCACTCAATCTAGTTAATCTAAAATGCTGGGCTGGGGATGTGGCTCAAGAGGCAGCGCGCTCGCCTGGCATGAGTGCGGCCCAGGTTCAATCCTCAGCACCACATACAAACAAAGATGATGTGTCCACCGAAAACTAAAAAATAAATATTAAAATTCTCTCTCTCTCTCTCTTTAAAAAAATAAAATAAAATAAAAATAAATAAAATGCTCTCTTGGGCGCCAATTCAGCCGCGTGACCAGCATGCTAGCTTCATACTAGAGGTTCGAAGCATAGAAGTTAACTAGTGAGATCAAAATAAACACACATAAACTCAAATTATCTTTTTCCTTGACCAGGTCTGAGATGGCTCTCCCCTCTGGCTCCTGCCTCAAGCCACCTGGTGGGGCAGCAAGGTTTACACAGACTAGCAGGAGAGAGAGAGAGACAGGGCATGCCAGAGAGTGGCCTTTTATTAGGGAACAAGAAATTCAGGGGAAAATTCCATCCAATGAAGGTCGAGGGGGATAGCATTGCAAGGTCAGTGGTCAGTCACACCCCCACACGGATGGGCTCTCCCACCTAGAAAGGGTGGGGATTAGTTCTGACACAGCTTAGCCAGAATGCCTCACACCCAATCAGGGAGGTGCCCAATCACGTGCGAGAATGGCTTCCCACAAAAACCACACTAAGATTTCATCTCACTTCAATCAGAATGGCAGCTATTATGAATACAAACAACAATAAGTGTTGGTGAGGATGGGGGGGAAAAGGTACACTCTTACACTGCTTGTGGGACTGCAAATTGGTACAGCCAATGTGGAAAGCAGTATGGAGATTTCTTGGAAAATTGGGAATGGAACCACCATTTGACCCAGCTATCCCTCTCCTTGGTCTATACTAACAGGACTTAAAAACAGCATACAATAGGAACACAACCAAATCAATGTTTATAGCAGCACAATTCACAATCACTAAAATGTGTAACCAACCTAGATGCCCTTCAATAAATGAATGGATAGGTGTTGGGGCTGAAGCTCAGTGGTAGAGCACCCGCCTTGCAAGTGTGAGGCACTGGGTTCAATCCTCAATACCACATAAAAATATTGTGTCCAAATACAACTAAAAATATATTTTAAAAAAATAGATGAATGGATTAAAAAATGTGGCATATATACACAATAGAATATTACTCAGCAATAAAAGAGAATAAAATCATGGCATTTACAGGTAAATGGATGGAGTTACAGAAGATAATGCTAACTGAAGTTAGCCAATCCTAAAAACCCAAATGCCGAATGTTTTCTCTGCTATAAGGAAGCTGATTCATAGTGAAGTAGGGAGAGTGATCATAGGAGGAATTGACGAACTCTAGATAGGGCAGAGGGGTTGGAGGGGAAGGGAGGAGGCATGGGGTTAGAAATAATGGGGGATTGTGATGGTCATTATTATCCAAAGTACATGTATGAAGACACGAATTGGTGTGAATATACTTTGTATACAGCCAGAGATATGAAAAACTGTGCTCTATATGTGTAATAAGAATTGTAGGGCTGGGGTTGTGGCTCAGCGGTAGAGCACTTGCCTAGCGCATGCGAGGCCCTGGGTTTGATCCTCAGCACCACATGAAAATAGATAAATAAAATAAAGGTATTGAATCCAACTACAACTAAACACTAAATATTAAAAAAAAGTTGTAATGCATTCTGCTGTCACATATAAATTAAAAAATTAATTAAAAAAAATATCAGCTGGGTGCAGTGGTACATGTCTATAATCCCAGTGACTTGGGAGGCTGAGGCAGAGGGATTTCCAGTTCAAGGCCAGCCTTGGTAACTTAGTGAGACCCTGTCTCAAAATAAAAAATAAAAAGGACAGGGGATGTTGTTCAGTGGTCAAATGGTCAAGCTTATAGCAGAGCACGTAACTCAGTTATAGACCATATGCTTAGCATTCACCAGACCACAGGTTCAATCTCCAGTACCAAAAAATAGTTGAGTTTAGTATACAGAATATAATTTTCCAGTCCTATTCGCTTTCCTTAAATTCATTTCTGGCCTATATTCTTAAAATGAACTCTTGGGGCCCAGTGTGATGGCACACACCTAACTCCAGTTCTAGAACACCCCTGGGTTCAATCACTAGTACCCAAAAAATATTAAAAAAAAAAAAATTCTTGCTGGTTGTGTGGCATATATCTGTAATCCAAGTGGCTAGAGAGGCTGAGGCCAGCCCCAGCAACTTAGCAAGGACCTTAGCAACTCAGCAAGATCCTCTCTCTAAATAAAATACAAAAAAGGGCTGGGGATATGGCTCAGTGGTTAAGCAACCTTGGGTTCAATCTCCAGTACCAAAAAAAAAAGAAAGAAAGAAAGGATCCCATCAAGTGACAGAATAATTAATGAAGAAATCTAAACAATAAAATAAAATTTTCCAGCATAAATATTCCCAAAGTTCTAAGAGATGGGGGAGGGTACAAGAGAGACAGATGCATGAAGAAGAGCACACACAAAATATCTGGAATTAGAATGACATTTATTTCTCAACAGCAACCCTACAAGCTAGGAAACAACAAAACAATGATATTAAAATTAAGAGAAAATAATCTTGCTGGGTGCAGTTACATATGCCTGTAATCCCAGCTCCCTGAGAAGCTGAGGCAGGAGGATTGCAAGTTCAAGTACAACCTGGACAATGTAGCTAGACCCTGTCTCAATATTAAATAAAAAATATAAAGTAACTGAATGAGTGAGCACCTCATCTGGGTTCAATTCCCACTACTTCAATTAAAAAAAAAAAAAAAAAAAAGCTCCAATCTACCAAACCACTCATCAGAAAAGAAGGCTGAATTAGTCATGTGCTCATAGAAAAAATGAAGCAAGCTACTTGGGAGGCTGAGGTGAGAGGCCAGCCTGGGAAGTTTAGAGAGACCCTATCTCAAAGTAAAAAATAAAAAGAACTGGAGATATTTGTAGCTCTGTGTTTAAGCCCTAGTATCACAAATGAATAAATAAATAAAACAAAAGGAAAAGCAGGAATGTATTCAACAGGGTTTAGACAGAAGCAATATTTAGAATCATAACATAAATTTTGAATATTGATTTATCCACAAATTATAAAGATTAAAATAAATATGGGTAGTATTTCATCTTCATCATCTATACCAAGAATTACTGTTAATAAACAGCTCAATGAAGAGCAATTCCTACAGATCAAACAATTCTAAACACATTGCATATGTTAATTAATTTTATTCTCTTTCAACCTATGGACTATGAGAATAGCCCCATTTTATAATACAGGGAAGTTAACTGGCTTGCCTAAAATCATGAAGCTAATAAGAAGCAGAGTTAGAATTTGACTTAGAATCATTTATATCTAGGAAATCAGTAGATATTTCAGATGCCAGGGGAATGTAGTATAAGCATACTATTTAGAAATACAAAAGAAATACTAGGGCTGGGGTATAGCTCACTGGTACAGTATGTATTGAGCACATGTGAGGCCCTGAGTTCAAGTCCCAGCACCCAAAAAGTGAAAAAAAGATAGAAGACACTGAAATAAACTAGTGGCCTTCTTGAGGGTGGGAGAGTGTGAAGCAATGAATTACTATTTGAAATTATAAGTTTTATACTTGTGTGTGACTCTTCAAATTATACACATTTAATTTGATAGAAATAAAGGTTCAGAGTTGGGAAGAAATCAGGTATAAGTGAAGAAGAATCAACTATAAGGCAACAGTGAATTAAGTAAGTATTAATGACCATTAGGTAAAAAACTAACTCCTAAGTAATATGCCCAGAAACCTGAACATGTAACTCAGAAATCTCATCACAGACAAGTTGTAAAAGAGAAAAATAACTAGAGATGAAACAAAGATGAGAGATGGAAAGCAGAGAAAATGTCTACCACAATAGTACTAAAAATAGAACTGGAAAAATAGTGATTTGGAAGAGTCCTTTAGTCAGTCGGATGGTACCATTGGACCACAATGGTTGGTTGTTCTTCAGTCAGAAAAAAAAAAAAAAAAGGTCAAAGAAAAAAAGAAAGCTACTTTCAGAGTTAAAAAATTCAAAAATTGGGCTGGAGATGTGGCTCAAGCGGTAGCACGCTCGCCTGGCATGCGTGCGGCCCGGGTTCGATCCTCGGGTTCGATCCTCAGCACCACATACAAAGATGTTGTGTCCGCCGAAAACTAAAAAAAAAAAAAAAACATTAAAAAAAAAATTATCTTTCTCTTTAAAAAAAAGTCAAAAATAGACTCCCATAGAATTCTGAAATTCCATGAAGAGTAAAAACTGAACACGCATGAAATTCTCCCAATTTTGTATAAAAACTCACTTTAGTTCATACTTCTACCCAATCAAAAAAAAGTTTGTTGGGGCTGGGGATGTGGCTCAAGCAGTAGCGCGCTCGCCTGGCATGCGTGCGGCCCGGGTTCGATCCTCAGCACCACATACCAACAAAGATGTTGTGTCCCCCGAGAACTAAAAAATAAATATTAAAAAAAAAAAAAATTCTCTCTCTCTCTCTCTCTCTCTCTCTCTCTCTCTCTCTCTCTCTCTCACTCTCTCTTAAAAAAAAAAAAAAAGTTTGTTTTTTTTTTTTTTCAGCTGGGCGCAGTGGTTCATGCTTGTAATCCCAGCAATTGGGGAAGCTGAGGCAGGAGGATTGCGAGTTCAAAGCCAGCCTCAGCAATGCCAAGGCACTAAGCAACTAAGTGAGACCCTGTCTCTAAATAAAATACAAAAAAGGGCTGGGGATGTGGCCCAGTGGTCGAATGCCCCTGAGGTTCAATCCCTGGTACCAAAAAAAATTTTTTAAAAGAAGTTTTTTTTTGTTGTTTTTTTTAATGTATGGAATTCTTTTAAAAACCTGCAAAATATGCTATTGCAAAATATGTTATTTCAAAGAAGTACTGAAAATATTAATGTTAACAAACAATGCTTAAAGATTACTTGCTTTTATCCCATGAACATGTACACTTATAGCTATGATTTTAGGGTATAAAAATAGTCAGAGGAGAGGGTGTGGTGGTGCACACTGTAATCCCAGGGGCTAGGAAGGCTGAAACAGGTGGATTGCAAGTTCAAAGCCAGCTCCAGCAACAGTGAGGTACTAAGCTACTCAGTGATAGCCTATCTCTAAATAAAATACAAGGGCTAGGGATATGGCTCAGTGGTTGAGTGCCTCAGAGTTCAATCACTGGTACCAAAAAAAAAAAAAAAACTTTATAGTCAGATGTTTAAGTATGTGCCTATAGTCCCAAACACTCAGGAGGCTAAGGCAGCAGGATCATTTAAGCCCAGGAGTTCAAGACCAGCCTGGGCAACATAATGAGACTCTCATCTCAAATATAAATTTAAAAAATAAATAAAATAATAAATAAACAGCTAATATCTCTGATCAACTGAACCTTAGAAAAGATAAATATATAATTGTACCCAAAAATCACTGCTCATATTTCAATATTTAATAGCAAATTTAATAGTATATCATGATCATCCTCAGAGACTATCAAGACTTCCAGGATTTCTATCCTTAAAATTATTGAAGACCCACTGTCCTAGTGGTAGCTATATTGTCTCTTGAAATTTTTGAGGCTTCCATAACTGGCTCATTAGTATCTCTGAATTCAATCATTCTTTTGTAAAAGTTAGAAAAAAATAAGAAAAGTAGCTACAAACTTCACTAATTACTGGTATAATCTCTCTATTATGATGTGACCAAGCTTCTATCACAAGACTTTAAGACTATAAACTTAGTAATATAATAATTATAATATGTTACTTTGAGAAACATTATCAGAAAATCTTTTTACAAAATATTCAGTTAAAAAGGTTTAGTTCTTTCATAGATTACCTGGCCTGCTGAGTCAGGATGATTTCTCTTGATTTCATATTCCAGCCTATACTGAATGTAATCCAGATCAGAGTCAGCTTTCTGGAACTAGAAATTAGCACAGATCATTATTTTGTAAACCAAAAGACATATTAGTAAATATGATACTTCTTTTTTCTTTTCTCATCACATTTTTAAACATTTTAATAATATGTAATAAACATTCATTTTCAATGGTTAATTTTTTGCCCATCATGCTCCAGGCTCTAGGTTTGATCATCACCCAGCACTATCAAAAAAAAAAAAAAAAAGGAACAAAGTATGGAAATAAAAAGTATATAAAACATCCATTATCTAGCCAGCTGCAGTGGCAGACCTATAATCCCAGCAACTCCAGAGGTTAAGTCAGGAGAATCACAAGTTCAAGGCCAAACTCAACTTAGTGATACCCCTCCCTTTTTGTTGTTGTTGTTTTGGTTTGGTTTTTTTGTACAACAGATTGAATCCAGGGGGCACTTACCTACTGAGCCTCATCTGCAGAGCCCTATTTTATTTTTTACTTTGAGACAGGGTCTCACTAAATTGCTTAGGGTCTTGCAAAGTTGCTGAGGATGGCCTTAAACTTGAGATCCTAGAATTACAGGCATGTGCCATCGCACCTGGCAAGGTCTTGTCTTAAAAAGTAAAAAATGGTTGGAGATGTAGCTCAGTGATAAAATGCCCCTGGGTTTAATCCTCAGTATTCCTTCCCCAAACCTTTTATTCATAATAACCTGTTCTCTATTAAAAATTTTTTTTAAAGTGGCTTGGGAGGCTGAGGCAGAAGAATTGAAATTCCAAAATCAGCTTGAACAATTTTAAATGACCCTAAGCAACTTAGTGAGAGCCTGTTTCAAAATAAAATATAAAAGTGCTGGGGATTTGGCTCAGTTGTTAAGCTCCCCTGGGTTCAATCCCCAGTACCAAAACAAAAAAAAAATTTTATTTTATTTTTTATTTTTTTTACTATCTAGGACTATGTGTGTGTGTTATTGAGGATCAAACACAGGCTTTCACACATGCTAGGCAAGAGATAAACTACTGAGCTATACCTACAGCCCTTCTAGAAATTTATTTTATTTTTTTCCGTTACTGGGGATTAAATCCATGGCCTCACAAATGCTCTTAGGCAAGAGCTCTGCCATTGACCTATATTCCCAGCCCTTTGTTTTAAAATTTTATTATGTTTGCCAGCCATAGTGGTGCACACCTGTAATTCTAGCAACTAAGGAGGCTGAGACATGAGGATAGGAAGTTCAAAGCCAGCCTCAGCACTTTAGTAAGGCCCTAAACAACTTAGCATAAAACATAAGGAGACTGGGGATGTGGCTAGTGGTTAAATACCCCTGGGTTCAATCTCTGGTACAAAAACAAAGTAAAATGAAATAAAATTTTATTATGAGACAGAGTCTCACTAAATTTACCTGGCCTGGCCTCAAATTGGGATCCTAACCCTCCTTAGCAGGTCGGATTACAGGTGTTTACCCCTATACCTTGATAAGAACTGCTTAATTCCCTCCATCCCTGCTGGGAACTGAATTTCAGAGAGCCCCACCCCCACCCCCACCCCCCACCCCCGCGCCTTTTTTTTTTTTAGACAGGCTCTCCCTAAACTGCTGAGGCTGGTAATAAACTTGCAATCCCTGGAATCAGCCTCCCAAGTACTGGGATTACAGGCATGTGCCACCAAGTCCGGCTAATACTTAACACTTTGAAGTCACTACTCCATAAATCTTTCTTAGATTTAAATTAAGATACTAATAACTATTGTCATATATTAATCAAACAATGATCCAGTACTGCCTAGAGTCACTGACATTCTCATCAGTTATTGAGTATTTTTGTATCTCTGGCAGGAACTATGGTTAAGGTAAAACACAGAACAAATTTATATCAGGTGTAGTCACAGTTACCTTTATTACAAATAACCCATTAACAAAAGAGATACAGATGTGTACCACCAAAATTAGAGACCTTGAAGACTCACAAAGTATTCAAGAAAAGATAACATTCTATATACAATAGTAGCAATACTATAGTAACAATCTAAACAACCCCAATTTACTTAACTTGGGTATTAGCATATGCTCTGTGGTAAACCTCTAAGGGAGAAAAATGGAGACTACTGCCACAGACCATCATTAGTATACAAGGACTGAATTTGGGTGAAAATTTACATTTAAAAGTTCCAATACATATGGCTCAGTTGCACAGTGTGTGCTTAACATGCCTGAGGCCCTTGATTCAATTCCCAACACCCCCAACAAAAGAAGTCAATATTCAGAATACCAAGTAGTTACTGAAAATGATGATATACAAACAACAACTATCGGATATGGCCACTTTTTACTTTATATATTTCATAGCATTTGTAATAAAGTTATTACTTTTATAATCTTAAAAAAACATTAATTTCTTAAATGATAACAGACTGATTTGATACAGTACTATATTTATGAATTGTTAAATGCAAAAATAGCTATGAGAGGGCTGGGGCTATAAATCAGTGATAGAGTGCTTGCCTCACACGTGTGAGGCACTGGGTTCAATCCTCAGCACCACATAAAAATAAATAAAGGTATTGTGTCCATCTACAACTAAAAAAAATTTTTTAATATGGTATAACCTCTTTTTGTAAACTATGTATATGTGTATAAATAGAAAAGTTGGGAAGGATATATATATGAGAGTATTAAAAGTAGTTTGTTTCTTTGTTTGTTTCCTGGTACTGAGGATTGAACCCAGGGGTGCTTAACCACTGAGCCACATCCCCAGCCCTTTTTATATTTCATTTAGAGGAAGGGTCTCCCTGAGTTGCTAAGTACCTTGATAAATTGCTGAGGCAGGTTTTGAACTCATGATCCTCCTGTCTCAGCCTCCCCAGCCGCAGGGATTACAAGTGTGTGCCACCGTGCCAAACGAAAAGTAATTTATTTTTAAATATAGTATAATTGATAAATTAAGTTTTTGAAATTCTGCATATTTTTAAAGGATCTTAAATGTGTTGGCCTGAATTTGTCAGGGATAAAACCCACAGTCCTTAGAACTTACAGAAGGCAAAATGTAATTTCCTACAGCTTGGTCTCTCATTCCTAGCCCAAGCCTAAGAAACTGCATTCTACCTTCCCTGGAGTTAATTGTTAAACATTTACATGCAATCAACTGTTTTTCGAAGTTTATTTTTGTTGTTGTTGAGGGGTATTGCTGGCCTACAACATTTGGGCTAAAGCAAGCCTCTTGCTTCAGCTTCCTGAACTGGGACTATAAACACAGTCACACCTAGTTTCAAAAACTTTTTTTAAAATTTTCCATCTCCCCCCTTTTTTTCTTTTTAAGATGTAGATGGACACAATACCTTTATTTTACTTATTTATTTTTATGTGCTGCTGAGAATTGAACCCAGTGCCTCACACCTGCTAGGTAAATACAGTACCACTGAACTACAACCCCAGTCCTTTCATCCCTTTTAAGTAATCTGCCCATATTTCTATTTAGAAAATATTTCAGAGAACAAAGAATTTAAATAGACTTTAAAATATAGAAAGCTCATGCAGGGTGCAATGATGCATTCCTATAATCCCAGCGATTCAGGAGGCTGAGGCAGGAGGATAGAAAGTTCAAAGCCAGCCTCAGGAACTTAGCAAGGTCCAAAGCAACTTGGTGAGACTTTATCTCCAAATAAAAAATAAAAAGGGCTAAAAATAAATAAATAAATAAAAAGGGCTAGGGATGTGGTTCAGCCGTTAAGTAATCTTGAGTTCAATCCCTGGTACCAAGGGTGGGGAAAAGAAGCCCAAATTTTTTTTTTCTTTTAGAGAGAGAGAGAGAGAATTTTTTAATATTTATTTTTTTAGTTTTCGGCAGACACAACATCCCTGTTTGCATGTGGTGCTGAGGATAGAACCCAGGCCACACGCATGCCAGGCGAGCGCTTGAGCCACATCCCCAGCCCAAGCCCAAATTTTTTAAAAAGAAATATGAACCAGCAATTCCACTTTCGGACATATATCCAAAAAAGAAATATTTCTTATAGAAATATTTATATGCCCATTTTCATAGCAGCCTTATTCATAATAGCCAAAAGATAGAACGAAGCCAGGTGCATATCAAGGGATTAGTACATTTAAATATTGTCAAAATGGTAATTTTTGTTGTATTTTGCCATAATTAAAAAAAATTAAAGAGAGAAAAAAGCTTGAGAGTAAAATGTTATCCTCTGTGGGAAACTATATAGAATATTTTGTGATTACAAACAGGATAAGAATTTGCTTATTAGTGAAGTGGTCTGGGGGACAAAAAAGGAAAAAGGATTTCAATGCAATGCTGAGAGACAGAAAAACAATTTTAAGAACCCTCTGAGGGGCTGGGGTTGTAGCTTGATGGTAGAGTGCTTCCCTAGCACATGTGAGGCACTGGGTTAGATACTCAGCACATGAAAATAAATAAATAAAATAAAGGTATTGTGTCCATCTACAATTTAAAAAATTTTTAAAAATTTAAAAAAAGAGCCTCTGATTTGAACCTTCCATTTTACAAGTGAGGAAATAGGCTAAGTGACTTGTTTGTAATTCAGTTCTTATTACTCTGTTTTTATGTAATTAAACCAGTTATACATGATTAAAGCCAATAAAAGCCATATAGAAGTAGAAAAACTATAAATTCTTAACTTGAATTAAAATTAATCTGTTCATGTTATAAAAAAATCAATTAAAAATTCTCTCTTGAAATAAAAATTAAAAAATAAAAATCCCCTCTGAACAAAACCTGATAGTATGGCACAGAAAAATAAAATGAATTGAAGTATTTGGTAGAAGTTCTAGTCCTGGTATCTTCAGCCAGCAGTGTAGCCTTAAGTGAGTATTCATTTCTCTGGGCCTGTCTCTCTTATTACATGAAAGAATTATTTCAGATGGCTTTCAACACTTCAATTCTATTATTTCCTTATAATTAAAAATAAACATGATTAACTTGTCAAAATGCTAAAACTTAGTAAAGCCAGGTACAGTGGCACATACCTGTAATCCCAGCAGCTCAGGAGGCTAAGGCAGGAGGATTGTGAGTTCAAAGCCATCCTCAGCAAACCATGAGGTGCTAAGCAACTCAGTGAGACCCCTGTCTCTAAATAAAATACAAAATAGGACTGGGAATGTGGTTGAGTGCCCCCAAGTTCAATCCCCAGCCATACACACACACACACAAAAAATAAACTTTAAAGATAAATGTTGCCTTCTTCCAATAAATTCTGACGTTTAAGCCTCAGATTTTAATGCTTACAGTGAACTCTACCTCCTGTTTTCTTCCTGTTTAAGATGATTTTTGGTTCAGTTTCAGCTACACAGTTTCTGCAGCTTGCCTCATTGTTCTTCCCAAATACCAAAACCCTATAAGCAATATTGCACTGCTCAGAGCTATTTACACAGCAGAGACAATATTGATAGGGTTCTAGGATCTGGTGATAAACAGGAAATTTTTGGGTTACATGGTAGGAAATTTATAGACCAATTATGATGATCCCTAAAATATTTCTAAGCTTCACTCACAGCCCTCCTCATTACTAAGTAAGCCTTGTAGAAGCCTTGTAAAACAGTGAGGTTTCTGTATTAAAAACTTTTAGCTAATTAACTTTAGATACCATTATTATTTTTAGGGGATTATATTTTTAAAGTAAAACTAATGCTTATGTTTAAGCCCAAGACATTTGTATTTCAGAAACAATTACAGTTTTCTTCAAAATCAGTAATAAAATAAATAAATAAATAAAGGCAAAGGTTATATATTGACCCTAAAGGTGATTTTAAAAAATATTTAATTTAGCTGGAAAAATCTATGGAAATCATTGTCAAAGCACCCCAAGAATAATTAATTTTCTTTCTGCAGACTAGACATCTTTGGAAATAAACTGGGGCCATAAAGGATAGTCCACACAAATAGGAAAAGAAATAGTTTAAGAAATAACTGTTTTAGAAAATACACTACATATTTTTAAGCATATAAAATTGTTATCCTAGAGCCACGTGCAAGCCTGCAATCCTAGAAGCTAGGGAGGCGGAGGCAGGAGGATCACAAGTTCAAAGCCAGCCTCAGCAGTTTAGCAAGGCGCTAAGCAACTGGTGAGACCCTGTCTCTAATAAAATACAAAACAGAGCTAGGGATGTGGCTCAGTGGTCAAATGCCCCTGAGCTCAATTCCCAGTACCCCCCCCCCAAAAAAAATATTGTTATCCTAGGTTTTAATATGACCAGTTTAAGGCTTTAAGTAACTAACACAATGTATAACATACTACTCAACTATTTTCAGCAAAAAGAAAAGAATTGCAGTTCTCAGTTTAAAAATACTTGCCTTTACCTGGAGCAATGGCACATACCTGTAATCCCAACAACTTAGAAGGCTAAGGCAGAAGGATCAGCAATTCGAGGCCAACCAACTTAATGAGGCCCTAAGCAACTTAGCAAGACCCTGCCTCAAAAAATAAAAAGGTCTGGGAATATAGATCAGTGGTATAGTGCCCCTAGGTTCAATCCCCAGTACCAAAAAATAAAAATACTTGTTTTTTAAAAACAAACCCACAGATTCCCATTGTAACAGCAGTGCTCTGCCAAAAAAGGATCAGTGCTCTTAAAGTTTAAAAGACATCCATTTGTGAGAGATTTGTCTCAACAGTATCAAACCACAAGGAAATAAAGGAAGAAAAAAAAATTGTAGTCTTGCCCATTGTTTTCAGCTTAGAGAGAAAAGATATGTTCTGGATTCACCAAGTAGGCTTAGAAATGCATTTTTAATAGAAACATTGCTCACTGCCCCCCATCTTTTCTTTCTTTTTTTAAAAAAATATTTTATTTTTTAGCTGTAGATAGACACAATATCTTTATTTTATTTTTATGTGGTGCTGAGGATTGAACCCAGGGCCTGGCACAGGTTAAGCGAGCACTCTACGGCTGAGCCACAACCCCAGCCCAGCCCCCAACCTTTTCTGTATAGGGGATTGAACCCAGTGTATTCCATCTGCTAAACAAGCACTCTACTGTTGAGCTACATCCCCAACACTTTTTTTTGAGACAGGTTCTTGCTCTGTTGCCCAGACTGGCCTTAAACTTGCAATCCTCCTGTCTCAATCTTCAGCGTCACTAGGATTATAGGTCACTTGTGTCACCTGATAGATAGAAACATTGTTTTGAGGAAGCATTAGGTATCTTAAACACTCCTTGAACTAGAGTGGCTATACCATTAATCAAAAATCTATTTTCTTATATGCTTTTCACTCGAATTCAGATTCAGAAACACCTTTATTTACTCTCATTTTACTTTGTTCAAGGCTCTGGTTTACCATTTTCTGTACTATATTATAATCTTTTGTTTGCATGGGATAATATCACCACCTGATTTCAAATTTCTTACTGACAAGATCCATTTTATACCACTGAGCTATGCTCCCAGGTTCTGTATTCCTAGATTTTAGTGTATACCCAATTCAGTCTAATGCACAATGACAAAAGGGATGAAAGAACATTCATTTATTTGAAAAAACAAACAGTATAACCACCTTTTAAAAAATCAGTTTTAAGGGCTGGAGTTCTACCTCAGTGATGAAGCACTTGCCTAGCATGTGTGAGGCACTGGATTTGATTCTCAGCAAAGCATATAAATAAATAAATACAGGTCTATCACCAAATGAAAAAATATATATTTTAAAAATCTGTTTTAAACCAAGTGTGGAAGCACATGTCTGTAATCCCAACAACACAGGAAGTTGAAGCAGGAGGACTGCAAATCCAGGGGCAGTCTTCGCAATTTAGTGAAGCTCTAAGCAACTTAGTAAGATCCTGTCTCAAAATTAAAAATTAAAAAGTGGGGGCTGGGGATGTGGCTCAAGCGGTAGCGCGCTCGCCTGGCATGCGTGCGGCCCGGGTTCGATCCTCAGCACCACATACCAACAAAGATGTTGTGTCCGCCGAGAACTAAAAAATAAATATTAAAAATTCTCTCTCTCTCTCTCTCTAAAAAAAAAAAAAAAAAAAAAAAAAAAAATTAAAAAGTGCTGAGATAAACAGCAACATGCACTAGCACCAGACTGCAGACATGTTATATCAGGCAAAAGGCTGCCAAAGGGGAAAAAAGTTTTATATTTTTCAGTTCTTCATCTCAAGGTTTTACTTAACTATTGTTAGTGTATATAAAGGCTAGTCTTTTCAATTGAAGTAATCTACTTTTTTAAAGGATGTAGCTCAGTGGTAAAGCATCCAGTACCAAAAAAAAATAAAAATGAAAACCTGTTTTAAGGGTCCAGCAGTGTGGCTCAGCAGTAGATTGCTTGCCTTGCACATGTGAGGCCCTGGGTTTGATCCCTAGCACCACAAAAAAATTAAACTAAAATTAAAAAATAAAAATAAACCTACCCTGTTTTAACTGGAATTTATTCCAAGTTCCCAACAAGAGCCACCTATAACATCTACACAAACAAAATTGACTTTTGCCTTTTTCTACTAGAGTGTTTTGACTATTATCCACTTTCTTCCAAAAGAACAAATGCATATCTAAACTTGTCTGAAATAGATAAACAGCAATATGCACTAGAACCAGGTTACAGACATGTTATATCAGGCAAAAGACAGCCAAAGGGGAAGAAGATGGGCAGAAATTTTATTTTTTTCAGTTCTTTGTCTCAAGGTTTTACTTAACTATTGCTAAGGTATATAAAGGCTGGTTTTTTCAAATGAAGTAAGCTACTTCTTTAAAGCTTTCAGGATTTAATTTATTTGTTTACTTGTGCTATGAATACATACAGGGACAGATTTTTCACAATATACTGAATGAACCTGGTTTAGTAAAATAGATAAACGTACAGAAAATTGTAAAATACATTACAACATAGTCTTAACAGTCGTAAAAATGTGGTTTTCTTCTCTTTTTGCTTACCTGTCTTCTAATTTTACTATAAAAAATATGTAAACGTGTATAATAACTAAAGCAATTGTATTTTGGGTAGATAGGGCCTCACTAAGTTGCTGAGGCTTCACTAAGATGCTGAGGCTGGCTTTGAACTCGAGATTCTCCTGCTTCAGCCTCTTGAGCCGCTAAAATTACACACCTGTGCCACCCTGCCCAGCCAAAAGCAATTTTTTTTTTAATGAAGTATAAGGCATTCTATACCAAGTCATTCTTCACTTAAAGATCATTGGGGTGTAAGCAGGGCTATCACACAGTGAGAGAGCTTTTGCCTAGCATGTGCAAGTTCACGGGCTCAATCAGTAACATTAGGGGAAAAAAAAAGATCACTGGGGTTTTCCAAAGCCTATAAAATTAACTCCAATTTAGTATGATTCTTCCCAAGATGATATTAAAATTCTCTCTTGGAGCTGGAGAGGTGGCTCAGTGGTAGAGTGCTCACCTAGCATGCATGAGGCACTGGGTTCCATCCTGGGCACCACATTAAAAAAAAAAAACTAATGAATCCACCTAAAACTAAAGATACATAAATAAATAGATAGATAGATAGATAAATAAATAAAAATTCTCTCTTTCTCCACTAAAGCTTCACACTTCACACCTCAGTCACACTAATTTTACTGTCTCAATTATGTCAGCCTGTTTATTTTTTGTTTGTTTTTCATTTTAGTTTGGTTTCATCATGGGAACTGAACCCAGGGGGACTTTACCACCAAGCTATGTTCCCAGCACTTTTAAATTTTTTATTTTGAGAGAGGGTTTCACTAAATTGCTTAAGGATCTTGTTATAGCTGAAGCTGGCTTTGAACTTGATATCCTCCTGCCTCATTCTCCCATGTTGCTGGGATTATAGGTATGTAGCACAGCCCCAGCCCAAGGTGGTTTTATAAATCACTAATCTCTAATAGTTTCTGACAGGCAGTATATTCCCAAATATTATGTTGCTGTTACACAGAATATTTTAAAACACATAATATATTGTGTAATATATGTGTATATATAAAATGCTCATAACTCATGATAATCTCATATTCAGTGTATAAAGTTAGAATATATGCCAAATATGACAAATAGCTACATTCCTAAATTGCAGAATCCAGTTGAAACTGTGCACACACTTGAAACAACAATGTAGTTTTTTGTTTGTTTTGTTTTTATGCTGGAGAATGAACCAAAAGGAAAGAGAAGCTTTACCACTGAGCACATTCCCAACCCTTTTTACTTTTTGTCATTTTGAGATAGGGTCTTGTTAGTAAATTGCTGAGGCTATTCTTGAACTTGAAATCCTCCTGTCTCAACCTCCCAAACAACTTGGATAACAGGAGTGTGTGCCACCACACCCAGCTAGAAAGACTTATTTTGACTCAGTTTCAGAGGCTTCAGTGAATGGTCACTTGGGCCTATTGCTTTGGGCCTGTGGCAGCAGAGTATAACAGGGTGGAAGCACAAGGCAAAGGAGGCCTGTTCACCTCCTGGTGGAAAGGAAGCAAAGAGAGAGGGAGGAGGGGTCCAAATTTTCCTTTCAAATGCAATCCCCCCCAATGACCTAACTTCTTCCAAATAGGTTTCACCACTAAAAGGTTCCACCACACCTCCCAATAGCACCACATGCTGGGGACCAAGTTGTTTCCACATAAGCCTTTAGGGAATATTTCAGATCCAAACTACTGCAAACTACAAATCCCTGTTAACCACTGGCAATCTTATCTATCTGTATATATTTTTCTGATGAGACAAAGCTCCTCTAAGAATCCTCAGCTTAAAGAAGAGAATATATATTAAAAACTAGGCTCTAAAAGAAATCAGAAACCTTAGCAAAAATTGAGATTGTTTCCGTTATATATAAAATAAGAACAAAAATACTGAACTCAAAGAAGCCAGGGTTAACTTATTCAAACTAAAAATGTTATATATTAAGATAAATTAGAAGTATAATCCTTTTTTATATGTGGTGCTAGGAACTGAACTCAGAACCTCCAGCATGCTAGGCCAGCCAGCATTCTACCACTGAGCTACATCCTCAGCCTTTTGTGAGACAGGATCTAGCTAAGTTGCCAGGACTGGCCTAGAACTTTAAATTCTCCTCACTCAGCTTCCAGAGGAGCTGGGATTACAGGTGTAATCACTCTCAGTTCCCACTTCACATTAAATGAGCTCATAACATATGGCCTTTCCTACTCTATTTCTAAAACTGAAGACGTATTCACACCAAAATATAATTTTAAGGCAGGAAAAAAAACTTTCCCTCCTTTCAATGATAAATTTTTATCCAAAACCTTCATAATTATACAGGTTCTGAACAGAAAACTCAATGATACCTTAAAGAAATGTAATGTAAAAAGTAAACACCACAAGATAAAAATGTATGAATTGGACTTCATCAAAAAATTTTAAAGGAGGGGCTGGGGCTGTAGCTCAGAGGCAGAGCTCTTGCTTAGCATGTGCGAGGCACTGAGTTTGATCCTTAGCACCACATAAAAATAAACAAATACAATAAAGTCATGCTGTCCATCTACAACTACAAAAATTTTTTTTTTAATTTTTAAACGAGAAGGCAATTAATAGACTTGAAAGAAAAATGACTCTTCTGATGAAATAAAAAAGCAATACAATTTGAAAAAAGGGGGGCTGGGGATGTGGCTCAAGCGGTAGCGCGCTCGCCTGGCATGCGGGCGGCCGGGGTTCAATCCTCAGCACCACATACAAACAAAGATGTTGTGTCCGCCAAAAACTAAAAATAAACATTAAAATTCTCTCTCTCTCTCTCTCTCTATCCCTCCCTCCCTCCCCTCTCTCTCACTCTCTCTTTAAAAAAAAAAAAGCAATTATTAAAAAAAAAAAACAATTTGAAAAAAGGCAAGATTTTAAGATACTTCACTAAACAAGATATACCAATTATAAATAAACCCATGAAAAGATGCTACCCAGCAATCCCATTCCTCAGTATTTATACAAAAGAAATGAATACATGCCCCAAAACTTGTATACTTCAATGCTCATGGCCATTTCATTCATAAGAGTCAAAACATGGAGACCGAAAGTCCAAAATCTGGAGAACAGATAAACAATTTGTCATATTCTGTACAATGGAATACTACTCAGTAATAAAAATGGTTTAGCCACTAATAATTAACAATGACAGGGATAAATCTCAAAAACATTACAGTAGGTACAAGAAGCCAAACACAAAAGGCTATATATTGTATAATTCCATTTGTATGAAATTCTAGAAAAGCTATAGGTCAATGGTTGCCAGGGAGTTTGCTAGGAAGAGGCTAACTACAAAGGGGCACAAAGGAACCTTTTTTAAGGTGATGGAAATCTATATCCTGGCTATGCTGTTCATTACATAACTGTATCCATTTGCCAAAACTCATGAAATTATACACTTAAAATTGGTGAGTTTTATTCTGTGTAAATTGTATCTCAATAAAATTCACTATTAAAAAGTGATGAATTCACAGTTTTTATCTCATCAACACAAAAAATGAACTTTAATTCAAGCATTTTTAAATTTTAAATCTAAGCATTTCCTACATAATACAAAATCAACATTAAGACCGGAGGCAAGTTACCACAGTAAATATACAGCAGAGATTGTTTTCATCTCTTACTAATTAGTGATAAAACTCAATTAAATAAAAACTAAGATTTGTCCAAACCTACCCAAATCTATTAAAGAAAGAAGCAAATTACAAAGTACACTCATTTAGACAAGCCATAACAAGTTTAGATATAAGAAAGTGTTTTCTCAATGTGTTTCATTATGCAGTGTAGTAGTGAGTTTTTAATATTAGGTAAAAAGTTTTTATCAAATTATGATTTTCTAAAAAGATATACTTCTTGTTTATAATAATTATACAGTTTTTAGCAACAAAGTTTGTAGTCAATTATTTACAAATACTGAAGAAAGAAAGAAGTAAGGCAAGAATGAAAATTCTGACGAGCACTCTGCTTTCAGATGCTTTGACAATACTATTGCACTGCTAGCTGTCAAGTACAGTAGTGCAATAAAGTCAGAGCATTCGTAAGCAGTAATAAGTAGGAAAGGAACATAAACGAATCTTGAGTTGAAGCTTCAGTGTGAAAAGAATTTGCCACTTTGGTCAGAAGACATCAAAACATAAAGACATTTATATCAATGTGATATTGGTTTTTGATGACTAATCAACCATTAACATTCGAATAGAAACATGCAGAGATGTAAAGGAATTTTTAAAATATCTTGAGTCTTGGTAGTAATTAACAAGTATATTAGTAATACCTCAAAATTGGTATTAACAAAACCAATTAGAAGTACTAAGTCACAGTTGTGATAAAGTTTCCTGGTCTCTGATGAGATAGTTTGTTGGTTAGCTCCTTTTCCAAAGCAAAATGACTGATTGATTACCTGCCATATAAAACAAACCCTTTGAATAAGAATGTTACAGAAAATAAACGAAAAATAATAAATGTGTAAAATCTCTATATACCCAATCTATTACTCTGGATTCTAAACTATAACACAAAACATACACACACACACACAAACTATAACACAAAACACACACACACACACACACACACACACACAAAAAGCATTTTGTAAGGCATGACAGTGCGTGCCTGTAATTCCAGTGACTCCTGGACACTGAGACAGGAAAATCACAAGTTTGAGGCCAGCCTCAGGGAAACCCTATCTCAAAAATAAAAAGGACTGGGGATGTACTCAGTGTTGTAAAGTGCCCCTGGGTTCAATCCTCAGTACCAAAAATAAAAGTACTTATCATTATAGCTTTTTATTTCAAGAGTTTACTGAGGACTATGATAACAAAGAAAGACACTGCCAGATAATCAATGTGAGCTAAACATGACAATATTATCTCAACCTAATTGAATTTTATGGAAGGAGGTTTTAAATATAAACCTTAAATATAAAAGGAAAGCAAATTCATTTCTTGTTAACTTTAAAAATATCAAAATGAAAATAATGGAGAAAGAGGCCTGAGATGTAAACAATAAATTTCCTTTAAAAACAAATGTAAACTTAGAAATAGAAATCATAGTTGGGCATGGTTGCACATGCCTAATCCCTGCTACTCAGGAAGAGAAGGCAGAAGAATCCAAATTTCAGGCCAGCCTGGACAATTTAGCAACATCCCGTCCCAAAAAAATAACAAGGCAGGTAGATGTCACTTCTTAGTGGTAGAAAGGACCTAGCTTCAATCCCTAGGGACTCTGGGGGTTTGTGAGGATTAGTAAGAGTATCATAGTATCACATTACACTTTTGTGTACAATCACTAGTAGAACCACAAAAGGAGGGCCTTCCACAAATATCATTCAATCAATAAGTAAAGGGAAAATAGTTAGAGAACACGGATTACCCTACAATGAGGTTATTCCTCCTTTAGTAATGTTGACTGATGCAAAAATACTTTTCTCTTATTTTCACCAACCTTCCTTTAAATGGTCCAGTTCAGCTACTTAGGTGGATCAAGCCCACCAAGAAATGGACTCAAATTTGGGACAGCTGGAACATAAAGAGTCTTGGCCTCAAATCCTGGGCCACAAAATTCAAATGTGAGAATATTTAACTCTTGTTAATCAAGTGTCATGTTTTAAAGACAAGTGTTTATAAAGACAAGTGTTTAGTATTCTGAACTGTAAGTTAATACAAGAAAATAGAAAAAAATATTAAATTAAGAGGATCAGGCTATCTGTTTACAAAACTGAGATAACTTTTTCAAAGTTAAATACAATGCATTCTCTTTTCACCTACTAAATATTCCATACTGGTCCCCTGGCAATCCTTTATTTAAGTAATGTAAGACAAACAAACAAAAACCCAGAAGATTGTACCAGAAATCATTTACCTTTAGAATCTTAGAAACTACACTGATTCTGTTTCATAGATAAAACATTTTTTAAAGGAATATGGCAAATCCGAAGATGAGATGCACCATCTTTTACTATCAAGTCAATACAAAATAGGAATATTAAAAACAATAATAAAAATTCCAATTCATTCTTAAACCCTAATAATTTTTTTAAAATATTTATTTTTTAGTTGTAGTTGGACACAATACCTTTATTTGTTTTTATGTGATGCTGAGGATTGAACCCAGGGCCTCTCAGTTGCTAGGCAAGCGCACTACCACTGAGCCACAACGCCAGCCCGTAAACCCTAATAATTATGAAAACAAACCAATAACTTGAAAAAAAAGCTACCACTAATTTACTTTTAAGAAATTTAAGGGGGGGGGGGGACTCTGCTTTCTAGTCTCCCTCTCATCAAAAGGAAGTTTAAAAGCTATCTCATAATTAAACATCTAAAAGTTTAAAAGTTGGCTGCCTTATAACTTTCTAAAACCTCCATTTTTCAAAATGTTTCTTGCTTTTCCCTTAAAATAGAATATGTTCATTCTAACAAAAAAAAAAGAAGTAGTAGTAGTAATCTTTTAAGAATATTGATGCTATTGCAAAAGCTAGAAAAAGTATAAAAATTAAACAGCCAATGGGCTGCGTGGGCATATATATAAAAACAATTATCATCAGGCAGCATATAACAACTAAGCAGAAATTCTGTATCTGCAGAGAGGAATTTCAAATGGGGGAGTGGGAAAAGACAGTCTTAATTTTTATGCCTGTTGATAGAAGTAAACTCCGATCCTTGACATTTCGTGTATTAAAAAAAAAAAAAAACAGTAAAAATAAAAAATAAAAACAAAACCAAACAAATATTCATTATTGCAGGTTTGGAAAATTGCAGAAAGAAAATTTGTCTTCCCTCCCATGTCTCCCTCCATTCTGTTTCCATATCCACACTCCCTCCACATAGAAAATTTGGACACAAATGTTAAAGTAATTGAAAGCCTTGCAATTAAATGTAAATAAAGCCGGTGCTTCAATTCCTTAACAAATCAAATGAAAATAATAAGATAAATCAAGGCCTAACATTTTCTGGGGTGGGAATGGGGGGGGGGGGTAGTACACACTATCATCCAGGATCACCACAGGTCCTTACAAAAGCAGAAGTTAAAGAACTAATATTCATCTTGGAAAGAGCGGTGTGGGCACACAGATATACCTAAGCAGGGAATGGCGGGGAGGAGGAGAAACAGATTGAAGCTGGAGAAAAAAGTTTTTTTTTTACTTTTTAAAATTTGATCTTGTTATTTTCTTTAAAAAACAAAAACAACAGGAACTCAAAGATGGGTACTTCCTCAAAGTTCCATATTTTTAAAGAAGCCAACCCAATCTGAAAATACCGATAATGCAAGAAGAAAATAAAGAGTGAAGGCAGAGCCAAGAAAAAAGCGCGGGCTATCAAGCTGGTAGACTAAGGATGGGAGGGAGGGAATTAAGGGGACAAGAGAGGGTAAGAGCTAACCCCATAAAGAAAACAAGGGTAGCCCTTCAGCTTGGCACCCTCCAGCAGGCCACACACAACAGCAACAGGGGAGTGCTTTCTAGTTCTTCGCCCCCGCCCTCTACTTTCACAGATGAATGAAAATGGGCAACTCGTGAGCAAGGTGCCCTCCCATTTCCAATATCCCCGGCTCTCGAGGAAACGAGCCTATAGTTCAGATCCCCATAGCTCCGACGGCTCGCTCACCCAAAGCTTGCATCCTCCGGGCCAAACACACACGAGTCTAGGGGACTCCCTTGCCCGCTAGGAAGTTGTAGCGCACGTTTAGCATCCTTTCTCAGCCCGCCTTCGAAAACATGAATGGTTCGTTTCTCCCCGCGCCCCCTGCCCCGGCTTACTTCTCACCCCACAAACCCGCTTTCTAGGGGTGTGAACGACCTCCTCCCGTCTTGGGGCGTTGGTAGACCCTTCCAGTCGTGTGTGTGTGTGTGTGTGTGTGTGTGTGTGTGTGTGTGTGTGTGTAAATACATAAAACGCTGTTTCCATCAGGTACAGCTCCTTCAGGGATAGAAAAGTAAAGCAAGAAACAAGGAATTCCAAAGGCCCCACACCCTCAGCATCTCCCGCCATTTCCCTCACGAATTTCCCGGATGTACCCCTTCGCCCGCGGCAGTTGGGAGACCAGGCGGTGGCGGCTCCCTTTGGTGCAGGAGGAGGGAACTCCAATTTGGTCCAGCCTCCGCTGCCCAGAGTTTCCCGCAACTCCACATTGCTCCCCACCTTCGAGGCCACTGGGGAAAAATTAATTACCCAGTAGGTGTCCTTCACTTTGCACTCACCATCAGTTCGAGCTTATCGACCTCCGCCTCCATGTTGAATAGTTGACATTCCTCAGACCGCGGCGGCGCTTAAGCTGCAAGCCGTACTAGCACTGAGGGTCTCTATTGGACAGCTGTCACTCAATGTTTCGCACTCATTGGCTCCTCTGTTTTACCGGCGCCCGCCCATTGGCAACTGGGTGCCGCCCCTCCATATGAAACACATTTTCCTGTTGGGTAAAGACACAAAACGCCGCAGGAGGATTGGCTGCAGCATATTTTTTTTTTCCATTGGCTACCCTATCTCTCTACTTTCAATTTCATAGTTAGGGCTCAGCAGAGAAGAGCTTTCGATTGGTGAAATCAGAAGAAGAACCAACCAATTACACGGAAGCTTCCACCGACAGCATAGGGGACGCGACACACCCTCTTTCCTCTCCCGCCTTCTCCTTATTCATACTAAAAGCGCCTCATGCTCGATTGGTCGGAGAGTAATTCTATCTCAGCCAATCATAAGCCAGGCTGTGTTCCTACGCTACCAGGAAAGCGAATCGTGGGGAAGCCACGTCTACGATTGGTCCCTCCGTGACGAGGATTTAATTTTGAATTTTTCTTTATGGCGTGGAAGAAGCCACTACCCGGACTCCATCTAATCCCCAGGCTCTTAGACTAGTAAGTGCAGGGACAATTCTTTCTGTGTTACCTGGGCTCGAATCTTCCGTAATTGGACCTGTTGCTGCTTATGTTTTTATGGGTAAAGGAGGAGGGGACTGGCTGGAGTAGGAAGGGAGAAGCAGAAAAGGGGAGATTTGCGGCTTGGGAAGAGGTTCTCGGCCTGGCTCCATCCGAGCCGTACTTCTATTAACACTCTGAAAAATATGTTTTGGAATGAAGCATCTGCCTTCCTTTTGCTCGTTCCTTTATATCTTTGCTACTCAAAACGGGTTCACGGGCCAGCGAAATTGATATGATTTGGCCCCTTATTAGAAACGCAAAGGGCTCCACCCATACTTTCTGAGTTAGAATATGAATTGCAATAAGATCCACGATCACCCCCGTGATTCCTATATACATTCAAGTTTGAGAAGGTATATTTCTTGGCTAAAGAGTATTCCAATGTTCCTCTCTACACTCTTATTTTTTATTTTGGCGGGGCGGGGAGGTGGGTACCAGGGTTTGAATTCAGGGGCACTCGACCACTGAACCACATCCCCAGCCCTATTTTGTATTTTATTAGAGACATGGTCTCACTGAATTGCTTAGCGCTGGCTTTGAACTCGCGATTCTCCTGCCTCCCCCACCCAAGCGGCTGAGGTTACAGGAGTACGACACTGCGCCCGGCCCCTTGATACACACTTAATGCTATCGAACATTCTGTGTCAATTTTAAGTGTGCGCTTATTACTATATGCCAAATACCGTGCTGAAGGAGACTAGAGTCCTGTGATCTCTCTCGAGAAACCAGACAGAAATTTAAAAAGCAATGCTACATAACATAAAACGTAAAATCAATATCAGTAAGTGTCAAAAATAGTGCTGTGGTTTTCAAGATGAACTAATCGAACTGGTAAGACCATTAATGAGGGGTAAGAGGCCTCCATAAAAATAAGAACAAGGTAATAAAATGTAACTGTGATTTCCGTTGCTGCCACAACCTTGGACATGCTCCATGACCAAAGAACTTTTTATATCACCTGATGGAATTTTAACAGGAGCAGCATTGCCTGCCAACTCCTAGAGACGATTATAAAGGTGTATATAAAGTCTTATAGGACTGGGGTTATGGCTCAGCAGTAGAGAGCTTGCCTAGCATATGCAAGGCGCTGGGCTCAATCCTCATCACCACATACAAATAAATAAATAAAGGTATGGTGTCCAACTACAACTAAAAAAATTTAAAAATAATAATACAGTGCTATAAAAGCACAAAAGCAATAACTTTTCAACCACTATAAATTTATAAGAACAGAAACCATTTTGGTCTTACACATGATTGTATGACAGCACCTAGAAGAATATCTGATGGAGGGCTGGGGATGTGGCTCAAGCGGTAGCGTGCTCGCCTGGCATGCGTGCGCCCGGGTTCAATCCTCAGCACCACATACAAAGATGTTGTATCCGCCAAAAAGTAAAAAAATAAATATAAAAATTTAAAAAAGAATATCTGATGGATTTTGTTTTAATTTTTAATTGTTTGGTACTGGAGATTTAACTTAGGTGTGCTTTACCATTGAGTCACATCCTCAGTCCTTTTTATTTATTTAATTTTTTAGAGACAGGTTCTCACTAAGTTGCTTAGGGCTTTGCAAAGTTGCTGAGGCTGGGTTTGAACTGGTAATCTTCCTGCCTCAACCTCCTGAGTTGTTAAGATTATAGGTGTGTGCCACCGTGCCTGGCTACCTGATGAATTTTCAACCCTCAACTAATGTCTATAAGATAAAAGTAACAAAAGTTTTGAAAATTAGGTTTAAGATGACTTAGAGGGCTGGGGATGTGGCTCAAGCGGTAGCGCGCTCGCCTGGCGTGCGTGCGGCTCGGGTTCGATCCTCAGCACCACATACCAACAAAGATGTTGTGTCCGCCGATAACTGAAAAATAAATATTAAAATTCTCTCTCTCTCCCTCTCTCACTCTCTCTTAAAAAAAAAAAAAAAAAAAGATGACTTAGAAAAGGATACCCCAAACAAGGGGAAAGACTGGTTACATTATAGAGAGTATTTGGTGTTTAATAAACCTAAGTACAAATTAGTTGTCACTAGAAGAAATGAGGCTGCAGAGCACTAAGTTGTGAACAGCTTTGAAAGATGTGCTAAGGAATTTATATATATAATGTTGGCACAAAAGGACGGAGCCAGTCACAAACTTCACAGATCAGCAAAAGCCTTTATTCAGTAATGGAGTCACACCTCTAATGGGTCTACTTTCCTGGTGGAAAATGAGCCACTGGCCAAAGAGGGAGTCCATACTTATATAGGTCACACTGAGAATTGACTTAACTCAGGAATTTGGGGTCTGTTTTACTGGGCGAGATGGCGGGAGCAGTTCTGGGGTCAGTGGTCAGTATTTTGGATTTGTCTTTACTGGGCCAGATGGAGGGTCTGGGATCAGTGGTCAGCATCTGGAAATGGATTTGTTTGGGGAAGGATCAATGTTTTTGACCTCTTCCCACAGACTGTCCTTCCAGATTTGATAGATATCTCCTCCCCAAGGCCTGTCTTGTTACTGGGAAAGAATGTATTGGGAAAGGATCAATGTATTGCCTTCTTTTTCACTCCCTCTCCCCAGGCCACACTATTTTGGGTTTGTCATTTTCCATATCCATCATATATAATTTATATATAATATATTAATACATATATGACATTATATGTGTGTGTATATATATGTATATATACACACACATATGTGTGTGTGTGTGTGTATGTTACTAAGGATCAAACCTATGACCTTCCACATGCTAAGCAAGCACCCTACTACTTAGCAATACCTCCAGTCCCTAGAATTGTTAAAGAAAGAAAATTTACAGTTATACTTGTTATAAAACACACTGAGGAAGACTTTTTTCAGGACCATTGCAATAGGTATAGGGACCACTGCAGTGGGATTCCCGCCACTGTGTGGGATTTTGTAGTGAGGAGAGAGAGATTAGGCTCAACTCCAAATATAATATAGGCAAATAAATTTATGGGCAAAGAACAAAGTCAATGGATGGAAAATTACTAAGAAGTAAGGGGGATTCTGCCTAAACAGATTAAGTAAGATTCATGCTAGACAGACCAGGGTGATCAGAGAAACCTAAGTAATGGAGGAAGATGAGGAACCTTATAATGTTTTGTTGTTTTTGGGGGGGGGGGGTGGTGAGGGTGGTAGTTCTTGCTAAACTGATTTGGCAGAGTTTTTTGCTAAAAGCTAAAACCAAATTTTGTAAGTACAAAGATGGGTTTAGGAGAAGCTTCAGGAGCCTGATCAAGCACAGAATCTTTGTCACAATCAATCCACCAAGTATAGCTAGAAAGTCCAGTTCCTTTCTTTTTTTTTTTTTTAATATTTTATTTTTTAGTTATCGGCAGACACAACATCTTTGTTTGTATGTGGTACCGAGGATCGAACCCGGGCCGCACGCATGCCAGGCAAGCGGGCTACCGCTGAGCCACATCCCCAGCCCTCCAGCTCCTTTCTAAAGTCTGTTTTCAGGACTGGGATGTAGCATGGGCAAGACTCTGAGTTTGATTCCCCAGCACCACCACCAGGGGAAGAAAAATTTTAAGTCTATTTTCATAATTTAAGTATTGGTAATATAGGAAAAAAGGACAAGAGGCTGGTTCTATCCTTTTTGATCCCTAACAAAACATAAAGATAAAGCAATGGGGAAGGGCTATGGAGAGGCAGATAGAATCCAAGGAAATGAAAGGTGCCATGGAAATCACAGATTCTGGGGACCCCAACAGTGGACTGTGATAGTTTCCAATGAAATTTCTCCATAAATGCACTGCACATGGATTTGATGAGATTTAACCGTTTTTTCTCCCCCAAACACAAAATTACTACTTTCTGGGAGGATCTCCTAAGTATCTTCATTCAAAATATCTCTGTATACCTGGGATATGGTTCAGTGGCAGACCTCTTGCCTAGCATGCTCAATCTGTGCTCCTTTATTTTGAATTAAAAAAAGACATCCCTTTTATTTATTAATCGCTGCTAAGTCTTCTTTTATTATTTCAACAGGGGGAAAAAAGTGATATAATAGGGCTGGGAATATAGCTTAGTTGGTAGACTGCTTGACTTGTATGCACAAGGTCCTGGGTTCAATCCCCAGCAACACAAAAATAAAAAATAAAAAGGTGAAGTCACCAGTCATGGTGACACATGCCAGTAATCCCAGCAATTTGGGAGCCTGAGGCAGCAGGATCTGAAATTCAAGACCAACCTCAAAAACTTAAGGAGACCCTGTCTCAAAATAAAAATTTTTAAAAAGGGCTGGAGAGCTGGGCACAGTGGCGCACACCTATAATCCCCGCAGCTCAGGAGGCAAAGCCAGCCTCAGTAATAGCAACTCAGTGAGACCCTGTCTCTAAATAAAATACAAAATAGGGCTGGGGATGTGACTCAGTGGTTGAGTGCCCCTGAGTTCAATCCCCAGTACCCACCTCCATCACAAAAAAAAAAAAAAAAAAAAAAAGAATGAAAAGGGCTAGGGCTAGAGATGTAGCTCTCAGTGGTAGAGCACCTCACGTTCAAGCCTACTACTGCAAAAATATGTAAATAAATAAATAAGAAGCCAGCCAACTATGTTTCGGTGTTTTGTTTTGTTTTGTTTTTCCCCTCAAGCCTCTAAGAACAATTAAGAAAAGCATTCTGTTAATTTGGAGCCTGACAATTAGTCCAGCCACTTCTAGAGAGCTGTTGATACATCACTCTTTGTCATTAGGGATAGCCTCTGTAAGTCCAAAGCTGTTGCAACCAAAGCACATCTTGGTTTTTATAATCCACAGCAGGGTGGGAGGAGGTTCTTTAGCCAGTGGAATCTGAGAGCTGAGCAAGTGTAGAGCTGCATACCAAGTGCTGAAAGGTTACTGAGTGAACAGAAGTGGAATGAATGTGTATTTTAAAGGCTGATTGTTCCTATTCAAATGTAAGTTTGAAGGGAAAGAGGCCCAGGCCTTCAGATAGTTTTCCTTTCTGCTACTTGAATAACAACATCTTTGTTCCTCAGGTAACAACTAAAACCAGCAAAGGCACGCTGGAGCCTCAGATCAAACTTGCTCAGTCTTAATTCTTCAGTAAAGAATATGTATTAAAATATAAGTGTGCTAGGTGATATTTTAAATGCTTCAGAATAAATTGTTTTAAAACACTTTTAGATTTGGGATAATTGTTATTTCATTATAAGCTACTATTACACCATAGGCTGCTAGAAAAAACATGGTCTTTGAAGACTTACAGATCCAGACTTTATACTTTATTCAATTAACCTTGGGCATATCATCTAATCTTTCCAATAATCAGTTTATCCCTGTATAAAATGGGAATAAAAATCCTCTTTTTCAAGGATACTTTGCAGGATAGTGAAGATTGACTGAGAATATGTATGTGAGGGTGCCAAAAAATAAAGGGACATTCAATTAACAATGTTTTCTCCCCACACAACCAACTCTGCCTATGATCATAGTGGATGTGCAGTAAATGTTGCTGATAAAGAAACTTATATTCTTTCAATGTTTAACCTCAATCCAATTATAGCCATTTTCTCTGTTATAAAGAAAAGCAACATAATAAAATAAATGTAGAAAACAATATAATGCCAAAGTCAAAGTCTCCAGATGCAACCTTTCTTTTTTCCTGTTTTATCCCCCCAATGCTGGGGATTGAATCCAGAGTCACACACATGGTGGGCAAGTACTTTTCTACCAGGCTACATCCCCAGCCATTTTTATTGTATTTTGAGACACAGTCTTGCTAAATTCCCCATGCTGGCCTCAAACTTGAAATCTTCCTGTCTCAGCCTCCAGCAGAGATGGAATTACAGGTTTGTACCACCACTCCCAGCTATGATTTATTAACCAAGAGGTAGGAGAAAAAAGAAAGAAAATAATCTGTAGCAACTACAGTTACACTAATTAAAGTTCTTTCGTGCTTTTCACCTTTATCTTTTCTGTTTGGTTTTGGGGACAAGTGGCCAGACCTGGATTATTGGATCAAGTCAGGCCTCGAGCCGAGGATCCTGATAACAGATTCAAGAGTGTGTAAGGTTTGCTGTAATGGTAATTCATTGAACTACATACTTAAGGTTGGTGTGCTTTCTATATGTATGTGTTATTCTTCAATAAAAAATGTTTTTAAAAATTTCTCTGCAGAAATTATGCCCAAGTTCAAACAACGAAGAAGAAAGCTAAAAGCCAAAGCCAAAAGATTATTTAAGAAAAAAGAAGCCTCTCACTCCCAGTCCAAGCTACCTACACCTCCCCCTCCACTCCCCTCACCAGAAAGGTAAGACATAATGTGGAACAGAGAAAATGTTAAGAGACATCTGATCAGTTTAAGGTACAAGTACCAGATTTAACAAACAAAAATATAGAATATGAAGTCATTTGTATTTCAGCTGAACAGTGAATAATTTTGGGTAAAAGTGTGTCCCATGTAACATTAAGAATTTACTTTTATTAAATTATTCATGCTTCATCTGAAATTAAATTAAATTTTAACTGGACATCTGTATTCTGCATGACAACCACAGTTCTCACTTTCAAGTGAAGTGAGAATCAAAAGAAAATTGTGTCCAAATGCACGATAACTATATTCTCTTTTCCAGGTGAACTAAGTGATGAAAGAGGGCCATAGGACAAGAATCTATATCTTAGTTTTGCTAAAGTTTGATCATTTGTTTTCTGGAACTCAAGTTAAATGTCCTCTTAAAAGAAAATCTGAGTTTTAGGAATTGTAGGGTACTGTTTTTCACAGTAACTTATACATTATAAGTTATATTCTTTCTTGTTGTGACTCTCTTTTATTTTATTTTTGGTACTGCTGGGAATTGATCCCAGGGCCTTGCATATGCACACATTCTACCACTGAGGTTACACTGCCAGTCCTATACCTTTCTTTATAGAAGATTTTTTTTTAATTTTTTTTTTTTTTTTTTTGAGAGAGTGAGAGAGAATTTTAACATTTATTTTTTAGTTTTCGGCAGACACAACATCTTTGTCTGTATGTGGTGCTGAGGATCGAACCCAGGCCACACGCATGCCAGGCAAGCGTGCTACCGCTTGAGCCACATCCCCAGCCCTATAGAAGATTTTTGAAAGCAGACCTTCATAAAGCAATAACTGCAGTGATACCATGTTTGACTCTTTTCTGTCTCTCCTGAATATTGTAAATCTCCTAATTGATTTCTCTATTTTTGCTCTTGTCCCTCTGCTATGCATGTTTAATGCAGAGGCTGGCTTGGGCCTGTTAAAATCATGTCATATTGCTTCTCTGTTTTAAAGTCTCCAATGAAAGTAAGAGTTTTCTCCAGTCAGTTTATTTTTTCATATGTGTATTTGCTTAGGAAATTCTTTTTCACTTGTTATATAAAATATTCAACTTTTTGTTTGTTTGTTTTTGGTCCCAGGGAATGAACTCAGGTGCTCTCAACCACTGAGCCACATTTCAGCCCTATTTCATATTTATTTAGAGACAGAATCTCACTGAGTTGCTTAGTGCCTCACCATTGCTGAGGATGGCTTTGATCTCGCGATCCTCCTGCATCTACCTCCAGAGCTGCTGGGATTACAGGTGTGGGCCACTGCACCCTGCTTCAGATTTATAATTTTTTAAATGCATATAACTAAGCCGATTAAGTATTACTGTCAACAGAGTCAAATGTATCTTTTTGCATTTTGAATCTGAAAAAATTTTTACTTTGTAACAAATATTTTATCTGTATTGCTAACTTGAACTTGTTTATTCCATTAAAATTTTACTAAAATAGCTGGGTGCAGTGGCGCATGCCTGTAATCCCAGAAACTCGGCAGCTGAGTCAAGAGGATCCCAAGTTCAAGTCCAGCCTCAGCAATTTAGTGAGACCCTAAACAACTTAACAAGACCCTGTCTTAAAACAAAAAAAAAAAAAAAAAAAAGAAAGAAAGACTAGGGATGTAGCTTAATGGTAATACACCCTTGGATTCAATCCCCAGTACCCCGCCTCCCCCCAAAAAAGAAGGAAAAATACTAAGATATACCTTGGGTTTTGGAGTTATGTTTTAGATACAACACTAAAAGCATAAAACATGAAAGAAAACTCTCCAATGTCTTACTTTCTCAGAATAAAAATTAAAATCTGTTATATGACTCACAATGCTTATGTGATCTGACTCTGACCTTATTTCCCAGTCCCTTCCCTCTCAGTCTATCTACCCTAGTCATTCTGGCCTCCTTGCTATTCCTTGAACACTTCTTGTGAGCTTCTACTTCAGGGCCTTTGCACTTATTGTTGCCTTTCTCTAGATTGCTCTTCTCTCAAATATTTGATTGCTAGCTTCCTGACTTCATTTTTTCCCCCAAGTCTCCTTCTCACTAAGATTATCACTGACTTTTCTACCTCAAACCCCACCCATCATTTCACATTTTCCCCTTTTACTTTATTTTGTCTCCTTATATATATTTATTATTTATTTGTTTAGTTGCTTATTTATTTTTACCTTTCTTCTCCCATGACACATAAACTCCATGAGAGCTTAGGGATTTTGTTTGTTTATTTGTTTGTTTGTTTTAATATTTATTTTTTAGGTGTAGTTGGACACAATACCTTTATTTAATTTAATTTATTTTTATGTGGTGCTGAGGATCAAACCCAAGGCCTCACACATGATAGGTGAGCGCTCTACTGCTAAGCTACAACCCCAGCCCGGAATTTTTAATCTATACTGTCCATTACTGAATCTCCAGTGACTATAATATAGTAAATATTTAATAAACATGTAGTGAATGAGTGAATCCCTAAATTCTAGAATTTACTGAAAAGTTTGGCTGTAGAAAGTCCCTGCTCCTGAGTCACATTATAAAACCTGCTTCTTAAGGCTGGGTATGTTGCTCAGTGGTAGATTGCATACTTATTAGTCAGGAATCCCTGGGTTCAATTCCCAGTGCTGAAAAAAAAAAAATATGATAAAAATAAATAAAACCAGTTTCTTGTTTAATTAGAGGCTATTATTCCAACTTAACTTTTATTTTTATTTGTTTGTTTGATTTTGTTTTTCTTGCAGAGTGGTTATTTCTTCAATAGATATACCCATTCCCCATAGTAGAAACTGGCTAAGACCATTTTGGAACTTCAAACTTCCCGACATCAAAGATGCAATAAAGCTTTGGAAAAATAGTGTGTGGTCTATATACAGCTGGTGCCAGAACTGTGTAGCCCAGGTATGGGTTTGACATACCTGTTTTCAACACATTTGGTGTTTTTATTCATATGGGTATGTGCTTAGGTCAGCTCAACACTCAGATGAAGCTCAAATAAGATGAGTTTATGGGGATCATGATTGCTTTTGCTTCTATATGACAAATATTAAACAACTTGCTGTCTCCTTTTTTCCCCTTTTTATTATATTGCTCATAAGATTCAGGATTCTTTACTTATGAATTTCAGGGTTTAGAAGTATTGAAAGATACCATCTTTCCATCCCGAATCTGCCACCGAGAACTTTACAGTCTAAAACAACAATTTTGCATTTTGCAAAATGAATTATGCAAGCTCCAAGAAACAATGAAGGTTGGTATTATCAAATAAAAGACAAATTCAGAATTAGGTAAGGAGGGATTTTAGGTCTTTATGATTTTAGTCTTTATGAACAGACTATTCTAATATGAAAAATGTTCTGACCATGAGATCTATGATTATCTCAAATATCAGGCACAAAATGCCTAATGGAGTACTATTAGTAAGGAAGAAGGCAAAAATGTATATTGGGAGGCATTTAGCAGTCTCTGCCACACACACAAAACAGAAATGCAAACTGAACTTCAGTGCGTAACATTTTTACCCTATCAAATGTGCAAAACAAATACAAAAAAACAAAACGGTAGAGGGTGTGTTGATGCACACCTATACTCCCAGCTACTCAGGAAGCTGAGGCAGAAAGCTCACAAGTTTGAGGCCTGCCTCAGCAACTTAGTGACCCCAAAGCAATTAAGCAAAACCCTATCTCAAAATATAAAATTAAAAAATGGACTGGGGATGTTGCTCAGTAGCAGAGTGCTCCTGAGTTCAATTCCCATTATTGTGTGGGAGAAAAAAGAATATGGCATTATAATTGGGAATGTAGCTTAATGGCAGAGCACTTTTCTAGCATGTATGACCCCCAAGTTCAATCCCAAGTGTCCCCCTCCCCATATACATAAAGAATACAACATTAAAATAAATGTAGAAGTATATGCAAAACAGTGTTTATAGGATGCTTCCATGAATGATTAAAATATATATACTTTTTTGGTGGGGCATGGTAGCAAATACCTATAGTCCCAGCTGCTAGGGAGGCCCAGGCAGCTTGAGTTTAAAAGTTCAAAGGCAGCCTGGGCGACATAGTGTGACCACCATCTCAAAAAATAAATAATGAAAAAAGTTAAAATTAATCAAAATGTCCTTATAAAATATATGTCTAATCATATATGGAAACATATATATAAATTATATGCATACTTATATATCTGCACATGTATGTAAAGAATGTTTTGAGCTGGGATATAACTCAATTGTAGAGTGCTAGCCTAGCATGTGTTAGGCCCTGCTTTTGACCCAGTAGAAAACAAATTATACACTCAAATTAAGAGAATCTGAAGTTTAAGATAAGATATGAGCAGGACATAGAAAAACAAAGGATCAGGTAGTATTGTGAGGCTTGCAAGAGCGGAGTTTCCTGGAAGGATTGGGAGGAATAACAGTTTAACAGAACTTGGAGACTCTAAAGGGCTCTTTGGCAGGAGTAAAAGCTTCCCTTGAAACACCCAAGCAGCCTAAAGAGAGCCCCTGTAGAATCTGTCTCCCTTACTCTGATTTTTAGCTACAAAGCTCCATGGTCAGGGATCACTGAGATGGTCTATATTGTAAAGTCTCTCAGGTCCCAGAAAAAGTGAAGGAGCAAACAGAGAATTATTCCACCCCATTATACAAGAAATGGGTGCTGGGTGCAGTTGCACACACCTATAATCCCAAAAGCTCAGGAGGCTGAGGTAGGATGATCATGAATTGAAAGCCAGCCTCAGCAAAAGTGAGGTGCTGAGCAACTCACTGAGACCCTGTCTCTAAATAAAATATAAAATAGGGCTGGGGGTATGGCTCAGTATTTGAGTGCCCCTGAGTTCAATCCTCCGTACCCAAAAGAAAAGAAAAAAAATAAGAAATTGGTAGTGGTGTTTGTTTTTGTAGAGGGACAGTTTGGTAGCTAAGTCAAAGATAGGAAAGTCCTTTCTTTTTCACTGTATACTCTTGCATCTTCTGAGTTTTGTGCTCTGTGTATGTAATATCTATTTAACAACAAACGTAGAAAAGAATTTCTAAAACATAAAATAAAATTAATTGACCAATTGAGCTTTTGGTTCTAGAAGTAACTTTGTTGTTTTGAATTCCTCTGATTTTATAACTTCCTGATTTTATGTCAGAGCAGTTTGCTGCTGATGACTAGGATGTGAAGTGGTTCAGACCTTTTTTTTTTTTTTTTCACTGTGGTGCTAGGACCTAAACCAGGGTCTTGTACATGGTAAGCAAGCTCTCTATCACTGAGCTACACCCCAAATCTCTCTTATAAATACTCAAGAGTGGTTTTGAATTTCCTGACTGATGCATGCAGAAAAAAAATAAACTATAAATATCCATTCCAAATCCCCCTAAGTGACACCTCTGTTCTCAGTAATTCAACATTGTGCTCGTTGATCTGGAAGGAAGCTTCTGGTTTTCCACTACTGCTCCCCAGAATTTACACCTCAAGGTGAACTAGCCAAAGGAGGGAAAGGCAAAGTTTCCTCAACTGTAACATTGGGATGATACAATTTGTAGGGAGCTAAGTGGATGATGACCTCCAAAAAGATAATGTTCAGGTCCTAATTCCTAGAACCTATAAATATTATCTTATTTGGGAAAAAGGATTTTAAGATGAGACATTCCTGATTTATCTGGGTGGACCCTAAATCTAATGATAACTGTCCTTGAAAGAGAGATACACAAGAGAATTCACACAGAGACAAGCAGGTGACCATAGAAACAAGAGATTGGAGTATTTCAGTGACAAGCCAAAGAATATTGACAGCTGCCTTTAACTGGAAAAGGCAAGGAAGGGGTTCTTTAGAGCCTTGAGAGGGAGCACAGCTCAGTTGACCCTTTTGATTTCAGACTTCCAGCCTGCAGCATTGTGAGAAAATAGAGTTTGATTGTTTTAAGCCACCAAGTTTGTGATAATTTATAGTAGCCACAAAAAATTAATATATCACCTTATTTAATAGGGTCACTGTTATTTGTTATTTGCTAGGGTTGGCATAATAAAATACCACAGATCGTTTATACAACAGAAATTTGTTTTCTCACAGTTCTGGAAGCAAGAAGTATGAGATCAAGGGGTCAGCAAGGTTTTCTTCTGAAGAACCTCTGTTGGCTTACAGATGGCTGCCTCTCACTGTGTTCTCACATGATCTTTCCTGTCTGAGTACATTTCAGGTGTCATTTCCTTTTGTCCTAGGAATAACTGTTACATAGGATTAAGATTCACCCTAAATGTCTCATTTTTAATTTCACTACCTCTTATTTTTTAAAATTTTTTATTTGTCCTTTTTAGTTTTACACGATGGTAGAGTGTATTTTGACATATCATACATACATGGAGCATAACTTCCCATTTTTACAGCTGTACATGAGGTGGAGTTACACTGGTTTGTGTGTCCATTTATGAACATAAGAAAGTTATGTTTGTTCAATATCTTTCCCATTCCTACCACCATCTCTTTGAAAGCCATATCTCCAAATAAATCACATTTTGTAGTACTAGATTTTAAGACCTCCACATGAATTTTGGCCCATAATTCAACCCAAAACAGTCATATTCCAGCTTTTTATCACCCTTTTTTTTGGGGGGGGTGGCGAGTACTGGGGATTGAACTTGGAGCACTCAACCACTGAGCTACATCCCCAGCTATTTTTCTTTTTTTTTTCTTTTTTAAAAATATTTATTTTTTAGTTGTAGTTGGACACAATACCTTTATTTTATTTATTTTTTATGTGGTGCTGAGGGTCGAACCCAGGGCCTTGCATGTGCTGGGCAAACGCTCTATCTCTAAGCCACAACCCCAGCCCTTCCCCAGCCCTTTTTTGTGTTTTATTTTAAAGACAGGGTATCACTGAGTTGCTTAGAGCCTCATGGTTGCTGAGGCTGGCTTTGCACTCGCGATCCACCTGCCTCAGCCTCCTGAGCCGCTGGGATTACAGGCGTGCGCCACCATGCTCAGCGCCTTTTACCCTATTTACCAGTACTTTGAATGTACTATATTCTTCTGATTAAGTATTTTCCTCTCTGGGATGAACTCCCCCTATCATCTCCCTCCATCTGGAAAGTCTTAATTCATTCTTTGGTGACTAATTATCATTCCCCAAGACTAGCTGTTCAATCTCAGAGCACACTTCATTGTTCTTCCTTTAAGTGTTATTTTGTATGGTTTTAAGTGTGTCTATGTACGTTTAATGTCTGTCTGCAAGGTCACAGACAGGGCTCCCACCGTACTCAGTGCCTAGCATATATCACATACAAAATGAAGAAGTGAAATGAAGAAAGTTATGACAATTGAGAAAATGGTACATTGAGAAAGCATTCATTATTTATTAGCTATTATTTTAATGACTTTCTGCCACAAGAATCAAATTAACGTATTATGCATTTGCCAAATATAACGTCTTCTTCCAGATTGTCTCAGAAAATTCTTGTCCAAGCTGTGGTCAAACGTGTTACAGGAGTGGTAAACTTACAAAGGAGCCTGCCAGTGATGTAATCACCTTGGAGGAATCCCCAGCTATACCTCCTCCCACACTACCGCAGCTGGCCAGCCATCCTCCTCCACCTCCACCTCCACCTCCTCCTCCTCCACCTCCTCCTCTGCCTCCTCCACCACCCCCACTAGCACCTTTGCTGCTCAGAAAATCTGGCCTCACTCAAGCACTTCAGGTAGGAAGTAATCTAGTCATGGTGAGTTTTGGTCAGCATGTAATATAGGAGTAAAGCCTCCGTGGCCTTTTAAGGCTGAGCTAAATGCTTAAACCGAAGGTTATAGTTGTTCTGACTCCATATCTTCACTATGTTAAATAGTTTATTTGTTTTGGAGACTGGGTCTTACTGTGCTGACCAAACTGGTCTTGAACTTATGGACTCAAGCAATTTTGCCTCAAACCTTTTGAGTAGCCGGGACTACCCACCATCATGCCAGCTAATGAATTTTTTTTCCAATATATTTTTTTTTGGTTGTAGATGGACTCAATACTTTTATTTTATTTATTTATTTTTATGTGGTGCTAAGGCTCAAACCCAGTGCCTCACAGATGCTAGGCCAGCACTGAGTCACAACCCCAGCCCTAGCCCCAGCCCTTTTTAAAAATTATTTTATTTTGAGACAAGTTCTCACCAAGTTGCCAAGAGTGATCTCAAACTTGTGATCCTGCTGTCTCAGCCTCCAGAAAAGCTGGGATTATAGGTGTATACCACCACATCTGGCTAATGCCTTACACTTCTATGAATATTTTTCAAATTAGCATCCTCAAGTACTGAAAATAGGATCATTCTTGCTTAAGTGGAAAGAATTTGATAGGTTCCTAGGGTAAATGAGAGGTAACTTTTAACTTTTTTTTTCTTTTTTCTTTTTGATACTGAGCTACATCCTCAGCCAATTTTATTTATTTATTTATTTTATTTTGAGACAGGGTCTCCCTAAGTTGTTTAGGGCCCTGCTAAGTTGCTGGGGTTTGCCTCAAATTGCAATCCTTCTGCCTTAGCCTCTAGAGTCTCTGGAAGTAAAAACGTGTATCACAGTGCTGGGCTTAACTCTGAATCTTTGAAATCTGGATTTGAATTTACATTTCACTAGATATTCTGATTCTAATTTAAATTCTATCTTCATGTATTTAAAGACTGGACCATTAAAAAAAGATGGACCTTTGCAGATAACAGTTAAAGATCTTCTGACTGTGAAATTAAAGAAGACACAGAATATTGATGAAAGGAAGAAGGTAAGGTAGCATTGACCATATACATGATCTTTCTCCTTTCAACCTGGTTGTCCCTGTATGGAAAATAATCATGTGCCCTATCTGTAGAAGTTATTTCAAATTAAATATGTGCTGTTTTAGTATATTTGAATCCAAAACAAAATGTATAGATCTCAAATGTATTTAATTAGACAGTTTTATCACCAACCATTAATCCCAAAAGGTAAAGACATACTTTGACGCTTTGGAATAAAAATTGAGTAGAGAAGTGGGTATGTCTTGGCACTTAGATAAATGGTGTTTAAGCATGTTTACATTTTGAATTACATTTGAAAATATGTATTTAATAAAGTCTCATTTTATGATTAAAGCTTGTACCATCACCGAAGGCACGGAATCCACTGGTTACTGTCTCTGACTTGCAGCGTGTTACCCTGAAACCGAACTCCAAAGCATTATCAACTCGAGTTACAAATGTTCTAATGTAAGGAACTACATACACAGCATTATACTCTATGGCTACTTAAAAGTGTTTTTTTTTTTTTTTTTTTGGTGGGGGAGGCAGGTACTAGGGATTGAACCTAGGGGACACTTTACCACTGAGCCACATCTTCAACCCATTTTTTTTATTCTGAGACAGGGTCTTGCTAAGTTGCTTAGGGCCTCAATAAATAGCTAAGGCTGGTCTTCAATTTGCAATCCTCCTGCCCCAGCTTCCTGAGTCACTGGATTACAGGCATGTGCCACCACTGTTGGCTTAAAAGTGATTTTTAAAAAATATTTTTTAGTTGTTGATGGACCTTTTATTTATTTATTTGTTTGTTTGTTTGTTTGTTTATATGTGATGCTGAGAATTGAACCCAGTGCCTCACATATGCTAGGCAAGCACTGTACCACAGGAAAAAACCTCACTTTGAGTCTTTCAACTCCTGTCTTATTAATGATCCTAACATTGGAGATAGCTGCTATTAACATGCTAATATACTGTTTTATCATTCTAGCCCCCACGTCTTTATTTATTTATTTATATTTTATTTTTTTTATGTAGTTGTAGTTGAACACAATAACTGTTTATTTATATGTGGTGCTGAGGATCAAATCCAGGACCTTGCACGTGCGAGGCAAGCGCTCTACCACTGAGCCATAACCCCAGCCCCATAAATTTTATTTATTTTATTCATTTTAGTTGTTGACAAACCTTTATTTTTTATTTATATATGGTGCTGAGAATCAAACCTAGTGCCTCACACATTCAAGGCAAGTGCTCTACCACTGAGCCACAACCCAAGTACCTTTTTTTGTTTGTCTTTTTTTATGGATATACACTACTCTATTGCCTCCATTTCAAGATACCATTACAAGATATATCATTAATTGAATGACAGATCTGGGGAGTTGGGGAAGTAGCTAGTTGTAAAGCACTTGTATAGTATGTGTGAAGTTCTAGGTTCCATCCCCAGAAAAACTATCAAGAAATTTTAAAACAAACTGATTTCAGAAATAATAAAATATAAAAATTAGCATATCTAGAATCAAGAAAACAGAGGACCCACACCTATAATCCTAGTAAATCAGGAGTCTGAGACAGAATTGCAAATTTGAGACCAGCACCAACAATTTAGGGAGGCCCTATTCAATTATAGGAGGCCCCTGTCTCAGAATTTTTTTAAAAAGGGGGAGGGGATTGAGGGGAGGCTAGAGGTTTGATTCAGTGGTTAAGTGCCCCAGTACCCCGCCCCCCAAAAAAGGGATGTGTATGTGTACTGAATATAATCATATTATAGATATAGTTACAGCTTTTCCCACTTAAGATGTCATATTATTAAAAACTAGCTTAAGGTCTAGGGATATAGCTCAGTGATAGAGTACTTGCCTTGCATGTGCAAGGCCCTGGGTTCAATCCCCAGTACCACAAAAAAAAAAAAATCAAATAATAATAAAAATAATATTAAAATATCATTTTGACTTCTTCAAACTATGTAGTTCATTATATGTAAATTTCATACATAAAACTCTGTTTAGACATTTAGGTTGGGGGCTGGGGATGTGGCTCAAGCGGTAGCGAGCTCGCCTGGCATGGGTGCGGCCCGGGTTCCATCCTCAGCACCACATACAAATAAAGATGTTCTGTCTGCCGAAAACTGAAATGTAAATAAAATATTAAAAAAAAAAAAGACATTTAGGTTGTTTGTGAGGTTATTTTTTTTAATATTTTTGGTTGTTGATGGACATTTATTTTATTTATTAATTTATATGTGGTGCTGAGAATAGAACCCAGTGCCTCACACATGCTAGGCAAGCACTCTACCACTGAGCCACAACCTCAGCCCTGTGAGTTTATTTTGTTTTGTTTTGGTTTGGTTTTGGTTTTGGCCAGTACTGGGGATTGAACCCAGGGCCTCATGCATGTAAGGCAAGCACTTTATTACTCAGCTACTTCCCTACTCCTTTTTACTTTTTTCCCCTTTGAGATAGGATCTTGCTAAATTGCCTAGGCTGGCCTTGAACTTGTAATCTTTCTACCTCAACCTCCCAAGTATCAGGGATTATAAGTGTGCATTACCACTTCTGACTATGCTTTCTAATTTCTCTAATTCTTCAGTGAACATTTTTGTCCATAACTTGTATGCATAGTTGAATTTTTCCCTAGGATGGATTCTTACAGATGTAGTTACTGGGTCAAGAAGTATTACTGGGAAATGGGGCTATAGCTCAGTGATAGAGCTCTTGAATAGTATGTATGAGGATCTGGGTTCAAATCTCAGTACCTGCCACCCGCCCCCTGTCCCCACCCCCCAAAAAGTGTTACTTATTAAAATGGCTACATGTTATCACCTTACAGTGTCATTAGCATATACTGCTGTTTTGTTTTGTTTTGTTTTATGGTACTTGGGATTGAATCCAGGACCTTGCTGCTCTTTTCATTATCCAGTATGTCCTTGAACTTCCTGTTTTAGCTTCCTAAGTGGCTGGGATTACAGGTGTGTGACTCTACTGCTGTTTTTTTGTTGTTTTTTCGTAATGAGAACTGAATCAAGGGGTGTTTAACCACTCAGACACATTCCCAATCATTTTTTTTTGTTGTTGTTTTGAGACAGAGTCACACTAAGTTGCTGAGGCTGACCTCAAATTTGGTGATCCTCCAGCCTCAATTTCCTGAACGGTTGGGTTTACAGGAGCATGCCACTATGTCCAGCTCTATTGCTGTTTTTTAATGTAGCAAATAGAATTCCTTTCTAGGTTGCCTATAAAAATTTCTTCTTTGCTTTAGGAAAAGTGATAAAATCTGTCAAGTTCTAATGTTTTATATATTTATTTTATCAGTACTCCTGGTAAAAGCCAGATAGATCTGCGGAAACTGCTTAGAAAAGTTGATGTAGAAAGGTAATGCATTCTTTATGCTTTCTAAATCCATTTGAAAAATGTATATAAAGCACAGCTCCTAATATTTTCAATACCTTTGTAGAAGCCCAGGTGGAACCCCTCTAACCAATAAAGAAAATATGGAAACAGGAACTGGACTGACCCCAGTGATGACCCAGGCATTGAGGAGAAAGTTTCAGGTAAGCCTTTAAGGAAAAAAATAACAAACAGCTGGGGATATACTATGCTCAGTGGTAGACTGCTTCCCTAGCATGCATGAGGCCCTGGGTTCAATCCCCAGCACTAATAATCATAATCATAATTATAATTCATTTATAATCACAATATATAAAGTACCCTTTTTATTTATTTATTTTTTTAATATTTATTTTTAGTTGTAGTTGGACACAGTATCTCTATTTATTTATTTTTATGTGGTCTGCGGATCGAACCCAGGGCCTTGCACATGCTAAGTGAGCGCTATACAGCTGAGCCACAACCCCAGCCCAACAATTTTTTAATATATATATATATATTTTTAGTTGTTGATGGACCTCTTTTTTTTTATTTAAAAAAAATTTTTTTAAGGTGTTGAAACATGGGCTGGGGGTGTGGCTCAAGGGGTAGCGCACTCGCCTGGCATGCGTGCGGCCTGGGTTCAATCCTTAGCACCACATACAAACAAAGATGTTGTGTCTGCCGAAAACTAAAAAAATAAATAAATATTTAAAAATTCTCTCTCTCTCTCTCTCTCTCTCTCTCTCTCTCTCTCTCAAATAAATAAGTAAATAAATAAGGTGTTGAAACTTATTTATTTAAATAATTTTAACTTATTTATTTATATGAGGGGCTGAGAATTGAACCTAGTGCCTCACACATGCTAGGCAAGTGCTCTACCACTGAGCCATATCCCCAGTCCCTAAAGAACCATTTTTACATTTCTTTTTCTTTTCTTTCTTTCTTTTTCTTTTTTGCAATACTAGGGATATAACCCAGGACCTTGAGCATGCTAGGCAAGTGCTATACCACTAAGGTATATCCCCAAACCTAAAGTAATGATAATTGTTGTGCTATCTTATGCTTTGCTAAGCATTTTAAAATTTAAGCTGCATAAAATTCTTTGAGGATGAAAAGAAAAAAGATTCTGTGAGATGTAGCCAGATTTATCTTCTACTCTGTCAATGAATGCCTGATTATACCAGCTCTTTACTAAGTATCAGGTACTTCCTATAAGCCAAGCACTGTACTGGAGTACTGGGGCAATAGGATAAGCAAAAGCAGACACAGACTCGCTGTCTTGGAGTTTTCAGGCTAGTGAGAAAAAAATAAACATTAATCAAATAATCCCATATTTATATAATTGTGTACAACAATAAATGTCATGAAAGAAAGGATCTATGTTCTGTGGGAACCAGTAGAAGAACCTGATCTAATATGGATGATCTAGGAAGGATTCCTTAGGAAGTGATGATGCTTGAGGTGAGAGTTGAAGGATGCAGAAGTATTAACCAGGAAGGGGTGGGCTTACCATGAATGTCATAAAGGAGAAAGGTCCGGGCTCAGAGAATTGCATGCATATGGGTCCCATGGCTGACAGGATCATGTCCTATCCAAGGAACTAAAAATTATCCACTGTGACTATAACACATAGAAAGATTCTGAAAAATTGGGAAAAGACAACAATGGAGATGTAGATGGGAGTCACACCATGCAGGATTGACAAATAAGGGTTTGACAGTTTTCATCCTTGTCAGCTATATGTATGACCCACACACCAAAATAAAAACAAACAAAAAAATCAGTGCTTTGGGCTGGGGTTATGGCTCAGTGATAGAGTGCTTGCCTAGCATGCATGAGGCACTGGGTTCGATCCTCAGCACCACATAAAACTTAAGAATAAATATTTAAAAAAAAAATCAGTACCTTGGCTGGGAATATAGCTCATTGGTAAAGTGCTTGACTAGTACGCATGAGGCCCTGGTTTTGATTTCAAGCACCACATACACAGAAAAAGAATCAGTGTCTTTTGTGGGACAATTGTTATAAAACAAAGTTTATTCTGTAATACTTTATCATAATGAATTGTATCTCTTTGGTAAAAATACACTTTGTAAATACTTTAATTATCAGATGAGATACAAAATCTAGACATTTATAAGTTGTATTTTTGTTGTTTTGGTTTTTGGTACTGGGTATTGAACCCAGGGACGTTTTACCAATGAGCTACAACCCCCATCCCTTTTTATTTTTTTATTTTGATACAGGGTCTTGTTAAGTTGCTTAGGGCCTTGCTAAGTTGCTCAAGCTGGCCTGGAACTTGCAATCCTCCTACCTTAGCCTCGCAAGTCACTGAGATTACAGATGTGCACCACTGTGCCCAGCTGTAAGTTTGTTTTGTTTTGTTTTGTTTTTTGGGTACCAGAGATTGAACTCAGGGATACTCCATCACTGAGCCACATCCACAGCCCTATTTTGTATTTTATTTAGAGACAAGGTTGCTTAGGGCCTCACTTTTGCTGAGGCTGGCTTTGAACTCAAACTAGCAATTGGTTTACCTCTTGCTAATCAACTTAGTTCTTCTGGGCACTCCATGGCCTTCATTGGAGATGTGGCCCACATTCCCTTCTCCATGTAGAGCATCCAGTAGGGGTCTACCCCATATCACAGCATTCAAAAATTATGAGGGAAAGCCAGCTGCAGAGGCACACCACTATAATCCCAGCAGCTCGGGAGGCTGAGGCAGTGGATCATAAGTTCAAAGCCAGCCTCAACAACTTAGCGAGGCCCTAAGCAACTCAGTGAGACAAAATAGGGCTGGGGATGTGGCTCAGTAGTTGAGTACCCCTGAGTTCAGTCCCTGGTACCAAAAACAAAAATTATGAGGGGAGGTGGGACAGGAGGATCACAAGTTCAAAGCCAGCCTTAGCAACTTAGCAAGGCCCTAAGCAACTCAATGAGACCCTGTCTCAAAATAAAAAATAATAGGGCCTGGGGATATAGCTCAGTTAGTAGAATGCTTGCCTTGTATGCACAAGGCCCTGGGTTCAATCCCCAGCACCACCAAAAAAAAAAAAAAAAAATAGATAGATAAATATAAAAATAAATAAAAATAATAAAGGGCTGGGGATGTAGCTCAGTGGTTAAGTGCCCCTGGGTTCAATCCCTGTTACTAAAAAATATTAAAATTAAGTTATACTCCATGTATGTATAATGTGTCAAAATATACTCTATTCTGTATATCTAAAAATAACAAATAAAACAATTTTTCAAAAATAAAAAAATACATTATGAGGGGAAGGGGCAAAGAGAAAAGGACTTAACCCCTTCCTTTCTCTGTTTAGTTATGGGATGCTTCATGCCTCTGCCTTACCCAATAACTAATACAATATGTCAGGAACTATGGAAACAAAAATATATAATAATAATAAACTCATATATTAGGCAACAACAATAAAATCACAGATAAGACCTATGCCATATGTAGTGCTACCAAAAATCCACTTAGTAGGCAGATGCCTCATAAATATTACTGTAAAATATAGAATGACTTTTCCTACCCAGCCCTTAGATTCCTTTTTCTTTTAACTCTGAAGCAACGCTATCAGTTATGTTTTGCTTTTGACTACCAGTAACAATAATTTGATCACAGTGGCTTAATCAGATAAGATTTGTTTTTCTTAGTATTCTTTTAGGAAGTAGGAAGTCCACACTTAATACAGCAGATTCGTCATGTCATCCCTGCTCTTCAATCCTTAATGTGTGTGTTTTGGTGTTTGTTTGTCTGTGGTGCTGGGGATTGAACCCAGGGCCTTAGGCTTGCAAGGCAAGCATTCTGCCAACAGAGCTATATCCCCAGCCCAATGTGTGTTTTTTTAACCTTGTGGTTCAGAATGGCTAGAGTCTCATGTCCACATTTCAGGCAAGAGAAGGAGAAAGGCCCAGATCAGAAAGGTGTACTAAGCTATTCTCATCACTTTGAAGAGGCCTTATCCAAGAACTTTTATGGTTATATCAAAAAGCTGGGAAAGACTGGTTTTAGAATTTGGATGTAATGCTGCCCTGCAAAAACAACAACAAACAAACAGAACAACAATAAAACAGGGTTTTGTTAGTGAGGAAGAAGAGTTATGTTGGGCTACAGGAACATAATTCACATTATAATTATAATTTTTTTTTTAATAGCTGGCTCACCCTAGAAGCCCGACTCAAACTCTGCCACTTTCTACAAGCAGCTTTGATGAACAAAATTGATACCAACTCTGCCAACTCCATGTGGTGACCCATAAAGTATATAGATAAAATTACCCAAATCTTTTTTAATGTAGTTAAGTATGTGTAAATACACTAATGTAATTCCATTTTCAGAAAATATAGTATGTGTGGAGACTACACATACAATGGTATAAAGTATTTGGATATTTCCTAGTTTGCATGATGGTTAGAGAACCAGATGGGAAAATGTAGTCTTCAAAGTGGTGTTTATCCTGCAATTGCCCAATTTAGGTTAGAGAGGTTGTTCACATTTAACTAGTTAACTCAAGTTTATACTGTATAGTTTTAGTTATAACATTAAGAAAATAAGTATGGTTCTTGTTCATCCTGTTTATTTGTGGCAACTGAAAAGTATTTCAGCCTGTAAGGTTCATACATTTATTGCTACAAACTTGATCTATAAAAAAAAAAAAAAAAAAAAAAAAAAAAAAAAAAAAAACCTTCTGGGTTTCTTTCTTCTTTTTTTTTTTTTTATTTTTTATTTTTTGATACCAGGGATTGAACCCAGAGGTGCTTAACCACTGAGTCACATCCCTAGTCCTTTTTATTTTCTATTAAAAAAAAAAAAAAGAAAAATATATATATATATGTTGTAAATGGGCACAACAGCTTTATTTAGGTTTTGTTTTTTTTTTTTTTATGTGATGCTGGGGATGGAACCCAGTGCCTCACACATGCTATGCAAGTGCTGTACTCTTGAGCCACAACCCCAGCCTTTTATTTTCTACTTTGACACAGGGTATCACTAAATTGCTGAGGCTGACCTTGAACTTGGAAACTTTCTGCTTCAAGCTCCCAAACCACTGGAATTATAGGCATGTGCCATTGTGCCCAGCTCCAGATTTTATTTCTACAGACACAAAATAGACCATCTCCCATCCAAAGACAACTATTTTCCAAAATAATGTAAAGCAAAACACCCAATGTGACCTTAAATATTAGAGTATTTCACTGGGCTTTATAGCACACACATATAATCCCAGCAGTTTGGGAGGCTAAGGCAGGAGAGTTGAAGTTTGAGGCAGCCTCTGCAACTTACCAAGTCCCTCTCTCAAAATAAAAAAAATAAAAAATAAAAAGAACTGAGGATGTAGCCCCATGGTAAAGCATCCTTGGATTCAATCCTCAGTTCAAGAACATAAAAAAAAAAAAAAAAATTAAAAATAAAATTAGGACTGGGACTGTAGCTCAGTGGCAGAGCATAAAAATAAACAAAATAAAGGCATTCTGTCTATCTACAACTATAGAAAATTTTTAAAAAATAGAATGTATCATTTATAGCACCTTAGGTAGGTAGTTCTAACTAACACACAGAAATCTGAGGTATTCCTTATTTTTGTTTTTGTTTCTTTTCTTGGTGCTGGAGATTGAACACAGCATCTTACACTTATTAAGCATGTTGTCTACCACTGAGCTACATCCCCAGTCCTTCTATTCCTTGCTTTTATATCTGCTGTCTGCTTATGTATATAACTATACTTTTTTTTTTTTTTTTTTTTTTTTTTTGTGTGTGTGTGTGTGTGTGTGGTACTAGGGATTGAACCCAGGGCCTTGTTTGTGTGAGGCAAGCACTCTACCAACTGAGCTATATCCCCAGCCCATATGTATATAACTAAATAAAAATTTCATGAAACTTCAACATAAAAAAAAAAAATAAAGAAAACTTCACTGTGAATCTTCAGCTTTCCACAATACCCTGCAAAGGATTCTTTGATGTCCCTGTCCCTGGTTCCCTGTCCTCACTAGTTTGTGTATTGAGTAGTAGTAATAATGCACACCCCACTGTTTTTGTTTTCCTTTCTTTCTTTCCAGTCTAGAGTTGTCAGATTTGGCAAAGAGGAATGCAAGAAACTCTAGGCTGGAAATGTAGTTCAGAAGTAGATGGTTGCCAGACAACCAGGTGAGGCCCTGGGTTCAATCCACAGCACTGAAAAACTAAACTTTTTTTTTTTTTTATTATTCATCATTTATCTAAAATTCACATTTAATTGAGCATCTTACATTTTACTTAGCAATCTTATTAGTCATTTCCATGCAAAGTTATAGAGTATATTTGGGAGCCCCCAGTTTGCCAGATATGTCTGCTGTAGCTTCAGCCAGGATTCCCATCACATATGTGCTAAGTATCATGGAACAGAGAATTCTCATTATGGTGGGTTTAACTAAAGGCACAAAGGCACAGGATTAGCTTTTTTTTTTTCTTCCCCCTGTTCTGGGGATCAAACCCAGGGTCTTATACAGGGTAGGCACTCTATACTGAGCTACATCTGCAGCCCCAGGAATACCTTTGATGCTGATATCCTCCTCTGTAGATCCCCTTCATCCATAAGAAACAAGGATTTCAGATCTTCTCTGAACTTTCTAGTCTGACAGTAAGCAGCTATGGAAAAGATATCCTTGAAATATCCTCAAGTTAGCTTAGGCTAGAAAGATAATTTAGCAATTTCCCAGAAATGCCTCTATTTCCCCAGAAAAATATTGCTTTGAAACGCCAAATAAGAGTGTTAGAAAGTCACCAGACTGGAAAGCTGACCTGGGGACAATTTTTAGCACTTAAGAGGCAGTACTCTGTTTATGAGACCTACATTTGTGTTTAAAGAACGTTTATAAATTAAAACAGATAGTAAAGAGATAGCTATTTCTAGGAAAAGTTTTTTGGTTTTGTTTTGTTTTTTGGTACTGGTGATTGAACCCAGCATGCTTTACCACTGAGCTACATCCTTAGTCATTATTTTTTTAAATTTTTTATATTGAGATAGGGTCTTGTTGAGTCACTGAGGGTCTCACTATGTTGCTTGAGACTGGCCTTGAACTTGAAATCCTTCTCCCCTAGCCTTCCAAGAGTAAAACTTTTTTTTGTTTGTTTTTAATTTATTTTTTAGTTGTAATTGGACACAATACCTTTTTTTATTTTTTTATTTTTATGTGCTGCTGAGGATCGAACCGAAGGCTTCTCACGTGCTAGGTGAGCGCTGTACTGCTGAGCCACAACCCCAGCCCCAAGAGTAAAAGTTTTTTTTTTAATTTTTTTCTAAATATGTTATCGACTTTTATATTGTATGAAATTAAGCAAGGGCTGGGAGTTGTGGCTCAGTGATAGAGCTCTTGCCTAGCATATGTAAGGCACTGGGTTGGATCCTCAGCAGCACATAAAATAAATAAGTAAAGTAAAATAAAGGTATCATGTCCATCTACAATTAAAAAGTGTATAAATAAATAAAGAAAATAATGACTGAGAAAAAAAGTAGCTGAGTATTTGTTAACAACATAATATTTTATGGGGCACTTATGTTTATAGTACCAATAAACTACCATATACTGTATTAGTGTATCTAAGTGATTTGATTATTCTTGTGGGATAAAAGTTCATAAGAAAACTGCATTAGAAATCAATAGATAAACATTTGCAAAGCTGCTATTGCTATTGTACCAGTATTAAAATATGCCCTATGTCGCATCTTTTAGTAATTTTTATGACAGATTTTATATTGTAACTATTTGAGTATTATATAAATGATATGGCTTCATTAAACTTTGCTTATCATATGCTTCCAATGTTCATTTTGACACTGAATGGTAGAGAATGTAAACAACCAAGGTGCATTTAGTTATATTTTTAAATAAAAATCAATAAAACCTTTGGTATTTTTCTTTTTACCTTTTTTTTTACTAGAAATATAACACATAAAGTTAATAAAACATAGATACATAAATTAACAAATTATAAAGTAAAGACTTCTGTAAACACTGAGAATTAGACATTATAAAAATCTTTAGAAGTGCTGTCTGTGTCCCACTCCTACTGTTATCCTTTTCCTCACTGATAACCACTGACCTGCTATTACAAAAAGTAGTTCCTGGCTTTTACTTTCTAAGTATGCATCCCTAAATACTATGGTTTATTTTGCTTAGATTGGGACTCCATGTAAATCAATGATATGACAATATTGTTTTCTTTCTGGCTTCTTTCATTAGTATTTTTTTTTTTTTTTTTTTTTTTTTTTGGTGGAGGAGGAAGGAGAGTCCTAGGTAATGAACCCACGGTTGCTTAACCACTGAGCCATATCCCCAGCCCTTTTTGTATTTTATTTTTGAGATAGGGTGTCACTAAGTTGCTCAGGGCCTTGCTTAATTGCTGAGACTGATTTTGAACTTGGGAACCTCCTGCCTCAGCCTCCTGAGTCGTTGAGATTACAAGCATGCACCACCAGGCATAGCTCATTAGCATTTATTCTTAAGATTTATGGGGCTGGGGATGTGGCTCCAGGGGTGGCGTGCTCGCCTGGCATGCATGTGGCCTGGTTCGGGCCTCAGCACCGCATGCAGACAGGGATGTTGTGTCCGCTGATAGCTAGAGGATGAATATTGAAATTCTCTCTCTCTCTCCCTCTCTCAAAAAAAAAAAAAAAAAAAAAGATTTAACCATGTGGGGCTGAGAATATAGCTTAGTGGTAGAGTGCTTGCATTCAAAAGTCCCTGGGTTTCATTCCCAATACCACCCACATGTGCACACACACACAAATTAACCATATAACCATTATAGTGCTAGAAGTCATTTATTTTGCTACCTGAAAATATTTAATTTATTCTATTGTTAATGAACATTAGACTAGTTTAGAGTTTTTACTATTATGAATCACATATGCCATTATGAATGTTCTTGAACATGTACATATGTACAAGTGTTATTCTAATATAGCTATCAAGGGATGAAACTGCTAGATTATAAAGTGTACATATTTTTCATTTTTTTAGATACTTCCAAACTGGTTTCCCAAGTGGTAGTACTAACCCACAGTCTTTTCAGTAAAGTATGAGACTTTCTGTTGCTCCTATTTTCTTTAAGAATGTCTTAACTATCTTATTTACTTGGGAAAACCTGTATATATTCATGTGTGTAGTTAATATACTATATACTACATTTTTGCTGGATTTATAAATCAAATAATTTAAAAATGATCTTATGTGAACAAGTCACATACTGAACATCTCGAATAATCTACAAGGTGAGAATCACAACTTAATTTATTTGAATAAACATACAGAATTTTTCATGTTACTTCAAAGAAAGGATTTGGATATGTAGAAGCAAAAACAGCAGGGGATGGGGCAGTCGCAGTAGCCCATGCCTGTAATCCCAAATTACTGGGGAGGCTGACACAGGAGGATCACAAATTCCTAGGCCAGCTTTGTCAATTTAGTGAGCCCCTGTCTCAAAAAATAAAAAGAGCTGGGGATGTGGCTCAAGGGTAGAGAGCCCCTGGGTTCAATCCCCAGGACCACAAAAATCAATAAATAAATAACCAAAAATGAATTTGGGCTGGGAATATAGTTCAGTAGAATAGCATATTAGCCTAGCATGCATGAGGCCCTGGGTTCAATTCCAGGACCGGGCTGGGATCTGTGGCACACACTTGTAATCTCAGCCACTTGGGAGGCTGAGCCAGAAGGATCTCAAATTCAAGGCCAGCCTCAGCAATTTAGTAAGGCTCAAAGCAATTCAGCAAGACCTTGTCTCAAATAAACAAATAAAATTTGGCTGGGGATGTAGCTTAGTGCTGGAGTCCCTGGGTTCAATTCTTAGTGCCTCTCTCTCTCTCTCTCTCTCTCTCTCTCTCTCTCTCTCTCTCTCTCTCTCTCTCTCTTTCTCTCTCTCTCTCTCTCTCACACACACACACACACACACACATACACATACACACACACACACACACACACACACACACACACACACAAAGACCCAGCAGTAACAACAACAAAAACTGTTAAATAACAGCCTGGGCAACATAGTGAGTCACCCCCTCCCTTGGGAAAAAAAGGCAGGTCTGGAGGTGTAGCTCAGTGGTATAGTATGCATGAGGCCCTTGGTTTAATCCTCAGAACCGCAAAATAAATAAATAAATAAACAAACTAATAAACAAATCCCACCACAGCTAACATTTTAGTACATATTCTTCCAAGTCTGAGAAATTATTTTAAGCTTTTCTCCACAAATGTTTCAAAAATCACTGGTTTCTTTTCCTTTGATATAAACTAATTCCTCCTTTCACCTTGCTTTGAAAGATGCTCCTAGAGTGGTGATTCTTAAACTGTAAAGTGTATAAACTCATATAGATTTGGCCAAAATGCATAGATCTGGGTGTGTGTGGGGGTGGCAATTCTACATCATCCCCCCCCCCACCGGAGATTGAATTTAGGGGCTCTCAACCACTAAGGCATATCCCAGCCCTTTTTAAATATTTTATATAAGGGCAGGGTCCCCCTAAATTGCTTAGGGCCTCGCTAAATTGCTGAGGCTGGCGTTTGAATTTGAGATCCTACTTTCTCAACCTCCAGCATCGCTGGGATTACAGGCGTGCGTCATCTCGCCTGGTAATTCTACATCTTGGGTTTCCATAAAATGAAGTCCTCCCTCCCTTTCTCCTTCCCTTCCTCATCCCTCCACCCCCAAGGTTGAGGGTGCTAGGCAATCGCACCGAGCTAAATCCCCAACCCCTACCTCCCCAATTTCTTTCTCCCTCAAACACCCCACCACCACCACCCTTCGTTCTTCCCAAACCCCTTCCTTCCTGACGAGGTCTCTCCCTTTGTTGACCAAGCTGGCCCAGAACTCCTGGGATCAAGTGATCCTCATGTTTCAGTCTAAGGGTGGCACTTCAGGCCGTGCACCGAGCCCAGCTGAACACCTTTGCTACTGCTAGAAATCACTTGACACTCTTTTTTTTCTTTAATATTTATTTTTTCAGTTTTAAGTGGACACAATATATTTTACATTTATGAGGTGCTGAGGATGAACTCAGTGCCTCAAGCATGCTAGGTGAGCACACCTCTGAGCCATAAATCCAGCCCCTTGACACTCTTCTTTAGTAGCGTTTTCGTATTCTTTGAAATGCGAACTGCCTCCAATTGTCTTCCTTACATCTCAATTCAACTTAAAGAAATTTCGATTTAGGGTCTCAAATTGAGGAAATGTAGAATTTGGGAACACTACGGCATAAAAAAGGAGGAGCTGGCGGCGGAACCAAAGTGAGAGAAGAGCAAGAACAGAGTAAGCGGAAGAACTATTTCGCCGTTGGACGGGAGCCGGTTGGGTTTACTGGGAGGACCGGAAGGAGTTGAAAGAAGACGCTCCACCATGGCGGGTCCTGTCAGTTTGCGAGAGCTTCTAATGGGAGCCTCAGCGTGGATGGGCTCTGAAAGTCCCGGAGGGTCCCCTCCCGAAGGCGGAGGGAACGCGGCTGGCGCACCGGAGCCTCCTTGGCGAGAGGATGAGATCTGCGTAGTGGGAATCTTTGGCAAGACAGCTCTGCGCCTGAATTCCGAGAAGTTCTCTCTTGTGAACACGGTGTGCGACCGACAGGTTTTCCCCCTCTTTCGCCACCAAGACCCCGGGGATCCGGGACCTGGAACCAAGACCGAAACTGGTGCTGTCGGCGAAGCAGGTGGAGCCGGGGACCCGGGGGCTGCAGCCGGGGATCCAGTTCGGGGAGGTGTAGCCGCCGTGGAAGGCAACCGAACTGAGCCAGGTTCTCAGGACTTCAGCCTTCTGCAGGCCTATTACAATCAGGAAAGCAAAGTTCTGTATCTTCTTCTCACTTCTATCTGTGACAATTCCCAGCTTTTGCGGGCTTGTCGGGCTCTTCAGAGTGGGGAAGCTGGAGGAGGCCTCTCTTTACCTCATGCAGAAGCACATGAGTTCTGGAAGCATCAGGAGAAGTTACAATGCCTCAGTCTCCTTTACCTTTTCTCCGTCTGTCACATCTTGCTCCTTGTCCATCCCACTTGTTCTTTTGATATAACTTATGATCGAGTATTCAGAGCCCTGGATGGGCTAAGACAGAAAGTACTGCCCCTCCTCAAAGCAGCTATTAAGGATTGTCCAGTTGGCAAAGACTGGAAGCTAAACTGCCGACCTTGTCCACCTAGACTTCTTTTCCTCTTTCAACTCAATGGAGCACTCAAGGTAGAACCCCCTCGAAACCAAGACACAGCTCATCCAGACAAGCCCAAGAAGCATTCTCCCAAAAGAAGACTGCAGCATGCCCTGGAGGATCAGATCTATAGAATCTTCCGTAAGAGTCGAGTCTTGACTAATCAAAGTATCAACTGCCTCTTTACTGTACCTGCCAATCAAGCTTTTGTGTACATAGTCCCTGGCAGCCAGGAAGAAGACCCAGTAGGCATGTTGCTGGACCAACTAAGGAGTCATTGTACGGTGAAAGACTCCGAATCTTTGCTGGTGCCTGCACCCCTTTCTGGGCCTAGGCGATATCAGGTGATGAGGCAGCATAGCCGACAACAACTTTCCTTCCACATTGATAGCAGTGCTTCCAGTTCTTCAGGCCAGCTAGTGGATTTCACTCTTCGAGAATTCCTTTGGCAACATGTGGAACTGGTCCTAAGCAAGAAAGGTTTTGATGACAGTGTGGGGAGGAACCCACAACCTTCTCATTTTGAGCTTCCCACTTATCAGAAGTGGATCTCAGCAGCTGCAAAACTCTATGAAGTGGCTATTGATGGAAAAGAAGAGGACTTGGGATCACCCACTGGGGAGTTAACATCAAAGATTTTAAGCAGTATTAAAGTCTTGGAAGGTTTTTTGGATATTGACACAAAATTCTCAGAAAATCGGTGCCAAAAAGCTTTACCCATGGCTCATAGTGCCTACCAGTCAAATTTGCCTCACAATTATACAATGACTGTCCATAAGAATCAACTTGCCCAGGCTCTTCGAGTATACAGTCAACATGCTAGAGGTCCAGCCTTTCATAAATATGCCATGCAATTGCATGAGGACTGCTACAAATTTTGGAGCAATGGCCATCAGCTCTGTGAGGAGAGGAGTTTAACTGATCAACACTGTGTACATAAATTTCACTCATTACCTAAATCAGGTAGCCAAATTTTTTTTTTCAGCATTTTGAAATCAAAACTTTGAGCTATGTTTTTATTCTTGTTTCAGGTGGTTTATTTACTATGTATTCATATTTTTTAAAGAGCCCTGTAGAAATGTAGGTGAATCAGCTGTAAGTTTTATCTCCTGCTGGAAATGGAAATATCAGCCATGATTAATTTCTTATTTTCCTTATGATAATTATTAAGTAGTACAAAGCTACAGATTTTTGGGGGGTGGTGTGCCAGGGATTGAACTCAGGGGCACTTGGCCACTGAGCCACATCCCCAGCCCTATTTTGTATTTTATTTGGAGACAAGGTCTCACTGAGCTGCTTAGCACCTCTCTGTTGCTCAGGCTGGCTTTGAACCTGTAATCCTCTTGTCTCAGCCTCCCAAGCTACTGGGATTACAAGCGTGTGCCACTGCATCTGGCTTTAGATGTTTTTTATGTGTGTGTGTGTGTGTGTGTGTGTGTGTGTGTGTATACACACACACATACATATACATACACACACATACATGTATATGTTAGATTGACAGAATACTTTTATTTTGTTTATTTTTAATTTTTATTTATCATTTAAAAAATATTTTAGATGAAGATGGACACAGTATCTTTATTTATTTATTTTTATGTGGTACTGAGGATCAAACCCAGGGCCTCACACCTGGGAGGCAATCGCTTTACCACTGAGCTACAGTCTCAGTTTTTTATTTTTTATATGGTGCTAGGGGTCAAACCCAGTGCCTCACAGGTGCAGGGCAAGTGCTCTCTCGCTGAACCACAACCCCAGCCCAGCTTCAGATTTTTTTGTATTAAATTTTTTATTTTGGAGTATTTTTTGCATTAAAATGAATACAGTGAAGTGTTAAGTCATTGTAATTGTGACAGTAGAGGAAAAAACTGAGAAACTCGGAATTTTAAAGTAGGACTGGGAATGTAGCTCAGTGTTAGATTGCTTGTATAGCACGCAAAAGGCCCTAGGTATCATTCCCAGCACCACAAAAAACAAGACTAAAAATATATTTTATGTAGCTTACACTTCTTCTATTATTTAGTCAAAGTGAGTGTGTGTGTGTTCTTATTTCCAAAGAACTATTTGGAGAATTTGGGGGCTCCATGTTACAGAATGCAAAGGAACCTTGATTCTGCCCAGGTTTATGAAATTATAGTGACTGTTCTGTTTTCCAGGAGAAAAACCAGAGGCTGATAGAAACCCTCCTGTTCTGTATCACAATAGCCGTGCTCGATCTACTGGTGCATGTAACTGTGGAAGGAAACAGGCACCTCGAGATGATCCCTTTGATATCAAGGCAGCTAACTATGACTTTTATCAGGTAGACTTCATTTTTTTCTTCTTCCTCTCCTCTGACTTTTTTTCTTTTCTTCTTTTTTTTTTGTTAAATATCTGAATAAAAATACATATTTTCAGAAGCAGAATACTTAGAAAAATAGAACTGCAGCATGATATATAAACAAGAGCAGGTTCTTTACATGTACTTATCACATATTGATGGATCTTAACTTGTTAGGGTGAAGAATGTTATTTTAAATTAAAAATTTACAGGACTTTTTTTTCCCCCCTTCTATAGCTTCTGGAAGAAAAATGTTGTGGAAAATTGGATCATATCAATTTCCCAGTATTTGAACCCAGTACTCCAGATCCTGCCCCTGCCAAAAATGAATCCTCTCCTGCTCCTCCAGATTCAGATTCTGATAAACTTAAAGAAAAAGAACCTCAAACTCAAGGAGAGAGCACAAGTCTGAGTTTAGCTTTGAGTTTGGGCCAATCCACAGATAGTTTAGGTACCTATCCAGCTGATCCCCAAGCAGGAGGAGACAATCCTGAAGTTCATGGTCAAGGAGAAGTAAAATCTGAGAAGAGACCAAACTTGGTAGATCGACAGGCATCCACAGTTGAGTATCTCCCAGGCATGCTACATTCAAATTGCCCAAAAGGTCTCCTACCCAAATTCTCCAGCTGGTCTTTGGTTAAACTGGGCCCTGCTAAGTCTTATAACTTTCATACAGGTTTGGATCAACAGGGCTTCATTCCAGGAACAAACTATCTTATGCCTTGGGATATTGTCATCAGGACTAGAGCTGAAGATGAAGGCGACTTAGACACAAATTCTTGGCCTGCTCCAAATAAAGCTATTCCTGGAAAGAGAAGTGCAGTTGTAATGGGAAGAGGAAGGCGCCGAGATGACATAGCTCGAGCTTTTGTGGGCTTTGAATATGAAGACTCTCGAGGTCGAAGATTCATGTGCTCGGGACCTGACAAAATAATGAAAGTGATGGGTAGTGGGCCAAAGGAGTCAGCTTTAAAAGCCCTAAATAGTGATATGCCCTTATATATTCTGTCATCATCTCAGGGTAGAGGGCTAAAACCACATTATGCTCAACTTATGAGGCTTTTTGTTGTGGTTCCTGATGCTCCTTTGCAGATAATACTAATGCCTCAGGTAAGAAGTGCAACCCTCCCTGCCCTCAAAAAAAAAAAAAAAAAAAAAATATATATATATATATATATATATATATATTGATGCTTGTTTTGATTATTTTTTAAAAATACTATATAATATCAAAATTATTTTATTAAACAAATATTTTAAATATAAGTACCTTTTTTACCTTTTTTTTTTTTTTTAATACTGGGATTGAACCCAGGGGAGCTTTTCAAGTAAGCTATATCCCCAGTCCATTTTAGTTTTTATTTTGAGACAGGATCTTCCTAAGTTGCTTAGGATGTTGCTAAGTTGCTGAGGCTGGCCTTGAACTTGTGATCCTCCTGCCTTAGCCTCCTGAGTTATTGGGGTTACAGGCATGTGCCACCTTGCTTGGCTTAATATTCTGTTTCTTTTTTGTTTTTTAATTTTTAGTTGTAATGGACACAATACCTTTATTTAGTTAATTTTTAAAAATATATATATTTTTAAATTGTTGATAGACCTTTATATATTTATTTTATTTATTTATTTGTGGTGCTGAGAATCAAACCCAGTGCCTCACCCATGCCAGGCAAGTGTGCTACTGCTGAGCCACAGCCCCAGTCCTAATTTATTTTTATGTGGTGCTGAGGATTAAACCTAGAGCCTTACATGTGCTAGGCAAGCACTCTACCACTGAGCCACAATTCCAGCCCTGATATTTTGTTTCTTAAAAAAGAAATTGTGGGAGCCCAGCAGAATGGATCATGCCTGTACCTACTAGGGAGGCTGAGGCAAGAGAATCACCTGAACCTAGGAGTTTGGAGCCAGCCAAGAACAACATAATGAAACCTTTTCTTTTAAAAAGAAAAAAAATTGGGGCTGGGGATGTGGCTCAAGCGGTAGTGCGCTCGCCTGGCATGCGTTCGACCCGGGTTCGATCCTCAGCACCACATACCAACAAAGATGTTGTGTCCGCCGAGAACTAAAAAATAAATATTAAAAATTCTCTCTCTCTTCTCTCTCACTCTTTAAAAAAAAAAGAAAAAAATTAAAAATAGAAATTGTGGCATTTTATTAGAGACAGGGGTCTCACTGAGTTGCTTAGCACCTCACTTTTATTGAGGCTAGCTTTGAACTTGGTATCCTTCTGTCTTAGCCTCCCAAGCTGCTGGGATTACAGGTATGTGCCACTGTACCAGGCTGAAACTTTGATTTTGAGGCATGGTCTCACTAGGTTACTGAGACTGGACTCAAATTTGCTACCCTGACCCAAACTTCTGCATAACTGCGATTACAGGGGTGTATCAGCATATGCATCTACATCTGCCTCTTACATGCTCTTTGAACCTATCATTTGTTGGAAGTACTTATCTTTTTGGTGTTTCTTGAGAAACACAAAATAATTATATTACTTATGTTTTTCAGGTTCAACCAGGTCCACCACCATGTCCAGTATTTTATCCAGAAAAACAAGAAATCACCCTCCCACCAGATGGCCTTTGGGTTTTGAGATTTCCTTATGCATATGTGACTGAGAGAGGACCTTGTTTCCCTCCTAAGGAAAATGTGCAGTTAATGAGCTATAAGGTGCTCCGTGGGGTTCTTAAAGCAGTGACACAATAAGAATTTTCCAGCCAGTTCAGTCCTAAACTTAAGCTGGTTTTGTTTTTACTATGTGGGGGATTCTTTTTTAAGTATGTGTACACTGTTTCCAAAACCCAAACTGTTTTGGTTATAGGAGTTCAGTATTTGGACAATAATTGTTCTACTGTTTCGTTATTTTGTTGATATTTATTTTAAATGGGGTTATTCTTGCTAATAAAAATTTGATGTTCTAGAAAAAAGCCATAAAATACATGTTGATACCTCTGTTTTTCTTGTTTCTGTTTCACTGTCCATGATAATACATATTTCTATCATAACTGAATATTGCATAACCATGTTGAGCCAAAACTGTTTTTGCTAAAATTATATTTTAACCAGGATTATCCTTAAGACACTGCTCCAGGAAAAAAAAAAATTCCAGAAATTATTTCCAAAATAAGGACTGGGGAACTGAGGATGTGGCTGAATAGATCATTTTCCTGGCATGCAGGAGGCCCTGGGTTTGATCCCCAGTGCTGCAAATAAATAAATAAATAATAAAGTTAAGTGATCCATGATATGAAGACTGATTGCAAAAACAACACATTTGTTTGTCTCATAATTCTAATACCTAATTAGATTTTTTGTTCTTATTATTTCATTCTTAGACTGATAAGATCCCCCCCCCCCTTTCTTTCTGATTTGGGTGATGGAACACAAGACCTGCAAGCTAGGAAGCTGAACCTGTACTATTGAGCCTCATCTCCAGCCTCCCCTCTCCCAATACCATATTTCAAATTAATGTTATCTAACTAAACTTTTAATTTTGGGGGGTGGGGGTACTGAGACTTGAACCCAGGGGATCTTTACCACTGAACTACATCCCCAGCTACCCTCCCCTCCTCCCACTTTTGGAGACAGGTTGCATCCTTTTGTTTCAGCCTCCAAGGTGACTGGGATTATAGACTTGAGCTACTTCACAAGATTTAACACTTTAATCCAAGATATTATTGCATGATATTCTTCTAAAATTCCTATACAGTGAAACAATTGGCTAAGTGATACAAATCTTATCAGTGCATGGTAACTTGTACCAGCATCAAATGGTGATTTACCATCACATCACCATCTAATTGGTGACATGTTACCAATAACTATATGAAAGACTACCAAAACTTTAGTGTAATTATCTTTTCCTAGACACGTTGATTTTGAAATGCAGGACCAATAGAATTTTCGATTTTAGTTTCAACATGTATAAAATAATAGTATTTAACACATCTTGCTACTTTTAAAGCTGTTATTATTTATATATGTATATATGTGTGTGTGTATGTATTTCTATATAATATATATGTAAATATGTAGGACGGGCTTGGGAGGTTGAGGCAGGAGTATCGCAAATTCAAAGCCAGCCTCAGTAACTTTACCAGGCCCTAAGCAACTTGGCGAGACCGTGTCTCAAAATTAAAAAATTAAAATAAAAAGGCCTGGGGATGTGGCTCAGAGTGGCTCAGAGGTTAAGGGCCCCTGGGTTAATTTCCTGGTACCAAAACAAACAAAACAGGAGTATCTGGGTTCAGTGGCGCTTGCCTGTAGTCCCAGCTACAGGAGGACTGCTTGACCCCAGGAGTTTGAAAAGTAAAAAATAAAACAACAAAACCCTGGGCTTTGAATTGTTTTGCATTGAAATGTTGCTATTCGTGTTTTAGTAGTTTGGAATGTGTAGAATGTAAAGGAAACTAGTAGGAGCTTTGTGGAATTTAATTCCAGCCTTTCTAGGAAGTGGTAAAACCTTGCCAAAGTTTTATTTTGGGGGGATTCTGGGTCTTGAACCCAGGGTTTTGTGCTAGCTGCGCTCTACCATTGAGCTATATCCTCCGCCCTAAATTTCGTTATTTTAAAGAATTTGCAGATCAACAAGTATTTCTTGAGTACCCACAAGGAATCGATAACAATTCATTGCATTTCCTTGAGGAGGGGCTAACACGGCGCCCTGGAATCTTTCCCTTTTGATGTAGATTTTCCAAATACGTCAGTTTCCTGAGGATCCCCTTTGAACAACCTTTTTAGTTCTAGCGAAGGCCAAAAATAGAAGCTGGCAGGTTTCCAAGTTTTTGCCTCAGTAGGAAGCGTCTTCAAATCTCTGCGCGTTCCGCCACCTGCTAGGTGCTTGACGCTGGTCGAAGGACCTTAGCAGGCCCTTTCGTACCTGGCAGCCGGAGCGCGCCTGCGTGTGGGAGCCCCTTTGTTGCCCCGACGATAGGGTCGGGCTGCGCCTGCGTGGTGGGCTGACACGAACAACTGCGCTACACCCTTGGCACCAGCTGGGGGCGAGCAGACCTCGAGCAGCCGCCGCCGCCGCAGCCGTTGCGATCGCAGCAGCGGGGTTCCGAGGCCCCGGAGGTGGGTGACCACACGGTGACTGAGATGTCGTCCACCGCGGCTTTTTACCTTCTCTCCACCCTAGGAGGGTACTTGGTGACCTCATTCTTGTTGCTTAAATACCCGACTTTGCTGCACCAGAGAAAGAAGCAGCGATTCCTCAGTAAACACATCTCTCACCGTGGAGGTGAGAGGGGTCCCCAGAACCCGATGGCGGAGGTGGGGGAGGCTTTATTTCTGAAGAGAGCTGAGGCTCCTTTGGAGCTCCGCAAAAGGCAGCCGGATGGAAATCCGTGAGAGTTTGAGGAAGAACGGGGCTGTGAGACTAGAAGGCTCCTTCGGTGGCGAAGGCGGTGTAAAGGGAAGTTCTCCTGAAGGGAGGGAAGGAGGGGGGTCTCGTGGCAGAGCCCCGGCGGGGGTCTTTGGAGTGTAGCGGTGTCAGGGGTCCTCTGAGGGGAGAAAGATCAAGATGAAAATAAAGGGTAGATGGATCGTTTCTTAGCTGATGGGAGGACGATCACAAGGTCCCTTCATGGCAGCAAGGCACAAAGAGGGAAGCGCCGTGCAAATCCTGGGGTACCCATGGCGGGGAACCGGGAACAATGCTACTAGCAAGCCGATGGCTGAGCGCTTGGGGAGAGCTGGGGCCACAAGCAAGGCCGAGGATCAGCGTGTACCTGGAGCGAGATTCAACCCGGTTGTCTACGGTGCCTGAGGGCTGGTCCCATCCCCACTCATTTATAATTTAGCCCTCATAATTAAAAAGAGAAACCGAGTCCCAGATCCTGGGATATTTCCCAAGGTCACAATTAGAGCTAGGGCTGAATAGGACAGGGATACGGAGTGTCCTGGTCTCCAGGGATCCAAACCTTGCACCTGTTTTTTTTGTTTTGTTTTGTTTTTAAAGCACCACCTTGCACCCCAGAATGACACGTGGATTTTCTAAAGACAAAATCATTTTGGTTTATGATACGAAGTGTTGTTTAAAGAAAACAAAGATTGGCTATTTTGGAAGAGTATCTTGCTTTAAGGATCCTAGGTAGCCCACCTATTGCCCAGAAAACAGGCCACATCTTTGCCTCTTCAACATTGTGTAATAATATGACTACATTGCATTTCAAGCATAATGTATAATATGTAGTGAAATTGGATTATTTTAATTGCTTTTAACTTTCCTTTAGGGATAGGTGTAACACAGGGTTAAAATTGCTTGAAATTTCAGTGTAATGGTAAATTCTAGGACTTCACAATCTAAAGAGTTGATGGCTAAATGTCATGTTACTGCTTATTTGGTTTAACTGGTTAAATTGTAGGATGACATAATTACTACTGTGCTTTTAACCATTGGAATCAAGGACCAACTTTTACTGTTCAAGTTGTTGCCTTAGAAGCATTTTCAATGGTAATAGTAGTCCAATTCTGGGGATCTGCAATATAGACTGCAGTTGTGTTTACTAATTTACAAAATGTGTCCTTAGCTAAAAACCCCAAATCAAAACCAAAACCTAGATGCTCTAAAAAGCTATATAAGCTGTCATTATGAATGATCTTAATTATATATATATATATATATATATATATATTTTTTTTTTTTTAGTTATAGATGGATACAATGTCTCTATTTTATTTGTTTATTTTTATATGGTGCTAAGGATCGAACCCAGAGCCTCACAAATGCTAGGCAAGTGCTCTGCCACTGAGCTCCAGCTCCAGCCCTAACATGTATATCTTCTAAATTAAAATTAAGACCAGGGCTGGGTTGTGGCTCAGAGGCAGAGCGCTCATCTACCATGCATGAGGCACAGGGTTCGATCCCTCACCACATAAATATAAGATAAAGATATTGTGTCCACCTATAACTAAAAAATAAATATTTAAAATAAAATAAAGGTCATTTGGGCTGGGGTTGTGGCTCAGTGTAGAGCACTTGCCTAGCCCATGTGAGGCACTGGGTTCCATCCTCAGCACCACATAAAAATAAATAAAATAAAGGCATTCTGTCTATACACACTACAAAATTTTTTTTAAAAAGAGAAAGAAATGCATATTAATTATGCATGCTAGAACATCACAGCAATTATCAAATTCAGGATAAGCTAGATCTTAAATTCTCACTGTTGGAAATACTTATAACATATTTTCTCCCTGAATACTAAGTCATTTCAATATCCTTTTATAAAAAATTTCCATTTATTATTTGCAAATGTGTGGACAGTATTTGATGCTCAAAAATCTAACAACATTTCATAGGAATCTTATTAAACATCTGCAAACTCAAAAATCTGTTTTGCCGATGTGATGGTTCCCCAGAACTGTATTAAGTTCCTGTATGTTAGCTTAATACACTTTTATTGAATATGTATTCCAAATAATACCATTGAATCAAGATTAGAACAGGAAATAATTACTACAACATACTTAGTAAATCAAGATGTTAAGTCTCTGGCAAATAAGAGACATAGGTTGAGGCAGGTGGATTGGTTCAAGGCCAACCTCAACAGTTTAATGAGATCCTCACCAACTTAGTGAGACCCTGTCTCGAAATAAAAAAATAAAAAGTGGCAGGGAATGTAGCTCAGTGGTAAAGTACCCCTCAGTTCAGTTCAGTTCAGTCTCCAGTACCAAAAAGAGAGATAGACAGATATTCTCCTCTTTTAAAAAAAATTTATACTTCATTTATTTATTTTTATGTGGTGCTGAGAATCAAACCCAGTGCCAGGCAAGCACTCTACCACTGAGCCACAACCCAGCCCAATAGTCTTCTCTTAATTCCTTCAATTTTTGTTTTGGACACTGATGATAGCATTCACTTGTCTCTGCAAATTGCTCACATTTGTGCTTATTCTCTATTCCTTAACTGCAAATACCTAATATTTTTGTTATCCAGATATATGGCCATTCCAGTATTCTGTGTATATAAAGTATATGCACCTGGACTGGTATAACTGGAAGCTCTAATGTCTACTACTTTATGTATACTACAAAAGCATTATGATAAAGAATTAAACCACCCGAATCAGATTCTGAATTTACTAGCAATTAGAACAAGCCTTAGTGTACTTTTCTGTAAAATGAGAACTATTTGCCTTGCTTACCTCTTTGCATTGTTATGATGACGTATATAAAAAGCACTTTTATTCATTTTTTTTTAACTTAGCTACTGGGATTGAATCCAGGAGCACTCTACCACTGAGCTACATTCCCATCCCTTCCATCCTCCAGTCTGGTCTTGAATTCCCATCCTCCTGCCTCAGCCTCCCCAATAGCTGGGAATATAGGGGTATGCCACTCTGCCCAGTTTAGAAAACACTTTTAAAACTGCTAAAAATTAGCTAGAAATGTAGCTCATGGGTGCAAAAAGCTGGGTTTAATCCCCAGCACCACAAAATGCAACATAAAACAAAACAGCAACAAAATCCTGTGACATTGTTTACAGATGGATGCAATATCTTTTTTTTGTTTATTCATTTTTATGTGGTGCTGAGGATCGAACCCACTGCCTCACATGTGCGAGGCAAGTGCTTTGCCACTGAGCCACAACCCCACCCCCTTTACTTTTTATTTTGAGCTAAATTGCTGAGGCTGGACTTGAACTTGCATTCCTCCTGTCTCAGTCTCCTAAGTAGCTGGGATTACAAGAGTGCACCACCACACCTGGCTGTTTTCAGAGTTTTAAGTAATGCCTTTGCCTTTTACTAAGATTGTCCTTGAAAGTGGAAAACACTCTGTTTCAAAAGTTAAATGTTGTAGGCTTTGTTACTTCTTTCAAGCATACATAATATTGCAATAGGATCTGTAATAGGTTTTTTTCCCTTGCTAGACCATGAGTTCCTCACAGACAGGGATTAGATCCGTTAATTCTTGTGGCTCTAGCCTTTATACACAGCTTGGCATAGAATAAAAATAACAGTTAATTGTCTGCTAATTACCTACTTAGTGCTAGATTTTTGTTGTTGTTGTTGTTGTTGTTGTTTAATTGATGAAATACCAATAGGACCAGAATAGAGATGTGTCTCAGTGGTACAGCACAGAAAAGAAAAAAAAATCACATATATAAAAGAATTTCAATAGGGCCAAAGATAAACCCCTGGATTAAATGGAGGGTAGGCAGTAGTCTCAAAGACCATTTTCATCATACTATGAAGTTATGAATTTTATTAATATTCTAAGATATTTTTCTAGCTGCATAAGTAAATTGTGTTAATTGTAAGAAATTTGAGGCTGGGATTGTGTCTCACTGAGTTAGAGAAACAAGGATAGCAAAGAAATAATTTAAAGTAAACTATCTCTCTGTTAATTAGGGCTAAGTGGCCAAAGAATTAAAAAGTATCACCAACTGATTTAATCCCCTCCTTTCTTCATCTTTTAATGTTGGTCTAAAGGCAGAGTACTGTCACATTCAGGGCTTCCTACCACAGATTGATTTGGCAGGTGATAGTTTGAGAGTAAGGATTACTCTTGGACGTATTCGGCTTCTTCTGGGTTCCAGACTTTAATTGGTTATGCAAGAAGAAAATTGAGGCATCAGTTTGAGTGTCAGTGGAAGTAGCATTCTGCATTTTCACCTGAAGCATGTTCCACATCACAGCATTTATTCTCTTCAGCTCTTGTTCCTTCAATCTTATTGCCAGGGAACTCTTCCTCACTTGGCTCATTCATTCCTATTGACGGCTTATTAGCAACAAAGTAAATTATCATTTGCTTAATATTAATACCCTGCTTAATAAAGCACACTTTAGTAAATGAAGATGTACTTATTTTTAGTGATGGCCATATATTTAAATATATTTTATATATACTTATATAATATGTTATATATACATATGTATTATGTATATGTATACTTGTCTGTATATTATATATATACTTATATATGTGTATTTTTCCCCCAATAATGACCATATAACAAAAGGACTGGGGATGCAACTCAGTGGTAGAAGGCCCCTGGGTTCAATCCCTAGTACTGCAAAATAAATAAATAAATAAATAAGGTAAAATAAAATAAAAATTTGTTTGTATGTAGAATGGTTATTTGCAGAGGCCGAAATTGTGTAAGATTGTTTATTGGGAGAAACAAAAATTTAAAGACAAGACTGCTTCTGTTAATTATGTGATGATTATTGGAAAGAAAGGAACTCAAACCATCTCTTGAGACTAGCTGCCACTAAATAATTCCTTGGAGAAGAATATCATACTTGTTAATTAATCCCTTTGTTACTCTCTAGGCTTTCACCATATGAGTCTGAGTAATTTATGAGCATCACTGTGGAATTTATCTTGTAGCTTTACAAACAAATAGAAGAACATATGAACAAGACCAAGATGGATAATTTACCTCTAAAGCTGAAATAAAATTGAATGGTAACATAAAAACTGAAACATAGTAGTAAAAGTGATGGACTCTGAAATTATACTGCTTGTGATTGGATCCTGGTTCCCTTTATTGGTTGTATGTATGATCTTAGACAATTTTTTTCTGAGGATATTTAATATTAACCCCATTGGGTGGTTGTGAGAATTATAATGAAATATATGAAGTGCTAAACATACTTTGTCTTCTGTTAATTAAAAAAAGATGTAGATATAGATGGACAGAATGCCTTTATTTTATTTCTTTATTTTTATGTGGTGCTGAGGATTGAACCCAGTGCCTCACACATGCTAGGCAAGCTCTACCACTGAGCTACAACACCAGCCCTTCTGTTAATTATTAATATCTTTGACCACCTTTTTAATATTTTCATAATGACTAATAAACTTATACAGTAGGTTAAAATATCAATAATGTTTGCATGCTTAAGTTTGCATGCTTTAGGTTTGAATGGATTATAATTAAAATTAATTTGGAAATCAGACAAAAGACATAAATAGACTTGGAATGTAAATATTAGTAGTAAAAATTATGTTGACTGTAGGGGAATTTATTTTGGAATACTGAATTTCTGTCCTTTTTAAAAATGTCTTTTCCCCAAACCAAAAGGTCAAATGATAGGCGTCTTTTGAAATTTTTTATAATGGTGCATCTCAAACATATACAAAACTAGTAAGGATCCATGAGCCCATCACCCATATGCAAACAATTACCAACTTCTGCCCAGTATAATTTCATCTATATCCCTGCTCATTCTTACCCAAATTATTTTGAAACAAATTTCAAACACGTGTGTATGTGTGTGTGTGTGTGTGTGTGTGTGTGTGTATGTGTATATATATATATATATATATATATATATATATATATATATATATAGTTTTTTGTTGTTGTTATTGTTGTTGTTGTTTGTTTGTTTGTACCAGGGATTGAACCCAGTCTTGCTGAACCACTGAGCCACATCTCCAGCCCTTTGTACTTTTTATTTTGAGACAGGGTCTCATTAAGTTGTTTAGGGCCTCACTAAATTGTTGAGGCTAGCCTTGAATTTATAATCTTCCTGCCTCAGCCTCCTGAGTTGCTGCAAACATTCATTTCTTGAACACGACTATGTGGAATAGTCTAAGATATATGAGACATGGTTTACTATTGAGATTTGAGAAGGTTAATAAACAGCACTACTTACTTTCCCTCCCAAGTGTGGAACCAATTTAGAAATAAAATGCAGGGGGCTGGGGATGTTGCTCAAGTGGTAGCACGCTTGCCTGGCATGCGTGGGGCCGGGGTTTGATCCTCAGCACCACATACAAAACAAAGATGCTGTGTCCGCCGAAAACTAAAAAAAAAAATAAATATAAAAAAAGAAAAAGAAATAAAATGCAGGCATCAGATAGACAGAAGTCAAAATATTAAATTTATTACTAACAGAAGGATTTGGGTCCTCTCCAGTCCCCTCTCTAAATTAAACTTAACTTTAAAATGGCCTTTTCCTTGAACTGTTATGCCTACTGCAGCAAACTTTTGTATGGATGAACAGAAATTTTGTTTTGAGCTTGGGTTGCTCCAAATTAAGGATTCTAAAGGATTGAATCAATAATGGATGGGCAACTCTATTTCCTAAGTCACTTCTGCTCCTATGAGGAAGAGTGTGTGAGGGAGTAGAGAAAGGATAAATTTTTCTTCCATTCTTTTCCCCACCTAACAACTGGTGTATACTTTTCCTGTACTTGGTGGTTACAGAGGTAGTGGTGGATAGATGTTTCCCCCAATACTTGCCTTCAAAGAACCTCCTTAGGATATAAATGACTATCCTAGAATATTAAAACATAAACCTTAAAATTAAAGGTATTGATTTTTTTTAATGGAGGATAGGCTTACATGTAATAGCATTAAGTAATCAGCTTTATTTATTTATTTTATTGGTTAAGTGATCGATAAAGCAAATGAAACTAATGTTATGTATTATGGTGCATTGTGTGTGTGTGTGTGTGTGTGTGTGTGTGTGTGTGTGTTGGTCAAGATCAAATCCAGGGCCTTTCACGTCATAGGCAAATGTTCTATATCCCAGCCCTTGATACACTCTTTTTAGTTAAAACATTTTAAATTGACAAATAATAATTGTATATATTTATAGGATGCAATTTGATTTTTGATGTTTGCAATGTAAATGATTAAATCAGGTTAACTAACAAATGTATCACCTTAGTTATTTACGAGGGGATGAGAACATTTAATATCTCAACAATTTTGAAATATTACACAATATATTTTTATTTATTACAATTATCATTTCTGTGTGGTGTATCACTGAAAGTCATTTCTCCTGTGAAACTTTGTACATGTTTATTTGTTTGTTTGTATGAGACTGGGTCTTGCTGTTTTGCCCAGGCTGGTCTCAAACTCTTGGGCTCAGATGGTCTTCTTGCCTCAACTCCCCAGTAGGTGCTACTATAGGCATGGATTTTGACTCTTTTTGAGCAACATTTCTCCTTTCCCCGTTCAGCCTCCATATGCCATCCTCTGGCAACCACCATTCTACTCTCTACTTATATGAATTCCACTTTCTTAGATTCTACACATAAGTAAGGTCAGGTAGTATTTGTCTGTGTCTGGCTTATCTCACCTAACATCTCCTCCAGGTTCATTGATATTGTCACAAATGAAAAATTCTCCATCCTCATATGTATACATACAGGTGGCTACTTCTGAGATAGAGATATGCAACATTTCTAGAACCCTGTGAGATTCCCTATTCCAGTGTATCTCTCTCCATCCTCAAAGGTAACCACTCTTCTAACTTACCATTATTGATTTATTTAAGATAGCAGTTTTCAAAGTGTAGTCTGTGAGCTCCTGTGGGTCCCTGAGGCCCTTTCATGGATCTTCAAGGTCAAAGTATTTTAATAAGACATTATTCACCTTTTTGTTTTTTTAGAGAGAGAGAGAGAATTTTTTTTAATATTTTTTAGTTTTCGGCGGACACAACATCTTTGTTTTGTATATGGTGCTAAGGTTCGAACCCGGGCTGCACGCATGCCAGGCAAGCGTGCTACCACTTGAGCCACATCCCCAGCCCCATTATACACCTTTTTTTTTTTTTAAAGAAGAATGATCTTTTTAAAAAATATTTATTTATTTATTAGTTATTGGCGGACACAACATCTTTGTTTGTATGTGGCGCTGGAGGATCGAACCTGGGCCGCACGCATGCCAGGCGAGCGCGCTACCGCTTGAGCCACATCCCTAGCCCCTATACATCTTTTTTAAAAAATAAATTTTTATATGTAGATGGACCTTTATTTTATTTATTTATTTTTACGTGGTGCTGAAGATCGAACCCAGTGCCTCATATATTTGAGGCAAGTGTTCCACCACTGAGCTACAGCCCCAGCCCCACATTATTCACCTTTTTTTACTGCATTGATATTTGCATTTATGTTACAAAAGCATTAATGGCTAGGACTGGGGCTTAATGCTCCATGGTAGAGTATATGCTTTGCATAAATGATACTCTGGGTCAATCTCCAGCACCAAAAAGAAAAGAAGAAAGAAAAAGCAATGGTGGGTTAAAATTCCAATTGCCTCAGCCCGAATCAAAGCAGTGGTACCAAGTGTACTAGTAGATATTCTTCACCATCATATACTCACAGTTTAAAAAAAAATGTCCATTTCACTTAAGAATATTCTTCTACTTGGGAGATTGAGGCAGAAGGATCACAAGTTTGAGAACAGGCTCAGCAACTTAGTGAGATTCCTGTCTCAAAATTAAAAATACCAAAAAGGACTGGGGATGTAGCTCAGTGGTAGAGCGCATGCTCTACCACAAGTACAATCTCCAGTACCACACAAAAAAGTCCTTGAAATATTGGTAAAAAATATTTATTTTATCATGTTCAACATTTGAGTACATATAACTTTTAATATTCTGTGTGACAACATTAACAGTACATACAAGTGCCAAGGTTGTGGCTCAGTGGTAGAGCACTTGCCAAGAGTATGAGTGAGGCACTGGTTTGACCCTGGCACAACATAAAAATAAATAAAAGTATTGTGTCCGTCTATAACTAAAAAAAAAAAATTTAAAAAGAGTCTATACAAAACACCTTTTCTAAGTACCAAAGCATGATTTTTAAAATATTTATTTATTTATTATTAGTTTTAGGTGGATACATTAGTTTGTTTTTATGTGGTGCTGAGGATTGAACCCAGTGCCTCATGCATGCTAGGCGAGCACTCTACCACTGAGCCACCACCCCAGCCCCATGATGTTTGTTTTGAAGAAAAAAAACTGTGCAGTCATTTGAGTTGTGAGCTAAATCAACTGTTTCCCCTGCCCCCCAGAACAACATTTTTACTTTAAAGAATGAGTAACAATTGTACTTATTCAGGCTTGAATGTTTGGCAGAGATATTCTTGAAAATGAATAAAGTGAGTCTGTACTTTAATAAAAGTAATCTAACTGTTGTAGTACAATAATTAAATTTGAGTTTTCAAGAAAAATATTAGAATTTTTTTTCTTTTCATTTTGTTTTTCTGATACTGAGGATTGAACCAGGATACTGTACTACTAAGTGGCACCCCCATTTTGAGACAGGGTCTCACCGTGTTGTCCTGGTTGACCTCCAACTTGCAATCCTCCTGTCTCAGCTTCCTGAATAGCTGTGATTACAGGCATATGACACCTCACCTTGCCAAAAATTAGAATTTTAGAAAATATCTTCCACCATGAACTTGATAGCTTTCCACTTCTTAAAGACTTTTCTGATGAAATCAAATGTTAACAAATGTGATTTTTAAAATATCACATAATGGAATATGTCAACACTTAGAAGATTAACATAATTCAGTGAATCACTATTTTCTGTATGACCAGTGCTTAATGTTATAAAATCTTAAGTGTGAAAGGTCCATTCATAGTTAAAGATGGACCAGTGGGATTTCATGTAATAGAGTAGGAAGAGGTCACTGATGTGGTTCAGATTCTACAGTGCAACTTACTTTGTAGAAATGAATATCAGTTGAATTTTGAGGCAGTATCTTTTTTTTTGTTGTTGTTGTTCTTTTCTTCCATTGGTGCTGGGAATGGAAAACAGGCTCTCATGCATGCTAGACAAGTGTTTTACCATTGAACTACCCCTGCAGCCCCTTGATACATTGCCAAAAAAGATTTTTTCTTTTCCAACTACTTATCTGTGTATTTATAAAGCAGATATGAGAATTTAGCTGCTTTTTGTTAAGCTAGATATTAAAGAGATTTGCAAAAAATGTGTAGCAGAAACACTTTTTAAAGAATTTTTTATTTTGTTTGTTTGTTTTTATGTGCGCTGAGAATCAAACCCAGTGCCTCACTCATGCTAGGCCAGCATTATACCACTGAGCTACAACCCCACCCCAACAATGACACTCTCAATTAATTTTTTTTTTTGTTTTTGGAAAAGTATATATTTTCCATAAAAAATGTCATGTTAAAATGTAATGGATTGAGGGGTTGGGGATATAGCGCAGTTGGTAGAGTGCTTGCCTTGCATGCACAAGGCCCTGGGTTCAATCCCCAGCACCACCACCACCAAAAAAGTTGACTTTATGAGCTGGGGTTGTGGCTTAGTAGTAGAGCACCCGAGTAGCACATGTGAGGCGCTGGGTTTTATCCTCAGCACCATATAAAAATAAATAAAGGTATTATGTCCAACTACAACTAAAAGTATATTTAAAAAAGTAATGGATTGGGTTGGGGTTGTAGCTCAGTGGTAGAGCACTTGGCTTGCCTCACATGTGCCAGACTCTGGGTTCAATCCACAGCACAGGAAAAGATTGAAAAGTGTTGGGTTTGTTGTTATTTTCAAATAAAGAAAAATAAATTTGTAGGATTTAACTTCTAATACACAGTTAATAATGGATATAACCCATGTAATTAGGGTACTCAATAAGTTTTAAGAGTGTACTCAGTAATTTTGGGGTGGTAGTGGTACTCAGGGGCACTCGACCACTGAGCCACATCCCCAGCCTATTTCATATTTTATTTAGAGACACGATGTCACTGAGTTGCTTAGGACTTTGCTTTTGCTGAGGCTGGCTTTGAACTCGAGATCCTCCTGCCTCATCCTCCTGAGTTGCTGGGATTACAGATCTGTGCCACCTCGCCCAGCTGCATAAGAGTATAAAGGGGCCAAGTGACCAAAGTGTTTTCTCTCTCTCTCTCTCTCCCTCTCTCTCTCTCTCTCTCTCTGTACTGAGGATTGAACTCAGGGGTGCTTTACCACTGAGGTGTATTTCCTTAGCCTTTTTATTTTGAAACAGGGTTTTGCTAAATTGCCCGGGCTGGTCTCCAACTTGCCAAAGCTGACCTGCAACTTGTGATCCTCCTGCCTCAGCCTCCCTAGTATCTGGGATTACACGCATGCTTGGCTAAAACATTAACTCAAATATAATAAGACTCATTGTAATCTGATGTGATAAGAAAGTGCTTCATAAGAATCATGTATTCTGATGTGATAAGAGAGTGCTTAATAAGGATCATGTGATAAGAAAGTGCTTCATAGAAGAAAAGTGAACTAGATCTCAAATTAAGGTTAAGAAAGATTGGGAGATGAGCCAGACATGGTGGTACATGACTATAATCCCAGCAACTTGGGAGACTGAGGCAAGAGGATAACAAATTCCAGGCCAGCCTGGACAATATAATGCGACACTGTTTCAAAATAAAATAAAAATAAGCGCTGGGGATATAGCTCAGTGGTAAAGTGCCCCTGGGCTCAATCCCTAGTACCATGAAAAATGAAATGAAACAAGGTCATTTAACTTCACCTAACCAAGAGTTAACTAACCTCAGAAGGGCACTTTCTTTCCAAAAACACTATAAGCTCCACATGAAACTGTTTTCTATTATGCTTTAGTAATGAAAAGTGAACCCAAATTAAACTAGCTTTTTTCACATAGGTATCCCTTTCTACAAAACTAATGGAATTTTAGAACAATTTGTTTCTGTTGATTATTAATTAGGTTGTCATGAAACTACAACCTAACAATATAACAAGGAAATTTTAACATTCTCATGGATATGTTCAAATGGTATTTTTTTTATAAAACATCTTCTTTTCTTTTTCTTTTCTTTTCTTTTCTTTTTTTTTCTTTTTTTTTTTTTTTTTTTTTTTTGGTAGATAATTGTAGATGGACAGCATGTCTTTATTTTATGTTGTGCTAAGGATGGAACCCAGTGCCTCACATGTGACGGGCAAGTGCCCTGTCACTGATCTACAGCCCCAGCCCATTGCCAAGGTTGGCCTGGATTTCAAGATCCTCCTGCTCAGCCTCCCAAGAGTCTGGGATTATAGGCATGCGCTACTGGTCCTCATTTTGTTTAAAAAACATTTAAATGTTAATACTTAAACTATATCCTGAACTTGAATTGACTCTTCCTGTTAAGAAGCCAGGCAGGCCAGGCATGATGGTGCTCCTTTGTAATCATAGGGGCTCCAGAGGCTGAGGCAGGAGTATGGCAAGTTCAAAGCCAACCTCAGCAATTTAGCGAAGCCCTAAGTAACTCAGTGAGACCCTGTCTCTAAATAAAATACAGAAAAGGGCTGGGGATGTGGCTCAGTGGTTATGTGCCCCTGGTTTTACTCCCCTGAAACAAAAAGAAAAAGAAGAAGCTAGACAGGTGGTGCTTTTCTATAATCCCAGCTACTCAGAAGGCTGAGGTAGGAGAAAAGAAAATAACTGGTTTTTGTTTGTTTGTTACCTGGGATTGAACCCAGTGTGCTTAATCACTGAATCACATCACCAGCCCTTTTTATTTTCCTGTTTTTTTGTTTTGTTTTGTTTTGTTTAAGAGAGAGAGAGAACTTTTTAATATTTATTTTTTAGTTTTCAGCAGACACAACATCTTTGTTTGTATGTGGTGCTGAGGATCTAACCTGGGCCGCATGCATGCCAGGCGAATGCGCTACGGCTTGAGCCACATCCCCAGCTCCTTACCTTCCTGTTTGAGACAAGGTCTTGCTAAGTTGCTTAGGGCCTTATCAAATTGCTGAAGCTGGCCTTGGACTAGCAATCCTCCTGCCTTAGCCTCCTGAGTTGCTGGGATTAAGGACATGGACCACTAGGCCCCACTAAAATTCACTGTGAAGTTTTTTTTTTTTCCTGTGTGCATTTCATTAATTATTTAAAAGTACTGAATTTTTAAAAATATATTTTTAACTGTAGATGGGCACAATATCTTTATTTTACATATTTATTTTTGTGTGGTGCTGAGGATTGAACCCAGTGCCTCATTCATGCGAGGCAAATGCTCTATCACTGAGCTACAACCTCAGCCCAGTACTGAAATCTTTTAGTTTAAAAATACATAAAAAGTGGGCTGGGGATATAGCTCAGTTGGTAGAGTGCTTACCTCGCATGTACAAGGCCCTGGGTTCAATCTCCAGTACCACCGTGTTTTGGCTAGCATGTGTATCACTAATTGATTCTTTACCTAGTATATAACATTGGATAATTTTTTATCTTTCTGTATATTCATATCAAAATATGTCCTTTTTGTCATTAACTATTATCCACTCTTCCCATTAATGGACATACACCAAGTACCTACTCTTTAGCAGTCACTCTATGATAATGGCAATTGTAATAGCAATAATTCTTCACTTTCACTGAATGCTCACTACAGTGTTTCACTGAATTTAATGCCATTGATTTTAAGACACATTTTTTTATGTACTGTTAAGAGAAGAGCTTTCCAATTAAACTGTTAGACACCATCCATTGACAGATGTACTCCAACTTCAGAAATGTTCAAAAGTGAAAAGCTATCATTTTTAGAATTTATGACATATTGCACTTTGCATGTTAACTCATTTAATTATACCAATCCAATGAAGTAGGACTATTATTATCATTCTAATAAAGAAGCAAGTTCAACCATAGAGAAGTGAGGTGACTTTCCTAAAGTCATCCAAATATTTAAAAATTTGAGATCAGGCATCCTAACTCTACAGTTTCATCCTCAGCTGTTACACTATATTGCCTTCTGCGAAGGTGATTAAAAGTCACTTCTTTTTGGTAATTCATGAGATAAGGAGGGGAGAGACAAACAATTTTTGCTACACTGTGATAAATGCCTTGGTAGAGATGTTCATAAGAGATTATGAGGATATATAGAGAAAACTTAACCAACAAGAGCTTAAACATCACCTTTAGGTTCTTCTAGCCCTCCTGAATTTCTGTGGCTATTTTGATTTTCTTTTCTTTTCTTTTTCCACAGGTGCTGGAGAAAATTTGGAGAATACAATGGAAGCCTTTCAGCAGTAAGTATATTAAAAAAATACTCTTTTACAGTTTATCATTAAAGTGTTGTGATTAACAGAGCAAAGATAGTATATGTGTAGTATCCATTTGTAGTAGTTGTTTCTATAAAACCCCATTTTTTAATTTAGTCTGAAGTGTTTTATAAAGAGTGTTTGGCTTCTGTATAACTGAAAAACTAAATCAAGAGTTTTGAGTAATCAAAGATACTATAGTTCCAAAGCTGAAAGAAGACATTTGTGACAAGGAACATACTATGTATAATGCTAATTAGTCTTGGAGAGAAAGAGAAAACAAAACAACTGTTACATCGGCTGCTATTTATGAAAAGGATTGTGTCTTTGTGCCCACGAGTTTTAGTTACAGACCTGAACCTGCAATCTGGTACTCTTCTTGGAACCCTCATGAGTGTTGATCTTATTTTTTAAAATAAGATAAATTAAAATTTTTCTATTTAGAATTGATTCACATTTCATATAGATGTTTTTTAGAGCACTTCACAGAGAAGCTGTAGGAGACAGGAATGAAGACTGATGGCTACTCTTGTTCTCTGTCTTAAAGTCAATTATTATTATCACTCTGTGATAATGCTGAGAACACTGTTTTCCTTTCCCTGAAAAACTACCTCCAATGAAAGACATTACCTATTCATATTTAATGAGAAAAAGAATTTCTTATATAATTTTGAGACTTATAGAATTTTTAAAATATTTTATTTTTTTAGTTATAGTTGGACACAATACCATTATTTTATTTATTTTTATGTGGTGCTGAGGATCGAACTCAGGGCTTCAAACATGCTAGGTGAGTGCTCTACCACTGAGCCACAACCCCAGCCTGAGACTTATAGAATTTTGATAGGATTTTGCTACGTGGTCCCAAACTCTTGAGCAATTTTGAGCATTTTTAATGTGTATAATTTGGACTAAGAAATCAGAATTTTTCTTCTTAATTGAATTTTATTTGTTTCTTTATTTATTTACTTATTTTTGATGGTGCTGGGATGGAACCCAGGGACTTGTGCATTGTAACCACTCATTCTACTACCGAACTACGACCTCAGCCCAGGAGAATTTGAACTAAGTTTTTGTTCTGCTTCTCACCAAAGACTTATAAAAAGGCTTAGAGATTATTTTTCCTGTTATCAGACTTGAAGGTACTGCTTCTAGTTTCATCTGAATCCCTCTACTTGTCATTTCTTACTTTTCCTGTTGGTTATGATCTCAAAAGTCTTTTACAAAAATGCAAAATCTTTTCTACTGTCACAGATTAATGTGAATATTTTAATTTAAATTATTTTCCCTACTTAGATTGCTTATCTAGCAAGTTATCTATAGCTAAATATGAGTATATAATTTTATGTGTATATTTTTCTATATAGGTGCCTGTGTATGTGCACACACTATCACTTTATCATATGTGGGCTGGGATTTATTTGGGAGAAACTGCCCATAACTTTAAATAATTTTAGTATTCTTTATGTTGGAAGCACATTATTTTGAAAGTTTTTCCCCATATTCTTCGTTAAATTTTTACCCATCACTCTTTTTTTTAATGAAATTGAAACACTAGGTTATATAATAAGTTATTTCTAAAGATGTACACTTGAAAATATCACATTTTAAAAATAATTTTTAGTTGTAGATAGACACAATGCCTTTATTTTATTTATTTATTTTTATGTGATGCTGAAGACCGAACCCAGTGCCTCACATGTGCTAGTCAAGCATTCTGTCACTGAACCATAACCCCAGCCCAAAAGTATCACATTTTTTAAATCTTTTTTTGTTTTGTACTGAGGATTAAACCCAGAGACACTTAACCACTGAGCCACATCCCTATCCCTTTTTATTTTTTATTTTGAGAAATTGTCTTTCTAAGTTACTAAGGCTGGCCTCAAACTTCTGATCCTCTTGCCTCAGCCTCTGGAGTTGCTGAGATGACAGGGTTGTGCCACAATGCCTAATACATACTTTTTGATTGTACTTTTTTTTTTGTTTCATTTATAAATATTTTATTGTTTAACTGCTGGGACACTTAGAAGGTTCCCTCCTCTCTCAAACATATCTGCGTCATGAACTACTAGAAGTTGGGCATGGTGGGTACATACTTATAGTGCCAGCTACTTGGGAGGTTGAGGCAAGAGGATTATTTTAGCTCAGGAGTTGCAGAGTTCCAGACCAGCCTGGGCAACATCGTGAGACCCTGTCTCAAAAAGAAGGAGGAGAGTTTAAAAGAAGAAAGAAAGAAAATACAAGAAAAATTATTTAAACATAATATTTTCAAGGTACAATTTATTAAAAAGTAAAGGATGGGGCTGGGGTTGTGGCTCAGAGGTAGAGAGCTTGCCTGGCATGCGTGAGGCACTGGGTTTGATCCTCAGCACCACATTAAAATAAAAAATAAAGATATATTTTTTTAAAAAACTGAAGGAATTATAATACATGATCAGCAAAAGACAGAAACTGTGCTTAAGTGAGAGGAAGATAATCCTTATTATTATTTTTTGGGGAGGAGAGGTACTGGGGATTGAACTCAGAGCACTCGACCACTGAGCCACATCCCTGGCCCTATTTTGTATTTTATTTGTTTGTTTGTTTTTTTAAGAGAGAGTGAGAGAGGAGAGAGAGAGAGAATTTTTAATATTTATTTTTTAGTTCTCGGTGGACACAACATCTTTGTTGGTATGTGGTGCTGAGGATCGAACCGGGTCGCACGCATGCCAGGCGAGCGCGCTACCGCTTGAGCCACATCCCTAGCCCTATTTTGTATTTTATTTAGAGACAGGGTCTCACAGAGTTGCTTAGTGCCTTGCTTTTGCTGAGACTGGCTTTGAACTTGTAATCCTCCTGCTTCAGCCTCCTGAGCTGCTGGGTTTACAGGTATGCACCAATGCACCAGGCCCTAATCCTTATTATCTGGAGGAGAAATAATAGAAAAGTGATGGCTGGCTAAAATTTAGATCTTATTTATGTGTTAATTTAGATATGTATTTCACAAAGCACATATAACATGGAGTTTAAGATGATGACATATTAGAGAAAGTGTAAGTAGTTGGTGGGAGGAAGCATGGTTTAGATTAACCAGGAAATTGAAACGACAATAAGACTGGAAGAGCTATATTTGAAGAAAGAAAAATTATTTTTTTAAATGTGGAATGTTGGACGGGTGCAGTGGTGGAAGCCTGTAAACCCAGTGGGTAGGGAGGCTGAGGCAGGAGAATCGTGAGTTCAAAGGCAGCCTCAGCAAAAGCGAAGCACTAAGCAACTCAGTGAGACCCTGTCTCTAAATAAAATACAAAATAGGACTGGGAATATGGCTCAGTGGTTGAGAACCAATGAGTTCACACCCTACTACCAAAAAAAAATGTGGAATGTTTGAGATTAAGATGTGACATTAATGTGGACAAGATATATCTAGGAGATTGAAAGGACTTTAGAGATATATTGAAAATTAATTCATTATGTTAGAGTGTGACTAGAGAAGTAATTTTGACCAAGAATTCCATCTCACAATTTATAAAAAGTCCTTTAATGTGGTTTATAAGATGCTTTCACAAACACTATCTCCTTTGTAGTATAAATATGGCTCTTCTCCTTAGGAGCAAAAATCTTTTTTATTGATCCCTCACTTCCTAACATCTCGCTCAGGCTCTCACACTGATAGGCTCTTACTAGTTGCTCATTGAATCAGATACAGAATAGTGCATTCCAAAAACAAAGCAGAATTTTAGCAAAAGACAGATAAAGGAAACAGAACCCCCTTCACAGTAAACATAGAACCCAAAACTAAGGAATCATCTCAATCTCTCTCTCTCTCTCTCTCTCTCTCTCTCTCTCTCTCTCTCTCTCTCTCTCTGTCTCTCTCTCACACACACACACACACACAGTCACTAAGCCCTTGGGAATGTAAAATCTGGTTCTTAAGAGCTAATAAAAGTAGGTTATTAATCTAGGCTGCCTTTGTAAATACCCAGAAGACAATGTGATCCCTCTGGTACCAACATGAATGGTAGGAGAAAGAAGCAAATTGTATTAGCAATATTTGGAAATGTAAATTGGCAGACAGTCAAAGTAATTAATCAGTGCCCTGATTCTCATGATAAATTTTTATAGTATCTGGTTACTGTAATACTAATTATCTCATCTCTGCAATGGGAGTGTATATTTATTGATAAGGTTGCTTGTTAACTGACTTGGAAATTTGTATAAAACCTAAATCAGGCCTAGTGTCATGACACACACCTGTAATTCCAGCAATTCACGAGGCTGAGGCAGGAGGATCACAAATTCAAGGACAGGCTTGACAAGTTAGAGAGAGCCTGTCTCAAAATAAAAATAAAAGGAGCTGGAGATGTAATTCAGTGGTAAAGCACCCCTAGGTTTTATTCCCCCATACCAAAAACAAACAAGCAAACACTATCATTTTAACTTTTTAAAAAAGATTTTATTTTATTTTTTGCAGTACTAGGGATTGAACCCAATACCATGCTAGGCAAGCACTCTATCCTGAGCCACATCTCCTGCCCAACTTTGTTCTTTAAATGTGAATATCAGGTTCCCTAGCATCATTTGTTAAAACTGGTTCATTTTTTTATTCAATGGTCTCTGCATCTTTATGAGAGCTCATTTCTGAGCTCTCTGTCCTGGTCCACGTGCATTTGTTATATCCATATATGTTTTTCTTTATATCATTACCACACTCTATTGATTACAGTATTAAATTTTGAAATAGAGAAGTATTGGTCCTTCAACTTTTTAGTTTTTAAGATTGTTTTATCTGTTTGGGACCCTATGAAATTCCATTTGAATTTTAGGATGGATTTTTCTATTTCTGAAAAAAAATAATAATTGGGATTTTGCTGGAATTGCCACAAATCTGCAGATTGCTTTGAGTAGTATTAACATCTTAAGTACATTTATTATAGTTGCACATCCATATCTACATATCTTTAACTTCTTTTTGAAGTGTTTTATAGTTTTCATTATACAAGTCTTTCGCCTCCTTGGTTAACTCCTGAGTGTTTTAATGTTTTTGATGCTATTGTAAATAAAATTGTTTTGTTAGTTTCCTTTTCAGACTATTCATTATTAATGTATAGAAACACAATTAATTTTTGTGTGTTAATCCAACAACTTTCTTAGATTCATCTGTTAGTTCTAAGAATATTTTTATAGGATCTTTGGGATTTGGGGAGTAGGAGGCTTGTGGCTGAGGATTGAACCCAGGGCCTTGCACATGCTAAGGAAGAGCTCTACCACTAAGCAATACCTCTAACCCAGGATTTTCTATATGTAAGATCATGTCTTCTGTGATCAGAGATGACTTTACTTGTTCCTTTCAATTTGAATTTTTTCTTGCCCATTAGTACTTCCAATAAGATAAAAGCAACTAGCCAGCATTGTCTTATTTTTTTTTTAGAATTTTTTTTAATATTTATTTTTTAGTTCTCGGCAGACACAACATCTTTGTTGGTATGTGGTGCTGAGGATCGAACCCGGGCCACACGCATTCGAGGCGAGTGCGCTACCGCTTGAGCCACATCCCCAGCCCTGTCTTATTTCTTAATCCTCTCTCTTTCACTTTTTTTCCGCCCCAGGGATTGAACCCAGGGTCGCTTAACCACTGAGCTGCATCCCTGGCCCTTTTCTTTTGTTCTGTTTTGAAACAGAGTCTCACTAAGTCCTTAGGTCCTTGCTAAATTGCTGAGGTTGGTCTCAAACTTGGAATCCTCCTGCCTTAGCCTCCCAAATGGCTGGGATTACAGGCATTCGCCATCACGCCCAGTAATCCTCTCATTTTTTAGATGTGGCTCTCAGAGGGAAATTTATTTGCCCAAAGTTATACAACTTCATAACAAATCAGGAATTGGTTTTCAAGTCTCTGAACTTCTGGCCACATATTCTTTCTATGATATAGAGTTGCCAGGATTAAGGATAGCTGGTTATGGAAAGGAGGCAACATTATTCACTTATTTTAATTAAGATCACATCAATGAATGTTGATAAATGATGTTGTTGAGGATATAGTTCAATATTACAGAATATTTGGGTTTGTAACTGAATTATTATATCTAATGCATGTAACCTAAATGTTTGCATAAGTTTTAGGTTGTCATTTTTCTCTTTATTTCTTCAGTGCAGTCACAATTGGAACTGATATGTTGGAATTGGACTGCCATATCACAAAAGATGAACAAGTTGTAGTATCACATGATGAGAACCTGAAGAGATCAACTGGGGTCAATGTAAACATCTCTGATCTCAAATATTGTGTAAGTAAAAATGAATGATAAACTAATGTCTAGTATATATTAGGGTAAAGTGTTTTTTTAGTGTTTTAAAAATTGTGGATGGACCTTTACTTCATTTATTAATTTATTTTTATGTGGTTCTGAGAATCGAACTCAGTGCCTCACACATGCTAGGCAAGTGCTCTACCACTGAGCCACAACTCCCACCTGGGTAAGATTTTTTAAGGCAGTGAATGCCAGACATTGCTTCAGTCAGTAACTTTAAAAAATAATATTTTTATATTTAAATAATAAATGTCAAAAGAATTTTTAAAAATTACCCTAACTCCCATTGAGGATTTTATACTTTATAAATACATCCACGAAGACTTGTTTTTATAAATATTTTATTTTATTTATTTTTAAAGAGAAGGGGGAGAGGGGGGGGGAGAGAGAGAGAGAGAGAGAGAGAGAGAGAGAGAATTTTAATATTTATTTTTCAGTTCTCAGCGGACACAACATCTTTGTTTTTTGTATGTGGTGCTGAGGTTCGAACCAGGGCCGCACGCATGCTAGGCATGCACGCATGCTAGGCATGCACGCTACCGATTGAGCCACATCCCCAGCCCCTTTATAAATATTTTAATAAAATTACAAGTCCTCAAATGTAAAGCTACTGGAATTCAACTTGTTAAATTCATATTAAGGAGGGCTGGGGATGTGGCTCAAGCGGTAGCACGCTCGCCTGGCATGCGTGCAGCCCGGGTTCGATCCTCAGCACCACATACCAACAAAGATGTTGTGTCCACCAAGAACTAAAAAATAAATATTAAAAATTCTCTCTCTCTCTCTCTCCTCTCTCACTCTCTCTTAAAAAAATAAATAAATAAATTCATATTAAGGAAATGAATTATTTTTGGTCTTCAAGTATAAGAAAGCACCATGTAGGGGTGAGGTTGTGGCTCAGTGGTAGAGTGCTTTTCTAGCATGTGTGAGGCACTAGGTTCGATCCTTAGCACCACGTAAAAATAAACAAAGGTATTGTGTCCATCTATAACTAAACATTTTTTAAAAAGCACCATTTTAAAATTTGATCATAATGGTTTATATGCTCACTTTAGTAAATACTGATAAATGAAGGGAAACAATGCTTTCTTTTACCACCTGTAGCAAACTCCTGTTAAGGGAACACTATATGTATACCTTGTTATTTTTTCATTGTTGTCTTTAATAATATATATTACAGTTTCCTATTGCCTGCTTACTTTTTTTTTTTTTTTTTTTGGTGGGTGGGCACTCAACCACTGAGCCACATCCCCAGCCCTGTTTTGTATTATATTTAGAGATAGAGTCTCAAGGAGTTGCTTAGCAACTAGTTTTTGCTGAGGCTAGCTTTGAACTGGAAATCCTCTTGTCTCAGCCTCCTGAGCGCTGGGATTACAGTCATGCACCATGGCTCTGGGCAAAGCCTTGGTTTTAATCCCTAGCACCAAAAAATTAGCGAGCAGCCAGGTACGGTGGCTCACACCTGTATTCTCAGCACCTCAGGAGGCTGAGACAGGAGGATTTTGAGATCAAAGCCAGCCTCAGCAAAAGCTAGTTGCCAAGCCAGCCTCATCAACTTAGCAAGGCCATAAGCAAATTAGTGGGACCCTGTTTCAAAAAAAATTTAAAAAGGGCTGGGGATGTAGCTCAGTGGTGAAGCACCTCTGGATGCAATCCCCAGTTACCTGCCCCATCCCAAAAAGAATAAAAAACTCTTAAAATTCAACAATAAGGAAATGAATCTATTTTTAAATAGGCAAAAATCTGAACAGACACTTTGCTAAAGAAGATATACAGATGGTAAATAAGTACAGGAAAATATCCCCCAAATCACTAGTCATCAGGGAACTGCAAATTATAATTGAAATAGATTCTATTACATGTGTAATATAGCTAAAATAAGAAAAAGGTGATATCAAATGTTGGTGAAGATTCAGAATTAGAATTTCTATACATTACTGGTGCAAGTACAAAGTGATACTGTCACTTTGGAAAATAGGCAGTTTTTTTTTTTTTTATCAAGTTGTGTATGTCCTGAGCATAGGACCCAGCAATCTCACTCCAACATATTTACTCAAGAGAAACAAAAACTTTTGTTCATACAAAAACCTATTCAGGGAGAATATTTGTAACGGCTTTATTCATAAACAGAAACTAGAAACAACCCTAGTATCCTTCAATGGTGAATAGATAAACAAGTACATTCATACAATGGAATACCTATTCAACAACAAAAAGGAATGAATCACTGATGCACACAACATGAGAAAACCTCAAATACATTTTTCTAATGTGGAAGATGCCAGATCCGAAAAGGTAATCCTGAATGATTCCATTTTAATGGATATTTTAGAAAATGCAAAACTATAAATATGGAGATCAGTCATTGTCAGTGGTTGGGAGAAGGAGGAGGGTATGACTGCAGTGGGCAGCAAGGAAACTTGGGGAGGGGAAATTATAGAATTGCTTCTATTTTGATTGTAGTGGAAGCTACATGATTGTATTCATGTCTGAAGATTCATTAAATTATATATCAAAGAAAAAAAAAAGCTAGTTGCCAAGCAACTCAGTGAGACCCTGTCTCTAAATCAAATACAAAATAGGGCTGGGGATGTGGCTCAGTGGTTGAATGCCCCTGGGTTCAGTCCTCAGTGCCCAAAACAAACAAACAAACAAACAAACAAATAAACAATAACAAAAAAATAAAACCAGGGCCTTGCACATGCTAAACATGAACTCTACACTGAGCTACACCCTCAGCCACTCCTGCTTGCATATTATAAGATTTATTTTAAGAGTAAAAAGTTCCCATTTTGCTGTACCCTTACCATTATTAGTCATTGTAATTATCATTAATTAGTTATATTTATATAAAATTATATTTATACAATAAATTTTCTGGTTTGCTGGATTAAATTGTAATTAGAATTTATTTGATTATTAATGAGCTTAAATATTTTTATGTATGATTGTTAGGTATTTTTCTTTTTCCTTGAATTATCTGTAATGGATATTTTTCTACTGAAATGTTGAGAAAAGGTCTATATTAAATATAAATACTATAAACTTCTTATAGGTGATAGAAGTAATTAAATTATTAATTTGGCTATGTAAATATAGGTTTTGTTCACTCATTTTTTAAAGAAGCAAACTTTTATTTCATGTCTTAACATAAGACAAAATACATTTTACTTTTGAGATAACTTTTTTCAATCATATCTTTTTAAGGAGCTCCCGTCTTACCTTGGTAAACTGGACGTCCCATTTCAAAGAGGTAATATTTCTCATTTATCACTTAAACATTGACATTAAAGTATATTCATTTATGCTGAGAAGCCCATCTGTGTCCTTTTATCATAGTTATCTTCTTGTTAAAAGTACTGTCCTGTAAGCTTATTCTCTCAGAACTACAATATGCGACCTTGATAGGTCATCTGATCCAAAGATGATTAGGCCCAACCATTTAACTAGGTCTCTTTATTTAAATTCACATAAAATTAATTCAAGCTGGGCTGGGGATGTGGCTCAAGTGGTAGCGCGCTCACCTGGCATGCGTGGGGCCCGGGTTCGATCCTCAGCACCACATACAAAGATGTTGTGTCCGCCGAAAACTAAAAAATAAATATTAAAAAAATTCTCTCTCTCACACACTCTCTCTCTCCCTCTCTTTAAAAAAAAAAAAAAACATTAATTCAAGCTGGAATACTAATTGTAGGAAACTTGAATATTATTGGGAATATTTTGCACTTCTAAAGCTTCAATTCTAGAATATTGCCATAACTTATAGTAGTCATCCATCATGAATAGAATAAAGAATAAGTAAAAAGAAGTAGAAAGGACCTCTCTTGCAGATCTTTCTGGTTCTTTAACTGTTGATTCTGTCATTCAGCTGTGCCATATTTTAAATGATTGAAAAGACTTTTATTACTCAAACTATTTCCTAGCAATTTAATGGTTTTCTTTCATTGGAGGGAGTATTTCTCCCAAAGAAAAGTGTCTCCTTGCCTAAATTTATTAGTTATTGCACGTTAGAGTGGAAAATACACCACTTAGAGATATAAGCGCTAAGCAGGTGTAGCCTACCAATATCACAAGTTGGCTTCCCATTTTGAGTGATTCAAATATATAAGTCAATAAAACTACAAGAGGCTGCATGTTATATACCTTGGTATGGTTTGCATATTGTTGAATCCTTGTGAAAATATCAAGAATCTATTTTTATAACTTTTGCAATTTTTAATTTTAATTTTTCATTGATACATAACAATTGTACATATTTGTGGGATACAGTGTTATGTTTCAATACATTATGTGTATTATGTAATGATCAATCAGGGTAATTAGCATATTTGTCATCTCAGACATTTATCTTTTTTTATGTGGTGGAAACATTTAATATCCTCTCTTCTGGCTATTTTTGAAATAGACAATACCCCATTGTTAACTATAGTTACCCTACTGAGTAATAGGACACTAGAACTTGTTCTCTTCTAACTGTAACTTTGAATCAATTGGCTAGCCTTTCTTCTCCTTTCCCCAGCCTCTGGTAACCATTATTTTGTTGGCTACTTGTACTAAATCAACATTTTTAGACTCATTACATATGAGGGAAATTGTATAATGTTTGTCTTTCTGTGTCTGGCTTATTTTATTTAGCATAATGTCTTCCAGGTTCGTCCATCTTGTTGTAAATGACAGAACAGTATTATTATGTTGTATATATGTACATATACACGATGTTTTCTTTATCTATTCATCCATTATTGGACAATTAGGTTGATTCTATATCTTGGTTACTATGAATAGTATCAGTAAACTTGGGAATCCAGATATCTCTTTCACATACTGATGTTGTTTCCTTTGAATATATACTAAGTGATGGGATTGCTGCATCATTTAATAGGAAAATTTTAAAATTTTTAGGAACCTCCATACTGTTTTCCATAATGGCTATACTTCATTCTCACCAACAGTGTGCAAGATTCCTTTTTCTCCACATTCTTGCCAGTACTTGTTTTCTTTTGTCCTTTTGATACTAGCTATCTTATATGGAGTGAGGCAGTATCTCATTGTGGCTTAGACTTGCACTGCCCTGATGATTAGTGATTATTTTTTCATACCTGTTGGTTATTTGTATATCTTCTTTTGGAAAATGCCTATTAAGTTTTTTGCCCATTTTAAAATCAGATTATTTGTTTTTGAGTTTTGGTTTGTTTTGCTTTACTATTCTGGATATAAAATATAACAATATAAACACAAAATATCTCTTGGCAAATGTATATCTGCAAGTATTTTTTTCCATTCTATAGGTTGTATCTTCCCTCTGTTGTTTCTTTTGTTGTGATTGGATCTATTGATATTAATTTTTTTAAAAGAACAGTAACTACTTCCTAAATTTAAAATTGGCTAGTATAGGACTATGCTTATGGCTTAGTGATTGAGTGCTTGCCTAGAATGCTCAAGGTCCCTGTTTTGAGAGAGAGAGAGAGAGAGAGAGAGAGAGAGAGAGAGAGAGAGAGAGAGAGAGGTTTATTTATTTTTTATTTTTTTGTTACTGAGGATTGAACTCAGGGGTACTTGACCACTGAGCCACATCCCCAGTCCTATTTTGTATTTTATTTAGAGACAGGGTCTCACTGAGTTGCTTAGTGCCTTGCTTTTTCGGAGGCTGGCTTTGAACTCAAGATTCTCCTGTCTCAGCCTCCTAAACTGCTGAGATTACAGGCGTGCACCACTGCACCCAGCTAAAGTTATCTATTTTTAAGGAATGTTTAAATCTGAGATGTTTATTTAATTTTGTCTTCTAGGTAAGTAACATTAAATTATGTTTGTTTGAAGAAACACATTTTCATTCTCGTAGTTTATAATCCTAATATATAGGATTATATTTCCCATGATAAGTGGCTAGGATTACAGGCATGCACTAGTGAGCTAAACAAAGCAGATTGGGGCAGAGAGATTAGGTACCTGAATGACAATCTGAAGTCTGGGCTTTCTTTTGTTTAGGCTTAGAAAGTCACTGAAGATTATTAAGCAGCAAAAGAGTCTTTTTTTTTTTTTTTCTTGGTAGTGGGGATCAAACCCAGGGCCTTTCATATACTAGACCATTGCTCTTCAACTGAGCTACATCCTCAGTCCCTTTTTTCTGATTTTCATATCTCCTTCATAAAGTAATAAAACTTTTGAATGTGAAGAGAACTTTGAGACCATCTAATGCTGCTTTCCATTAGAGATTAAAAACTAAAGTCTAAAGATGTGAATTAACTTGATCAAGTTCATACAACAAGTAAATGATAGAGCTAGAATTTGAAATAAATTTCCTCTTTACTAGCCAGTGTTCAGGTATACCATATTGCCTCTCCATCAGATGTTTCCTCAAATGCTATATTAACATGCCAGGTACTCTCAGGTTTCAGACAACTGTAAAGAATAATAAACTTTCATTCATATTCCATTCAACTCTTATCATAATTGACTTTGGACAATGACTCAAATGTGAAGTTCACTGCATTTGAAACAGAATACTGTAAATATTTGATTCAGAGTAGTCAGAAAGTTGTTCCTTTTTTTAATCATATTCTGCTCAGAACTCTTATTTAGTTGTCTTTAGATATTGGAGAGACTGCCTGAGGAATATAAATTTCAAAATTTTTGCTCTCTTTGTGGTTCACAACTTTACTGGAGAGTACTTGTTTTTGTTTTTGTTTTTCAATTAAAGGAATTTATTACTAGAACTTTCTGTTCGCCATGTTTATACACACTTTCTGTTCCTACCCACTTACCAAACCTATTCAGATGATTTTTAGTGTGTCAGAGCCACTTGGTGTTCATTCATCTCTTAAATCTCTTACCAAATTCTGACTCATCAAGTAATTATTTTCTTTAAAGGGATTCTTCAATGTGCCACAGGCTATATAAAAAGGATCATAAAAAAGTGTTAACCAAAGTGTTATCATCTATCCTACTTTATTTTATTGTTATCAAGATTGAATCCAAGGTGCTTAACCACTAAGCCACAGCCCAGCATTTTTTATATTTTATTTTGAAATAGGGCCTTGCTAAGTTGCTGAGGCTAGGTTTGAACTGGCAATCCTCCTGCCTTGACCTCCCAAGCTGCTGGGAGGGCAGGTGTCCACCACCTCACCCAACTCATCGTACTTACTTTATAGTGGCCCTTTTTTTGTTGTTGTTTTCATAAAAAATTCATAATTTGGATAATCTAGAGTTGACTATGATTATAGACAGTTTAAAAGTTCTAGCATGCTGTAGGACCCACATCATTCATTGTCATTCAACACACCTATTGCATGCTACTTTTTTGTTTTTAATTGATATTGGGGATTGAACTCGGTGCCACTACCACTGATCCACATCCCCAGCCCTTTCTTTTCTTTCTTTTTTTTTTTTTATTTTGAGACAGGGTCTCCCTAAGTTGCTTAGGGCCTTCCTAATTTGCCAAGGCAGGCCTCGCACCTTTTTCACATAGATGTAGACCCTTGGCAGCACATACATAATCCATTCAGTTGAGAGTTTCAGGAATCCTTTTCCAGTGTCCATACTGTTATGTGCATGAAGGGTCTCAGACAGTTCATAAATTCACTCAGGCCAGGTAGGCAGAACCAAAATGATCAACAGTCCCATCAAAATGACACTTGAGTTCCATCTGAATTACAAGGAGTGCAATAATTGAGTATTTCTTCTCTTTTTTAATTTATATGCTGCTTTTAATATGAGCCCTTATTATAAATAATTTATTTTTTTGACATAGATTTACTTTTTTGATATGTGTCTTTCTCTTAACTTATAATAATAAGGATGAGATTAAGGATTTTTTACCATTTAGTTCTTCACATTATTGGAACTAGAAAGGAAAAATTTTTACAATGGTTTTATGGTATATACAGTGTGTTATATAAATAATTAGAAGCAAAAGGACTAGGAAAAGAGTAAAAAAATTCCCTTCTAATTTTTTATTACTTTAAAAAAATTTTTTAGATATTGATAGACCTTTATTTTATTCATTTATTTATATATGGTGCTGAGAATCGAACCCAGTGCCTCACACATGCTAGGCAAGTAAACTACCACTGAGCCACAACTATAGCCCCTATTTACTTTTAATTCTCTTTGAATAATTGTACTGATAAGAATTCTTTAGCACAGTCCTGAATTACTATGTATTTACCTTGCTTGAACATTATTTTTTCTTTCTTTCTGTGAATTTTTTTTCAAATTTTCTTTGAATTTTCTTTCTTTGAGCAGGGATCGAATCCAAGGGCACTTAACCACTGAGCCATATCCTAAGTCCATTTTATTTTTATTTTTTATTTTAAGACAGTGTCTCAAAATTTACTTAGGATCCAGGTATGGTGGCATACACCTGTAATCCCAGCAGCTCGGGAGGCTGAGGCAGGAGGACTGCAAGTTCAAAGGCAGCCTCAGTGAAAGCAAGGTGCTAAGCAACTCAGTGAGACCCTGTCTCTAAATAAAATACAAAAAATAAACAGGGCTGGGGATGTGGCTCAGTGGTCGAGTGCCCCTGAGTTCAATCCTTGGTACAAAAAAAAAAAAAAGTAACTTAGGGCCTTACTAAGTTGCTGAGACTGGCTTTGAACTTGCACTCCTCCTGCCTCAACCTTCCATGCCGCTGGAATTACAGGCGTGTGCCCTGTGCCTGACCAAACATTATTCTTAATCTCTGAAAAATTCAATGATGATTTCTTAGCAAAACAATCTCAGTCTCAATTAATAGGGGAATGGTTAAATTAAAATAATCAAATTTTTGTATAGTTCTTCAGTGAAGTATTTTGAAACCATATAAAATCACAATAAAATCAGATCAATGGATTATATCATTGTCAGTATCCTGGTTTGATATGGTACTATGGTTTTGCAAGAAGTTATCACAAATAAATCTGGATGAAAGTAGATCAATCTTAAAACTGCATGTGAACCTACAGAATTCTTAAAATGTAAAGTTTAAGAAAAATAAATCATAATTATAAGCATAAGGTATTGACATGAAAATATTTTTGCATAAAGAATCAGGTTAAATTCTTGTAGGCACACTATATTATAATCATATTAAATTTTGCATAGGAAAAAAGTAGAGAAAGAAAGTATAACAAGTGGTCATCATGGTTATATCTAAGGTATTAGGTTTTAAATGATATTCTTTTTTTCTTAATGCTTTGCCTCAATTTGTAAATGTCCTCATATGAACACATACTATAACTGTTTTTAAAAAAGTAAATTACCTTTTAAAAATACATTTACAAATCTTGTTTTCCCAGCGTGCCAGTGTGAAGGAAAAGATAACCGAATTCCATTACTGAAGGAAGTTTTTGATGCCTTTCCTAATACCCCCATTAACATCGATATCAAAGTCAACAACAATGTGCTGATTAAGAAGGTACTGGATTCATTGCCTCCTCTTGGTGTGTTGCATCCAATTTCACAAACTAAATAAGGTCAGAATAGCTGACTGCTTAGATTGGTAGTGTTCAAGGAAACGTGATACTCCATGGATCAGCATTGTTTTAAATAACATCTTGATAGAGGTCATTTTACTGCAGGGGAGTCTATTTTCAGAGTGAGCTGGAACATTTCAGTCATGAATAAAAGTAAACTCCTATGAGCCAATTATTCTGGTATTTATACAATTACCTTCTGGCTTAACATGTTTAATGTAATACTAATAAATAGTTGTATTCTGTTAAGTAAATTATATAATGGTAAAATGTAAACAATTTTGTGTTTTTTTAAATAATCTGAAATTTAGTTTTTTCAAAATTTTGTACATCCATTATTTGCAATCCATTTTTAAAGTAAAAATTATACAAGTGAATTTACAAATAGGCACATGCATAAAATTTTGAATTTTCACATATAGGTTTCAGAATTGGTGAAGCAGTATAAGCGAGAACACTTAACAGTATGGGGTAATGCCAGTTATGAAATTGTAGAAAAGTGCTACAAAGAGGTAAGTTTCAAAATGGTACAAAATGATCTATCTTTGATGTTGTTATATGTCTATAAATATTCATTATATATATATATATATATATATATATATATATATATATATATATATGTTGTAGATGGACAAGAATGCCTCTATTTTATTTCTTTATTTTTTTATGCTATGCTGAGGATCGAACCCAGTGCCTTTCTCATGCTAGGCAAGCACTCTACCACTGAGTTAAATCCCCAGCCCTACATTAATAATTTTTAAAAACTATCTTTTTTCATAGCCTGCAGAGAAAGACAGATGGTACTGAATGGAGGCAACTAGCCAGAAGTTTACTAACAGAGATAATAGATTTGGACCTTGCAATTTAAGTTCAATGTAATTAATTAGACTGGTTCATAGAATTATTCTCACATACTGATAGTAATTGTTGATCACATTTTATTATGTGCATTATAAGACAAAATATGACTCCCATCTTGTAATTTTTTTAGTAATTGTTTTGTGTAATTTTGAATTAAAGTGTTTAATCCTCCAACTTCTTTTTGCCTTACCCTTCAAATAGACTTAGTTAAATTAAGCCAAGGTCATGATTATTAGGTAGTATAAAAATCAAGGATATCCACTTATTGAAAATTTTCTGGTTGAAGGAAATATGTCTATAAAAACTAATTTGACCTGGGCATGGTGGTTGCATAATCCCAGCAACTTGAAAGGCTGAGGGAGGAGGATGGTAAGTTCAAGGCCAACCTGGGCAACTTCAAGAGACCCTGTCTCAAAATTTAAATAAATAAACAAATAAAAATATAAATAAAAATAGAAAGGACTGGGGGTGTAGCTCAGTGATAGAGCACTTGCCTAGCATGCACTTTGCCCTGGGTTCGATCCCTACCACTACAAGAGGAGGAAGGGACAGAGAGGAGGAGAAGAAGAAGAAGGGGGTGGCAGGGGAAGAGGAGGAGGACTCTTATGAGACAAGTAGCAATTCTCAAATACAAAGAACTTTTGGGATGGTCATTCCTTAAAAAAAAAAAAGGCAAAATAACTACAGTCACCACCATTACAATTCAAAATACAGCTGAGACTCTCATTGAAGCAAATAATTTCTGTTTATGGACAGTAGGTTCTTTGAGATCCTGAGGTAGCTTGTGTACAAAGGAGAGCACTTACTTGGCTGAGTGATTTCAAATGCCTAAGAAGTTAGAAGTAAGACTTTTCCATAACTAATTATTATCTAATGGTATTTTCGTATATTACTCTGCCTGCCAACCTTTTTACACCATCATAAAACTTTTCAAATAAAAAACAATGATAAGGGGCTGGGAGTTGTGGCTCAGAGGTAGAACACTCACCTAGTGCATGTGAGGCCCTGGGTTTGATCCTCAGCACCACATAAAAATAAATAAATAAAATCAAGGTATTAAAAATAATGATGATATTAATGCTAAAAAAGATGAAGAGAAACTGGACTTCTCATAGGTTCTAGTGGGGCCTGTAAAATAGTATAGTCACTCTCTTCAGTACTTGAGTAGTATTTTTTTTAATAACTAAACATCCATTACCATATGAACCAGTAATTTCATGTTAGGCATTTATCCTAGAAAAATGTAAACTTATGCACACAAAAACCTGTACACGAATGTTTACAATAACCTTATTCATTTAAGCAAAATCCTGGGAAAACCTCAAATGCCCTTCAGTATATAAATAGCTGAACAAATTCTGGGACATCCATATAGTAGGGTACTATTCAGCAATGAAAGTTGCTGAATGAACTATTGATACATGCAACAACTTGGATGGTCCTCAAGGACATTATGCTTAGTTTAAAAAATCTCAAAATGCTATATGATTTTATTTATATAACATTCTCAAAATTGTAGATATAGAGAAAAAATCAGGGGATGGGGTAGAGAGTGGGTACCAGTACAGAGATGGCACAAGGGGCTTCTTGTGTGGTCATGAAACAGTTCTGTATCTTGCCTGTGATGGTGCTTACAAAAATCTATATATGGGTTAAAACTGCATAGAAATTACTATCCCCCCCTCCCTCCCTCTCTCTCTCTCTCTCTCTCTCTCTCTCTCTCTCTCTCACACACACACACACACACACACACACACACACACATGAATACATTTTAAAAATAGAGAAGAAAAGAAAAAATGTTGAAAACTGAATAAAGTCTGTAGTCTAATTAACAGAAATGTACTATTTTTTGCAACTTCCTGTAAGTCTGTAAATAGTTCACAATAAAAAGATCTGTTGGTCCATAATCACAGAATTTTGCCCTTGATTCACGTCCCCCACCGACCCCAAGCCTCTGGCTTTCTATTATATTGAAAACTCCCAAACTCTTGCAGCATAATATTCAAACATCACAATAAAAATGTTTCAATAATATTTGTCATTCATGTTAACAACATTCTGTATAATAAGTGATATGTCTTTTACAGTTTGTAAAGTATGATTTATAAGAATTTTACAAGCTGGGCATGGTGGCACATGCCTGTAATCCCAGCAATACAGGAGGATTGAAGGTTCAAGGCCAGCCTCAGCAACAGCAAGGTGCTAAGCAACTCAATGAGACCCTGTCTCTAATAAAATACAAAAAAAAAATAGGGCTGGGCATGTGGCTCAGTGATTGAGTGTCCCTGAGTTCAATCCCCAGCACCCCACCAAAAAAATAAATAAAAATAAAAAGGGCCGAGGATGTTGCTCAGTGGTTAAGTATTTGGGCTTAATCCCCCAGTATCCAAAAAAAAAAAAAAAAAGATATAGGATATGATTGTTGTTAAACATTTGCCAGCCTACCACTCTTCTCCCACCCCCACAAGCAGCCTTGCATAGCTCTCTAGAAGTACCCAGTACTTCTTTTAGTGCTCTGGTTCCAAAGTTGCATAAGTTTTGAGTGCCAGCCCCAACCCTATTTTTCCCCTAACCTCACTAATCCTTAATGTATGAATTTGCAGAACTCTAGGTTTTTCAGGGTCTTGTATACTGTGTTACAGCTGAAACACGTGTATATAAATAAGTAAAAAATGTTACAAAGTATCATATGAACACAGGCAAAATAAATCCTCAAACTTCCTTATTTTTGTTAAATAAAGAAATAGGTCATTTACTTTAATTATTTAAAATCAATTCTTTTTGCATGATTTAAAAATATTATAGGGCTGGAGTTGTAGCTCAGTGGTAGAGCTACAAATGGTAAAGATGCTAAATTTTATGTTGTGCATATTTTACCAAAGTGAAATATACAGGCACACATACACATATTCTGCAGTTTCAAAAAGTTTTGGAATGCTGAACACATTTTTCAATTGAAACTTAAAATAATGGTTAGATTCTTGGCCTAACTTACAAAATCCTATTTATACTTTTAGGTTTGATCCATAACACAGCTAAAATATGACATATACAAATTGATATAATCGCTGTATACTTTCTCCTGTCTCAACAGGTATATTAAATGGGAGTTAGATTACTATTTCATACATCTTTTTATTTTGTTCTATTAGATTTTGGCATGTTTAGTTTCTAGTTGTGAATACTGTGGCCAACAGAGAGAGTGGTGTTGTAAAAACAAAGAAAAATATAGGGAGTAGAGAAACTTTACTAACATTAATTATACAATAGGACTCCAAGGTAGATCTTTACTATTTTTTTTTCCTATCCAAATTGGGTTTTTAGGCTGGGGCTGTGACTAGGTGGTAGAGTGCTTGCCAAGCGTGCGTGAGGCACTGGGTTCAATCTCAGCATCACATAAAAATAAACAAAATAAAGGTTTAAAAAATGGGTTTTTATTCGTCATAGTCAACTGACACATACAGGTACAAAAATTATAAAAATAAACCAGTAGATATTTAAAGGCAAATGCAAAAATTTGCACATTGAAATTTATACTCTTTTGTTTCAGACTAGCCATTTGGTGTATCTGTAAATGGATATTTACAATTTAGTGACTGCTTGCAATAGATGTCAAGATATAGTCTTGGTAAATTTTGAGACTTATGAAATAATCCTCTTTATTTGAGCAATTACTGTAAAGTAATATATAATATTGTTTGTCTTTTAGAATTCAGATATTCCTATACTCTTCAGTCTACAACGTGTTCTGCTTATTCTTGGCCTTTTCTTCACTGGCCTCTTACCTTTTGTGCCCATTCGAGAACAATTTTTTGAAATCCCAATGCCTTCTATCATACTGAAGTAAGTGCTTATCCTTTTTTCATGAATTATCAATTCTAGAAGGATTAAGATAAAGTCTTGCTGGGTGCAGTGGTGCAAGCCTGTAATCCCAAGGGCTTGGGAGGTTAAGGCAGGAGGATTTCGAGTTCAAAGACAGCCTCAGCAAAACGAGGCACTAAGCAACTCAGTGAGACCCTAAATAAAATACAAAACAGGGTTGGGGAAGTCAGTGGTCGAGTGCCCCTGAGTTCAATTCCTGTTAACCGTCCCCCGCCAAAAAAAATAAAGGCTTAATGTCAGTATTGCTTTTGTTTGTTTGGTGCTAGGAATTGAATTCAGGGCCTTGCACACGCCAAGCATACACTCCACCACTGGGTTACACCCACTCTTTGTTGTGATGTGTCCCCAGTAAATTCATTTTGGGGCTTGGTTCCCAAAGTAACTGTACTGAGTGATGGTAAGAATGTGATTAGGTCACTAAGTCACTAAGAGGATTAAAGCCTTTCTTATGGCAATGAGTTCTTGCCCTTGGCTTTTTCCTGCTTCTTTTGCATACTTGCCTTTCTTCTGCATATTCTTTACTGCTTTTCTGCTACTATGAGGCCCTCACAAGAAGCCAACCAGTTACCATTGTCATGCTCTTGGAATTCTAAAACTGTGAGCCTAATAATCTCTTTTCTTTATAAATTTTCCAACCTTGGGTATTTTGTTATAGCAACAGAAAACAGTCTAGGATAAATTATCATTGTTAAATAATAGGTTTTGCTGGAGTTGGGGAGTATTTCTATGGTAGAGTACTTGATAACATGCATGAGGCCCTGGATTTTTGATCCCCGTCATCACACACACACACACACACACACACACACACACACACCAGATTTCTGTAGTTATTTCCATGTTCTGTTCCCTGTCAGAGAGAGAGAATTTTTTTTAATATTTATTTTTTAGTTCTCAGCGGACACAACATCTTTGTTTGTATGTGGTGCTGAGGATCGAACCCGGGCCGCACGCATGCCAGGCGAGCGCGCTACCGCTTGAGCCACATCCCCAGCCCTCCCTGACATATTTTTTTTTTTAAAAGAGAGTGAGTGAGAGAGGAGGGGGAGAGAGAGAGAGGGAGAATTTTTAATATTTATTTTTTTTAGTTTTCGGCGGACACAACATCTTTGTTTGTATGTGGTGTTGAGGATCGAACCCGGGCCGCACGCACGCCAGGCGAGCGCGCTACCACTTGAGCCACATCCCCAGCCCCCCTCCCTGACATATTAATAATGCTTTTTGAGATAATTTTAAGACACATTTTCCAAATTAAATAATAAAGGATTATACTTTATCTGGACTTATCTCAGGTTACAACTTCACAAGCCTGTGTACTCAGAAGTCAGACAAAAAGAAATGAGCTTAAAAGTACAGAAGTTTAATAATTATTTTATTCTGACATCAAATAACAATTGCCCTTTAACTTCCTTTATTCTATTCTTCTTCATTGATAGTAATATACAGCTAAAACTCCATTAAACTCCAAAAATACCAGCAGGAATAATACATTTATGAAGAAAAGCCACTACTACCATCACCAAAAAGGTGAAGAGGAAAAAAAAAAAAGACTTTGGAAATAAGAGAAAGAAAAGGTTAATTTAGTTTGCATGAGATACTTATGTGTTTACATAATTTCTCTATTAAGTACAGAGTCTTGCTTTCCATTCACAAATTTAAAAGATGAAAATGTTTAAAATGTTTACTGTTGCCTGGGAAATAATCAACAGCACTCAATAGTTGTTAAATTGTATTTGTTGTTATTATTAAAGAACTCTTCATCTGAAAATGCTACATACTTAGAATGTGATTTCTTCTTTTTAATTAGGGCATTATAGTTATACATAGTAGTTAAGTTCATCCCGACAAAATCATACATGCATGGAATTCAATTTCAGTTCACTTTCCCTGCCTTTTCTCTCCCCTTCTTACTTCCCTCATTCTCTTTCCTCTTCTCTAAAAGTCTTCCTTTCATTCATCTCTTTATTTATTTATTTGTATGTGGTGCTGAGGACCGAACCCATTCCTCACACAGGCTAGGCAGGTGCTCTACCACTGAGCTACAACCCCAGTCCCATCTTTATGTATTTTTAATTTATTCTTTCTACTTATATATAAAAGTGAAATTCCCTGTGGTATATTTATATATGCACATAGCATGGTCTTAAAAAATTAATTCCTTTTTCCTGTATCTTTTTTCTTTATATTACATATATATATATTTTTTTTAATTGTAGATGAACACAATACACTTATTTTATTTGTTTATTTTTATGTGGTACCAGGGATCAAACCCAGTGCCTCATGCATGCTAGGCAAGAGCTCTACCACTGAGCCACAACCCCAGCCCCATCCTGTCTCTCCTTTCTCCCTCTCAGTCTCCTTCTTCACTCTGCTGGTCATCCCTATATCTTTATAGGGAGATATATTTTGTTCTAGCTTCCACATATGAGAGGAAAACATTCAGCTCTTGATTTTTCTGAGACTGGCTTATTTCACTCAGCATGATGTTCTCCGTTTCCATCCATTTACCAGCAAATGCCATAATTCCATTCTTCTTTATGGATACGTAGATATATATATAATGTTATATATGATTTCTTGATCACATTCTTATCCATAGAATGTGATTTCTACCTATAGATTTCATAAGAATAACTAAGCCATGACAAAGGAATTTGGAGATTCTGGGGAGATAATTTAAATGTGATTTTACCTGCATAAAAACATTTTTCTACCCAAAATAACTTTAAAAAATAAAAATAAACATTAATGGCCTGGAGGTGTGGCTCATCGGTAGTGCACTTGCCTGGCATGTGTGAGGCACTGGGTTTGGTTCTCAGCACTGCATATACATAAATAAAATAAAGGTATATCAACAACTAAAAAAATTTAAAAATAAAATAAATAAACATTAGTGCAGCAGTCATTAGAAAATATAGGTAAGATTAACAATTAGGTCAATACTCTTATGTTTACCTTTCCTTCTATCCCTTCCTGCCTTTCTTTTTTTTCTTAGTAGGGATTGAACCCAAGGGTACTTTACCACTGAGCTACATCCCCAGCCCTTTTAAAATTTTTTATTTTGAGACAGGGTCTCACTAAGTTGCTTAGGGCCTCACTAAATTGCTGAGACCAATCTTGAACTTGCCATCTTCCTGCCTCAGCCTCCTGAGTTGCTAGGATTACAGGTGTGTACCACTGTAAGTGGCTTAACTTCTGTTTGTTGCCTGTTTTCCAGCTGAGTTTCTTAGTGATGAGGATGTTTATTATATCTGTCCTCAATTATATTTATTAAAAGTCCGTGTAGCTATTTCTCACACAAAACAATAGAAAACACTTCTTTTTTTGGTGGGGAGGGTACCAGGGATTGAATTCAGGGGCACTCAACCGCTGAGCCACATCCCCAGCCCTATTTTGTATTTTACTTAGAGACAAATTCTCACTGAGTTGCTTAAAGCCTCACCATTGCTGAGGGTGGCTTTGAACTCGCTATCCTCTGGTCTCAGCCTCCTGATTAATCCCTTCTGGGATTACAGGCGTGCGCCAACATATCCGGCAGAAGACGCTTCTTAACTACAAAGAAACAATTTTCATTTGCTATGGTAGAATGATTCCTGGGATTAGAGGTTTAGCTCAGTGCTAGAGTACTTTCTTTTTATTTTATTTATTTATTTATTTATTTATTTATTTTAGAGTACTTTCTAAGCCTGTGAGAGGCTCTGGGTTCTATTCCAAGCAACACACACACACACACACACACATACACACACACACAATAAAGTGATTACTAACCATGTATAGCTTTTCTCCTGCCTGGAGCTGAATGTTATACTCTTTAGATACTAAAATCTATATGTGTTTCTTTTGGAAAAAATATTGTTGAAATACAAACATAAGAAGCACAAACACTATAGAATTAGTCTTTTCTCTAAAAAGTGATTATGGATTAAGGCTTGGGATGTGGCTCAAGTGGTAGCGCGCTCGCCTGGCATGCGTGCGGCCCGGGTTCAATCCTCAGCACCACATACAAACAAAGATGTTGTATCTGCCGAGAACTAAAAAATAAATATTAAAAAAAAGTGATTATGGATTAAAACAGGTAGAATATTATTTGTGTGTGTTTCAATGTTTGAAGGAGAACAATGGATATTTACATAATCTAATAATTGTATTTAATGAGGTAATTAGGATCCTTGAATTCCTGAAATTTCAACCAGGAGTTTCCATCTCAGAGTTAGAGAAAATAAGAACTTGTACTTTATTCAGAGAGCTTCTAATAAAAATTGAACTCAGACAGAAAGTTAAAAGAGGAATTTAACAGTTGTGGACTCTCAGAATTAAGAGTGTAGTCAGGAGGGGTGTCAGAAAGAAAACAGGAAATGAAGATCTGGGAAGAATGAAAATGACTTTGTGCTGATAAACTTAGAAAGCCTCTGAGAAATCTTGGTAGGCGAGAGGAGTGTCAGAGATTTCCTTTGGACACCAGCCTAAGTAATGACACAGGTAGTTAGTTATTTGGCTCAAGCCTCAAAGAGATGGGAGGAAGGAACTTAGCATGGGGCTAAAAAGTCAGGTAGAGCCTTTTAGTAGGAAAGACAATTTTAAAAGGACAAATCCAAGTCCTCAAATATTGAAAAGGAAAGAAAAATGTACATTATACGCTCATTTTTACCCCAAATATCTTTTTAATTCATAGCACAATTTAGTTGTGTGTTTAAATCTACTACATACAAAATTATAGCCAAGGAGGAGAGAGAGGTTGTCTAAAAGAGAGGATCATGATAAATCCAGGGCACTAGGTCTCTGAAATATAATTTTTATTTTTACCTTCGAATAGTGATAGCAAGAAGTTAGCTTGAGGCCTGTGGAAACAGAACTGACTGGGCTTTTTATTATTATTATCCTTTTCACAAATATTCTTTTTAAGAACATAGTAAGACATGCATGGTCTTTTTTTTTTTCTTTTCATTTTTGAACTTGGCTTATTCCTGTATTTCTAATTTGTAATTCAAACTTTATCTTTCCTCAGGCTAAAAGAACCACACACCATGTCCAGAAGTCAAAAGTTTCTCATCTGGCTTTCCGATATGTAAGAATTTTAGTTTCTTGATATGCAGGTTATTGCTCTGTGTTTAATAAATATCACATTTAAAATTTAGTGCAAGCTTCCTACATGGAATTTGCAACAAGGACTTAGTGAGCACCTCCTAAGCAAGTGGATGTATGTGAATCATTTAGAAGTAGCTTAATTACTTACTAGACACAAAACCTCAGGAGGAATTTTGAGAGTTAATGTTATCCACCTTCGTGGGAAAACTGAGCCTCCATTCACCCAGTGAAATGATTTACTTGGGGTCATGTAGCTAATTAGTAGCAGAGTTGTGGTAAATAGCCTTCTATTTATTCACTGATTCCACTAGTTCACAAATAAAAACATGGTGAAAAGAAGTGTGCAAAACAATATGTAAAAATATATATTGCCTACTGGCACAGTTTTTAGAAACATTTGTACCAAGACTCAGCAACAGAGAGGTCCTTCCTGCAGGGTGAAGACACACTTTAAAAAAAATGCCTTAATTTTTACAATATATTGAGTTTAAGTTTAGGTAAACTTATGTAATTGTTTTATGTTTTGCTTTAGAATGGAGCCTTGAATGTTAAATATGTTAATAGTCCTAAATCACAATCTTTTATTTATTTATTTATTATTACCGGGGATTGAACCCAGGGGTGCTTATCCACTGAAAACCCCCATCCCCCATCAGCATTTTTTAATATTTTATTTAGAGATAGAGCTTCGCTGAGTTGCTAAGTGTCTTGCTTATCTGCTGAGGCTGGCTTTGAACTCACAATCTTCCTGCCTCAAGCTCCTGACCTGCTGGGATTTCAGGCATGCAGCACCATGCCTGGTACAACCTTTTATTATATAGCTTCTCTTTCAAAGTTTTGGAAAATTGATTTTATGTTTTTTTCTGTGCCGCAGGTTTTTTTTTTTCCTTTATTCTTGATTTAATTTCTAGTTTTCAAGAACGTGCTTTTATTTTTTTAATATTTATTTTTTAGGTGTAGTTGGACACAATGCCTTTATTTTATTTACTTATTTTTATGTGGTGCTGAGGATCGAACCCGGGGCCTCACACGTGCTAGGGGAGCGCTCTACCGCTGAGCTACAACCCCAGCTCCAGTGCACTTTTAATTGGTGTTAAAAGCACATCAGGGGGCTTGAGTTGTGCATCAGTGGTAGAGTGCATGCCTAGCACGTGTGAGGCACTGGGTTCCATCCTCAGCACCACATAAAAACAAATAAATAAAGTTATTTTTTAAAAAGCACATGATTTCAGGTTTTTCTTACTTAAGATCATTCTAATAGATATAACTGAATAGAAATAATATGTATGACTTTCAGATGGGTTCCATGGAGCACTTCTGTACTCCCATCAACTTAGGAGGCTGATGTAGGAGTATCACAAGTTCCAAGCCAGCCTCAGAAATTTAATGAGACTCTGTCTCAAAATAAAAAGTAGAAATGGCTGGAAATGTAGTTCAGTGGTAAAGTGCCCCTGCATTCAATCCCCAATACAAAAAAAAAAAAAAAAAGAAGAAGAAGAAGAAGAAGGAAAGAATACATATAACTTTCCAGTACAATTAGTTCACATCTTGTTCAAGTGACTTGTAGTCTAAAAGTGCACTTTTAGTTATTTGAAACTAAAAAAAAAAAAAAAAAAAAAAAAATTTCATAGGTATTGAATAGTATAACTAATGGATATGTGATTTCTAAGACAACTAACAAAAGACTAGTTTATTATGTAACTGAAGTATGATGGTAAAGAATTTGACATGAATTTCCTGCTTTATTTTAACCTGGCAAGTGGACAACACACACCTCCTAGCTCTCTCACTCTCATTATGGCTCCAGCAGGGAAAGTGAGCAAGCTTCTTCTCCATTAAGGTTTCCATGAGAATGGATCTTCTGGTGGCAGTACTGGGGGAGGTTCTCATTGTCCACCATCCAGCAGCCAACAGTTAAGGGGGGATCCAGCAGTTAAGATTTGAATTTATCCTCAGGAGCTACTATTACTTAAGACCTTTGCTTGTATTGCTGGAGTTTGGGGATTCAATTAAATAAAGAATTACGAATCTCAAAATTGACCAAGGTAGGACTGAGGACTAATTCTAGTCAGTAGTTAGGACTAAGAAATACAGCAGGGCATGGTGGCCTGTGATCCCAGCAATTTTGAAAGCCAAGGCAAAAGGATCACAACTTCCAGCAATTAAGCAAGACCCTAAGCAACTTATGGAGACCCAGTCTCAAAGGATAAAAAGGGATGTAGTTCACTGGCAAAGCATGCCTGAGTTAAATCCCCAGTACTAAAATAAAACAAAAAGAAAAAAGAAAGAAATACCTAAATCTGTTCTGCCTTTCTTTTCTAGTTTATTAATGAGGAAAGCTTTATTTGACCACCTCACTGCCCGAGGCATTCAAGTAAGTTTCGGGAACAATGCATTTTGAAAACAGTGTAGCTTATCAATTTACCACAAGTGTAAAGGGTAGGGGCCTTTAACTGACTTAATTTGAACCCAGATTCTGGTGCTGTTCCCTTGCTGATTCACAAATGAGGACATTAAAATCTACCTTATAGTTAGTAATAAAGCATTCGTGTTTCTGTAGCTAGATAGCTCTTTATATAGTATAGACGAGAATAGCTAAGTCAGAGGGGTTGGGCAGTGCATGTTTAATGAGCAAGTGGAATTTTTTTTTTTTTTTAAAGAGAGAGAGAGAGAGAATTTTTAATATTTATTTTTTAGTTCTCGGCGGACACAACATCTTTGTTGGTATGTGGTGCTGAGAATCGAACCCGGGCCGCACGCATGCCAGGCGAGCGCGCTACCGCTTGAGCCACATCCCCAGCCCACAAGTGGAATTTTTTATAAGTTTACTGATTTCTTAAAATGGCAACTTTAAGAGGTTCTAAGTATGTTGAGATTATATAGATAAATGTTATAAAAATAATTTTCTCTTTTAACATTTGTTTTCATACTTGTGATTTTGATTTCCAGGTGTATGTTTGGGTATTAAATGAAGAACAAGAGTACAAAAGAGCTTTCGATTTGGGAGCAACTGGAGTGATGACAGATTATCCAACAAAGCTCAAGGATTTTTTACATAATTTTTCAGCATAGAAAAAGGAAGTATTCAAAAAAAAACACAAAAAGACCTAAGAAAATAAAATTTCACCGTCATTTCCCTAAGATATTTCCAGAATGGTAAAAGTTTTAATCAGTTAAGTTTTTATTACCTCATTTTTAAGCCTGTATGAGAATGTAGAAACAATATATTGTATATTTATTTCAAACAATATTGCATATTTCACATTTGTAAATTGTTTAGAAAGATAACTTGTTTTGAGATGTAAGTAGATTATTAAGATGTCTGTATATACCAGTGTGGTGGAACATTCCTGTAATCCCAGCAGCTCGGGAGGCTGAGGCAGGAGAATAACAAGTTTGAGGCCACCCTCAGCAATTTAGCAAGGCCTTAAGCAATTTAGTGAGACCTTCTCAAAATTAAAAAAAAAAAAAAAGTCTGTATATGATGCTGTATTCTACTAGTCTAAGTAATTTTGAAATCAAAGGCTATTGGATAAATTTGTCATTAGCTTTCACTGGAATAAGATCAACTAATTTAGTAAAAGAAAATTATTGAAGGTCATTAGAGCTGTTTTGCATTATTTCATTATCTCTAGATACATCTTAGTGAAAAGGGAAAAATACAATGGAAGAAGAGCTTGAAAATCAATGTCATAATTATCTGGCAAGTTATGCATCGTTAACAGAAGGCAAGCTCAAAGAAATACTTTATCAGAAACAAAATCTGTAGACTAATTAGATTTCTCAGTTGCTGTTGTTATGGGGCTATTGTACTTGTAATCTTTTTCAGGTGTGTAACAATGCTACCATGTCTTTTTTTATACATGAAAAATAGACTTTTAGGGCTAGGGCTGGGGCTGGGGCTGAGTGGCAGAGTGCTTGCCTGGTATGTGTGAGGCACTGGGTTTGATCCTCAGCACCACATACAAAAATAAGCAAATAAAATAAAGTCATATTCTCCATCTACAACTACCAAAAAAAATTTTTTTTAAAGAGAGAGTGAGAGAGGAGAGAGAGAGAGAGAGAGAGAGAGAGAGAGAGAATTTTTAATATTTATTTATTTTTTTTTAGTTCTCGGCAGACACAACATCTTTGTTGGTATGTGGTGCTGAGGATCGAACCCGGGTCGAACGCATGCCAGGCGAGCGAGCTACCGCTTGAGCCACATCCCCAGCCCCAAAAAATTTTTTAAAATACTTTTGATTTTAAATTAAAACAAGATCCAAATAATCATGTTTTTATGTTTCCTCTAAAGAAATCTAAGATTTTCATTTTCTGTCATTGACTTGACTGTTTGAACCTATATCTAGATTTTAAATAATATCTTGAATCCTAATAATCATATGAAACTGATGAAAGTACATATCATTGTTTCTAATACATACAGTATGAACCATCTGTTGTTGATCCTTAAGGATTCTTGAGCTGGGTGTGTGGTTCAGAGGTAGAGCACTTGCCTAGCATGTGCAAGGCCCTGGGTTCAATCTCTAGCATGGAAAAAAAAAAATCATTCTTTAGAGTATGAAGTAGAAAGAGAATGTAATTTTCCAAACATTAGACATCACTTTCTCAGCTGTTCTGATGTGACTTCGTGTAATCTATCTCTAATCTTTTTAACTAATTTTATGATCTCAGATTGGAAGATAAATATAATCTGGAGTAATAAATGTCTTTTACCTAGATTATGCCTCTCATTTGGAATTTGCCAACGATGTAGCTATAAAGGATGACCATACTCTCATCTGTTCCTGGATGATATAAATATCATTTGCTTTGTTGTTTAAACTGAAATAAAGTTTTCCAAGAACAAAATAAAGTGTTCTCAATTTTCTTTTTACAATTATAATTCCAAATACACTTTATAGATTTCTTGCAGAATTTAATGAGATGGTATGAGTAAACAGCTGAGATTTCTCTCTAGAATAGAGAAAAATAAAAGAAAAAATGGAAACACTTTTATTGTAAGGAAATTACTTTTGGCAATTCTATAAAAAACTTGGGCAGGTAATCTATTAAGTCAATCATTTTCACTTTTATTTATTATAATTTATCATTTTCATTTATTGTAATGTATTTAACTTATTACAATGTGTAATTATTTGCTAGGGGTTTGATCATCTTTAATAAAATTCTTTTTGTTCAAATTTGCTTTGTTATGATTCAGAGAAGGTCATATTATAAAGCTAGCACATATTTTATGTGAACCAGTCAAAGATAAGTTACCTAAAATGACTAAAATGTTTTTTTAAAAATCATGTTTTTCACTGTAGACAGTTGCTGATAGTGGTTACAGGACAATGTAATGTAGGTGATGCCACTAAAGTGTACACTTAAAAAAGTAAAAAAAAAATCATGTTTTAAAAGTTTGATGATTTTATAATCAAGGTAACTTTAAAACTCAATTAAAATATAATATATATAGAAAAGGGTTTGATATTCATTACCAAGTGACATCAGAATAATGCTTTTTGGTTGGGATATCACCTTTTAAAAGAGGTTCAAATCCTGGCATTGTGGCACATGCCTATAATCGCAGCTACTCTAGAGGCTGAGGCAAGAGGATCACAAGTTTAAAACCAGCCTGGGCAACTTGTAGAGAACTTGTCTCAAAATAAAAAATAACAAGTGTTGGCTTCATGGTAGAGTACCCTAGGTTTAATCCCTAATACAAAAAAAAAAAAGTATAATATTCTAATACCGTTTCATTTTGAGATGTAAGTGGACAGTCTTTGACTAGAGAAGTAGTCAAAAAAAAAATGTGATCAGATTCCCTTGATATGAGCCTAGCACTGTACGTGGTAGACAGCTCTAGGTTTGTCTTGTGTGCCAATAGTATTTCATATGCATAACAATAAACCACCGTTGGCAGGTAATTAAGCAAGCAATTGTCATGAGGATGTGGGTGAGACTATCTGTAGAATGAGAGTCCTAGGCAGGTTACCAGGGCAAAACAGGACACTAGGTGCCAGTTCTAGGGCCCAGGTTTTAGAAAGCTCATTTAACAGAATGATAACACTAGAAATAAGCACAGGGATAAATTGGACTGAGTTTCACAGAGTCTTAAACCTCTTTTATGGCCAGGACTGGGTCTAGAAGTTGGACAGGTGGGTGACTATAGAGGTGGGCATCTAGTTGTTACACTGTGGAGGATGAAATGGCTCTAGTGAGTTGGGAAGAAAGCATAAAACATAAATAACAGGGCTGGGATGTAGTTTCGTGGTAGTGCACTTGCCTAACATGCAAGAGGCCTTGGGTTCTATTCCTAGCACTACAAAAGCAAAAACAAAACCCCAAAACATAAATTACAGTAATGTTCCAGTAGGGGAAACCACTAACATAGAATGCAGTGTAAATAGTTCTGTCTAGAGATGTCCCCAGAACTAATCCATTAATTAAAGAAAACACAGGCCTGGGGATATAGCTCAGTAGGTAGAGTGCTAGCCTTGCATGTACAAAGCCATGGGTTCAATCCCCAGTTCCACAGGGAAAAAAAAAAGTCAAAAGAGAATCTGGCCAGCCACAGTGGTGCACACATGTAACATCAGCGATTTGGGAGACTGAGGCAGGAGGATTGCAGGTTCAAAGCCAACCTCAGCAACTTAGCAAGGCCCTAAGCATCTTAGCAAGACCCTGTCTCAAAATAAAAAAATAAAAATAAAAAGGGTTGGGGATGTGGCATAGTAGATAAGGGCCCATGGGGTCAATCCTTGTTATCCCCCCACAACCCCCCCAAAAAAATCTGCTATAGGTAAGTTTCAATTTAAGGAAGGTCACGAATTCCAGCTTGAAGAATTTGTTCTGAACTGAATGTCATGTCCTAAGTAGGTGGCCAAACTTGAAACATTAAAAATAAGAAATGAAAATGCTAGGCAATAATAGGACAATCATTTCGGTCCCCAAAAGAAAGTGTAAATAGTAGTTGGAGACCAGGCACTAAAGTAAGATCAGAACTAAAGCAGTCAGATCAAAGAGTCACAGAGAAGATCAGAATGCTGGGAGTATAATGACATTCATAAAGTCACTATTGATGTTTAGGTTTTCTGCCTCATTTGCATAGCATTGCCAAAATGGAGAGTTGGATAGTCCTATAATCTGAAATAAAGATAAAAGCCTATCGCAGAGAACAGTCTAGAAACTGTTCAAAGGCTAAACAGATCCATACAGATCTAATTGCTAAAAAGTAATTTGGCAAGAGCTGAAAGTGCCCTCAGTGGTAGAGTACATGCTTAGTACATGAAAAGCCCTGGGTTCCAGTGACTTGGGAGGCTGAGGCAGGTAGATTGCAAGTTTGAAGAAGCCAACCTTAGCAATTCGGCAAGGATTTAAGCAATTTAGGGAGACCCTGTTTCCACAGGAAAAAAGGACTGGGGATGTGGCCCAGGGGTACAGTGTCCCTAGGTTTGATCCCCAGTACCAAAAAAAAAAAAAAAATCTGAAATTATATCCACCAGTGTCCATAGTGTTTTTTGTTTTGTAGACAGAGTCTCACTATGTTGCCCAGGCTGACCTTAATCTTCTGTACTCAAGTGGTCCTCCTATCCCAGCCTCCTGAGTGACTAGGACTATAGATGTGGTGCTACCCTGCCTGGGCCTAAAAAGATTCTTATTTTTTTAAGTGGTACTGGAAAATTAAATTCAAGGCTTCTCTTGCTAAACAAATGCTCTACCACTGAGCTACACCCCCAGCCCTCAAAAGATTTCTTAAATATACAGTACAGCATCCTACACAATTGTTGTACAGCAGATCTCTGGAACTTACTCATCTTACATAACCAAAATCTTATACCTACCAATGAGCAACTAACTCCCCTTTTTTTCCTTCTCACTAGTCCTTAGCAATGCACACTCTATTCTTTTTTTTTTTTTTAAGACAGAGAGAGAGAGAGAGAATTTTTAATATATTTTTTTTAGTTCTCGGCGGACACAACATCTTTGTTTGTATGTGGTGCTGAGGCTCGAACCCGGGCCGCACGCATGCCAGGCGAGCGCGCTACCGCTTGAGCCACATCCCCAGCCCCCACACTCTATTCTTTTCCTTCTATAAGTTTGACTATTTTTACACTCACATAAGTGAAAAGTAAATGGACTAAATACAGTGGCCTTCTGTGACTAAGGTTTATTGCATTTAGCACAATGTCTTTAGGGTTCATGCATGTTGTAGCATGTTGTAGGATTTAATATTTCAGAGCTTATGCAAAGCCCACTGGCAGGAAAGAGCTTGGTGCTTAACGACAATAGAAAGAAGAGTGAAAAATAAAGAAGGGGAAAGGAACAGAACACAAGTGGAGAAACAGACTTTCGAAGAAGGACTCTTCATTGTAACAGAAGAGCAATTTAGGGATAAAAGCAGGATTTTGTAGCTTTGATTGTGCAAAGATAAGTTTCCACCTGATAGTTTCTGATTTCTCATTAATGGATGAGTTGAGGTCTTTAGCTAAAACTGAAAATGAGAAAAGGGTGTATATGTTTCAGTAAAGGGAAAGTTCATTATAGAACTTCCAGGGAGTGGGAATGTGAGCCTATTGGAGAAAGAGAGGGATTGCTGGATAGATCCAAGGACTAATTTGAGGCTTGAGATTTTGCATTTAAAATGAAATCAGGAGGGCTGGGGATGTGGCTCAAGCGGTAGTGCGCTCGCCTGGCATGCGTGCGACCCGGGTTCGATCCTCAGCACCACATACCAACAAAGATGTTGTGTCCCCCAAGAACTAAAAAATAAATATTAAAAATAAAAAAAATAAAAAATAAAATAAAATAAATGAAATCAGGAGCTGGCAGTATAGCTCAGTGGTAGAGTGCTTGCCTAGCAAGCACAAGGCTCTAAGTTTGATCCTCAGAAAGACAGAGAGAGAGAGAGAGAGAGAGAGAGAGAGAGAGAGAGAGAATTCTGAAGAGTTTAATGGGGAAAAGAATAAATAGAGAGCTGAGCTTTAGAATACACCCAAAGAAAACAGATGTGGTCTGAAAAACAGAAGTAGGGGGACTGGGGTTCTGGTTCAGTGCTAGAGTACTTGCCTAGCACATGTGAGGCACTGGGTTGGATCCTCAGCACTGCATTAGAAAAACAGACAAATAAACGGTATCATGTCCATCTACAGCTAACTAACTAACTAAATAAATAAATAAATAGAAGTAGAGGAGTTTAATGTCCTCAACCCATGAAAACAGAAAATTTAAGAATGAAGATGGTTATCAGAAGTGCCCCAAATGGGACACTGAAATCAAAGAAGGCAAGGGCTTAGAGAGGATGACAGCATTTGCTTTAAAAGGAGGCCTCTGTGACTTTGGTTCATTTATCTCTTTAGTTGGTGAAACTGATACCACACCATAAAGGGAGAAAGAGGGCTGAACAATGCTCAATGAGTCTGGTGAAACTCAGCCATTTATCCAAAGAAAGTAGAGAACCAGGGCATTTGAAAGAGCAGCAGTAACAATTGAGTTCTGTTCTAAATGGGGAGGCTCATCAAAGCCTGAAAACAGGGAGCTAGTGGAGAGACTATTGGAGACAGAATATGTGAGCAAAGATCTCTTCAGGACTGAGTGCTGGCCGTGGTAGTGCACACCTGTAATTCCAGCAGCTTGGGAGGCTGAAGCAGGAGGGTCGCAAGTTCAAAGCCTGTCTCAGCAATTTAGTGAGGCCCTGAGCAACTTAGTGAGACCCTAATTCATAATAAAAAATAAAAACGGGCTGGGATGTGGCTCAGTGTTTAAGTACCTCTGGGTTCAATCCCTGGTATCCCACCAAAGGCGAAGCTAGAGATGTTGGCTCCATGGTAAATTGCCCCTGGGTTAAATCCCGAACACCAAGAAGAAAGAAAAGCTGTCCAGATGAACCCCAGAGAGTGTCCCTTGTGTCCACACAAACATGGGTAGCCAACACATGGATAGTTTAACCCACCTATTAGCTTCCAAAATTTAGGATCTTTTTAAATTTTTGTTTCCTTCTGCAGTGCTGGGGATCAGACCCAGGGCCTCATTCATGCTAGGCAAGTTGTATGCCACTGAGTTACATCCCCAGCCCTCACCCTATGTCTTTAAACAGGTCAGGAACTGTTTTGTGTTTTTAGTGACAGAAAACCATTAGCTTCTGATTGAGTTTTAGTCTGTAATAGGTTAATTCATAATAACAAGTCTTTCAGGGGATGGTGGTATTATGGAGCTGGGGCCTTTTGAGAAACTGAGGCACTGAGAAGATCCCCTCTTCAAACCCTGATTCTTGCAATCAAATCAGAAAGATTTGAGACATCACTCAGAGTAACAGAAATGAGTTTATTGAAGCAATAGGAAAAAGGGAAAGGGGACACTCTCAAGGGTGAGAATGGGTTCTCTCAGAGAGGAGAGTGAGAGGGACAGTGTGTCTCTCCTCCACTCCAGTTTTATAGGGGATCCCACCCAGGTCCACTTGATTTTGGACGGACAACAGAGTGACATCAGATTTTTCAAGTCCCCATTGTCATGGCAACTCTAGGTCACCTTGGTCCCTGCTGACCAAATCTAATTGGATTCTTAGCCTTCCATTCTTACAGAGTTTATGGTTAGGAGGAACTATTCTTATCTCCCAGAGTTTCAGGATCTGATCACAAAAGTCTCCTCCCTCAGGGTAACTTGGGTTCCTCTTGTCCCCATTATCTTGGGTCTGAATTTAACAGGTAGTTGGCTGAGGAATGTGACATATCCTGTCTACTTGGGCCAGGCAGGGCTGCAGGTAAATTGCTTCTTAGAAAAGAAAGCATGTAGCGTCAGCCCAGAGCACCCATTTTATAGAATTATTCCCTTAACCTCATGTTCCCACCATTCACATCTGTCTGTCCCCTAGGCACACACTTAGAACCCCACTACAGCATAGGCTGAGGCAGAGCAAGCTCCTGACTCAAAATGAAACTAAAAGGATTGGGGTCTTGGTACAGTGGTAGAGCACTTGCTTAGTATGTAGGAGGCCCTGGGTTCAATCCCCATTACTGAGGTGGGGGGGGGACTTTTAAAAATATTTTTTAGTTGTTGATTGACCTTTATTTATTTACTTATATGTGGTGCTGAGGATCGAACCCAGTGCTTCACACATGCTAGACAAGCACTCTACCAACTGAGTCACAACCCCAGCCTGAAAAACTGTGTTTTAAAAATTTTTCAAAGTATTCAGAATGCTTTTTTTTTTAAAAAAAATGTTTTTTAGTTGCCAATGGACCTTTATTTAATGTATTTATATGCAGTGCTGAGACTCAAACCCAGTGACTCATACATGCTTGGTAAGTGCTCTACCACTGAACTACAACCCCAGCCCCTTAAGAATGCTTTTTAAAAGGTTTATGTAAAATAACACCTTCAAAATACATTTATATGGTATTTCTTCAAGAGTATGTAGAAAAATCTTTTCATCAGTTAAAACAACATCACTGCAGTAGACCCAGCAAACGCTAGGCTTTCAAGGTCAAGGATGCTTTCATGGGCATTTATTTAAGTGTTTATTTTGGTACTGAGGGTTGAACCCAGAGGAGTTTAATCACCAAGCCACATCTGCACCGCCCCCCTCTTTCTAATTTTTTTTTTTTTTTTGTAGATGGACACAATACCTTTATTTATATGTGGTACTGAGAATTGAACCAGGGCCTCACATTTGCTAGGCAAGTGCTCTACTGCTTAGCCACATCCCCAGCACTCTTTTTTGAGACAGGGTCTCCCTAAACTACTTAGGGCCCCACTAAGTTGATGAGGCTGGTCTTGAACTTGTGATCCTCCTGCTTCAGCCTTCCCCGTGGGTAGGATTACCAGCACACACCACCACATCCACCTTCGTAGGCTATTTCTCTAGTTGGGACTAGAGAAATGTCTCTGAACATATATGAAAACGACAAGGAAAAAGTGCAACTTTCTCCCCAGCATGAAACCAGCTCTTGATGTTGCTTTGCTGCAACTTATGAACATTCTTTTCCTTTGGGATCTACCAGCTCAGCTTAACAGCTGTGACTGCAATCAAGTTACCTAGCTTTTCCAGGCCTTAGTTTCTCTAGCTATAAAGTTGAGGTAATTAATATTTATTTATCTTATATGTAAAACATTCTGGTTCATGCCTGTAATGACATTGTCTTGCAAGGCTAAAGCAGGAGGATCACACATTTGAGGCCAGTCAGGGTAACTTAGTGAGACCTGACTCCAAAGAAAAAGGGCTGAGGGTATAGTTCAGTGGTATAGTTATCTCTGGGTTTAATCCCAATGCCAAAAAAAAAAAAAAAAAAAAAAACACTCAAAATGTTGTTGAATATGTGACAGGCTCTTGATAAATAGTAGCTAATATGCTCTGCAAGGTGATACAGGTGTGAAATGTCAGGGAATGGGGAGGCTGGGACAGAAAGATAGAAAGTTGCAGGTCGGCCTCAGCAATTTAGCTAGATCCTGCTCAAAATAAAAAATAAAAAAGGTTGTGGGGGATATAGCTCAGGGATAGAGTGCCCCTGAGTTCAATCACCAGGATTGAAAAAAAAAAAAAAAAAACAAAACACCTAATACTGTTATGGTTGACACTTACATTCTCATGTTTGTTCAGGGAAAAAATAATGCCCAACCCACAGACAACTAGATTTATTTTTAATATTCAAGGCAAGCATGGCAGTAAACACAGAAGATTTTGTTTTCCAAGTGCTGGGTCTCAGCCAGGGTCACAGTGACATGTTCTTATTAGTGTTTAAAGTTAAATTCTTAGACCAGCCATTTTGAGCTACTGTTTGACTTACCCATCACCAGAAGCAACCAGATGCTCACTAGTAGAGGTAAAAGCCCGCCCTTTCCTTTAGCCGTAAGGGGCGGGGCCACATTACTAGAACCAAGAAGAGAACGCCTCCTTGGCTTTAAAACTCAGGTTGTGATTGGCTGTCATTCGGCATTATGTTAATTTAGCATGCCGGTTGAAAACTTTTCTAAACAAGTACGTTTCCATTTAAAACGTTAAACTGTGTTGTTAAGTGATAATATTTGGAAATATCGTATCGCAAAGCGTGTTTTACTATTTATTTTACAGCGAAATTAGAAGTGAGGAAAACTACCTCATCATCATTTAAAAGTGAATAATCATGGTAGACCCAGCAGGGACCGGTGGCAGTAGGTTAAGACTATACTTTCAGGGATCATTTCTATAGTATGTTACTAGAGAAGTTTCTCTGATCGTGTAGAGTACCGAAAACCACGAGGAGGAGTTGAGTGGTCTCTCCTGAGCGTGAAGCAGGCTCTGGGTGTTGCTTTACTGCAACTGCCTCTTGCCATTGATGATCGTTCTTAATCCTCTTTTGAGGTTAAGAGGGAGAGACCACAGTCTGAGTGGTATCTGTTATTAATATGGTTTCTCTAAAAGTAGACTTTTGCCTTATCTGTGAGTGCATAAAGCTAGAATCTTGAGGTGTTTTTGGTGTTAGAGTTCTCTGCTTTTGTTAATGTCCAGTTTTTTATTCGTAGGTGTGTGTGTGTATATATATATATAATTGTGAGTTTTCATTTGCTGCTGAGAATAGAACCTGTTGTTTCAGGCATGGTAGGCAAGCCACTACCTCCATCCCTAACGTGCTGTGGGGGTAACAGGATGGTACCTAGCTGTAGTTTTGCTAATGTCCTCCCAGAGGGCTCCAAAATCACAACAGCAATAAGGATTAATTGGGTCTTTTTGACCTTTTTAGTCAGTATCTTTGTTCCTTTGTATACCTCATGACAGCCTTTTGCTACGTTTTTACAGACCCCCGTGTTTTTAGGGATCTGTTCCTTTTTGTCTTTTATATCAAGCACAACATATAGTGCTGACCTAGAATATTTGTTAGAAGAATGCGTTTTGTTTTCTGTTAGAAAATTTCTGAGGGACATTTCCAATTGTAAAGTTGTAGGGATAGTGAGCTTCTTTTCCTAATCTATTCTTGTTCCTCCCCTCCTTACTTTCTTCCTTTATCTTTACTTCCAGTTGACAGAATCTTGGGCTTAGTTGCACAGGCTGTCCTCAAATTTGTGATCTTCCTGCTTAGCCTCCTAAGTAACTGGATTACAATCAGAATACCCACATATCCTTCTTCCTCACCCCCCCTCCAAAACAAACAAACAAACAAACAAACAAACAATTACTTGCACTTGGGGAGATAGGAATCAGTAACTGAAACCATTGTCCCTGGGATACAGAGAAAACTGTGCCAATCAAATTTTTGAGAAATTAAGAAATGTCACATCCAAAAAATAATGTTAAATGTTTAACTCCAACATCTAGTACTGACAATTATTAGCATTGTATTATATATCTTAGTCAATGAAACAAATAAAATCTTACAGGTAGGGCTGAGGTTGTGGCTCAGTGGCAGAGCGCTTGCCTGGGATGTGTGAGGCACTGGGTTCGATCCTCAACACCATATAAAAATAAATGAAATAAAGGTATTTTGTCCAACTAAAACTAAAAAATAATTTTTAAAAAATCTTACAGGTAAAGTAGTATTTGAGTCCTATCCCCAGGCCCCTTCTCAACCTGATTTGGCCAGTGGGAAGCCCTAGTGTGAGATCAGAAAGAGGGAGGTTGGGGGCTGGGGATGTTGCTCAAGCGGTAGCACGCTCGCCTGGCATGCGTGCGGCCTGGGTTGGATCCTCAGTACCACATACCAACAAAGATGTTGTGTCCGCCAAGAACTAAAAAATAAATATTAAAAATTCTCTCTCTCCTCTCTCTCTCTCTTTTAAAAAAAAAAGAGTTAAAAATTAAAAAAAAGAAAGAGGGAGGTTGGTATTTATCTCTGAGGACCCTCTCTGTGGGAATCACTTCAGGCTGAGTCCCTTGACTAAAGAGCAAGCTTATTTGGAGTTAGCTCTGTCTCTAGGAATCTCTCCTTTTAGGTGCCACCAACCTTTCTCTATTCTAGACTGTGGACAAAGAGCTCTGCAATTGCTGGTCCTTGGACATTTTACTATCTTTGTGGTTTCCCCATACCTTTGTAATGATCTCTTATTAAACAATACCCAAATTGTTTTAATTCATATGTGCATCTGTTTCCTGCTTGTTCTCTGACTGATTCACCTGGGAAGCTCCCAAAAGGCAGATTTCAAAGATTTGTTTTCTTTCTTTTTATTAATTCACTTAGTTATATATTTATTCAGCAGATTCTTGAATGATCCATGTACTAGGTGCCCTGTGTGCAGTAGTTAACAGTTCCTGCCTTTGGTAAAAGACAAATAATAAAGAAGAAAACAACCTAATCATAGTTAATTTTGAAATGATAGAAGTTAAAGAGGACTGAGACCAAACTTGAGAGGCCAAACTTCAAGGGCCAGGAAAAGTTTTTCTGAGGAAGTACACTTTACCCTGAAGTATGGGAGTTTGAGGCAGAGAGAACTGCAAGTGCAAAGATGGCAAAGCACTTGGTGGTGTTTCAAGGAGCAGAAAGTAAACCAGTGGGCTTGGCCAAGCAAAGTGCACTGGGGATGCATTGTAAGACTAGAGAGCCAGGTGGGATTCAGATCATGGTGGGCCTGTTAGGCAGGCTGTGGCAAAGTGCCGAGTTTCTGTTCTCGAGACTAAAAGGCTCCAGGGTCACTCCATTTAAACTGGGCTAATTGGGCTGCAGGAAATAACCACACAAGAGACACAAATACCTTTTTCTTTGGGGTCGCTGTGACGTCTCCTCTGATCTTAAGGGTCCGCAGAAAGAGAGAGAGCAAGAGCACGCACTGACCCCTTTTATTGAGGAGAAGCTATTCAAATGAAGCAAGGGGTCAAGTTTCAGGGGGCTGAATCTATCTTCATGATGTCCACTGTCAGCAGGTTGACTGACACCTGGGTAGGCCACACCCAAGGGCACAGTAAGAGAAGAGGACACACCCCAGGCACTTCCATGGAAGATTCTATCCTAACCAGGGCAAGGGGTTATATTACAAAGGAACAGGTGAGCATAGCCTCACCCATGGGACTGTAGCAAGGTACACCCATGCACGAGACACTGAGCGCCTCAGCACCCAATTGGGGAGTGTGATTAGTCACACGTAAGGTTGGTCTCCCACAGAAAAGGATTTGCATTTTATTTTAAGTATAAATAGGAGTCATTAAAGGGCTTTAAGAAGAGAAGTGACATAATTTTATTTATTTAGAGGCTGGGTCTAATTGCCCAGGTTGCCCTTGAACTTGTGAACCTCCTACTTCAGCCTCCAGAGCCACTGGGATTACAGGTGTGTGCTACCACACCTGTCTTATTTTTCAAGATTGTTCTGGCTGCGGAATAGAGATTGAAAAGGGACAAGATAGGAAAAAAGATATGGTAGTGGGTATAGAGATGGAAAGAAGTGACTAGATTTGAGATACATTTTGAGGGTAAAACCAACATGACTTGATAATGGATTAGATGGAGGAATAGGTGAGTAAAGAAAAGGAAAAAACTCTAGGCTGGCTTTGGCTCCTACAAGTGGAGGGTAATGTATATTGAACCCATGGGTGCTTTATCATTGAGCCATTTACTGAGAGAAGACCGGTAAAGAAACAGGTTTCTAGAGAGAATATGAAAACCTCTGATTCAAGTCACACTTTGAAAAAACATGATCCAGAGCTCACAAATGCATGCTTTAAACTCTGTAACTAGGGTCAAGAGTATAGCCCAGTTGTAGAATGCCTATCATGCATGAGGCCCTGGATTCAATCTTTAGCATGGAAAAATAAAGTCAATTAAATGAAAACCAAGGAACTGGGGTAGTGGCTCAGTGGTAGAGCGCTTCCTCACACGTGTAAGACACTGGGTTTGAACCTCAGCACCAGATAAAAATAAATAAACAAAATGCAGGTATTGTGTCCATCTACAACTACCAAAAAAAAAAAAAAAAGTCTGAAGAATTCTTGAGAAGACAAAAGAGACCTCACAAGTGACCTCTTGAGCTATTTCTTATGAATTAAAGATGGATCAGAAGAAGTCAACAAACATATGGGCTGGGGATGTGGCTCAAGCGGTAGCGCGCTCGCCTGGCATGCGTGCACCCCGGGTTCGATCCTCAGCACCACATACAAAGATGTTGTGCCCGCCGAGAACTAAAAAATAAATATTAAAAAATTCTCTCTCTCTCTCTCTCTCTCTCTCTCTCTCTCTCTCTCTCTCTCTCTCTCTCTCTCTCCACTCTCTCTTTAAAAAAAAAAGAAAAAAGAAAAAAGAAACCAAACATATAAGTAGGAACTTTCCAATGGAATAGATCTAATTAGGCAAAGTGTAACTGTAATCAATCAAAAGTTTTCTTGGCTTTTCTGTGTCCATCCTATAAAAGTCTTCTGCTTGAGTTTTCTTTGTGGAGTTCCCAGCCCACATCTGGGTTGGAACTGCCCAATTCATGACCCATTGTATGTGCAAATAAAGTTTTTGTTATGCCTCAGCTTATATTTTTTGAAAGTTCTCATGTAATGGTTTTCCTTTCTCTTCTAAATATGATTTTCTTTGATTGTATGTGTGTGTGTGGGTAATGTATATTGAACCCATGGGTGCTTTATCATTGACTACATCTCTGGCCCTTTTTATTTATTTGTAAAAAATATTTTTAGTTGTAGATGGACACAATTTATTTTTTTAATGTGGGGCTGAGAATCAAACCCAGTGCCTCACATGTGCTAGGCAAGTGCTCTACCACTGAGTCACAACCCCAGCCCCTTTTTATTTTTATTTTTTTTTTATTTTGAGACAAAGTCTTGTTAATTTGCTTAGGGCTTACTAAATTGCCCAAGCTGGCCTAGAACTTGCAATTGTCCTGCCTCAGCCCCCAGAGTCACTGGGATGACAGGAATAGCTGCTGTGCTTGGCCCAAGTACAATTTACATTAAGTACTTTAATAGAATTCTTGGGTGGTGTTATGCAGAGGAGTTTTTTTTTTTTTTTACTTCCTCATTCTAACCATGACACCATATTATGAAAAAAAAAACAACACAACTTTGTTTTTTGTTTTATTTTGGTGGTGCTGAAGATCAAACCCACATGATAGGGCTGGGCATGTGGCTCAAGCGGTAGCACGCTCGCCTGGCATGCGTGTGGCACGGGTTCGATCCTCAGCACCACATACCAACAAAGATGTTGTGTCCGCCGAGAACTAAAAAATAAATATTAAAAAATTCTCTCTCTCTCTCTCTCTCTCTCTCTCTCTCTCTCTCTCTCTCTCTCCCCTCTCTCACTCTCTCTTTAAAAAACAAAACAAAACAAAACAAAACAAAAAATACCCACATGATAAGCAAGCACACCATTACTGAGCTCCATCCTGAACCCTTTTGTTAAATTTTATTTTGAGACAGGGTCTCACTAAATTGGTGAGTCTGGTCTCTATTTTATTTTATTTTTTTAAATGAGGAAGTTTTTTAATGGTTATTTTTTAGGTATAGATGGACACAACACAATACCTTTATTTTCATGTGGTGCTGAGGATCAAACCCGGGTCCCACCCATGCTAGGGGAGTGCTCTACCACTGAGCCACAATCCCAGCCCTTGGTCTCTATTTTATTATCCTCCTGTTTTAGCCTCCCAAATAGCTGGGATTATAGGCATGAGCTGCTGTACCTGGCTGAAAGTTGAGTTTTGAAAAATACAAGCATTTCATCTTTTCAATCTGTTGTGATCTTTGAAGTCAAGTATGAAAACTTACCAATGATGAGTTTATATAGTCTATGTACTTGAACAAAAGGTCCAAATGCATGATATAAACCTTTACCAGTTCCTTCCAACCCCTCCTCCTCCAGCTGATTCATTTCCACTTTTATTGGGTGTATGTCTGCAGTCATAATTTTTTAGGTCATGTGATTTTGAAATAAGGAACATTTAGGAAAATTTGCAACTATAACAGGAAACAGCTGGCCCTATTGATAAGTAACACTCAGTAAATATTTCAGATAGCCCGTACAGTGGTGCATTCCTGTAATCCCAGCTACTGGAAAGACTGAAGCAAGAGGATCACAAGTTTAAAGTCAGCCGTGGCAAATTAGTGAGATCTTGTATCAAAATTTAAAAATATTAAAAAGGCTGGAGTGTAGTGTAGGGGTAGAGCACCCTTGGATTGAATCCCCAGTACCACACACACACACACACATACACATGAAATTTAAGATAGCTGAGTATGATAGCACACCCCTGCAATCCGAGGGACTGGGGAGGCTGAGGCAGGAGGATTGCAAGAGTTTGAGGTCACCCTCAGCAATTTAGCAAGGCCCTTAGCAACTCAGCAAGACCCTGTCTCAAAATTTAAAACATAAAAATAAAAAAGACTGGGAATGTAGCTCAGTGGTAAAGTGACTCTGGGTTCAATCTCCAGTACCCAAAGAATAAATTATACAGAAATTAACAAGAATTGGAGAGATCATAGAAAATTTGGAACACTTGTATGCCATTGATGGAAATGTAGAGTGGCACAATTGCTATGGAAACAGTAGGGTAATTCCTTAAGAAAACTGCAAAATATCTGGGCATGGTGACACTGGCCTGTAATCTCAGCTACTCAGGAGGCTAAGGCAGGAGGATCCCAAGTTCAAAACCCACCTGAGCAGCTTAGTAATTAAAGGATATATATAACTCGTAGATGTCTAGTTCTGAATTGAATCTTGTTTTTGTTTTTTGATCTTGTTTTTTTGATAAAGGACATTTTGAGATGGGTAAAATTTGAATGAAATGTGAGGCAAGATTTATTTAAATAAATGGGTAGAGATCATCAAATTGAAGCAATTTACAAAGCAAGAAGTATATAATCTCATTTTGGTAATATGCATTGATCAATACATCTTTTCATAGAAAAAATCTCAGAAGAGGAGGCTGGAGATGTGGCTCAAGCGGTAACGCGCTTGCCTGGCATGCTCAGGGCGCTGGTTCGATCCTCAGCACCACATAAAAATAAAATAAAGATGTTGTGTCCACCTAAAACTCAAAAATAAATATTAAAAATTTTCTCTCTCTCTCTTTTTTTTTTTAAAGAGAGAGTGAGAGAGGAGAGAGAGAGAGAGAGAGAGAGAGAGAGAGAGAGAGAATTTTTTTTAATATTTTTTTTTTCAGTTCTCGGCAGACACAACATCTTTGTTGGTATGTGGTGCTGAGGATTGAACCCGGGCCGCACGCATGCGAGGCGAGCGCGCTACCACTTGAGCCACATCCCCAGCCCTTTCTCTCTCTCTTTAAAAAATAAATATAATAAAAAAGAAAAAGAAAAATATCTCAGAAGAATATGCAGTGAGATTGTTGTCAACAGCATATAAAAATAAATAAATAAATAAATAAATAAAATAAAGGTATTGTGTCCAACTACAACTAAAAAATAAATATAAAAAATTATTTAAAAAATACATGTGGAATATTTAATGTTCTCAAGACATTTGGGGCCATACTTTCAAGAAAAATGTATATTAGAGGGAAAGACAGAATAGTTAAGTGGTTGAAAGACTATTTTTAATTTGGCATCTTATATTCAGTTACTATTGTCATTTTTTTTTTTAGAGGTGGAGGCTTGGTAAGTAGCCAGGGCGGCCTCCTCATAAGCAGTTTTCGTGCCTCAGCCTCCTAAGTAGCAGAGTCTACATGTGCCCACCACTGCACCCAACTCTATTACTTTATCTTATAAAGTTACATCTTATATTCTTACATTTGTTAATCCATAAAATGATAGTAAAACTTGCTATGAATGAACTGAAATTTATAAAATGAATTGTTCCTTGGATCAAATTCAGTAGACAGTATCTATATATTGGGCATTTCAGCCAGGCATGCTTGAGCATGCCTGGAATCCCAATGGTTTGAGAGGCTGAGAGAGGAGGATCACAAGTTTGAGATCAGCCTCAGCAATTTAGCAAGATCCTCAACAACTTAATGAAAGAAAGAAATTAAAGGAGTGGGGATGTAGCTCAGAGGTAAAATGCCCCTGGTTTTTCTCTACAAAACAACAAAAATAAAATGTGGGGAAGTCCATAAAAAGTAAGATATAGTTTGAAGGGAAAGTGAGGAACGAGACTGGTGAGAAATGAAAGTGAGAAATGAAAGACAAAGTCCAGGCAGAGATACCCATGAGGGTTTATTTGTCAGAGCTGACACAGAAAGGCCATCTCTCCATAGCAGACACAGGCAAAACAGGCTTGGGTTCCAGTACCTTTATGGGACAGGCTCAAGAATCAGAGCCTGGTGGTTAGGGGTTGGGTTGGTATGAGGGAGTAGTGAGCCTTTCTCAGAAATGCCACTTGAGGACTGGGGTTATATCTCAGTTGGTAGAGTATTTGCTTCACATTAGAAGGCCCTGGGTTCAATCCCCAGGGCCCCCCCACCAAAAAAAAGACCTTGGGAGGGAAAGTGATACTTTTTCCTTAAATTAGCAGCTGTCACTTAAGATGGCCATCCAGATGCTAAGCAAGGACCTCATCTAGTTCCTACTCTCAAGGGATTGGTACAGAATTTTAATTTAGAAGGGATTCTTTTATATACATACATGACTTGATTCTTGCAGAAGATTTGTGAGGTAGGCCTGAAGTGATATAGGCTCAGAGATTTACAAGGATGGCGTAGGTTGCCAGGTGTGGTGGCGCATGCCTGTAATCCCAGGAACTCTGGAGGTGAAGGTGTAAGGGTCCGGCGAAACGTCAGAGGGAGAGACACACAAGAGACTGACTTCATGCAACAAGCAGGGGGGAGTTTTATTGAACCAGCATGCTGGGGCTCAAGGCTCACTCAGGAAGGGAGAGCAGCCCAGAGCCCAGAGCAGAGGTCAAGCAGAGCTTAAGTACACTTTTTGGAGAGGGTGGGGGGCTTTGCATACATCAGAATAAATCATCATGAGGCGCGGGAAAATTGAACAACAACTCTGAGACAGGATTAGTACATTCATTGGTGGGAACAGTCTGGGCAGGGGTGATTGGTCACTCCTAAGCGGGGTACACATTTAAACTGATTGGTTTTGGGGCCTGGATGCTTACGTGCCGAGCTACTTGGAGCCCTTAGCTATTAAACAACCAGGGAATCAATGGAAATATTTACTGGGCAGTTCCAGTATTGTTCTAACAGCTACAGAAATTACAGGTTCTGGGGGTAGCAGAGGAATTTTACACAATACCTAGTCTTTACTTTTTAGCCCAGGCCTTGCCATTTAGAAACTTTACAATGCCCGGTCTTTTACAATTTAACTCAGACTTTTGCAGCTTAGAATCAGCTTAGAAATTTTACCTTTACAAAGGCAGGAGGATCCCCAGTTCAAAGTCAGCCTCAGCAATTTAGCAAGACCCTAAGCAATCTAGGTATACTCTCACAAAAAAGAAAAGTGCTGAGAGCCATTGCCAAGTAGGAATGACGCATCGAAATTTCCTTGCCAGCGTACCCCATGTTGCTTAGAGGAAGGACTCATGGAAATGGACTTGCCTTGGACATTTGCTGTGACATTGCATGTATGTTTGAGAAAGGTGACCCTGCTCAAGGACCAAGGTGGATCCGGGTTTAGGGAGGATCCTACTGGATTAGGGTGGATCAGGTTTTAGGGAGTATCCCGTCCTTGGGTTTAGGGTGGTTCCAGGTTTAAGGTGTACCCTGCTGGGAATAGGGCGTATCCTGCTGCCTCAGGCACTCCCGATCCTTGAGTTCCCCGTTGAGTTCTCGTGGGATTCAAAAAGTATTTGGGATTAAAAGGAGTGGAGTATGTGAATTTGGCGGCAGAATGTGGATTTCCCCAGAACGTGTTTGTAGAGGGCCGGTGTGAGTTCGGGAATAAAGAATTGCTGTTTGAATCTACAAGGTGTGTGGTGGCTCGTGATTCTGTGCCCAGCCAGACTGCCAAAGAAAAGAAAAGAAAAGAAGAGAAGAGAAGAGAAGAGAAGAGAAGAGAAGAGAAGAGAAGAGAGAAGAGAAGATGCTTAGGTTGTGGGGGATGCAGCTCAGTGGTAAAGCACCCCTAGAAGTTCAGTCCTCAGTATTGGAGAAAAAAAATTGCCCTAGGTTGAATATCAAGTAAATTGTATAATATTCAAATTGAGATCTTCAGATGGCAGAGCTCATATATACAATATGAGTATATAGTATCTGAACTTGGAGAGGCTGTAGATCTGAATTATTTCCTGTATTTCCTTCCATTTTTATGTTAGCAAAATGAAAATTTCATTTTTGGTTGGTAGTGTTTTTGTACTAATATTTTTTAGAACCAATAGTATTTTGGCTACTTGTGTCTTGAAACTACTTAGGCAACAAAGTACTATTGTTGAAACTTTCGTTGTCATGAAACTGAAGAAAGGAAAACCCAATAGAGCCGAGAGATCTTATATTTTTCTTTTTGTCTGCAATGCATACTACAAGTATATAAATTTGACTCTCCCTTAGGATACAGTTTGTTGAGGGTATTGTAGTGACATGAAAAAACCTGTTGTTTTTGTTGTATGAAGATTGTAATTGGGGGGCTGGGGATGTGGCTCAAGCGGTAGCGCGCTCGCCTGGCATGCGTGCGGCCCGGGTTCGATCCTCAGCACCACATACCAACAAAGATGTTGTGTCTGCCGAGAACTAAAAAAAATAAATAAATATTAAAAAATTCTCTCTCGGACTGGGGATGTGGCTCAAGTGGTAGCCCGCTCACCTGGCATGCGTGCGGCCCAGGTTCGATCCTAAGCACCACATACCAACAAAGATGTTGTGTCCACCGAGAACTAAAAAATAAATATTAAAAATTCTCTCTCTCTCTCTCTCCTCTCTCTCTCCTCTCTCTCTCTCTCTCTCTCTCTCTCTCTCTCTCTCTCTCTCTCTCTCTCTCTCTCTCTCCTCTCTCACTCTCTCTTTAAAAAAAAAAGATTGTAATTGGGCCAGGTGCAGTAGTATAACTTAGCAAGACCCTGTCTCAAAATAAAAAGTAAAATTGGCCAGGGATATAGCTCAGTGGTAGAGCGCCCTGTGTTCAATCTCTAGCAGCATAGAAAAACAACAAAAATCATAATTGGATTTATTTTTATTTCTAGAATGGCCAATGCTTTATTCTGTGAAATAGAATAGGTGGTCCCTTAGGCCAAACCGAAGACATTTGTTTGTGGTACTAGGGATTGAATCCTGAGTCTTGCACATGCTAGGGAAGCACTCTACCACTGAGCTGCATCCCCAGCCCTTTTTAAAATTTTTATTTTGAGACAGGATCTCACAGGGTCCCATTAAATTGCTGAGCCTGGTCTCGAACCTGCAAATCCTCCTATCTAAACCTCCTGAGTTACTAGAAATCTATTGTGTGCCATCAAGCCCAGCAAGAGATTGGTTTTATAGACAAGAAAGGATAATGGAATCAGAAATAAAAGAACTAGAAGCAGCTGAGAGCCATCCAAAACACAAGGCATTCGGACTCTCCTCACTTACCATCATTTGGGGCTTCTGGTCTCAACTCATCATTCCCGGACGATAGTGTCCTCATGACTAAATATTTCTTGGGAATTCTGATCCCTTTAGCCAGAGGTCATCTGGTGTGGAACAGATGGTTAGATGTAAACATTTAAAAGTTCTTGAGAGGATGCAAAGCACCGGCAACACGTGTTGAGGCTGTCAGGAGGGTAGTACTGAGAGTTGGGAGTATATTTCTTAGCCAAGGACTCCATGAACCAAACCAAATAAAAATCAAACAGACCAAAGAGCCAGAGGAGGAGTCTACCTGTTTTAATAGAGGCCAGTTTGTTGACTTTTGTAAACTGAGTCTCTACAATACCCTGGTCCATGTGCAATAAGAAGTGTCAGCAGCTGCACCGATTCTTCCCTGTTCAGTTACCGTGTAATGGTTGGTGTGGTGGCGACTGTGTGTAACCCGAGTGACTCCAGAGGCTGAGGCAGGATGCTCGAAACAAAAACCTTAATTGGCTTTATTTTCAAATCCAGCCTGAGCAACTTAGCAAGATCCTGTCTCCAAATAAAGAAAAAATAAAAAGGATTACATGGCTCACATCTGAGATCTCAGTGGTTCCAAAAGAGGCTCCACAACTTAGTCAGGCTGTAAGGCAACATAGTGAGATCCTGTCTCAAAAAACAAACAAACAAACAAAAAAACAACAGTGGTTATGTCCCCTTGGATTCAATTCCTGTTACCAAAAATAATAAATAAATAGGACTAGAGACACAGCTCAGTGGTAGAGAACCTCTGGGTTCAATCTTCAATACCACAAAGAAATAAAGATAGAAACTATTGGTTGTGAAATTCTAATTACGACATTATCCTTCTGAGAGAAAGAGGTAAACATAAACAAGGACAAAATAAGAGGGGTAAGAGTTTTATGAAAGGGAGTCTTGTTCTTATAGTCCTGGAAAAGGCTGCTCCAGCCAGAAGTCATCAGCTCCTTGCCCTGGTTTGTAGTTCCTGTCTAGTTAAGGCCTTGGGTGTTTTGGTGAACTGTGTGGCTCTTTAGGTTCTTGTATTCTACATGAACATCAGCATTGGTGCCTTAACTCAGCAGTGCTTGGTTCTTCCTGCAGCACCATTTGCTTAACAAAAGGGGCCCATACTGTTAGGCCAAAATCTTTTTTTTTTTTTAAAGAGAGAGTGAGAGAGGAGAGAGAGAGAGAGAGAGGAGAGAGAGAGAGAGAGAGAGAGAGAGAGAGAGAGAGAGAGAGAGAGAGAGAATTTTTAATATTTATTTTTTAGTTCTCGGCAGACGCAACATCTTTGTTGGTATGTGGTGCTGAGGATCGAACCCAGGCCGCACGCATGCCAGGCGAGCGCGCTACCGCTTGAGCCACATCCCCAGCCCTAGGCCAAAATCTTGACCCTTGACGTATTTTGAATTGTTCACTTTTACTTTACAGGGCTTTAGAATCTGAGCAGTGTTTGTTTTTAGTTGGAGAATTACACCTACATATTAAACTGGAAGAACTGGGGTTCTACTCCCGTTGGTGGGTGGCACACACCTATAATCCTAGCTACTCAGGAAGCTGAGGCAGGAAGAGATCAGCAGGGGCAACTTGATGAGATCTTGTCTCAAAATAAAATATAAAGGATCAGGGATGTTACTCAGTGGTAGAACACTTTCTTATTATGCACAAAGCCCTGGTTTCCATCTTTAGTAATGCACACATACAAACAAAACAAAACAACAACAACAACAACAAAAACACCCTCAAAAGCAGTATAACAGGTATACTACCATTTTCTTCTGAAATATTTTTTGCTCCATAATCACCCACCATTTTTTTATCAAGGATAATCAGAGTAAGGCCAATTTGTTTACAAAGTAGATGTTGATTTTTTTTAAGAGAGAGTGAGGGAGAGAGAGAGAATTTTAATATTTATTTTGTAGTATTTGGCGGACACAACATCTTTGTTTGTATGTGGTGCTGAGGATCGAACCCGGGCAGCATGCATGCCAGGCGAGCGCGCTACCACTTGAGCCACATCCTCAGCCCAGATGTTGATTTTTTATTATTTCCATAAATGTAGGCAGAATAACCTCATAAGATTTTTTTTTTAAAGACAGAGTCTGAATATGTTGCCAAGGCTGGCCTTGAATTCCTTGGTTCAAGCAATCCTCCTGCCTCAGCCTCCCCAGTAGCTGGGAGTACAGGCATGTACCACCATGTCTGAATACATAGACTCTTTTTTTTTTTAGTTGTTGATGGACTTTTATTTTTTATTTATTTATATATGGTACTGTCTACCACGCGGCCTGTGCAGTGGTTTCATTAATGAGGTTCTAGGCATAAAGTTAGTTAGAAGAGATCAAAATAAAACACACAGACAGTTACCTTATTTATATTGCTAGGTCCGAGACGGCTCACCTCTCTGGTTCCCACCTCTAGCCGCCCAGCAGGGCAGCGAGGATTACTCAGGGCTAGTAGGAGAGAGAGAGAGCGAACACGCCTGGGAGTAGCCCTTTATTGGGGAACAAGAGATTCAGGGGAGAATTCCATCCAATGAAGGTTGAGGGGGGCCTGCACTCCAAGGTCAGGGTCAGTGATTGGGTCCCCGGGGTCAGTGGTCAGGCACACCCCCACACGGATGGGCTCTCTCATCAGGAAAGGGTCGGGAAAGCTTCGACAGAGCCAAAGCGCCTCAGGCCCTTAACGGGAGTCACCCAATCACATGTTAGAATGGCTTCCCACATATCCCCCCTTTCTTTTCTTAACAATGAGGCGGCGGTTCACTCTCTGGAGTTCCTGGATTCTTGATTGGAAGACTGGCCATCCTATAGTTACAATACAAAAGAGAATTAACAGCAAAGAGAATAATCCAATAATGTACCAAGCGGAGTGTTTAAGAATATTTTCAGGGTTGAATCCATTTAACTCCTTCAATATTTGGTTAGCCAAAGAAGAAGGATCTGAAAAATCAGCTCTATTATTTTGAATGTCTTGGATATGGTGATGAAGTTCCAGAATATCCAAGCTTTTATTACTATTTTGCCAAATACCTAATAAATGGTTTTTAACCTTCTCCCAATCCCAGAGAGAAGCATTGTACTTGGCAGCTGTAACACATATATACTTATAATTAGCATGGCATTTAAGTCTTTCCTTAAATTTTAAGGCTGAAAGTTCATTACCTATGTCTATAACAGTCGCCTCTAAGTCGTTTAATTTAGTCTCAATCCTTTCATCAATATTTACTTGATTACGCAGAGCCTTGGAAGTATTTTGAGCTAAATTATTAAGAAATTTTGCATGCTGAATATTCTGAGACAATGTCAGAGATGCAGAAACAGTTGAGGCAATAAATGAGACCAGCGCTAAAACACCAACAATTATGACTTCAATAGCACGTTTAGGTCTTGTTAGCTGGGCATGAATTTGCTGCAAGACTTGTAAACCAGCATCAGCATACCATGGCTCTGAAATATTAGCAGGTAATAAAACGAAAGAGGGCTGATGAAGTATCAGCACTCCTTTTCCTCTATTATACCCAGTAATACAATTGGTTAGGTTGCACTTATTACAAGTAACAAAATATCTATCATCTATCCATTTAACTTTTACATTTCCAATAATTAAAACATAAGGAGATTGGACACAGGCTCTTAAGCCATAGCAAGATCCCTCTTTACAGTTCTTACCGACAAATTTTGGTAAAGGTTTATCTGTAAAATGTAAATACTCTGAGGCAGCAATTAAACGCCAAATATCTCTTTGAACACCTCCTTCACTATAAGTCAAAATATTACTAACAAATCCTGCAGGTGTCATAGCAGAATTTCTTCGTAATTGTCTCTTATCAATTTTTGGAGACCAATCTAAAATATACTCACTATCTTTAGACACCTTATGTTGTACAGGAAAGGTATTTACACAATCCATCCATTTAGGAAAGGTGCCGATCTCAATTATAGAACTATTTGGACAGTGGGGTACTGGTGGAGGTTTTGCAGAAAAGACTGGCTTGTTATGGGAAGGTCCCATCTTAATTACTGATCTAGTATTAGGTTTTAAGTCCCCATAAATAGAATTATTTGTCAGTCTAGGTCTACCAATCGCTGTCTTTTCTTCGAATAATACTTTCAGACAGCCAGCATGTTTATCATGTGACCAACACAAAGGTAATTGGGCACTGTAGCCAAAATAATTAAATCTAGTCACATGATTGGGAGTAATATGAGTATCTGTAAGTCCTCCCATCATGAATGAGTCATTAGTAAATACTGGAATAGATTCTCCAGTCCACACAGCTGGGTGTACCAGGGGTGGATCTGGGAAATATGTCCAGTAAGTGTCTACTTGATTCCCCTTTACCTGACAGCCCAGTAGGGCAATTACTGTTGTTACCATCAAGACTGGGGTCCTGCTCTTTCCTAGGCGTCAAAGTATTTGGGAAGCCTGGGTTGTTAGCTTCTTCACATGTTTCCATGAAATCAGCTTTTCGGCTGTTTCAATCTGGTCTTTCTTCATCTTTTTCCAATATCTCCTCCTTCTGGGTAGTGGCTCCTCCGGGTCGATCCTCAGTCGCTTGAATCTGGGTTCTATCTCCTCCATGTCTGATAGCACGTTCAGGCACCCAAATAGGATGGAAAGCACCTTCTGGGAAAATACAAGCATGGCCTTTTCCCCACATTATTACCGGGTCTGGACCCTTCCACTGACCAGTCTGTAAATCTTTCCACAGAACTCTGCCTAAGGGGCCTGTTACTGAGGGAGACATTTGCCTCTCAGCAGCAGTGTGACCTTCTGTGTCACAGTTTAAAAAATTTAAAACAAACAAGACATGATTAAGGCTATTTTGGGGAGTCACAATCCTATTCCCCCCTTTTAATTTTTGTAATTGAAGCTTAATAGATAAATGAGCTCGTTCCACAATGGCTTGACCTTGGGGGTTATAAGGAATTCCTGTTTTATGATTAATTTTAAACTCTTGGCAAAATTGTTGAAAAGAAGAGCTTACATAAGCTGGAGCATTATCTGTTTTAATCTGCATAGGGCACCCTAAAATGGAAAAAGCTGCTAAGCAATGAGAAATTACATGTTGAGTATTTTCCTTAGTACGTGCTGTGGCAAAAATAAATCTAGAATAAGTGTCCACTATGACATGCACATAACATTGCTTACCAAATTGAGGAATATGAGTTACATCCATTTGCCATATCTGATTTGGTTTTAATCCACGGGGATTTACCCCTGATGGCAGAGATGGAGTGTGAATAACACACTTAGGGCATTGGCTTACAATCTGACGAGCTTGTTCTCTGGTAATACTAAATTTTTTACGGAAGCTAGAAGCATTTTGATGATGTAAGGAATGGGAAGCTAGGGCACAGTCATACAAAGACATCTGTTGACAAAAGGCTACTAACTTATCAATTTTGTCATTACCTGAAACTAGAGGTCCAGGAAGATTAGTATGGGAACGTATGTGTCCTATGAAACATGGGTACTTTCGCATTAGCACTGTCTTTTGTAAATTATGAAATAATTCAAATAACTCCTGTGATGAAGTAAACCTAATAACTGAGGTTTCAATAGTTTTGGTAACTCCGACTGCATATAAGCTGTCAGAATAGATATTAATAGGCTCATTTGAAAAGTAATCTAAGACACAAATCAGAGCTTGAAGCTCTGCTCTTTGGGCAGAAGTATAAGAAGTTTGTATTACCTCTGTGTGAACACAGCTGAAGAAACCTGCCTTACCGGAGTTGGAACCATCCGTGAACACCGATAAAGCTTCTCCTATTGAATAAGCTCGTATAATCTTTGGAAAGATAAGTGACGTTAATGATGCAAATTGTACAATCTTATCACGAGGAAAATGGCTATCTATCTGTCCAGGAAAATCTGCAAAGGCTATCTGCCATGAGCTAGAAGTTTGAAAAAGCAATTAGTCTGTTGAACAGAAAATGGAATAATTATAATATCAGGCTCAGATCCAATTAACTGTAATATCCTAGTTCTACCTTTAATTACTAATTGAGCTATAGAATCATGAAAAGGAATTAATGTTTTTTGAGGGGTGTGGGATAAATAAATCCACTCAATAACTCCTAATCTTTGCCATATGGCTCCTGTTGGAGTATGCTCAGTTGGAAATATTAATAAATACACTATTTCTTTATGATCTATTCTAGTAAGCTGTGCATTTTTAATTGCAATTTCAACTTTTCTTAAGGCTGTCTTAGCTTCCAAGGTTAGTTGACGTGGAGAGGTTGGAGAAGGATTTCCTTGTAATATCTGAAATAAAGGACTTAACTCAGAAGTAGTTAGTTTTAAGGATGGTCTTAGCCAGTTAATATCTCCTAATAGTTTTTGAAAGTCATTAAGGGTATGTAACTCCTTAACTCTTATCTGAAGATTTTGAGGACGGATTGTACGTCCTTGAATTATCTGACCTAGATATTGAATTTTTGAATTTTTTGAGGAACTATACATAAACCCATTGCTGTAAGTGAAATCTCTAACTGAGTAAAAATTTCTGAAAGTACCTCTGGATTAGCATGAGCCAATAATATATCATCCATAAAATGAATAATATATGCATCAGGAAAGCTATTTCTTATGGGATTTATCGCCTGGTCAACATATTTTTGGCACAGTGTAGGAGTATTACGCATTCCCTGAGGAAGTACCTTCCAGCAATATCTTTTAACAGGTTCCTTAAAATTAATTGCTGGGACAGTGAAAGCAAATCTTTCACAATCTTCAGGATGTAACCTTATAGAGAAAAAACAGTCTTTTAAATGTATTACCATCAAGCTATAATCTAAAGGAATGGCTGTGGGGGAGGGAAGTCCTGGCTGTAATGATCCCATAGGCTGAATTGCATGATTTATTGCCCTTAAATCCTGTAGTAATCTCCAATTTCCTGACTTTTTCTTAATAACAAAAATAGGTGTGTTCCAAGGACTAAGCGTTGGTTGAATATGAAGTTGTTCCTCAACTGATCTATGAATTATTTTAAGCTTTTCCCCTGAGATGGGCCACTGAGAAATCCATATAGGCTCCTCTGTGAGCCATGTGATTTTTTCAGCTGTCTTAGGGATCGGGAAAGTACTCAGGGCCCCTAGTAAAAATTTTGGTTTGGAGCATTTATTAATCTTTGTCATGGAGACTGGCTTGTAAACAGACATTCTTCCTGAAGGGTCTCCTTATCATCTCCAGGAAAATACCTCTGATTAACTTCCTCAACTGACCTTATAGAATTTGGAGTAACTAATAACAATCCCATTTTGGCTAAAATATCTCTTCCCCATAGGTTAGCTGGTAAAGAGTCTAACACATAAGGCTTAAATACTCCACTGTTCCCATCGGAATCTTCCCAACGGAGATAGTTGGCACTTTGAGCAGGCTGTGAAACTTGTCTTATTCCCTCTAGGTTAGCTGGTGCTACATGCAAAGGCCAGTTCCTAGGCCAAAATCTACTGGACAATACCGAGATATTAGCCCCTGGGTCCATTATTCCTAGGAAATTTTTATTATTAATTCTAAGTTTTAATAAAAGGCGTTCTTGCCGTACTAACTGTGACCAGTATACTCTGTCCGGCAGTTTAGAAACTGAATCTACCGGCAGGTGCCTTTCTGAGACACAAGGCAATAATATTAATTGAGCAAAAATATCCTTTGGGGTGAGCCTTAGGGCATAATTGGATTTTACAGTAACATATAACTGTCCTTTAAATTTTGAATCTATCACACCAGGTATTACCTCAATGGCTCCCTTTAATTCATTACGTTCCAAAATCAAACCTACAGTATAATCAGGAAGCGGCCCGAAAATCCCAGTAGGGATTTGTTCCGGCCCCGTTTCAGGATCTAATTCAACTGTCTTTGAAGGTCCTAAGAAAACTGTCTGCGATCTCTGTCCTGGTAAAAATCGCTGACTGTCCTGGTCGGCGCCAGTGACGTCACACTGTGCGACCTCCCCTGGAATTCCCCGTATTGTTGCTGGGCTCCCACTAGGAGGGAATGATGGCGGCGAGAAGGCGGGCTGATCCGCGCCATCTGAATCCTCCGCCTGGGGCTGCTTTAAGTTCACATTTCTAACCTTTGGCTTGGCCCCTAGTGCCTTTGTTTTTAAACGGCTTAAGGGAAAGGGAATTAACTTAGCCTCAGGCTGATTTTCCATTTGAATAGACTTAACCGCTCTTTGAATGCCTTTTAAAAGGTCTTCAGGGGGCCACAAACTTTGGCCCATATATTCAAAAAGACAAACTTCTAGGGCCGTCCAAGTTTTCTGTATATTTTCTATGCCTCCAGGTAGTTCATTAGAAAGACAGACTCTCTGTAACTTCCTTCCTAATTTCTCCCAAGTAAGTAAATTTGGAGATTCCTGTTCACAAAACCAAGGACAATATTCACCTACAATCTTTAAGAATTGTAATAACTGAGTTTTCTTTATCTGTTTTCCTTTCTGATTAATTATACTGTCTAAAATAGTCAGATACATTTCCTTATCCGTAGAAGTTGAATTTCCCATTTTAAGTAATTTAACGTCTCTTTCCTTCAATATCTCCAGGTACTTTTGTGACCCAATTGTCACCTTTTCCTTTATCTTTATTTTTATTCCTTATCTTCCTTTATCTTCATTTTTTTTCCTTATCTTTATAGCGCGGTCCCACTCAATCTAACTAATCTAGAATGCCCCACGTTGGGCGCCAATTCCACCACGTGACCTGCGCAGTGGTTTCATTAATGAGGTTCTAGGCATAAAGTTAGTTAGAAGAGATCAAAATAAAACACACAGACAGTTACCTTATTTGCATTGCTAAGTCCGAGACGGGTCACCTCTCTGGTTCCCACCTCTAGCCGCCCAGCAGGGCAGCGAGGATTACTCAGGGCTAGCAGGAGAGAGAGAGAGCGAACACGCCTGGGAGTAGCCCTTTATTGGGGAACAAGAGATTCAGGGGAGAATTCCATCCAATGAAGGTTGAGGGGGGCCTGCACTCCAAGGTCAGGGTCAGTGATTGGGTCCCCAGGGTCAGTGGTCAGGCACACCCCCACACGGATGGGCTCTCTCATCAGGAAAGGGTGGGGAAAGCTTCGACAGAGCCAAAGCGCCTCAGGCCCTTAGCGAGAGTCACCCAATCACGTGTTAGAATGGCTTCCCACAGTACTGAGGATAGAACCCAGTGCCTCAGACAGGCATTCTACCCCTGAGCCACAAACCCAGCCCCTACATAGGCTCTTTTAAAATGTTTTGTTGGGGCTGGGATGTAGTTTGGTGGTGTAGCACTTGCCTACCATGTGAAAGGCCCTGGATTTGATCCCCGGCATCATACACACACACACACACACACACACACACACACACACACACACACACAAATAATAATAATAATAAAAAAGGGGAAGAAAAAATGCTTTAGCTGGGAGTAGTGGCCAGTACTTGTCATCCCAGATATATGGGAGGCTGAGGTGGGAAGATCACTTGGAGCCAGGAGTTCAAGACCAGCTTGAAGAACAGAGTGAGACCCTCTCCCTCCAAAGTAAATACCCCCCAAAATAAATATCGGAGTGAGGCGAAATATTGTAATCCCAGCTTTGGGGAGGCTGAGGATCGAAGTTCTATGTCAGACTCAGAAACTCAAAATAACCTGTATTGAAAACGTAAAATGCCCCTGGGCTTAATTCCCAGCATCAATACATAAATAAAATTTGTTTCATTGAACATTTTACAAAGAATCTCAGGTAAGTTTTTTCTTTTAAAAAAACAAACATTTATTTAGTTGTAGATGAACACACAGTATCTTTATTTATTTTTATGTGGTGCTGAGGATTGAACCCAGTATCTCACCCATGTGAGGAAAGCACTTTACCACTGAGCTATAGCCTCAGCTCCTCAGGTTAGATTTCAAAACCTCGAGCCTAGGAAACCAAACGAAGCAGGCTTCAGACTTTTTGTGCACTACCTAATATTTTGAGGTTTCTGGACTTTCTTGGAAGAGACAGTTTTTACTCACCATAGGCCTAGCAATCCTTGAAGCCAGACATTTGATACACATTCTCTCTCTCTCTCTTTTTAATTAGAGAATTATGGTTTTATATAGTAGATGGGACCATTTTGACAAAATGATACATGCATGAAGTGTTTTTTTTTAAATATTTATTTTTCAGTGAGACACAATATCTTTATTTATTTTTATGTGGTGCTGAGGATCAAACCCAGGACCTCGCATGTTCTAGTCCAGCACTCTACCACTGAGCCACAACCCAGCCCCTCAGGCATGGAATTTGATTTACTCCATTTCACTTCTTAGTCCCTCACCCTTTTCCCTCTTCTCCTCCCTTCCCTTTTTCTATGATCTTCCTTTATTTATTTTTGATTGGTGCTTCCTACAAATTCAGAAAGGTAGAATTCCATGTGGCATAATTATATATGCACATAGCATGATTTTGTTAATTCATTGCACATTTCCTCCCTTTCCTACCGATTCCTCCTACTCCACTCATCTTCCTTATATTGTTATAATGTCCAATCCTTCCCACGCCTCTTTTCTGGCTTCTGCATATGAGAGAAAACATTCAACCCTTCATTCTCTGAGTCTGGCTTATTTACCTTAGCACAATGTTCTCCATTTCTATCCATTTACTGGCAAATGCCATAATTTCATTCTTCCTTATGGCTGAGTAAAACTCCATTGTTGTAGATACTACATTTTTTTCTTTCTTATTTCTTCTTTTTGGTTACACATGACAGTAGAATGTCTTTGGACATATCACACATATATGGAGTATAACTTCCCAGGTATAACTTTTGTGGTCATATAGGATGTGGAGTTACACTAATCATGTATTCATATAAGAACCAGTTCTACCCATTTACTGAAAAATGCCAGTTTCATTCTTTTTTAAAAAATATTTTAAATATTTTTTTCTAGTTGTAGATAGACACAATATCTTTATTTTTATTTATTTCTTTTTATGTGGTGTTGAGAATTGAACCCAGGGCCTCACACATGCAAGGCAAGTGCTCTACCACTGAACTACAACCCCAACCAATTTCATTCTTTCAGCCCCTCGACCAGCACGCTAGCTTCATAGTAGAGGTTCGAAACATAGAAATTAACTAGTGAGTTCAAATTAAAGACACATAACTCTCAATTTACCTTTTTCTTGCCCAGCTCAGAGACGGCTCCTCCCAGCTCCTGCCTCTAGCCACCTGATGTGGTAGGGAGGTTTACACAAGAGACCAGCAAGAGAGAGAGAAACACGCCAGGTAGTGAGCTTTTCTTGGGAAACAAAAAAATTCAGGGGAAAATTTCATCCCTGGGGCTAGGGATGTGGCTCAAGCGGTAGCGCGCTCGCCTGGCATGCGTGCGGCCCGGGTTCGATCCTCAGCACCACATACCAACAAAGATGTTGTGTCTGCCGAGAACTAGAAAATAAATATTAAAAATTCTTCTCTCTCTCTCTCTCTCTCTCTCTCTCTCTCACTCTCTCTTTAAAAAAATTTCTCTCTCTCTCTCTCTCTCTCTCTCCTCTCTCACTCTCTCTAAAAAAAAAAAAAAAAGAAAATTCCATCCAAAGAAGGTTGGGGGGGGAAGCATTGCAAGGTCAGGGTCAGTAGTTGGTTTTCAGGTCAGTGGTCAGCCACACCCCCACATGGACAAGCCCTTGCACCTGGGGAAGGGTGGGGAAGGTTCTGACACAGCTTGTCTAAGTGCCTCACACCCAGCCAGGGAGGTAGCTCAAATCACGTGGGAGAATGGCTTCTCAAAAGCAACTAACTCCCCATTTTTTCCTTCTCACTAGTCCTTGGCAATGCACACTATATTCTTTTTTTTTTTTAAGAGAGAGTGAGAGAGGAGAGAGAGTGAGAGAGAGAGAGAATTTTAATATTTATTTTTTAGTATTTGGCGGACACAACATCTTTGTTTGTATGTGGAGCTGAGGATCGAACCTGGGCCGCGCGTATGCTAGGCGAGCGCGCTACCACTTGAGCCACATCCCCAGCCCCGCACACTCTATTCTTTTCCTTCTATAAGTTTGACTATTTTTACATTCACATAAGTGAAAAGTAAATGGACTAAGTATGGTGGCCTTCTGTGACTAAGGTTTATTGCACTTAGCACAATGTCTTTAGGGTTCATGCATGTTGTAGCATGTTGTAGGATTTAATATTTCAGAGCTTATGCAAAGCCCTGAGACAGGAAAGAGCTTGGTGCTTAAGGAGAATAGAAAGAAGAGTGAAAAATAAAGAAGGGGGAAGGAACAGAACACAAGTGGAGAAACAGACTTTCAGAAGAAGGACTCTTCATTGTAACAGAAGAGCAACTTAGGGATAAAAGCAAGATTTTGTAGTTTTGTGCAAAGATAAGTTTCCACCTGATGGTTTCTGATTTCTCATTAATGGGGATGAGTTGAGGTCTTTAGCTAAAACTGAAAATGAGAAAATGGTGTATATGTTTCAGTAAAGGGAAAGCTTGTCATAGACCTTCTAGGGAGTGGAAATGTGAGCCTATTGGAGAAAGAGAGGGATTGCTGGATAGATCCAAGGACTAATATGAGGTTTGATATTTTGCATTTAAAATGAAATCAGGAGTTAGCAGTATAGCTCAGTGGTAGAGTGCTTGTCTAGCAAGCACAAGGCTGTAAGAGATAGAGATAGAGATAGATAGATAGATAGAATTCTGAAAGAAGAGTTTTTGGGGAAAAAAGTAAGAAGAGAGCTGAGCCTTAGAATATGCCCAAAGAAAACAGATGTGGTCTGAAAAACAGAAGTAGGGGGATTGGGGTTCTGGTTCAGTGGTAGAGTACTTGCCTAGCACATGTGAGGCATTGGGTTGGATCCTCAGCACTGCATAAGAAATAAAAGGTATCATGTCCATCTACAACTAAATAAATAAATGAATAAATAAATAGAAGTAGAGGAGCATAATGTCCTCAACCCATGAAAGCAGAAAATTTAAGAATGAAGGTGGTTATTAGAAGTGCCCCTAATGGGACACTGAAATCAAAGAAGGCAAGGGCTTAGAGAGGATGACAGCATTTGCTTTAAAAGGAGGCCTCTGTGACTTTGGTTCATTTATCTCTTTAGTTGGTGAAACTGATACCACACCATAAAGGGAGAAACAGGGCTGAACAATGCTCAATGAGTCTGGTGACACTCAGCCATTTATCCAAAGTAAGTAAAGAACCAGGGCATTTGAAAGAGCAGCAGTAACAATTGAGCTCTGTTCTAAATGGGGAGGCTCATCAAAGCCTGAAAACAGGGAGCTAGTGGAGAGACTATTGGAGACAGAATATGTGAGCAAAGATCTCTTCAGGACTGAGTGCTGGCCGTGGTAGTGCACACCTGTAATTCCAGCAGCTTGGGTGGCTGAAGCAGGAGGGTCGCAAGTTCAAAGCCAGTCTCAGCAATTTAGTGAGGCCCTGAGAAACTTAGTGAGACCCTAATTCACAATAAAACATAAAAATGGCCTGGGGATGTGGCTCAGTGTTTAAGTACCTCTGGGTTCAATCCCTGGTATCCCACCAAAGGCGAAGCTAGAGATGTTGGCTCCATGGTAAATTGTCCTGGGTTAAATCCCGAATACCAAGAAGAAAGAAAAGGTGTCCAGATGACCCCAGAGAGTGTCCCTTGTGTCCAAACAAACATTCTGGTTCATGCCTGTAAAGACATTATTTTGCAAGGCTGAAGCAGGAGGATCACACATTTGAGGCCAGTCTTGGCAACTTAGTGAGACCTGACTCCAAAGAAAAAGGGCTGAGGGTATAGTTCAGTGGTAAAGTTATCTCTGGGTTTAATCCCAGTGCCAAAAAACCAAACAAACAAACAAACAACAAAAAAAAAAAACCCACTCAAAATATTTTTGAATATGTGACAGGCTCTTGATAAATAGTAACTAATATGTTCTACAAGGTGGTGCATGTGTGTAATCTCAGGGACTGGGGAGGCTGGGACAGAAAGATAGAAAGTTGCAGGTCGGCCTCAGCAATTTAGCTAGATCCTGCTCAAAATAAAAAATAAAAAAGGTTGTGGGGGATATAGCTCAGGGATAGAGTGCCCCTGAGTTCAATCACCAGGATTGAAAAAAAAAAAAACAAAACAAAACACCTAATACTGTTATGGTTGACACTTACATTCTCATGTTTGTTCAGGGAAAAAATAATGCCCAACCCACAGACAACTAGATTTATTTTTAATATTCAAGGCAAGCATGGCAGTAAACACAGAAGATTTTGTTTTCCAAGTGCTGGGTCTCAGCCAGGGTCACAGTGACATGTTCTTATTAGTGTTTAAAGTTAAATTCTTAGACCAGCCATTTTGAGCTACTGTTTGACTTACCCATCACCAGAAGCAACCAGATGCTCACTAGTAGAGGTAAAAGCCCGCCCTTTCCTTTAGCCGTAAGGGGCGGGGCCACATTACTAGAACCAAGAAGAGAACGCCTCCTTGGCTTTAAAACTCAGGTTGTGATTGGCTGTCATTCGGCATTATGTTAATTTAGCATGCCGGTTGAAAACTTTTCTAAACAAGTACGTTTCCATTTAAAACGTTAAACTGTGTTGTTAAGTGATAATATTTGGAAATATCGTATCGCAAAGCGTGTTTTACTATTTATTTTACAGCGAAATTAGAAGTGAGGAAAACTACCTCATCATCATTTAAAAGTGAATAATCATGGTAGACCCAGCAGGGACCGGTGGCAGTAGGTTAAGACTATACTTTCAGGGATCATTTCTATAGTATGTTACTAGAGAAGTTTCTCTGATCGTGTAGAGTACCGAAAACCACGAGGAGGAGTTGAGTGGTCTCTCCTGAGCGTGAAGCAGGCTCTGGGTGTTGCTTTACTGCAACTGCCTCTTGCCATTGATGATCGTTCTTAATCCTCTTTTGAGGTTAAGAGGGAGAGACCACAGTCTGAGTGGTTTCTGTTATTAATATGGTTTCTCTAAAAGTAGACTTTTGCCGTATGTGTGAGTGCATAAAGCTAGAATCTGGTGTTTCTGGTGTTAGAGTTCTCTGCTTTTTGTTAATGTCCAGTTTTTTAGTCGTAGGTGTGTGTGTATATATATATAATGGCGAGCTTTCATTTGCTGCTGAGAATAGAAAAAAAAAAGTAGATGTTTCAGAGTCTGTAAGTGCTTAGGGGTAGTATATTGAGGTCAATTTTGAGCTAAGTTTTTTTTTTTTTTCTTACTGCTTATTTTTTTAGCTGTAGGTGGATATAATATTTTACCTTTATGTGATGCTGAAAATTGAGCCTTTTGCTTCTGGCCTGGTAAGCAGGCACAACCCCAGCCCCAAGGTCCTGGTTTTTTAAATTTTCTATTTTGAGGTTGTACTAGCAATTTACAGTTCTGGGTTACATTTTTGCTGTTATGCCAGATTTGGAAGATGAGGCTTGTGTGCTATCCAAGTCATATCTATATCACTGTTGTCTGTAAGAATAGTCATTCCTGTCAAGAATTGGGGTAACAGTATGCTACTTAGCTGTAGTTTTGCTAGTGTCAAATCTGATCTCCCAGAGGACTCCAAAATCACAACAGCAATAAGGATTAATTGGGACTTAAAAGATGAAATCCAGGTCTTTTTGACCTTTTGGTCAATTTCTTTTTTTCTTTGTATACCTCATGACAGCCTTTTGTTACATTTTTATAGACCCCCCCTGTTTTTAGGGGTCTGTTCTATTTGTCTTTATATCAACCACAACATATAGTGCTGACCTAGAATATTTGTTAGAAGAATGCGTTTTGTTTTCTGTTAGAAAATTTCCGAGGGACATTTCCAATTGTAAAGTTGTAGGGATAGTGAACTTCTTTTCCTAATCTATTCTTGTTCCTCCCCTCCTTACTTTCTTCCTTTATCTTTACTTCCAGTTGACAGAATCTTGGGCTTAGTTGCACAGGCTGTCCTCAAATTTGTGATCTTCCTGCTTAGCCTCCTAAGTAACTGGATTACAATCAGAATATCCACATATCCTTCTTCCTCACCCCCCCTCCAAAACAAACAAACAAACAAACAAACAAACAATTACTTGCACTTGGGGAGATAGGAATCAGTAACTGAAACCATTGTCCCTGGGATACAGGGAAAACTGTGCCAATCAAATTTTTGAGAAATTAAGACATCTCAAAACCAAAAATTAATATTAAATGTGTATGACTCCAACATCTAGAACTGACAATTATTATTAGCATTGTATTATATATCTTAGTCAATGAAACAAATAAAACCTTACAGGTAGGGCTGAGGTTGTGGCTCAGTGGCAGAGCGCTTGCCTGGGATGTGTGAGGCACTGGGTTCGATCCTCAACACCATATAAAAATAAACAAAATAAAGGTAGTGTGTCCAACTACAACTCAAAAATAATTTTTAAAAAATCTTACAGGTAATGTAGTATTTGAGTCCTATCCCCAGGCCCCCTCTCAACCTGATTTGGCCAGTGGGGAGCCCTAGTATGAGATCAGAAAGAGGGAGGTTGGTATTTATCTCTCAGGACTCTCTTGGTGGGAATCACTTCAGGCTGACTGAGTCCCTTGACTAAAGAGCAAGCTTATTTGGAGTTAGCTCTGTCTCTAGGAATCTCTCCTTTTAGGTGCCACCAACCTTTCTCTATTCTAGACTGTGGACAAAGAGCTCTGCAATTGCTGGTCCTTGGACATTTTACTATCTTTGTGGTTTCCCCATACCTTTGTAATGATCTCTTATTAAACAATACCCAAATTGTTTTAATTCATATGTGCATCTGTTTCCTGCTTGTTCTCTGACTTATTCACCTGGATGCTCCCAAAAGGCCAATTTCTACGATTTTTTTCTTTCTTTTCATTAATTCACTTAATTATATATTCAGCAGATTCTTGAATGATCCATGTACTAGGTGCCCTGTGTGCAGTAGTTAACAGTTCCTGCCTTTGGTAAAAGACAAATAATAAAGAAGAAAACAAGCTAATCATAGTTAATTTTGATGTGATAGAAGTTAAAGCGGACCAAGGCCAAACTTGAGATTCAGGGGCCAGGAAAAGTTTTTCTGAGGAAGTGACATTTTACCCTGAAGTATGGGAGTTTGGGGCAGAGTGAACTGCAAGTGCAAAGATGGCAAAGCACTTGGTGTTTCAAGGAGCAGAAAGTAAACCAGTGGGCTTGGCCAAGCAAAGTGCACTGGGGATGCATTGTAAGACTCGAGAGCCAGGTGGGATTCAGATCATGGTGGGCCTGTTAGGCAGGCTGTGGCAAAGGATTTGCATTTTATTTTAAGTGGAAATAGGAATCATTAAAGCGCTTTAAGAAGAGAAGTGACATGATTTTATTTATTTAAAGACTGAGTCTAATTGCCCAGGTTGCCCTTGAACTTGTGATCGTCCTACTTCATCCTCCAAGCCACTGGGATTACAGGTGTGTGCTACCACACCTGTCTTATTTTTCAAGATTGTTCTGGCTGCGGAATAGAGATTGAAAAGGGACAAGATAGGAAAAAAGATATGGTAGTGGGTATAGAGATGGAAAGAAGTGACTAGATTTGAGATACATTTTGAGGGTAAAACCAACATGACTTGATAATGGATTAGATGGAGGAATGGGTGAGTAAAGAAAAAGGAAGGGCTGGGGATGTGGCTCAAGCGGTAGCGCGCTCGCCTGGAATGCGTGCGGCCCGGGTTCGACCCTCAGCACCACATACCAACAAAGATGTTGTGTCCGCGGAGAACTAAAAAATAAATAAATAAATAAATAAAATAAAAAAGAAAAAGAGAAAACTCTAGGCTGGTTTGGCTCCTACAAGTGGAGGGTAATGTATATTGAACCCATGGGTGCTTTATCATTGACTACATCTCTGGCCCTTTTTATTTATTTGTAAAAAATATTTTTAGTTGTAGATGGACACAATTTATTTTTTTAATGTGGGGCTGAGAATCAAACCCAGTGCCTCACATGTGCTAGGCAAGTACTCTAACACTGAGCCACAACCGCAGCCCCCTTTTTATTTTTATTTTTATTTTGAGACAAAGTCTTGTTAATTTGCTTAGGGCTTACTAAATTGCCCAAGCTGACCTAGAACTTGCAATCGTCCTGCCTCAGCCCCCAGAGTCACTGGGATGACAGGGATAGCTGTTGTGCTTGGCCCAAGTACAATTTACATTAAGTACTTTAATAGAATTCTTGGGTGGTGTAATGCAGAGAATTTTTTTTTTTTACTTCATCATTCTAGCCATGACACCATACTACGAAAAAAAAAATGTGTTTTTTGTTTTATTTTGGTGGTGCTGAGGATGGAACCCACATGATAAGCAAGCACTCCACTACTGAGCTCCATCCTCAACCCTTTTGTTAAATTTTATTTTGAGACTGTTCTCACTAAATTGGTGAGTCTGATCTCTATTTTATTTTATTTTTTTAAATGAGGAAGTTTTTTTAATATTTATTTTTTAGGTGTAGATGGACATACACAATGCCTTTATTTTTATGTGGTGCTGAGGATCAAACCCGGGTCCCGCCCATGCTAGGGGAGCGCTCTACCACTGAGCCAGAATCCAAGCCTCTGATCTCTATTTTATTTTATTATTATTTTTTTAATATTTATTTTTTAGTTTTTGGCGGACACAACATCTTTGTATGTGGTGCTGAGGATAGAACCCGGCTGCATGCATGCCAGGCGAGCGCGCTACTGCTTGAAAAACATACCCCTCTGGTCTCTATTTTATTTTATTTTATTTTTTAAAGAGAGAGAGAGAGAGAGAATTTTATTTATTTTTTAGTTTTTTCGGTGGACACAACATCTTTGTTTGTATGTGGTGCTGAGGATCGAACCCAGGCCGCACGCATGCCAGGCGAGCGCGCTACCACTTGAGCCACATCCCCAGCCCCCTGGTCTCTATTTTATAATCCTGCTGTTTTAGCCTCCCAAATAGCTGGGATTATAGGCATGAGCTGCTGTACCTGGCTGAAAGTTGAGTTTTGAAAAATACAAGCATTTCATCTTTTTAATCTGTTGTGATCTTTGAAGTCAAATATGAAAACTTACCAATGATTAGTTTATATAGTCTATGTACTTAAACAAAAGGTCCAAATGCATGATATAAACCTTTACCAGTTCCTTCCAACCCCTCCTCCTCCAGCTGATTCATTTCCACTTTTATTGGGTGTATGTCTACAGTCATAGTTTTTTTAGGTCATGTGATTTTGAAATAAGAAGCATTTAGGAAATTTTAAGCAAACATTTTTTTTTTTTGAGAGAGAGAGAGAGAATTTTTTTAATATTTATTTTTTGTTCTCGGCGGATACAACATCTTTGTTTGTATATGGGTATGTGGTGCTGAGGATCGAACCCGAACCGCACACATGCCAGGCGAGCGCGCTACCGCATAAGCCACATCCCCAGCCCACATTTTGGAAATTTTGCAACTATAACAGGAAACAGCTGGCCCTATTGATAAGTAACACTCAGCAAATATTTCAGATAGCCCGTACAGTGGTGCATTCCTGTAATCCCAGCTACTGGAAAGACTGAAGCAAGAGGATCACAAGTTTAAAGTCAGCTGTGGCAAATTAGTGAGAACTTGTATCAAAATAAATATATTAAAAAAGGCTGGAGTGTAGTGTAGGGGTAGAGCACCCTTGGATTGAATCCCCAGTACCACACACACACACATACACATGAAATTTAAGATAGCTGAGTGTGATAGCACAGCCCTGCAATCCCAGGGACTGGGGAGGCTGAGACAGGAAGATTGCAAGAGTTTGAGGTCAGCCTCAGCAATTTAGCAAGGCCCTTAGCAACTCAGCAAGACCCTGTCTCAAAATTTAAAACAAAAAAAATAAAAAGGACTGGGAATGTAGCTCAGTGGTAAAGTGACTCTGGGTTCAATCTCCAGTACCAAAAGAATAAATTATACAGAAATTAACAAGAATTGGAGAGATCATAGAGAATTTGGAACACTTGTATGCCATTGATGGAAATGTAGAGTGGCATGATTGCTATGGAAACAGTAGGGTAATTCCTTAAGAAAACTGCAAAATATCTGGGCATGGTGACACTGGCCTGTAATCCCAGCTACTCAGGAGGCTAAGGCAGGAGGATCTCAAGTTCAAAACCTACCTGAGCTGTGGGAGGCCAACCTTACACGTGACTGAGTTACACTCCCCAGCTGGGTGCTGAGGCTCTCAGTCGCAGAAATGTGGCACCCTTCTTGGGTCCGAGGGGTCAGGGTCTCCTGCATGGGTGTGTCTTGCTATAGCCCCATGGGTGGAGCTATGCTCACCTTTCCTTTGTAATATAACCCCTTGCCCTGTTTAGGATAGAATCTTCCATGGAAGTGCCTTGTGTGTGTCCCCTTCTCTTACTGTGCCCTTGGGTGTGGCCTACCCAGGTGTCAGTCAACCTTCTGACAGTGGACATCATGAAGATACTCAGCTCCCTGAAACCTGACCCCTTGCCTCATTTGAATAGCTTCCCTCAATAAAAGGGGTCAGCGTGTGCTCGCTCTCTCTCTCTCTCTCTCTCTCTCTCTCTCTCTTTCTGTGGACCCTTAAGGTCAGAGGAGCCATCACAGTGACCTCAAAGAAAAAGGTATTTGTGTCTCTTCTGTGGTTATTTCATGCAGCCCAGTTAGCCCAGTTTAACTGGAGTGACCCCTGAGCCTTTTAGTCGAGAGAACAGAAACCCTGCACTGAGCAGCTTAGTGATTAAAGGATATAATACCTAGATGTTTAGTTCTGAATTGAATCTTGTTTTTGTTTTTTTGATCTTGGTTTTGATAAAGGACATTTTGAGATGGGTAAAATTTGAATGAGAGGTGAGGCAAGATTAATTTAAATAAATGGGTAGAGATCATCAAATTGAAGCAATTTACAAAGCAAGAAGTATATAATCTCATTTTGGTAATATGCATTGATCAATACATCTTTTCATAGAAAAATGTCTCAGAAGAAGGGGCTGGAGAAGAACGCGATTGGCTGGCATGCGCGGGGCGCTGGTTCGATCCTCAGCACCACATAAAAATAAAATAAAGATGTTGTGTCCACCTAAAACTAAAAAATATTAAAAAAATTCTCTCTCTCTCTCTTTAAAAATATAATTAAAAAAATTAAAGAAAAATATCTCAGAAGAATATGCAGTGAGATTGTTGTCAGCACCACATTAAAAAATAATAAATAAATAAATAAATAAATACAACTAAAAAAAAAAAAAATAATAATAATAAAGAGGCTTCTTTGTTCACAAAAAGTTACAGAGCTGGAAACATTTTTGCAGCTATCCTACTATTACAGTGCTAGGCACATCCAGGAACATCTGGTAACTCTTAACATCAAAACCAAGTTTGACCTCTCATTTAATTGGGTTCTGATGCTGTCTACCTGAAGATAGTGTCAGATCCCACAGGTTGAAGGCTCATTCTCACAAGACTGCTCCCAATCTCAAGTGTCACGAGCCCAGGTTGTGGCCTGTGCTTCTGACCCACTCATTATAAATCTGGGTTCCTATATCCCACACCATAGTGAGACTTTGGTTTAATTAATTTGCTACATTGACTGACAGAACTCATAGAAACCCTTTACCCACATTTACCCATCTATTGTAAAGGATATCACTAAGGATATAAACAGTAACGTGACGAGATGCATAGGGTGAGATATAGGAGAAGGGCTACGGAGGAGTTCCCATGTCTTCTCCAGGTGCACCACCCTCTAGGGACCCCCACTTGTTTAGCAATCAGGTAACTCATTCAAACCCTGCCCCTTTGGGTCTTTAGGGAATCTTCATCACACAGCAAGGCTGATTGTGTCATTAGCTCTTGTCTTTTAACTCAGCCAGCAGTCCCTCTCTCCTCCCAGAGGTTGCCAGGAAGACTGAAAGTTCCAAACTTCTAATCACATAGTTAGTTCTCCTAGCAACCAGGCCCCATCCTGAGGCCACCCAGGGGCCCACCAAGAGTCACCTCACTGGGCCAGACATGGAGCACGCCTGTAATCCTGGTGAATCAGGTAGGCTGAGGCAAGAGGATCGCAAGTTCGAGGCCAGCCTCAGCAACATAGAGAGACCTTATTTATAAATAAATAAGTAAAATAATATATAAGTAACAGGAGTGAGCCCTGGGGCACACCTGTAATCCCAGAGACTCAGGAGGCTGAGGCAGGAAGACTGCAAGTTAGAGGCCAACTTAATAAAATCCTTTCTCAAAATAAAAATAAAAGGGGCTGGGGGTGTAGCACAGTGGTCGAGCACCCCTGGGTTCAATCCCCAGTATCACACAACAAAACAAACCAAAAGCAGTATGGGGTGAATAATAAATAGGTGAGTGAGAGAAAAACAAAAACTTTGAAAATAAATTGGCGGTTTTCAAGCAAAAATTTTGAGGGGATTTAATGTTCAGAATTTAAACATGTTGCTTTTCTTCTTCAGAACCTCCAACTCTACTTGAAGGATTTCCTGACATCTTTTTAATTGCTTGATATATTTGCTATTTCATAGTCAGGTTAGTTTAATTAATTGGAACCTGGAGTTAATGAGATGCCAGTGTAACTTTGATCCTCATTAGAGTTTGTCACTTCTCACTGAGAAGAATTGTTCCATATCACTGAACTCTGGCAATCTCTCTTCACATACGTGTGCCGTTACTCAAGGAAACTTGAGAGAGATGGTGTGACCAATTGTTGCAAACAGATGGGAAAAAAAAAGAAGCACAATATCTGATACTGTTAGTAAAATCAGGGGCTGTGGGCATATAGCTCATGCAGTGAAGCCTTGGGTTCAAACCCCAGCACTGGAAAAAAAAAAATCCTCCAAATCAAAAGCAAACATGATCAGCCTTGGAGTGACATTTTTTCTCAATGTGCCCATCCAATTTCTTTAGTTTAATAAATGCATGTGGAATATTTAATGATCTCAAGACATTTGCTGCCCAACTTTCAAGAAAAATATATATTAAAACGAAAAACAGAAGAGTTAAGTGGTCAAAAGACTGTTTTTAACTTGACACCTTATATTCAGTTACTATTATCATTTTTTTTTTTTTTTAGAGGCAGAGTCTTGCTAAGTGGCCAGGACAGACTCTGCTTAAGCAATCTTCCTGCCTCAGCCTCCTAAGTAGCAGAGTCTAGATGTACCCATCATTGCACCCAACTCAATTACTTTATCTTATAAAGTTATATTTTATATTCTTACATTTGTTAATCCATAAAATGATAGTAAAACTTTCTATGAATGAACTGATATTTATAAAATGAATTGTTCCTTGGATCAAATTCAGTAGACAGTATCTATATATTGGGCATTTCAGCCAGGCATGCTTGAGCATGCCTGGAATCCCAATGGTTTGAGAGGCTGAGAGAGGAGGATCACAAGTTTGAGATCAGCCTCAGCAATTTAGCAAGATCCTCAACAACTTAATGAAAGAAAGAAATTAAAGGAGTGGGGATGTAGCTCAGAGGTAAAATGCCCCTGGTTTTTCTCAACAAAACAACAAAAACAAAATGTGGGGAAGTCCATAAAAAGTAAGATATAGTTTGGTAACAGGAATTGAACCCAAAAATAATAAATAAATAGGACTAGAGATACAGCTCAGTGGTAGAGCACCTCTGGGTTCAATCTTCAGTACAACAAGAAAAGAAAGAAACTATTGGTTGTGAAATTCTAATTACGACATTATCCTTCTGAGAGAAAGAGGTAAACATAAACAAGGACAAAATAAGAGGGGTAAGAGTTTTATGAAAGGGAGTCTTGTTCTTACAGTCTTGGGAAAGGCTGCTCCAGCCGGAGGTCATCAGCTCCTTGCCCTGGTTTGTAGTTCCTGTCTAGTTAAGGCCTTGGGTGTTTTGTTGAACTGTGTGGCTCTTTAGTTTCTTGTATTCTACATGAACATCAGCATTGGTGCCTTAACTCAGCAGTGCTTGGTTCTTCCTGCAGCACCATTTGCTTAACAAAAGGGGCCCATACTGTTAGGCCAAAATCTTGACCCTTGACATATTTTGAATTGTTCACTTTTACTTTACAGGGCTTTAGAATCTGAGCAGTGTTTGTTTTTAGTTGGAGAATTACACCTACATATTAAACTGGAAGAACTGGGGTTCTACTCCCGTTGGTGGGTGGCACACACCTATAATCCTAGCTACTCAGGAAGCTGAGGCAGGAAGAGATCAGCAGGGGCAACTTGATGAGATCTTGTCTCAAAATAAAATATAAAGGATCAGGGATGTTACTCAGTGGTAGAACACTTTCTTATTATGCACAAAGCCCTGGTTTCCATCTTTAGTAACACACACAAACAAACAAAACAACAATAACAAAAAAGCAACACCCTCAAAAGCAGTATAACAGGTATACTACCATTTTCTTCTGAAATATTTTTTGCTCCATAATCACCCGCCATTTTGTTATCAAGGATAATCAGAGTAAGGCCAATTTGTTTACAAAGTAGATGTAGATTTTTGATTATTTCCATAAATGTAGGCAGAATAACCACATAAGTTTTTTTTTTTTTTTTTTTTTTTTTAAGACAGAGTCTGACTATGTTGCGAAGGCTGGCCTTGAATTCCTTGGTTCAAGCAATCCTCCTGCCTCAGCCTCTCCAGTAGCTGGGAGTACAGGCATGTACCACCATGTCTGAATACATAAGACTTTTTTTTTTTAGTTGTCAATGGACCTTTATTTTTTATTTATTTATATATGGTACTGAGGATAGAACCCAGTGCCTCAGACAGGCTAGGCAAGCATTCTACCCCAGAGCCACAAACCCAGCCCCTACACAGGCTCTTTTAAAATGTCTTGTTGGGGGGCTGGGGATGTGGCTCAAGCGGTAGCGCGCTCCCCTCGCATGCGTGCGGCCCGGGTTCAATCCTTGGCACCACATACCAACAAAGATGTTGTGTCCGCCGAGAACTAAAAAATAAAAATATTAAAAATTCTCTCTCTCTCCCCCCTCTCTCACTCTCTCTTAAAAAAAAAAAAAAATAAAATGTCTTGTTGGGGCTGGGATGTAGTTTGGTGGTGTAGCACTTGCCTACCATGTGCAAGGCCCAGGATTTGATCCCCAGAATCATACACACACAAAAAAAAAAAAGAAAAAAGAAAAAAGAAAGAAAAAAATGCTTTAGCTGGGAGTAGTGGCCAGTACTTGTCATCCCACATATATGGGAGGCTGAAGTGGGAAGATCACTTGGAGCCAGGAGTTCAAGACCAGCTTGAAGAACAGAGTGAGATCCTCTCCTCCCAAAGTAAATACCCCCAAAATAAATATCGGAGTGAGGTGAAATATTGTAATCCCAACTACGTGGGAGACTGAGGATCAAAGTTCTAGGTCAGACTCAGCAACTCAAGATAGACCTGTATTGAAATGGTAAAATGCCCCTGGGCTTAATTCCCAGCATCAATACATAAATAAAATTTGTTTCATTGAACATTTTACAAGGAACCTCAGGTTAGTTTTTTTTTTTTAACATTTAAAAAGTTGTATATGAACACACAGTATCTTTACTTATTTTTATGTGGTGCTGAGGATCAAACCCAGGGCCTTGCATGTGCTGGGCGAGTGCTCTACCACTGTGTCACAACACCAGCCCCTCAGGCATGGAATTTGATTTAGTCCATTTCAGTCCTCAATCCCCTTTCCTCCTCCCTTCCCTTTTTCTACTAATCTTCCTTCCTTTATTTATTTATTTATTTTTTCTTTTTCTTTTTAAAGAATTTTTAATATTTATTTTTTACTTTTCGGCGGACACAACATCTTTGTTGGTATGTGGTGCTGAGGATCGAACCCGGGCCGCACGCATGCCAGGCGAGCGCGCTACCGCTTGAGCCACATCCCCAGCCCCTTTATTTATTTTTGATTGGTGCTTCCTAAAAATACAGAAAAGTGGAATTCCCTGTGGCATAACTATATATGCACATAGCATGATTTCGTTAATTCATTGCACATTTCCTCCCTTTCCTACCGATTCCTCCTACTCCACTCATCTTCCCTATATTGTTTTAATGTCCAATCCCTCCCTCCCACGCCTCTTTTCTGGCTTCTGCATATGAGAGAAAACATTCAACCCTTGATTCTCTGAGTCTGGCTTATTTACCTTAGCACAATGTTCTCCATTTCTATCCATTTACTGGCAAATGCCATAATTTCATTCCTTATGGCTGAGTAAAACTCCATTGTTGTAGATACTACATTTTCTTTTCTTTCTTATTTGTTCTTTTTGGTTACACATGACAGTAGAATGTCTTTGGACATATCACACATATATGGAGTATAACTTCCCAGGTATAACTTTTGTGGTCATATAGGATGTGGAGTTACACTAATCATGTATTCATATAAGAACCAGTTCTACCCATTTACTGAAAAATGCCAGTTTCATTCTTTTTAAAAAATATTTTAAATATTTTTTTCTAGTTGTAGATAGACACAATATCTTTATTTTTATTTATTTATTTTTATTTGGTGCTGAGGATTGAAACCAGGGCCTCACACATGCAAGGCAAGTGCTCTACCACTGAACTACAACCCCAACCAATTTCATTCTTCTTTATGGTTGAGTAATATTTCATTGTGAAATACTACATTTTCTTAATCCACTCATCTGTTGATGGACATCTAGTCTGGTTCCATAATTTAGCTATTGTGAATTGTGTATGCTGATTTTAGTTCTTTTGGATAAATACCAAGGAGTGGGATAGCTGGGTCATGGGGTTTGGATTTCAATGATATGCTGCCTCTTCCTGGAGGCACTTAGAGAAAACACCCAAGTACTTAGCAGATAAAACAGCTCCCTTTGAGAAAATAAGAATGCTCGGGTTTTTGTTGTGGTTTGGCTAGCTTTGGGTTGGTATTTTCTTCTCACATAGTCAACAGTTTTTGAAAAAACGCTTCAAGGAAGAAAGAGCTTTGTTGCCCAAAGGGAGGAAATATGGAGGTTGAGCAACGTTCTGCTCACCCTGGCTGAGGCCTGCTTGATATCTGCCAACCTAGCAAAGTGGAGCTAAAAAGAAATCTTCCTGTTCAACCTTCACTAGATAATAACTAAGCTTGTCCTTTAATTTTTTTCCTTTGGGTATCCCAGGGACTGAACCCAGGCCCTCACACGTGCTAAGCAAGCACTCTCCCACGGAGCTGCTTCTGCAGCTCTCACACTTATCCTTTGACATAAGCTCAGAGAAGGGGCCTGGAGGCTACTGGGTTCTAGTACCAAATGTGCCTGCTTTGGTTTCCCCAAAGCAATTACAGGCCAAGAAGAAAATGGTTCTGGGACACCAAAATGGTTCTTGTTTGAAGAAAACACGAGATGGAGATGCCAACTTTCTTCAGAGATGCATACAGAAGGCCTGTTTTTACATATTTATTGAACCAGTATTTGCATGCTCACTGTGTACCAGGTTCTAGGGGGACAGTAGTGAAGAATGCAGGGAAAGCCCCTGTTCTGAAGGTTTCAACCCAACTGTGTGTGGTTGCAATAAACCACCTTTGCATTATTACCGTATCTAGGCACCCTCTTCTCTTTGACCATCTCCCCAGGGGAAAGAGCAGGAAATATGAATCGCATGTGACTCCACCTGATTAAATGAATTAGTCTTCCTTTCCTTTTTAGAAAATTGATTGTTTCTCTCTCTCTCTCTCTCTCAAGGACTGAACACAGGGATGCTCCACCACTGAGCTACATCCCCAGTCATTTTTATTTTGGATTTTGACACAGGGTTTCTTTTTTTTTTTAAATATTTATTTTTTAGTATTTGGCGGACACAACATCTTTGTTTGTATGTGGTGCTGAGGATCGAACCCGGGCCGCATGCATGCCAAGCAAGCGTGCTACTGCTTGAGCCACATCCCCAGCCCCTGACACAGGGTTTCAATAAATTACTTAGGTCCTTACTAATTTGCTGAGGCTGCCCTCAAACTGGGGATCCTCCTGCCTCAGTCTTCTGCTTGCTGGGATCACAGGTGTGCGCCACCACATCTAGCTGTTCTCTCTCTTGCCTGAAAAGAATGAATGTCAAGCGCTGCAGGTAAAAACTACACGTGTGCAACATTAGTCAGTTTTGTTTCTGGGCTTTTCCACTTCTAGGATATGTCTTCAACTGTAATTTGGAAAGATAAGCTATTTCCACTGTAATTTCTGTCTTTGATCCATTAGTGTAATACTGAGCTGGAAATTGGCGAACTTTCTCTGTAAAGAGGTGGAGAGGAAATATTTTAGGCTTTTCAGGATACAGAGTCTTGTCACCACAAATTACTCAGCTTTGCTGGTCTACTGGAAGAGTAAGGCATAAATTTTTTAAAAAAATATTTATTTCTTTAGTTTTTAGGTGGACACAGTATCTTTATTTCACATTTATGTGGTGCTGAGAGTCAAACCCAGTGCTTCATGCACACTAGGCGAGCGTGCTACTACTTGACCCACATCCCCAGCCCAGTAAGCCATAAATTTTTAAAAAAATTTTTTTTTAGTTGTAGATGGACACAATGCCTTTATTTTATTTATTTACTTTTATGTGCTACTGAGGATCAAACCCAGTGCCTCACATGTGCTAGGTGAGCGCTCTACTGTTGAGCTACAACCCCAGCCCTAAGCCACAGATTTTTGCCTAAACAGATAAATGGGGCTACATTTCAATAATTAGATATGAAATTTACATTTTGTCTAAATTTTTTAAAATATTTATTTTTAGTTGTCTATTTCACTTATTTATTTTTATGTGGTGTTGAGGATCGAACCCAGGGTCTTGCATGTGCAAGGCGAACGCTCTACCGCTGAGCCACAACCCCAGCCTCACATTTTGTCTAATTTTTATGTGTCAAAAATCTTCATCTTCTTCTTCTCCTTCTTCTTTTATTTTGGTGCTGGAGATTGAACCCAGGGCCTTGTGAATTCAAGGCAAGTACTCTGCCAACTGAGTTATATCCCCTTTTTTTGATGACTTAATTTTTTTCTTTCTTTTCTCTCTTTCTTATTTATTGTTTATTTATTTTTGCAAAACTGGGGGTTGAACTCAGGGCCTCACATGTGCTAAGCGAGCCCTTTACTACATCCCCAGCCTTTTAAATTTTATTCTGAGACAGGATCTCATTAAGAAGTTGCCCAGGACTGGGGATGTGGCTCAAGGGGTAGTGCGCTCGCCTGGCATGCAAGTTGTTCTGGGTTCGATCCTCAGCATTACATACAAATAAAGAAAAAATGTTATGCCTACCGAAAACTGGAAAGTAAATATTAAAAAAAAAAAAAATCTCTCCTCTCTTAAAAAAAAAAGAAAGAAGGACTTTAAAAAAAAAAGAAGAAGTTGCCCAAATTGAATATACACTGGTGATTCTCCTGCCTCAGTCTCCTGAGGAGCTGACATTACAGTACCACTATGCCCATCTTTTTCGTTGTTTTATTTTGGTACCAAGGATTGAGCCCAGAGGCACTTAACCCCTGAACCATATCCCTCTACCACGCGGCCTGCGCAGTGGTTTCATTAATGAGGTTCTGGCATTCAGTTAGTTAGAAGAGATCAAAATAAAACACACAGACAGTACCTTATTTTAATGCTAGGTCCGAGACGGCTCGGTCTCCCTGTTTCCCTGCCTCCAGCCGCTCAGCAGGGCAGCGAGGATTACTCTGGGCTAGCAGGAGAGAGAGAGAGCGAACACGCCGGGGATCAGCCTTTTATTTGGGGGAAACAAGAGATTCAGGGGAGAATTCCATCCAATGAAGGTTGAGGGGGGGCTGTACTCCAAGGTCAGGGTCAGTGATTGGGTCTCCAGGGTCAGTGGTTACGCACACCCCCGCACGGATGGGCTCTCTCATCAGGAAAGGGTCGGGATAACTCCGACACAGCCAGAGTGCCTCAGGCCCTTAACGGGAGTCACCCAATCACGTGTCAGAATGGCTCCCCACATATTCCCCCTTTTTATTCTTAACAATGAGGCGGCGGTTCACTCTCTGGAGTCCCCGGATTCTTGATTGGAGGACTCGCCATCCTATAGTTACAATACAAAAGAGAATTAACAGCAAAGAGAATAATCCAATAATGTACCAAGCGGAGTGTTTAAGAATATTTCCAGGGTTGAATCCATTTAACTCCTTCAATATTTGATTAGCCAAAGAAGAAGGATCTGAAAAATCAGCTCTATTATTTTGAATGTCTTGGATATGGTGATGAAGTTCCAGAATATCCAAGCTATTATTACTATTTTGCCATATACCTAATAAATGGTTTTTAACCTTCTCCCAATCCCAGAGAGAAGCATTGTACTTGGCAGCTGTAACACATACATACTTATAATTAGCATGGCATTTAAGCCTTTCCTTAAATTTTAAGGCTGAAAGTTCATTACCAATGTTAATAACAGTCGCCTCTAAGGCGTTTAATTTAGTTTCAATCCTTTCATCAATATTTACTTGATTACGCAGAGCCTTGGAAGTATTTTGAGCTAAATTATTAAGAAATTTTGCATGCTGAATATTCTGAGACAATGTCAGAGATGCAGAGACGGTTGAGGCAATAAATGAGACCAGTGCTAAGACACCAACAATTATGACTCCAATAGCACGTTTAGGTCTTGTTAGCTGGGCATGAATTTGCTGTAAAACTTGTAAACCAGCATCAGCATACCATGGCTCTGAAATATTAGCAGGTAATAAAACAAAAGAGGGCTGATGAAGTATCAGCACTCCTTTTCCTCCATTATACCTAGAAATACAATTGGTTAGGTTGCACTTATTACAAGTAACAAAATATCTATCATCTATCCATCTAACTTTTACATTTCCAATAATTAAAACATAAGGAGATTGGACACAGGCTCTTAGGCCATAGCAAGATCCCTCTTTACAGTTCTTGCCAACAAATTTTGGTAAAGGTTTGTCTGAAAAATGTAAATACTCTGAGGCAGCAATTAAACGCCAAATATCTCTTTGAATGCCTCCTTCACTATAAGTCAAAATATTACTAACAAATCCTGCAGGTGTCATAGCAGAATTTCTTCGTAATTGTCTCTTATCAATTTTTGGAGACCAGTCTAAAATATACCCACTAGCTTTAGACACCTTATGTAGTACAGGAAAGGTATTTACACAATCCATCCATTTAGGAAAGGTGCCAATTTCAATTGTAGAACTATTTGGACAGTGGGGTACCGGTGGAGGTTTTGCAGAAATGACTGGCTTGTTATGGGAAAGTCCCATCTTAATTATTGATCTAGTATTAGGTTTTAAGTCTCCATAAATAGAATTATTTGTCAGTCTAGGTTTACCAATCGCTGTCTTTTCTTCGAATGATACTTTCAGACAGCCAGCATGTTTATCATGTGACCAACATAAAGGTAATTGGGCACTGTAGCCAGAATAATTAAATCTAGTCACATGATTGGGAGTAATATGAGTATCTGTAAATCCTCCCATCATGAATGAGTCATTAGTAAATACTGGAATAGATTCTCCAGTCCACACAGCTGGGTGTACCAGGGGTGGATCTGGGAAATAAGTCCAATAAGTGTCTACTTGATTCCCTTTTACCTGACAGCCCAGTAGGGCAATTACTGTCGCTACCATCAAGACTGGTGTCCTGTTCTTTCCTAGGCGTCGAAGTATTTGGGAAGCCTGGGTTGTCAATTTCTTCACATCTTTCCACGAAATCAGCTTCTTGGCTGGTTCAATCTGGTTTTTCTTCATCTTTTTCCGATATCTCCTCCTTCTGGGTTGTGGCTCCTCCGTGTCTATCCTCAGTCGCTTGAGTCTGGGTTCTATCTCCTCCATGTCTGATAGCACGTTCAGGCACCCAGATAGGACGAAAAGCACCTTCTGGAAAAATACAAGCATGCCCTCGGCCCCATGATATTACCGGATCTGGGCCCTTCCACTGACCAGTCTGTAAATCTTCCCACAGAACTCTGCCTAAAGGGCCTGTCACCGAGGGAGACATTTGCCTCTCAGCAGCAGTGTGACCTTCTGTGTCACAGTTTAAAAAATTTAAAACAAATAAGGCATGATTAAGGCTATTTTGGGGAGTCATTATCTTATTCCCCCTTTTTAATTTTTGTAATTGAAGTTTAATAGATAAATGAGCTCGTTCTACAATGGCTTGACCTTGGGGGTTATAAGGAATTCCTGTTTTATGATTAATTTGAAACTCTTGGCAAAATTGTTGAAAAGCAGAGCTTACATAAGCTGGAGCATTATCTGTTTTAATCTGCATAGGACACCCTAAAACAGAAAAAGCTGCTAAGCAATGAGAAATTACATGTTGAGTATTTTCCTTAGTACGTGCTGTGGCAAAAATAAATCTAGAATAAGTGTCCACTATGACATGTACATAACATTGTTTACCAAATTGAGGAATATGAGTTATATCTATTTGTCATATTTGATTTGGTTTTAAACCACGGGGATTTACCCCTGATGGTAGAGATGGAGTGTAAATAACACACTTAGGACATTGGCTTACAATCTGACGAGCCTGTTCTCTGGTAATACTAAATTTTTTACGTAAGCTAGAAGCATTTTGATGATGCAAGGAATGGGAAGCCAGGGCACAGTCATATGAAGACATCTGTTGACAAAAAGCTACTAATTTATCAATATTATCATTACCTGTAACCAAAGGTCCAGGGAGGCTAGAATGTGCTCGGATATGTCCAATAAAATATGGGTACTTCCTCATTAGCACTGTCTTTTGTAAATTATGAAATAATTCAAATAACTCCTGTGATGAAGTAAACCCAATAACTGAGGTTTCAATATTTTTGGTAACTCTGACTGCATATAAGCTGTCAGAATAGATATTAATAGGCTCATTTGAAAAATAATCTAAGGCCAAAATCAGGGCTTGAAGTTCTGCCCTTTGAGCTGAAGTATAAGAAGTTTGTATTACCTCTGTATGAACACGGCTGAAGAAACCTGCCTTACCAGAGCTGGAACCATCTGTGAACACCGATAAAGCTCCCTCTATTGGATGGGAAAGTACAATCTTTGGAAAAATAAGTGATGTTAATGATGCAAATTGTACAATCTTATCACGAGGATAATGGCTATCTATCTGGCCAGGGAAATCTGCAAAAGCTATCTGCCATGAACTAGAAGTTTGAAAAAGCCAATTAGTCTGTTGAACAGAAAATGGAATAATTATGATATCAGGCTCAGATCCAATTAATTGTAAAATCCTAGTTCTACCCTTAATCACTAATTGAGCTGTAGAATCATGAAAAAGTGTTAATGTCTTTTGAGGGGAATGAGATAAGTAAATCCATTCAATAACTCCTAATTTTTGCCATATGGCTCCTGTTGGGGTATGTTTAGTTGGAAATATTAATAAATATATTATTTCTTTAGGATCTATTCTAGTAAGTTGTGCATTTTTAATTGCAATTTTTACTTTCTTTAAGGCTGCTTTGGCCTCCAAAGTTAGTTGACGTGGAGAGGTTGGAGAAGGATTTCCTTGTAATATCTGAAATAAAGGACTTAACTCAGAAGTAGTTAACTTTAAGGATGGTCTTAGCCAGTTAATATCTCCTAATAGTTTTTGAAAATCATTAAGGGTACGTAACTCTTTAACTCTTATCTGAAGATTTTGAGGACGGATTGTACTCCCTTGAATTATCTGACCTAGATATTGAAAAGGAGATACCTTTTGAATTTTTTGAGGAGCTATACTTAAACCCAATGTTGTAAGTGAGGTCTCTAACTGAGTAAAAATTTCTGAAAGTACTTCTGAATTAGCATGGGCCAATAATATATCATCCATAAAATGAATAATGTATGCATCAGGGAAGCTATTTCTAATGGGATCTATTGCCTGATCAACATATTTTTGACACAGGGTAGGGCTATTACGCATTCCCTGAGGAAGGACTTTCCAGCAGTATCTTTTAACAGGTTCCTTAAAATTAACTGCTGGGACAGTGAAAGCAAATTTTTCACAATCTTCAGGATGTAACCTTATAGAGAAAAAACAGTCTTTTAAATCTATTACCATCAAGCTATAATCTAAAGGAATGGCTGTGGGGGAGGGAAGTCCTGGCTGTAATGATCCCATAGGCCGAATTGCCTGGTTTATTGCCCTTAAATCCTGTAATAATCTCCAATTTCCTGACTTTTTCTTAATAACAAAAATAGGTGTATTCCAAGGGCTAAGTGTTGGTTCAATATGACCAGCTTGAAGTTGTTCCTCAACTAATCTATGAATTATTTTAAGCTTTTCCCCTGAGATGGGCCACTGAGAAATCCAAATAGGCTCTTCTGTGAGCCACGTAATTTTTTCAGCTGTTTTAAGGATCGGGGAAGTACTCAGTGCCCCTAATAAAAATTTTGTCCTGAAGTATTTACTAATCCTTGCCGTGTAGACTGGCTTGTAAACAGATATTCTTCCTGAAAGTTTTCCCTATCATCTCCAGGAAAATACCTTTGATTAATTTCTTCAACTGACCTTATAGAATTTGGGGTGACTAGTAGCAGTCCCATTTTGGCTAGTATATCTCTTCCCCATAGATTAGCTGGTAAAGACTCTAACACATAAGGCTTAAATATTCCACTGTTTCCATCAGAATCTTCCCAACGGAGATAGTTGGCACTTTGAGCAGGCTGTGAAATTTTTCCTATTCCTTTTAGATTAGCTGAGGCTGTATGTAGAGGCCATGTCCTGGGCCAAAATCGGCTGGACAACACGGAGCTATCAGCCCCTGTGTCAATTATTCCTAGGAAATTTTTATTATTAATTCTAAGTTTTAATAAAGGGCGTTCTTGTCGTACTAACTGGGACCAATATACTCTGTCCGGCGGTTTAGAAACTGAATCTGCCGGCAGGTGCCTTTCTGAGACACAAGGCAATAATATTAATTGAGCAAAAATATCCTTTGGGGTGAGTCTTAGGGCATAATTGGATCTTACAGTAACATATAATTGCCCTCTAAATTCTGAATCTACCACACCAGGTATTACTTCAATAGCTCCCTTTAAATTATTACGCCCCAAAATTAAACCTACAGTATTTTCAGGAAGCGGCCCGAAAATCCCAGTAGGGATTTGTGTTGGTCCCGTTTCAGGATCTAATTCAACTGTCTCTGAAGGTCCTAAGAAAACTGTCTGTGATTTATGTCTCTGCTCTGGTAAAAATCGCGGACTGTCCTGGTCGGCGCCGCTAGTGACGTCACACTGTGCGACGTCTCCCCATATTGTTTCTGGGCCCGGGGAGGGGCCGAACGGAAGTTTTTTGTCCCCTCGCTAGGAGGAAATACTTGTGGCGAGAAGGCGGGCTCATCCGCGCCACCCGAATCAACCACGTGGCGCCGAGTCCTGCAATATCTATTATCGCCAGTAGATGGAGCCCTAAACCTAAATTTGCGTTGGCGACATTCGTAGGCGAAATGACCGGGTTTTCCGCAAACGTAACACTTGCTGCGGGACTTCTGAACTGAATTTTGTGGCCCCAAAGTTTCCTTTAATACTGTTGCTAAAGCTACCGTTTGTAACTGAGTGGAATCTAAGTCAGAACACAAGCGAATATACTCAGAAATTGTTCCTTTCTTACGATGGGGGCGGAGAACATCTTGGCAAATTTTGTTTGCGTTCTCAAAAGCCAATTGTCTAACAATAAATTCGCTAGCTCCTGGGTCTCCGATGGACCTGTTTGCAGCCTGATATAGTCGGGCTACGAAATCTGAATAAGTCTCACTGGCACCTTGTCTGATTTTGGTAAGAACTAAATTGGACTGGTCCTTGGGGACAATTTGCCTCCAGGCACGTTTTGCACAATCAGTTATTTGATTGTACACTACAAAATCATAATTTAACTGTCTTTCTAAATCAGCAAAATCTTCAGTCCCTAAAAACATCGTTACTGGCGTTTCTATGCCCTGTCTTCTGTTTCTTTCTGCCTGTTTATTACAAAAATCAGTCCAGTAAGTTTTCCAAAGTAAGTAATTTCCCCCGCTCAGACAAGATCTGGCTAAAAAAACCCAGTCACTAGGAGGAAGGGGTTGTGAGCAGATATTTTCTATCAGACTCTGAACAAAAGGCGAATTTGGGCCGTACGTTTCACATGCATTTTTTAATTCCTTGATAGTTTTAAATGGAATTACAGCATGAATTCTAACTCTCTGATTTTGCTCATCAGTTTGCTCAAAAACTGGAAAGAGGTGAAAACCAGTAGTATCCTCCCCCATTTCTTGAGCCTTCTTAATACCTTGCTGAACTGGGGTAAGAAAAGTCATCTTTAATTTAGCACACCTGTTAAATTTGGTTCTTCTAGCAGGTATCGGCTGAATTTTTAGGGCTTGGGCAGGTGGTGCTAAATGCAATCTATTAAAATTTCTCTCTAAGTCCTGAGTTTCTATGTCTAATTCTTCTTCCTCAGACTGCGAGCTGCTATCAGACTCTGTACTATCGCCATTTGGAATTTGGGTTTCTAACTCACGTGGCTGAGAAGAAACCTGAGCCCCGCTAGGAGTTTCCTTTGTATTTTCCTCTCCAGGAAGATTGGTTACCACTTCTGGAGGGCTCTCCAAGATTAGAGATGCTTCTTCTTTATCATGCTGTTCTGTATAATCTGTCTGCGGGCTAGCTTGCACATTTCTAACCTTTGTTTTAGCTCCTAGCGCTTTTGTTTTAAAACGGCTCAAAGGAAAGGAAATTAACTTAGCCTCAGGCTGATTTTCCATTTGAATAGACCTAATGGCTCTTTGAATACCTCTCAGAAGCTCTTCTGGTGGCCACGGACTCTGGTCCATGTATTCAAAGAGACAAATTTCTAGGGCCGTCCAAGTTTTCTGTATATTCTCTATGCCTCCAGGTATTTCAGTAGAAAGACAAACTCTCTGTAACTTTCTTCCTAATTTCTCCCAAGTAAGTAAATTTGGAGACTCTTGGTCACAAAACCAAGGACAATATTCACCTACAATCTTTAAGAATTGCAATAACTGAGTTTTCTTTATCTGTTTTCCTTTCTGATTAATTATACTGTCTAAAATAGTTAGATACATTTCCTTATCCGAAGAAGTAGAATTTCCCATTTTAAGTAAATTAACGTCTCTTTCCTTCAATATTTTCCGGTACTTTTGTGACTCAAATGTCACTTTTTCCTTTCTCTTATTTCTTATTTTCTTTATCCTCTTTATTACTTTTGTGACCCAAATGTCACTTCTTCCTTTCTCTTATTTCTTTATCTTCCTTATTTCCTCTATTTTCTCTTTATTTCTTTATTTCTATTTCCTTAATCTTTTTAGCGCGCGCTCCCACTCAATCTAACTAATTCAGAATGCCCCCCTCTTGGGCGCCAATTCTACCACGCGGCCTGCGCAGTGGTTTCATTAATGAGGTTCTGGCATTCAGTTAGTTAGAAGAGATCAAAATAAAACACACAGACAGTACCTTATTTTAATGCTAGGTCCGAGACGGCTCGGTCTCCCTGTTTCCCTGCCTCCAGCCGCTCAGCAGGGCAGCGAGGATTACTCTGGGCTAGCAGGAGAGAGAGAGAGCGAACACGCCGGGGATCAGCCTTTTATTTGGGGGAAACAAGAGATTCAGGGGAGAATTCCATCCAATGAAGGTTGAGGGGGGGCTGTACTCCAAGGTCAGGGTCAGTGATTGGGTCTCCAGGGTCAGTGGTTACGCACACCCCCGCACGGATGGGCTCTCTCATCAGGAAAGGGTCGGGATAACTCCGACACAGCCAGAGTGCCTCAGGCCCTTAACGGGAGTCACCCAATCACGTGTCAGAATGGCTCCCCACAATATCCCCAACCCTTTTTATTTATTTATTTATTTATTTTTTTTTGAGACAGGGTCTTGTTAAATTGTTAGGGACTTGCTGAATTGCTGAGGCTGGCTTTGAACTTGCCATCCTTCTGCCTCAGTCTCCCAAGCTGCTGGGATCACAGGCGAGCACTATTGAACCTGGCTGCAGTACCCTCATGCCCAGGTTTTTTTTTTTTTTTTTTTTTGAGAATTTTAATATTTATATCTTTGTTTGTATGTGGTGCTGAGGATCGAATCCGGGCCACACGCATGCCAGGCAAGCGCGCTACCGCTTGAGCCACATCCCTAGCCCCTCATGCCCAGGTTTTGACGGATTTTAACCATCTAAAAAAATGTAAAATCCATTCTTACAAAACAGGTTGGATTTGGCCTGAGCCATAGTTACACAATCCCTGGTAAAAAGGACTGATTGGTTTGTTAATTAGGACCTGGAGACAATGACTAGGCTATGGGTTAGTCATATGAATGATTGGATTACCTGAGAACCTCCTGCATTCTCAAATTTCACCCTCAATCCTGGCCTGGGGCTTGAAGGTAGGGGCCATTAGTTGTCACCATGAAAACCAGTGGGAGCTGGGTGTGGTGGCATATACCTGGGATCCTACAATCCCAGGAACTCAGGAGGCTGAGGCAGAAGGATGGCACAAAGTCCAGCCTCAGCAATTTAGGGAGACCCTCAACAACTTAGTGAGGCCTTGTGTCAAAATAAAGAAAATAAAAAAGGCTGAGGATGTAGTTCAGTGGTCAATCACCCCTGGGCTCAATCCCCAGTACCACACACACACACACAAAAAAAGACAGTGGAAGACACTGTTGTTACATGCCCTCATTTCTAGCATTGCTTTCTGATGATTATCTCTTTCTGCTTCTTGAAAGCATTTGACTTATTTTTTTTCAGAGTACGGTGACACAAATTATAGCAGACTCTTTTCATCCTCATCTCAAGGCAGAAATCCATGGAATTTTATAGTTACTATGTAGGAAAATTGACTCAAGCATTTCAAATAATTCTCTGAGAAAGTGAAACAGCTTTGTTTTGCATATTCAATTTTTTTTTGTGTGTGTGTGTGCTGGGCATTGAATCTAGGGGCTCTTGACCACTGAGCCACATCCCAGCTGCATATTTAACTTTAGTGTTAAACTCTTTATTGACCAGGATAGGTTAGCCCTGGCACACACTGGGAAGTAAAAGCAGTACTTTTTTTTTTTTTTTTTTTCACAGAAGTATCATTTTAATGCATTCTCTTGATAAAGCTCTACATTTGGGTTTACAAAAAAAATACAGCACAAAAACTGAGTCGGCAGCATGTTATACGAAAAAAAGAGCTCAGGTTGTAAAATAAACTAATTTGGCATGAGTAATATTGTGTTGCTGCTAGAGAACGTAAACACAACTTTAGTTTACTTTAATAGAGATATCCAGATAACAAAATTTTGTTCTACTGCATTCTGAATTATCAGGATAAATTTGGAATATTGTGTTCAGTTAAAAGGATCAAATTGTAAGAGTTATGTCTATTACCCATACCTTTTCTTTTCATTTCCACTAACAGATTCTCTCATCTCATATCTGGCATGATAGATCATTTCCAAAGATGTCCAACTATCTCTTCCATTGCATATTTTGTTTACTGTCTGGGTCATCTCTGAGCCCTTAGAGCGCTGGGCACCTCCAGTGAGCATTGCAGATTACTTTGTTCTCTTTTCATATGAGAAAGCTTAGCTTTTCTGACCTAGATTCCTGACCTCTTTCACACCTTTTGATTCTCTGCTTTTGAAATGGCTTTTTTTGAGGTGAAGCAACTGGTCATGGGGATTTGGAAAATGGGTAGAACTCATGCGGGAGATCTGTCAACAAAGCCCATCTCTGTCAGTTCCCATTCATCCAGTATAAAAATGACTTTTTTCTTTTCTTTAGAGGAAGTCTTTTTTGTGTTGTCAAGGCTGGTTTTGAACTTCTTAGCTCAAATGATTCTCCTACCTTAGCCTCCCCAGTAACTGGGACTCAGGTATGCACCATGTACCCAAGTAAAAGGACTTTTTTTTTTTTCCTTGTGGTACTGTGGATTGAACCCAGAAGCACTCTACTACTGAGCTACATCCTGGCATGGTGCACTCCACCACCACTCTTTTTGAGATAGGGTCTTACTAAATTGCCAAAGCTGGCCTCAAACTTGTGGTCCTCTTGCCTCAGCCTCCCAAATCACTGTGATTATAGGAATGCACCAAGGTTGCCCAGGCTGGCCTAGATATGTGATTCTCCTGCCTCAACCTCTGGAAGGGCTGGGATTACAGGCATGTGCCCTGAAACCTGCTGAGAAATGACAGGTATAAGTAGGCTCAAGGCTGTTTCAACAAAGCTATGTCACATGGAACAGTTTCTAAAGTCGATGTTGCTGGATGGTGGTTTGAAGGGGCAATTCCTGCTGGATCTTCTTGTGTGACCAATTGTGACCAAAAAGCTTATAGATGACCTGGGTTCAATCCCATCCTGCTCAAGTCTGAAAACATAGATTATGCTTGATACTCTCCTTTTCTTATGCCCCGACTGCATCAAAGAACTGTCAGCTCTCCCTTCAAAATGTATCCAAAATCAGATCGTCCTTCCCCAATGCCACAATTTGACCCAAGCCCAAATCCTCTCCCTCCTAGACCACTGCAAAATTTCTCCCAGCTTCTTCCCTTCTTTAGTCTGTTCTCAATGAAACAGCCCAAAGGGTCCAGTTAGAAACCCAAGCCCTCTCCTCTATAGAAAGGTCTTTAGCGATTTCCTCTTCTTCCACTTAAAAGCCAAGGGCCTGACGATGGCTGATCTCACCCTTTGTGCCATTCCCCACTTCTCTCATTTCTTTTGTCATTCTTCCTGTTGTTTACTCAGTTCCAGCCACTTTGGTCTCTGGCTGCTTCTCCACAACACCCTCCTCCTTGGGGCCTTTGTCCCTCTCTTCCTCAAGCAAAGTGTCTCAAGTAGGATACATTCCTTCAGTTCTTTGTCATTTAATTTTATTTATTAGTTTTTTTTTTCACTAGAGATTGAACCCAGGAGCACTTGAACCCACTGAGCTACATCCCCAGTCCTTTTTATTTTTTATTTTGAGACAGGGTCTTGCTAAGTGATTATGGCTGGGTCAAACTTGCCATCATTCTGTCTCAGCCTCCGGAATTGCTAGGATCATAGGTCACACCACTGGGCCCAGCAAAAGTTGCTTTAAATGGCTAAAATGAAAAAGACTTGTAATGGGGGTCCCTTTCATGTAATGGGGGTCTGTGCTTTAAATGTAAACCTTAGCCAGGCATGGTGCTGCACTCCTGTGATCCCAGAGACTGAGGTGAGGTGGGAGGATTGCAAGTTCAGGGCCAGCTTTGGCAATTTAGTGAGACCCTATCTCAAAATAAAAAATAAAAAGGGCTGATGATGTAGGGATGTAACTTAGTGGTAGAAAGCCCCTGGGCTTAATCCTCAGTACCTAAATAAATAAACACCTTGCTGCTCCACCTCGGGTGGCTTATTTTAAAACTGACGTGTTCTCTAGGCCTGGTGGCACAGGCCTGTAATCCCAGCAGCTCAGGAGACTGAGGTAGGAAGATCACAAGTTTGAGTCCAGCCTTCGCCATTTAGGGAGGTCTTAAGTAACTCAGTGAGACCCTGTCTCAAAATAAAAAATTAAAAGGGGGCTGGAGTTGTGGCTCAGTGGTAGAGTGCTCGCCTAGCATGCGTGAGGCCCTGAGTTCGATCCTCAGCACCACATAAATGTAAAATAAAGATATTGTGTCCACTTAAAACTAAAAAATAAATATTTAAAAAATATAGATATTTTTAAAAAATTCCACAGCACCACATAAAAATATTGTGTCCACCTATAACTAAAAAATATAAAAAAAATAAAAAGGGCCGGGGATGTGACTTAGTGTTTAAACGTCCCTTGGTTCAGTCCCTGATACCAAAACAAAACAAAACAAAAAAACACCCAAAACATGACAAGCTTCTATCTCTTTTTCTTTTTTCCTTCCCCCTCCCTCTTCCCCTCCCTAACCACAGGAAAAACAAGATTAACATTCTTCCTGTCCTAGGCTGGGTTTATTGGGTGTCCTTTGGCTCATTGACCAGAGGAATGAAGAAATCTTGATTTGGGAGCGCTTACCAGCAGATCTAAGAAGTGACTGTAGAAGCGACTACCTGTATATAAATCATGTCTCAAGAGCCTAGACCTTTTATTCTCCGCGTTAAAAGCTTTCTGTTTTCCCCTGGCATTTAGAATTGCTGCCTCTGAGACTTGAGTGTGCTGTTTTTCCCATTTGCTATCAAATCCTTTTTCTGAAAACCTTGTCATTATTGGATCAGCCATGGGGACAAAGGACTGAGCTTTCAGTATCATCGCAAGCTGCAGTGTTGGCAAGGATGGGGCGGAACTTGAACTCTCACACCCTGCTGGTGAGAGTGTTTAATCGGTTCAGTCATTGTTCATCCTTTAGTTACTAAAGCGAAACATAAAGCGTGTTTATACTGCCTGACTCCGTAACTCTACCCCTAAGCCATACCCAAAAGAAATAAGTGCATATGCCCACCAGGAGATATGGACAAGAACATTCATAGAAGCTTTGCTCATAATAGACTGGAAATCATTCAAATGTCATCAATAGTAGAATGGAAAAATTGTGACATAAGTATGCAATATAATTCTACATAGAGACAAAGAGAACAACTACCTTTTTATTTACTTTTTTAGTTACTGATGGACCTTTATTTTATTCATTTATTTATATGCAGTGCTGAGATTCAAACTCAGTGCCTCACACATGCTAGGCAGGTGCTCTACCACTGAGCCACAACCCCAGCTCCAAATTTACTCATCCTTAATAGACACTTCCACCTTCTCATCACCCTTTACCTTTACCCTGTTTTATTTTTATTCATAGCAGGTAGCACTAGGTGATGTATTTTATATGTACTGATATATTCGTTTATCTGTCTTGTACCACCAGGATATACACCACATAAGAGCAATGACTTTGCTTTGTTTACTGCTGTCTCTCAGATCTTAGAAGAATTCTTGGCATAGAAAAGGTCTTAAAAATATATGTTAAACAGATGGATTTCTACATTGCAGCTTCAGCTTTCAATGTCCTTACAAATCAATTTTTCTCTAGAACATGAACTACTCCTCTTTCCTGATAATAAGCATTATGACTAATTTAAAAGCTGATTACAGATTGCAAAATGGGTTGGAGGCAATGATGTCAAGCTTCGGGTTGAATTACAGGCACTGAGATTTTATCAAGATGCACTGTTGGTTGACTTCTGAGGCTAAAGTTAAGAAGGCTATAGAGCAGGGAGTGTTGGTTCAGGTTTCTCATTGTCCCAAGATTGTGTTCAGTATTATTTTCTCAGAAGCCAGAATCTGAAGATGAATAAGCCTCTGTCTTCCTAAGATAAATGATGTGTGCTGTGGTCAAGAACTTTGACCCTGCAATGAAGCCAAATTAGCAAAGCAAACATTAAGAAATGCGATATGGACCGGACCGGGTGGAGGAAGTGATCCCTCCAGATCTAGAAGGATCTTATTGATTTGAAAAGTGAAACACAAGGAGAGGATAATAGACAACAAAAATAAATTTTTTGTAAGGTAGAATTTGACTTTAAGAATGTAGATATGAAAAATGAAGTGGACAGGTACAGCCAGCAGTAAGAAAATAGTATGGAAGTTCCTCAAAAAAATATTAAAAATAAGCCAAGCTTGGTGGTACAGATCTGTAATCCTAGCAACTCAGGAGACTGAGGCAGGAGGATCACAGGGCTAGGCCAGCCTGGGCAACTTTAATGAGACCCTGTCTTAAAATAAAAAATAAGCCAGGCATGGTTGTGCATGCCTATAGTCCCAGTGGCTCCAGAGGCTGAGGTGGGAGGATGGAGAGTTCAAAGCCAGCCTTAGCAACCTTTCCAGACCCTCAGCAGTTTAGGGGAGAACCAGTCTTACAAATAAAAGGACAGGCTGGGGTTGTGGCTCATTGGTAGAGCGCTCACCTAGCACACATGTGAGGCCCTGTTCAATCCTTGGCATCACATAAAAATGAATAAAATGAAGGTATTGTGTCCAACTACAACTAAAAATATTTAAAAGTAATATAAAAAGGACTAGGCCAGGCGTGGTGTTCCACATCTGTAATCCCAGAGGCAGGAGGATAGATGGTTCAAAGCCAGCCTCAGCAAAAGTGAGGTGCTAAGTAACTCAGTGAGACCCTGTCTCTAAATAAAATACAAAATAGGACTGGGGATGTGGCTCAGTGGTCGAGGGCCCCTAAGTGTAATCCCCAGTGCCAAAATAAATAAATAAATAGGACTGGGGATGTAGGCCTGAGGTAGAGTGTCCTTAGGTTCAGTCCCTGTACTTCTACTGTCCCCCACTCCCAAAAATGATGGGGGAGGTGAAATGGGTAGAGGGTTCTTGAGATGTATGGGAAAAAGAAACAGTAATAAGTAAAAATGCAAATTTTTCCAACTATAAATTTGATCAAGGTGAGAGTTGGCATGGTTAAAAATAGCCTTTATTGAATATCTCTTATGTGTTTGACATTTAATAGGTTTTTCTCATTTAATTCTCATAAGTATTTAGGTAGGTATTATTTACCTTGTTATTTTATTACAGGTCAGGAAAATTAGGTTGAAAGGGCTACCAAATAAATTTTTTTGTGGGGGAAGATCCCAGGGATTGAACCCAATGCCTTAAGCCTGCTGAACACATACTTTACCACTGAGCAACACCCTCAGTCAGCAACAAAATTTGTTCTGGGTGATGCATGGAAGAGCTGGGATTTCTACCAGGACCGACTAACCTGAAGGGCAAGATCATCTTCGTAGGTGGTAATAATTCCTGAACACCTTTGGTCATTACTGACTGTGCCATTCATTGTCAAGGGTGCATTTTGCTACATTATTGCTTGTTTGATCCCATGACTACCACAGCCTTCAGATTAAGATCCAAATTTGCACGCCTATAATACCAGCAGCTCAGGGGGCTGAGGTGGGAAGATCTCAAGTTCAAAGCCAGTCTCAGCAATTTATCGAGGCCTTAAGCGTTTTCGTGAGAGTCTGTCTAAAATAAAATAAAATAAAATAAAATAAAATAAAATAAAATAAAATAAAAGGGGCTGGGGATTTGGCTGGGAGTATTGGATAGTGGGGGAGTGCTTGCTTAGCATGTGTGAAGTCCTGGGTTCAATCTCTAGTACCCACCCATCCCGCCTGCACCCCCCAGACAGTCCTGGGGATATAGCCCAGTGGTTGAGTGGCCCTGGGTTCAACTCCTGGTACCAAAACCAAAACCAAAACTAAAACAGTGTGGATGTGGACTTGTCCTATCAATTTTTTTTTTTTTTTTTTGTATTGAGATAGGGTCTTGCTGTGTGGCCCAGGCTGGCTTTGGACTCCTGGGCTCAAGTGATACTCCTGCCTCAGCCTCCAGGGCTACCGTTTGTGTGTGTGTATGTGTGGTGCAGGAGACTGAACCCCAAACCTTGTGCGTTCTACGCCTGTGCTCTAGTACTGTGCTGCAGCTCCGGCCCTCCCCTAACAAATTTCAAAATGCTATTTTAAAACTAAAATTAAAACAGAAATCAAGAAAGATCAATGGAGCACAGTTATTCTTGAAATAGATGTTAGGAAAGGGAAGTCTCTGACATTTTAACTGTATTTATTAAAGAAACGCAGAAAACTTACTATGTGCCAAGCACTATTCTAGATGGTTTACAATTAACTCATAATTTAGCTATATAGTTCCTCTTATCCTTGAGGAAGACATTATGAGACCTCCATGGGTGCCTGAAACCATGGATTATACCGAATCCTAAATATAAGGTTTTCCTCCCTATACATATATACTTGTGATAAAATTTATAAATTAAGCACACTAAGATATTAGTAACAATAGCTAATAATAAAATAGAATATCTAGGCACTGTGGTGCACATCTGTAATTCCAACAAGGCAGGAGGCTGAGGCAGGAAAATGGCAAGTTTGAGGCCAGCCTCAGCAATTTAGCAAGACTTTGTCTCAAAAAATAAAAAGGACTAGGGATGTAGTTGAGTGGTAAGCTGTAGTTGGGTTCAATCCTCAGTACCAAAAGTAAAAATAAATAAAGACATACATAAAAAATTTAAAATCGTACATGTTAATGGGCACCATGTAATGTTTCTGTCAATGTGTATGCTGAATAAGGTTTAAATTGAGATAGGTATAACAGGCATGCTTCTGTATGACCAGCTTAGATATATATATGTACATATATATGTATATAGGTGTGTGTGTGTGTGTGTGTGTGTGTGTGTGTGTGTGTGTGTGTATATATATATATATATATATATATTTATATTTATAATTGAACCCAGGATCTAGTGCCCATGAGGACCTTATGCCCATGAGGCTCAACTACTGAGTCACATCCGCAGCCTTATTTTTGTATGTTATTTAGAGACAGGGTCTCGCTGAGTTGCTTAGTGCTTTGCCTTTGCTGAGGCTGACTTTGAACTTGTGATCCTCCTGCCTCAACCTCCTAAGCCACTGGGATTACAGGTGTGTGCCACTGTGCCTGGCACTACTGAGTATTTTTAACTCATAAATTGGTTATAAGTACATTTATAGAACATTCAGTGCTGGCAAATGTATCATAAAACAGGCACTTGTGTACAAAGTAAGTTTGGTACAACCTTCTGAAGAGCAATTTGGCAAGATGTGTTGAGTCTTGGAAGTGTTCCTATGTGTTGATCCTGTGATTCTATTTTTATGGGTTGTATTTTGGCCATCCAAGAGATTCATGAAACCCTGACACCCTGTATCTCAGAATGTTACCCTATTTGGAAATTGAGTCATTGAAGATGTAATTAGTTAAGATGAAGTCATAATGGAGTAGGGGAGACCATTAATCAAGATCAATGGTGTTGGGCTGGGATTGTGATTCAGTGGTAGCGTGCTTGCCTAGCATACGTGAGGCACTGGGCTCAATCCTGGGCACCACATAAAAAAATAAACAAATAAAATAAACGTATTATGTCCATCTACAACTAAAAAGGTATTTAAAAAAAGGATGATTAAAAAAAATCTGTGTTCTGTTATAAGAGAGGAAAATGCCACGTGAAGATCAGAGAGATACAGGAAGATTACAGCCATGTTACTGGGGAGACAGAGATTATAGTGAGGTACTGTATAAGCCAGGAGGACCAAAAAATACCAGCAAACACCAGAAGATTGAAGAGGCAAGAAGATTTTCCCCTATAGATTTCACAGGGAAGATGGCCTTGCCAAAACCTTGATTCAGACTTCTGGTCTCTAGAACTGTGAAACAATAAATTTCTGTTCTTTTAAGTCACTTAGTTTGTTAATTGCAGCCCTAGAAAACTAATACATCATATAAAATGATATATATATATAAAATCTGGATATCCACCACTGAATTATATGCGATGATGAAAATTTGGCAGTGATCAAAAGTATAACAACAAAATAATTAAGTGAAATATGCTCATAGAAAGAATATTATGCAGCTTACAAAAATAATGTTTTTGGCCAGGCACAGTGGTCTACGCCTATAATCCCAGGGGCTTGAGAGGCTGAGATAGGAGGATCACAATTTCAAGGCCAGCCTCAGTGATTTAGCGATTTCCTTGGTAACTTAATAAGAAATAAGAAATGAAAGGGCGAGGGATGTGGCTCAGTGATAGAGCACCCCTGGGATCTTTCCTCCTCCCCATGATAGTGGCATTCCTTTGAGCACAGCAATGACCTTCATATAGTTGTTAAATGTACAGTTTCTCAACTTTAGCACTATTGACATGTTGGTGCAGATAATTGTGTCCTTGGGCATCATAGGATGTTTCAGAGCATCTTTGGCTTCTACTTTCTAGATTCCAGTCGGATCACCCTCCAAGAGTTGTGACTACCAAGAATGCCTTCAGATGTTACTAAATATTTCCTGAGACTGGGAAGTCAATCCACCCCTGGTTGAGAATCACTGGACGTCAGCGGTAGAAGGTGAGCGCCCCCAGCTGGCTGGTTATACCTCTGTTTAACCACAAGAGGGCTCCCTAGACCCAATTATGGTTCGAATCTGGAAAACACAGGGCTATAGGAACCACTGAATAGTTGAATAATAATGTCGTGATGTGATGGTGACAACAAAAGGTCTAAGGAAAGCATTTGATTAATTTTCCATTTAAAAGAATTCCAAATAAATAATATAGATACTCTTAAGGAGGGGGACATAACTCCTTCGCTGGGAGCTGTATATAGAGACTTCCTTCTAAAGAGCACAAAATGGAAAGAGATGTTTGTTCAGATCACTACAGGGAACAAAGCTGACACATCACCAGCCAGGTGATCAAGGCCAACACCAGCACGGAAAAACGGTATGGATAATGTGTACCCGTGACACACTGAGATAAAAAGGTGCTTTCCCTCTGTGCTCTTCCTTCCCCAAACGCATCGCCCTAATTTAATCATGAATAAAACACCAGACCAATTCCAATAGAGGGGAAACCTACAATATACCTGGCCAGACCACACACTACCTCAAAACTTGCATGACCATTAAAAAAAAAAGGGGGGGGGCTGGGGATGTGGCTCAGTGGTTAAGTACCTCTGGGTTCAATTCCCAATGCCAAAAAAAAGAAGACATGGCAAGTAAGCATCATGTAGTATTCTGGGTGGGATGCCAATAGAGTCAGAACAAGGACATGAAGTAAGAACTAAGGAAATCTGAATAACTATGGATTTAAGTTAATAATAAATTTTTTGGGTGTGGTACTGGGAATAGAACCCTGGTCGTCATGCATGTTAGATAGGAGCTCTACCACTGAGCTTTATCTCCAACTCAATAATAATGTTTTGATTGGTGCACTAACCATAACAAATGTATCATACTCATGTAAAATGCTAATAATAGGGAGCCCACATACTGGTACTTGCCTGTCGTCCCAGCTACTTGGGAAGCTGAGGCAGGAGGATCACAAGTTCCACGCCAGCCTGAACAACATAGTGAGAACCTGCCTCAAAATAAAACAAGGGGCTTGGGATGTAGCTTAGTGATGGAATGTTTGCCTGGCCTATGCAAGGCCTTATGTTCAACCCCCAGTAATGGGGGAAAAACAAGTGTGAGTGTTGCAGGGGCTGTATGCAAGAGCAGGGCTAGATGAGAATTTTGTACTCCTTTCAGTTTTTTTTTAATATAGAACTACTCTAAAAATTGTTTATGAATTTTTAAAATAAAGTGTGTTATCAAGTACTACCTTGGAAAATAAACAAAGAGGGCTTTGAAATGTTGGATTCCCTAGAATTCTGATTTCTGATTTAGGAATCATTTAGCATCTGTAATGAGAATTTCCTCTTTCACAAACCAATTTCTTCCCTTAGTGTATATAGCATTACCAGCTACAGAAAGGCAAAGGTTGACACCAAAAACTTTTAATAGAATAAAGGAGCCCAAGCACTTGAAATGGTTCTTCTGGTCTAAAAGGTGGGTAGGTGTAGCATAGTCACATGATATGAATATGAGCTATTATTGATATCTCTTTGAAGTGACACTATATCACAGTACCATATTCAGATGAGGAAAACTGAGGTTGAGGCAGGGGATCATAAATTGGATGCCAGCTGAGGCAAATTTATTTTTTGGTGGGAGGACTACTGGGAATTGAACCCAGGGGCCTTAACCAATGAGCTCCATCTCCAGCCCTTTAATTATTTATTTATGTTTAAATTTTGAGATAAGGTTTTCCTAAATTGCTTAGAGCCTTGCTGATTTGCTAAGGCTGGCCTCCAACTTGCAAGGCTTCTCTTGCAGCCTCCTGGGTTGCTGGGAGACAGGCATGTACCACCGCGCCTGGCTCAGCCTGGGAAATTTAGTGAGATCATGTCTAGAAAAAATTAAAAAGGGCTTGCTGTGTAGCTCAGTGGTAGAGTGCTCCTGGGTTCAAATCCTAGTCCTGAAAAAACAAAACCAAATGAAACCCTGCAGGAGATTTTACTCTGCAAGTGAGGCTGAGCTCTACAGCCCTAGTTGATCTACAGTCATCTCAATTCCTTGGGGCTTGCACAATACCTTTCCTTCAAAAACCTGCTTCTCACTCCAAGAAAATGCTGGAATGGGAATATCGCCAGCTAAAAGAATTCTGGTCAGCCAAACTTTTGGACAACAGATGATACTGTCATTTGACAAAAGGAAATGGATCTATTTCTGCTTTACTCAAAGAAGGAAGAGCCCTGATCAGGAAGGTCAAAATGGAGCAGAAAGGATGGACAACTATTCACATACTTATCATTTATTTACCACTCCTGGTATATATATATATCAGTTATATAGCTGTCGTGGTATTCCAGAGAGGCTGCACCAAGCCTTTGTAAACTCAGATCTGTGTGCCAGTTTCTCTTGGCTATCACGTTGTCCGATCAGCATATGTGCCTGGCAGCGCAAAGTAACAATCAGTGTACTAGTTATTGAATTAATGCTGTTCAAAAATCAAGGCCATGGAAGAAAAAGCTGTTGAGCAAGGATAACATTAGGTGAACTGCAGAGTCAACACAAATCAAGGCAGAAACTCACTTCTTTAGGAGATGAGGCCCAGATTCCCATATACATTGCTTCTCAAGGTGTTTGGTGGAAGAATTTAGGTAATACCTTTGCCAGGAGGGAGTACCAAGATGGGAGTCATCTGGGGAAACCGAAGCCTGCTTTCCTCCAGGATCTAGGAATTCATTTTCTCATAACAATGAGAGCTGAGCAGTCTCTTGGAGATGGACACACATGAACTAGGTTTGCAAGGAGACCAATACTAATACTGAATTACACAATGACCAGGCATTACCACTGGATGGTGTGTTCCTTTTTTTTTTTTTTTTTTTTAGGTACCAGAGATTGAACTTTGGGGCACTTAACCACTAAACCACATCCCCAGCCCCTTTCTTTCTTTCTTTCTTTTTTTTTTTTTTTTGGTACAGGGAATTGAACTCAGGGACACTTGACCACTGAGCCACATCCTCAGCCCTATTTTGTATTTTATTTAGAGACAGGGTCTCACTGAGTTGCTTAGTACCTCACTATTTTGCTGAGGCTGGCTTTAAACTTGAGATCCTCCTACCTCAGCCTCCTGAGCTGCTAGGATTATAGGTGTGTGCCACCGCACCTGGCTGGCTGGTGTGTTCTTCTCCTATGAGGAAAAACAGGGAACTGAATTAAAACTATGCTATACTTGAAATCAAGGATACAATTAAGAAATGAGGCTGGGTATGTTGGTGCACACCTGTAATCCCAGTGGCTTGGGAGGCTGAGGCAGGAGGTTCACAAGTTCAAAGCCAGACTGGGCAACGGCGAAGCGCTAAGCAACTCAGGGAGACCCTGTCTCTAAATAAAATACAAAAATGGGCTGGGGATGTGGCTCAGTGGTCGAGTGCCCCTGAGTTCAATCCCCTGTACTTCCCCCCACCAAGAAAGAAAGAAAGAAGAAAGGAAGGAAAGAAGGAAGGAAGGAAGGAAGGAATGAATCATGCTGTGGTACATGCTTGTAATTCTAGTGACTGAAGAAGCCAAGGCAAGAAGATCACAAACTCAAAGTCAACCTCAGCAACTTAACAAGTCCCTAAACAATTTAGGGAGACTCTGACTAAAAAAAAAAAAAAAAAGACTAGGAATATAGTTCAGGGGTAAAGTGCCCCGGAGTTAAACCCTCAGTACCAAAAATAAATAAATAAATAAATAAAAAGTAAATGCTCTTAAAGGGTAGTGCCATAGAGCAATAGTAACTAGATTCATTCAGTCCCCAATGTGTGACCAGTTGGGCAGAATGAAGTACCTCAGACCCTGGCTATTATTTTTTTTTAATTTGTTCTTTTCAGTTTTACATGCCAGTAGAGTGTATTTTGATATATTATACATACGTAGAGTATAACTTCCCATTCTTGTGGTTGTACGTGATGTGGAGTTACAATGATTGTGTATTCATAGAAAAGTTATGTCTGATTCATTTACTATCTTTCTGATTGTGCATTTTTTAGCACTTTTAATTGTAGATGAACAAATATTTTTATTTTATTTATTTATTTTTATGTGGTGCTGAGGATTGAGCCCAGGGCCTCACACATGCTAGGCAAGTGCTCTCCCACTGAGCCACAACCCCAGCCTGGATCGTACATTCTTAACAGTTAAAGTTATAAATCTATGTTTCACATAATCTGTGGATAATTTAGAGTTTGATTTGTATCATCTTTTTGTCAGATCTGACGAGAAGATTTTTGCTTTTACCTCAGTAAATGTGCCCGATAAATAGCTTATATTAAGTACCAGACACACACACACACAAAAAGAAGAAGAAGAAGAAGAAGAAGAAGAAGAAGAAGAAGAAGAAGAAGAAGAAGAAGAAGAAAGAAAGAAAGAAAGAAAGAAAGAAAGAAAGAAAGAAAGAAAGAAAGAAAGATAGATGGAGCCGAGCATGGTGGTGCAAGCCTGCAGTCTCAGTGACTTGGGAGGCTGAGACAGGAAGGTTCAAGGCCAGCCTTAGCAACTTATCAAGACTCCAAGCAACTTCTCAGACTGTCTCGAAATAAAAAGAAAGATAAATTTAAAAAGGGCTGGGGATGTGACTCTGTGGTAAAGTACTGAGTTCAATTCCCAGTACCAAAAAGCAAAGGAAATAAAGTAAGTAGGTTGATATGGCTCACTAGTAGAGCGCCTGCCTAGCATACATGAGTTCCTAGGTTTGATCCTTAGCATTGTAAGAGAGAGAGAGAGAGAGAGAGAAAGCTTATAAGTGTCAATCCTGAGATTTTCTTGTTTGTTTGTGATTTAATAATTAACCCTACCCTGGATTTGTGGTGCCTTTGTAGGAATCTTGTGAAGTCCTTGTCCATTTTGTGAGGGTTAACTTAGTGAAAAGGACGACTGCAGATAATCTGTGAATCCATCACACAGGACACAGCAAACTGTAAGGTGCTGCACAATAGGGTGAGAAGAAGCCAGTGAGCTGAGTGCCACTGTCAACCCCTCCAGCTGTGGAATTCCTGTTTTCCCCGGGTCACCTCAAAAATGAATGAGGCTATTCTTCAGACAACACACAATAGAATGGATTCACTCACAGATGGCTGAGAATGTCATAGTACAGCATCCCTGGGTACTGCAAATAAATAAATTAGATTAAAATAAAATAAATAAGTTACTACTCTAGAACGTCAAACAATGGTCAAGGTGGAATTTCGTTATAACTGATGGTGTGCCACAAGCAAGTCTGTGGGAATGAGAGTCAAAAAAGATCCTATACCCAGTGTGTTTACAATGAATTAAGAACTTTGTGATGTGGTAGGAGCATGGCATGAGCCCATGAGTTCAAGACATGCTGGAGTTAAATCTTTAATTAAAACAAAAATACATACACACACACACACAACACACACACACACACACACACACACACACACACACACACGAAAGACCAGCCTGGGCGACATAGTGAAGCCCTGTTCAGGAAAACAAAACAAAACACAACAAAACAAAAGTCAGAATAAATCCACACCTCAGCTGAAAGACAGTCTAGAAGAGGGTTTTATTATTGCTAATTATTATTTTGGTATTGGGGATTGAACCCAGGGCCACTTTATCACTGAGCTACATCTTCATCCCTCCCATTTAAGACTTGTTTTAATTAGTTACATGTGACAGTAGAATGCATTTTGACACATCATACATAAATGGAGAATAACTTCCCATTCTTCTGGTTGTACATGATGTAAAATCACACTGGTCATGTAATCATATGTGCACATAGGGTAATAATCTCTGATTCATTTTGTTATCTTCCTACCCTATACCCCCCTTCACTCCCCTCTGTCTAATCCAAAGTACCTCTATTCTTCCTTAGGCCCCTCCCTCACACCATTGTGAATTAGCATCGCGTATTAGAGAAAATATTCAGCCTTTCATTCTTTTAGATTGGCTTGTTTCACTTAGCATGATATTCTCCAGCTCCATCCATTTACCGGCAAATGCCATAATTTCATTCTTCTTTAAGGCTGAGTAATATTCTATTGTGTGTGTGTGTGCACACACACATACACATACCACATTTTCTTTATGGATTCATCTGTTGAAGGACACCTAGATTGATTCCATAATTTAGCTATTGTGAATTGAACTGCTATAAAAATTGATGTGGCTGCATCACTGTAGTTCTCTATCCCCTTTTTATTTTTTATTTTGAGATAGAGTCTCACTAGGCTGGCCTCCATCTTTCAATCCTCCTTAATCAGCCTCCCAAATTGTTGGGATTATGTGCTTGTGTCACTGTGACTGTTTAGAAGAGGGTTTTAGAGTTTAGATTCTGCCATCAGTCAGTTTGGGTTTTTCTTTTTATCTGATCTTTAGATAATTTAATTGTATGGCTTGACAGGCAATGTGTACACATGATCCTAAATGGGAAGGCCAGGCTCCTTCCTATCCTTAAGCACTGCTCCCATCTCCCAGGTCTTCTCAGCAGCAACCACAGCTGCTGGGTGCCTATGCATGCTTCTAGAGATAGGAAAGGCACATTCAGGCACATGACTATAGGTGTATATTTAATGTATATTTAAAAACCAATAAAAAACTGAATGGTGGCATACTTTGCCCAATTGGTGAATGCCCTGCTTTTCTTTTTTTTTCACTTAAATTTAATTTGTTCATGTCATACATTCACTCAAAATATATTTGCTGATCACTGTAATACAGTGGGTTATTGTTTACTATTCTTCATGAAAGGTTTTTCCTTTTTAAAGTTTTTTCTTTTGGGGCTGGGGATATAGCTCAATTGGTAGAGCCTCACTTGCACAAGTCCCTGGGTTCAATCCCCAGCACACACACACACACACACACACACACACACACACACACACAACAAAAAGTGTTTTTTTAAAAAAATTTTTTAAAATTGTTTATTTCATGATAGCTTTTTGAAAAAAATATTATTATTGTTGTTTGCAGCACTGGAAATTGAACTAGGAGTGCTTTACCACAGAGCTACAACACCAACCCTTTTTATTTTTATTTATTTTTTAATATTTATTTTGTAGTTTTAGGTAGACACAATATCTTTATTTTATTTTTATGTGGTGCTGAGGATCGAACCCAGTGCCTCACACATACTAGGAGAGCTCTCTACCACTTGAGCCACAACTCCAGCTCCCTTTTTTTTTTTTTTTTTTTAAGAGAGAGTGAGAGAGGAGAGAGAGAATTTTTAATGTTTATTTTTTAGTTCTCGGCGGACACAACATCTTTGTTGGTATGTGGTGCTGAGGATCAAACCTGGGCCGCACGCATGCCAGGCGAGCGCGCTACCACTTGAGCCACATCCCCAGCCCCTCCAGCTCCCTTTTTATTTTTAAAAAATATTTTATTTTAGGATCTCACTAAGTTGTTGAGACTGGCCTTAAATTTGCAATTCTTCTGCCTCAGGCTTCCTGCTAGCTAGGACCACAGGTGTGTGCCACCATGCTGGACTTAAAGCTTCTTGCCTGCTGTTCTCTACAATGCAACTTTGGAAACTGTTCCAGTAATTCTACAGCATATTGAGTATACTTCTCTTTCTTTTTTATTTTGTACTGGAGATTTAATGTGGGGCACTTTACTACTGAGCTACAACCCCAGCCCTTTTTAATTTCTTATAATTTCTTAAAATTTTGGGACAGGGTCTTGCTGTGTTGGTAAGGCTGGCCTCATACATGCAATTCTCTTGCCTTAGCCTTCCAAGTCTCTGGGATTACAGGCATGCACCATCACTTTTAAGTAGAAGCTTGAGAATCACCATACACTTTTTGAACATTTGGAGGTCTGTAAATAATACTAGGAGACAACTGAAACACAACCTATGACCCTCAGCCTGCTGTAGAGCCCCCATATCTGCCCCATGTACCCACAAAGGAGAAATGAGAGAGAGAGAGAGAGAGAGAGAGAGAGAGAGAGAGAGAATGAGTATGTGTGTGTGTGTGTGTGTGTGTGTGTGTGTGTGTGTGTAAGCCACTGATATTTTGGGTTGTTTGTTATCATATCCAGAAATGAAGTAACACCTACTATGTGCCAGACACCATTCAACATGCTTCAGTTTCATTAGGGAAACAGATCTTTGCTCCTCTAGAACATCTACATATAGAGCTTCCTTTTTTAAAAAAAAATCTTTATTTTTAGTTGTAGATGGACACAATACCTTTATTTTATTTATTTATGTTTATGTGGTGCTGAGGATTGAACCCAGGGCCTCACACATGCTAGGCAAACTCTTTACCCCAAGCCACAACCCCAGGCCTTAGAGCTTCCTTATTAATTTACTTATATTTTGTTTTTGGAGCTGCCTCTTTTTTGTTTGTTTATTTTGTTTGAACCCAGGGGCACTTAACCATTGAGCCACATTCTCAGCCCTTTTTATTTTTTTATTTTGCAACAGAGTCTTACTAAGTTGCTCAGGGCTTTGCTAAATAGCTCACAAGTTGAGGCTGGTCTTCAACTTGTGATCCTCCTGCTTCAGCCTCCTGAATATCTGGGATTACAGGCATGTGCCACTATGCCTGGCTAGGAGCTGCCTCTTTTTGATGGCTGTACAGTATTTTTTGTACAGAGGCATTGCAATTTATTCAACTAATTCTCTTTTGGATGGATTTAGATTATTTCAAAACATTAATCTCAATAGGTAAAAAAGCATATTTCTAATACCCATGTATAGAAAACATGTATTAAAATACTTTTATTTAACTCATGAATGAGGAACCATCAGGATGATGAAGCCCATTCAAAAGAGAATATGAGCTGGGCCTGGTGGCACATGCCTGGAAGACCAGCAATCTGGGAGGCTGACGTGGGAAATTTGCAAGGTCAAGGCCAGCCTCGGCAATTTAGTGAAGCCCTAAGCAACTTAGTGAAACCCTGTCTCAAAATAAAAAATAAAAAGGGCTGGGGATGTGGCTCAGTGGTTAAGCGCCCTGCATTTAATCCTCTGTACCTATAATAAATAAATAAATAAATAAATAAATAAAAAAGATATATCTGGGCTTTCATCCACTGCATTCCCCAGAGAACCAGTCATTTGTTAATAATAACAAATTTTATAACATCCGTAATTAAATTATCTTTTTAAATTTTAAGGTAAAGTGTTGAGGGTGGGGCATGTAGCTCTGTGGTAGAATTCTTACCTAGTAAGCTCAAGGTCCTGGGTTCAATCCCCAGTACCAAAGGATAAAGGTCAGACTGGCTACATTGCTCAGACTGGCTCCACCATCCTTGGCTCAAGCAATCTTCCTGTCTCAGTCTCCTAAGTCTCAGTCTCCTAAGTAGCTGGGATTATGTTATTTTATATACATGTACATATATTTTATCAAGTTTGAGGCCAGCATGGGCAATTTAGTGAGACCCTTTTTCAAAATAGAAAATAAAAAGGCTTGGAGATGTAGCTCTGTGGTAAAGTGCCCTTGGACTCAATCCCTAGAACCCCCCCCCCCCACACACACACACACGAGGTAGAGAGAAGAAAACAAAAGAAATACATGAATGTACTAGGTGATGAAACTAATCAAGTCCATAAATGACCTTATCTTGAAGTTTGCCATAAAATGACCTGCATCAAACTGAATTTTCAGAGATTCTGGATTTTGCAGTATCTGGTGTTTTCTTCATAAGGTTGCAAAGTTTCAGTTAAATTAAACAATGCATGTAAAGTGTATATAAGACCCTAGAACATAGGAAAGCATCAAATAAATACTATTGTCATTGGTTTTTATTTTATTTTATTTTATTTTTGCAGTGCTGGGGATCAAACCTGGAGCCTTGTGCATGGTAGGCTGTAGCCTTGAGCTATACCCAACTCCACTGTTGTTTTTAACAGGGACGTGCTAGCCTTCAACACTCTGCTTCTGACATTTTAGCTAGACATAGTTTTGTGGAGTACTTTGATGTTTGGACGAGTTTGTTTTTGTTTTTGGTACTGGGGGTTGAATCCAGGAGTGCTTTACCACTGAACTGCATCCCCAGTTCTTTGATTGTTGTTGTTGTTATTTTGCAGTACTGGGATGGAACAGTACCCCTGATACTCTGTCACAGAACCACATTCCCAGTCATTTTTATTTAATTCACTTATTTAGAGACAGTGCCTTCGGGATTATAGGTACGTGCCACTGCGCCAGGCTAGGATTAGGCTATTTGAAGATAATGGGAGATAACCAGTTTTACTTTTGATAGGAGAAAAAGAAGGAATGGATTCCTTCAAGCCAACTAGATCAGGGTTCAAATTCACAGCATCAGCTCCTTTAAAAGGAGAGGAAAATACTTATCTTGCAGGTTGCTTTGAGGATTAAATATAACTAGATAGAATGGAAACTGCTCTGTAGGCAATATGTGCTGCATAAATGGTAGCAGCTGTTTTGTTAAGATAGGTTCAGGAAGGCCAAGGTACGCCCCTTCCCCAGCAAGTCTGAAACACACAACATCAGCCACTTTCATGACAGAAAATGAGGGACTTGGAGGGGCATCAGAGAAAGCACTTATTGTGCATAAAGAAACAAAGCACTGTTACCATGATCTGTCCTCGGGAAGACGGCACCAGGCCCTCCTCTGTGATGTAATGTCATGAGATTTTACTGATGGTGGTGGTGGTGGGGGAAACGAGGGTAGAGTCAGGCCTGTGAGGAGCAACTCCCCTCCCCACATAGGCAGAGCTGGATGTGTTCCCAGGTGGTGTGGTAGTTTGAGAGCCTTTAGCCTTTAGCTTTCAGGAAGTTTCCATTGTCCTGTGATTTTTTTTTTTAATGTAGGCTGCCCCTTTTATTATTAGAATATCCTGAAGTTTCAAGGTTAATGTGGTCCTACTTGAATATAAGATGGCTATCTCTTGATCAGTTTACTCTGAGAACAGACCCTATCTATTCTTGCTTGCATCCCCACTGGATGCAACTCAGATATAAACCTTAAGGGTGGGAATACCATGTCCCACAAGACCGTGGGCCAGGGGCTAAAAAATGCAAGGATGATCTGATAGGCTTCCAGCCCAGGAGGGATTGGCAGAGAGGACAGATAACTGATAACTTTTAATAGAGAGTGTGGAGTGTTGGGTGACGTAATGGAGCTATGAATAAAGTGCTATGCAGGGTAGTGAAAAGAGAAACATCTAATTTTGCTGAGGAGAATAAGAGAACCTTCTGCAAAGAATTGACATTTGATTAGATCTTTGGACTGAATCATTAGGCAAAGGACTTTGAGATGCGATGAAAAAAGAAAGAGTAGAGGGGAGAAGGAAGAGGGACACAGGAGATGGCAGCATTTCAAGAGAAAGAAATTGCAGGATTAAGGAGGTGAGGCAATAGGCACATTCACTCATTTGTTCAGATGTTCATTCAACAGATACTCGTTGAGAGCCAGGTATTTTTCTTGGCATTAGGGATACAACAGGAAGCAAGACAGACAAGGCTCCTGATGCTCTTGTGGGGTTTACACTTGAAAGTTAGATGTGATGGACGTGCATTAAAGAACAAACAAAAAAAGATGAACAAGAGAGTAATATGTGTTACATAGAAAATATATTGAGGACCGGAAGTGGTGGTGCACACCTGTAAATGTTCCTGGTGAAGGGAACATGAGTTCTGCACCCTTGAATTCAACTAACCACAGATTGAAATATTTGGTGGAAAAAATTGTATTTGTATTGAACAGGTAGACTTTTTTCTTGTCATTATTCCCTAAACAATAATCTAACAATTTATATAGCATTTACATTGTATTAGGCATTATCAGTAATCTAGAGATGATTTAAAGGATCTAGGAGGGTGTGCATCTGCAAGGTTTGGTATCTAGGGATTGAGCATCTGCAAGGTTTGGTATCCATGGTGGGGAGGGGATCTGGAACCAACCCTCCATAGGTATGTAACTGAAAGTGATATCCTTGTTCTTGATGCCAATCCAATAACAAACTTGAGAAAATGGAAAAAAAAGTTCAAAGCTTTTCTAGCAAAAGAGAAGGATAGGGGACTTCTGTATCAAAGGCTGTGATTCTGCTCATCCTTAGGAACAGGGTGGTTTTATAGAGGTGGTTCAGAGAAAATGAGATTAGGGAGGAGAGCTCAGGGAGGAGAAATTTAGGGAAGAGAAGATCAGGGAGGAGAAGTTTAGGGAAAAGAAGATCAGGGAGAGAAAAAAAAAGTGTAAGCTTCAAAGCCACAAGGGATATAGTCAAACCTCTTATAGGTTCTGAGGGGTAACTGTAAAATTTCCTATAACAAGACCAGACCTGGAATATTTGAGGAACAAAAAGGCCAATTTGGAGCAAGGTGAGCAAAGGACAGATGGGAAGACCTGTGGGTCACCACAGTGAGTTTGTTTTGAAGATGTATCATTTAGCTGCTTCATAGAAAATGGAGTGGAGGCAGACAGGTGTGGTGGGTGGCTGTTGCTTACCCCTTGGGCTGGGCGCAATGGCACATGTTTGTAATCCCAGCAGCTCAGGAGGCTGAGGCAGGAAGATCCGGAGTTCAAAGCCAGCCTCAGCAAAAAAGCAAAGCACTAAGCAACTTAGTGAGACCTTCTCTAAATCAAATACAAAGTAGGGCTCTAGATGTGGCAGTGGTCCAGTGCCCCTAAGTTCCATCCCTAGAACCAAACCAAACCAAACAAAAACAAAAACAAGATCTTGGTGGCTCAGCCCCAAGTGGAAGCAATAGAGAAAGATGTGGAGATGTGTTCAGAGCAAATGTATGTTTTGGTGTGAAACTGCTGATGTATCAGTATATGGGAGAGGGAAAGGAAGAGGTGGTTAATCATTTCGAATGCTAGGAGAGATTAAGATGGGCACATAAAAGTGACCTGTTCATAGTAGTAGTAGCATCTACATGGCAACAGTGGGAACACAGGATTGGTGAGAGAAGATGCTGGAAAAGAATGGCTTTGAAGGCTTTTAGGAATGAATAAATTTGACTTCCTAGAGGGATCAGGTGTACTCTTCAAAGCCAGGTGAATAATCTGTTAGGCCAGGAACCTCTCAAAGTTTTTGTTTGTTCACTTGTTTTAAAAGAGCTGTCCCGGGGCTGGGGATGTGGCTCAAGCGGTAGCGCGCTCGCCTGGCATGCGTGCGGCCCGGGTTCGATCCTCAGCACCACATCCCAACAAAGATGTTGTGTCCGCCGAAAACAAAAAAATAAATAAATAAATATTTAAAAAAAAAAAAAGAGCTGTCTGCCTCCAAATACATTTGTTGATATCTCTATATTGCTTCATCTCTCTTCTCCTCTAGGATAAATAATAATTTTTTTTGTTTGGTCTTAGCTTCTCTCCTTTCAGTGGTTTCTCAGAATATGTCCAAATCAAGCACATGATGGGTACTGGTGGAATGTATACTGAGGACAACTAAATGTGCCTGGGTTCAGAGAGGAAGAGAATGGTTTCACCTACTTCTTGTTTCACTTCTCCCTTCTTCCTTGTCAACTCACAACACTTGGCATTTTTTCACTGGGAGGAGCCATTATCAGGTTTAATAATAATAGTAATAAAATGTTGTTGTTGATAGCTGACTGGCAGATTCTATTGTCCTCAGGCCCTCCTATTGCCTCTTCTGCAAACACAGAGCAGGCCTGCAGAGGTCCTCAGAGCTCCCTGTGAACCACTGCACCAGGCTAGTCTTCTTTAGCTAACATTATCTTTTATTTAAACAGACACAGTAGCCACCAATCTTGTTACATAATACCCATATCCTAGGGTGTTAAACCAATGCAGAATCTACTGTTAGGGGGTGGTGATCTGGCAAAAGGAATAACACAAATGTCCCTAACACACTATTGCAGAAATGTTGTAACAAGTTTGACTATTTAGAACTTCAGAGTTACAAGGGGCTTGAGAAATATCTTATTTTAGTCCTCCTTATTTTGTTCATTTTTGCAATGCTGGTATGGAACCCAGGGGTTCACATACACAAGGCAAATGACCCTAATCCTCCTTGTTTTAAACTGTGGAAAACAAGGCTTAAGGAGACAAAGAAACTTGCCCAAGAGGCAGATCAGAGGTAGAAATCAAGCTTTTGATTAAAAAAAAAAAAATTCATCACCTCTTCTTAGTTTAAGGATTAAATGCTAAACTGTTCTTAATTGGCGCATCAGAAATTAAAACTAGACTTTCAATTTAGACTTTCCAAACTAGTCAGTTATACACGACGACAGTGCCCTTACACTGAAACTGCAAATCAAAGGCTGATACTGAAGTATTTGAGGCGTTTTGTTGTTGTTTTTACTAACATTGGGCCTGAATTCACACTGGACCGTGCAATATACATTAATTGAATATAATTTGGTCGACCAAATATATTTTAAAAAACAACTGAGTGCAGTTAAAGGTGAAGTTTTGAGTCACCTGGGTGTCTAACTCAGCACCACTGTGAATTTATGTGCAAACTGGTGTATGGACAGAGGTAGGAGTCTTCTGGACTCCAGAAGCATCTCACATCCTGATAGCTACTCAATGAAACATGTGGTTTCCTTTATTTTTATTTTCTCCTTTCCTAAATTGGCAGTTAAAACACGTGCTTTCCTCGGAGGAATTGCAGAACTCCAGTGGCTGACAGATAGGGCTGGACTTCTCTGCCCTTTCCCTGGCTAGCATTCTTTATCAAATTGACCTGTTTTCCTGCTGGGAGACTCTGCCCCACTCCACCCACCTGGTACCTCCCTGGATCTCCCGACTGCCTGGAGCTTATTTTTTAACCTCTCTTCCTTGAAAAGCACCACCCCACTGACCTAGAACGTGGGCTCCTCCCCCCTGGTCACTCAGACCATCTTACTCTCTCCTGGGCTAACCAACCTCTTTTCCCTTTAAAAGTCCTGGAAAATCAGCACTTACAGGTCTGGTACTATTCAACTGCCCCAGCTCCAGAGGGCAACTTCTGTCAACTTAGACCCCGGGATAGGAATGGCTTCAGGTGTAAGGGTGGAATTACTATTTTGGCCATCTAGGTAGGAAATACTATGAATCCCCCTCCCCAGCTCCAGGTTCTGGGACTTCCAGTCTTAACCTGGGTACAAACCCCAAATCCAAACAGCCTCCTCCCAGGCGCAGAAAGCCCACCCATGCTCATCACCCTTTCTCCCAGCCCCGCTCGCTAGTTGCCGGGACCGGCCGGACCCAGGACTCGCTGCACTCCCCGCACCCAAGACCGGCCAGGGCAGAGGGGTGGGGGGTGGGAGATAGGGGAAGCAGGGGGCGGAGTTCCGTCCTCCGCTGATTGGCTCCGTGCGGATGGGCTGCGGCCGTGCCAGGCCAACCCGTGTCGTGTTGCTATGTGCTGAGCGGAGGGGATAGGCGCGGGGGCGCGTCCGTCACGGGGCAGCCCCCGGCCCGGACTTGAAGGGATGCAGAGTGGCGGCGGCGGCGGCAGTGGCGGAGACTGTGGCTTTAAGAGCGCGCCGGCAGCGGGCGATCCAGCCGGGCGGTCCCTCGTCGCTGCGCACCCCCGCGGAGCCGAGCCCGGCGCTGGCCGGACGGGGCAGCCTGCTGCCGGGTAAGCGAGCCAGGAGCCGGGAGCGCGGCGCGGGCTGGGCGCGCGTGGGCGTAGGGCGCGCTGTCAGCGCGGGCTCTTCGCACAGGGCACTGGACACCCGCCCGGAGCTCCCTCCGGCCCGGATCCCGCGGAGTGCGCAGCGCCCTGGGCCCGGCGGTACGGCTGCGAGGTCCCGCGTGGGGTCCCCGTGGGGCCCGAGGAGCCGGGGGCGGGGAGCGGGCCGCCGGGGCCACGTGACCGGTTTGTTTACAAACACTGCCCGGCCCGGTGGCGGCGGCGGAGGAGCCCAGGTGGCGCGGGTCCCTGGTTCGGGTCTGGGGACCCCTGGCGAGGAGCCTGGCAAGTCTGGGGACCGGGAGACCGAGTCTCTGCTTCCTTGTCAGCGTCGTCCCTGAGGATTTGAACTCTAATGGGTCAGGCAGGGTGGGGGCTTCGGACGTTTTCTGTCCCCGCGTGACGCTGCGTGTTCTCTGGAGACACTTGGGTCGGGGACGCCGCCCTGGGGGACTGGCTGTCCTCGAAACTCTCGGGAACGCTTTGCCAGCCCCGAGCCGAGGTAACCGCAGCGAGTTCCTGCCTGGCCGCTTCCCAGCGCCTCCCCACGGTGCTGGCCAAAGGGTGGGCGCGAGCTCTCCTGCCCAACGGAATGTGGGGGCCTCTGCCGCGGGGACCTCCCAGGGGCTGGCGCTGAGGGACAGCCCCGACCCCTCTCTGCTTCAGGTTCTCATTGCTTGGCCGCTGACCTCTAAGGGGTGCTTTTCCTCAAATGGTGGGCTTTTTCTCCTGTCTCGGGCCGGGGAGGGGGGCGCCATCTGGTTTTTGGACCTGTTGTCCTAGGGACTGCCATCTCTGACTTCACTCCTAGCTACAAGAGTTTAGAGTGCGTCCTCCGTTTATATCTGATCCGAGTGTAGCTGACCCACAGCCAGGTCTCTGCTAATAAGCACGCAGAACTGCTCCTGAGTCTTGCCGTTTTTTTTTTTTTTTTTTTTTTTTTTTTTTTTTGCTTTTTGGTCTCCTTCCGAATTTGCTCTCCGTGCAACGTGGTGGTAGTGTGGGGGGTCTTTTGAATGAGTCTTTGTCTTTGTGTCATAAAGCTAACAAGATAGTTAGCTACTCATCTTTTTTACCTCCTTCTTTTCTTTCTCCCCTTGTTCCTCTCTTTTCCAGCAAGATTGGGTTCCCCGTTCCATGTCTTTGGACAAGAAGGGCAGAGGTCTTTCTGGTACCCCACATACAGAATGTTAGAGGAGCGAGGGAATCTATGGGGTTGAGAAATTAAGTAAATCTCACTAACTGCCATGGAACTTAATCTCACAAGCTTGGTGCTCCCCAGTGGTCTCTTGGTTCTGGTGGCACAGGATCTGTGATGAGTGAGATTGGATTCACCCCTCCCTACCTTTGTTCTTACCTAGTCTCTGCCTTAGGACCTCAGAGGTGGGTCTAATCTGAGTTCCTTCCATCTGTTCCTCATTTCCTTAGTACTTAATGCTGTGACTGTCATTCCTCTAATGAGGAGCATTTTCATTCTCTGAACTGTGTGATAGGAGTGGCTACAGTTCTTTCCCTCAGGGATAAGGCCTATCCTGAGGAGAGTTGTGTAAACTTCCCTTTGGTACCAGCCTTTGTCCCCACCTGCACCATAGAGTATCAAGCAGTCTTGGGCTCACCCTTCAGTTGGGCTTTGCCTTATTAAGTTGGGATTCAGTGACACTATTTCTTGAATCTGTCTTTATCTTTGTGCTTGTGCTAAAATCAAGAAGCTTAGAGTTAGGGGTGGAAAATGGAATAGAAGCCTGGTGCTGTGACACATTGCTGTAATCCCATCCACATCAGAGGCTGAGGCTGGAGGATGGTAAGTTCAAGGCCAGTCTTGGCAACAGAAAGACCCTGTCTAAAAATTAAAAAAGGACTGGGGATGTAACTTAGTGCTAAAGCATCATTGGATTTAATTCTCACTCAAAAAGAAAAAGAAAAGAAAATAAACAGCATGTATAAAAATGCTATTTTCCTTATTTTCTCTAGGAACATAATTTTCAGACATTAATGGGATCCACCATGAGGAATATATTTACTGCACTGTACAGGTCCCCAACTGAAATAAGTTCCAGGAAACAGTAATTATTGCACTTACTACCTGCAGTGTGTTCTGTTTAATTTTTTATACTTCATTAAAAAAAAAGTGAACTGCTGGTATGACTCATGAATTTGATTTACTAACCAAATGGGTCATGACCCACAGTTTGAGAAACATCACTTTTGGGTGGAGGTCCTCAGACTTAAATGTCCAAAAAGATTACCCTGATCCCAGTAGTGATTAAAAATAGTTTGTCAGGCCATTCTAGAGCTGTTTATTTTCAGTGGGGCACAGAAATCTGCTTTTCTTTTTCTTTTTTTTTTTTTTTTGCACCGTTGGGGATTAAGCCCAGGATCTATGCATGCCGGGCAAGCACTCTGACACTGAGGTACACCCTAACCTTTTTATCTATTTTTGGTACTGAGGATGGAACCCAGGGACTCCTTACAATTGAGCTACATCCTCCATCCTTTTTACATTTTCTTTTGAGACAGGGTCTCACTTAGTTGCTGAGGGTCTCACCAAATTGCTGACACTGGTGTCAAATTTGTGATCATGCCTCAGCCTCCCAAATCACTGGGATTACAGTCATGCTCCACCATGCCTGTTTCTTTTAAAATTTTCATATTCAGACAGGGTCTTGCTAAGTTGGCCAGGCTGGCCTTAAACTTGCCATCTTCCCACCTCAGCCTCCTGAACATTTTTATTTTTACTTTTTATTTTCTGTATTCCACTTGGAGCTCTGGAGCAGAAGGCTTTGGAATCTGCATTTTTAATGAGTGGTCCATAAGATTGTGATGCAGGTGGCTGATTAGAAACTCTGGTCTAGTGGGAGTTGATGGCAATGAGCTATAAAAGGCATTAAGTTGAATGTGAAGTACAAGATCAGGTAAATAGCCCATACTGCATGCAATCCTGAGATCATTGAGCCACCAGTCACACTACTTAGGCTTTGGAAAATCTAAGGGCACAGTGTAGTTTGTTTTCAACTGTATGAAGCAGTTGGTGTTCAGAGACTGGCAGCCCTCTCTTTCTCCCTGCTCCACCCCAGCTCATTTGAGGGCTGCTGTTCACTGTTCTATGCCACTGGATGTTTCTAGGTGCGTGGGGATTGGGGATGTGAGTAGTGCTGATGAGCCGCTCTTCTGTTCACAGAAGAAAGGTTGATTTTTGCTTAATATCTGGATGGTATTCCAGACTGTGTAGCCAGTGGGAAAGGTCGACTGGGTGACTTTATTTGGGAGGTTGGGTAGGGGAGTGAAGGGCTTGTTGCATCAGATGTTAACAGAGACACAAGTTCCCACACCTCTTGGTCTACTCAGCTTTGGTTCTTTCCCACTGCTCCTTTGTGCAGGTGGATCTTGTTAGTTATCTAGTTTCTGATGCTGTTTCCTCTACCTTCTAGCACAAACATGTATACAACGGATGCAGTCACACCTTAGATTTCTCCCTCTTGTGCTCTTGTGTGCATATAGGTTTTTGAATTAATTAATTCAAAAGTACTTTGAATTAATCAAAGCTGCAAGTTAGTTTCAAAAAGGACTCTTAAGTTATCCAAATTCAAATTAAGCTATTCCTTTTTTTGTGGGGGGAGAGCTTTGGGGATTGAACCCATGGGTGTTTAACCCACTGAACATCCCCAGCCAGCCTTTTTTTTTAAAATTTTTTATTTTGAGACAGGGTCTCACTCTGTTGTATGGGCCTTACTAAGTTGCTGAGGCTGGGCTCAAACTTGGAATCCTCCTGCCTCAGCTTCCTGAGTCTCTGGGACTACAGATGTGCACCACCACATCTGGTCCTTGCCAAAGATGTGCCTTATGCGGGGACATTAGCTGTGGGATTGTTTACATCTAATACTTTTCAGTTTGGCTAAATAGCTCACGTTCAGAATATTTAGTTTTGAGCATATGGGAAAAAGAAAGCAACAAAAATGTGGCAAGGGATAGGGTATCTTAGGATACCTTAGGATAGGAAAAGCAGAGGCAAAAGATGCGCAGGTGAGATTCAAATGGAGGTTCAGGATCAGTTCTCTTTGTAAATTACCTCAGCATTTCCCTAGGGTCTATCAACTCAACCACTAGGTGCTCCCACAGGTATAAATCTCTGGAAAAGGGAGAGGTATCATTTTGAATTTAAGCCTACAATGATGGAAAAGCCAGCCAGGGCCTGTAGGCTAAAGGTGTTTTGTTAGAGTTGACAGTTTTCAGTGTATCATTTTTAACAAAAGGTGGTAAAGTGCTTGGATCTGTAAAGGATTTCACCGGCCTGAAGTTCCCTAGGAGCTGTGACTATAGCTCTGGAGGACTTAGAAGTAAGTCAGGCCTGATGTGGTGGCGCACGCCTGTAATCCTAGTGGCTCTGGAGGCTGAGGCTGGAGGATCCCGAGTTCAAAGACAACTTCAGCAGAAGCGAGGTGCCAAGCAACTCAATGAGACCCTATTTCTAAATAAAATTACAAAATAGGGCTGGGGATTTTTGGCTGAGTGGTTGAGTGCCCCTAAATTCAATCCCTGGTACCAAATAAATAAATAAATAAATAGACTGTTCCACTCCCCTGCTTACAATTTACCAATGTTTTCCCTTGCCCTTCAGCCCTTCAGATATAATCCCACTTTCTCTGTGGATGTTGCATGGCTTGTCCCCTTGCTCCACTTTCTCCCACTAGTCCCCCCCTGGTGCACCCTGTTGCCTTCTGTTGCAGCTGCACTGGCCTTCCTGAAGTTTTTGAGAATGGCATATATCTTTTTGCCCCAAGGGTTTTCTACTGTTAGCCCTTCTTTTCAAGATCCCCTTTCTCCAAATTTTTGCATGACTGACTCCTTTTTTGCTTGGGTTTCAGAGAATCTTTCTGTGATCTAGAACAGTTGCCTCCCTCCTCAGCCTCTTTTGATCTTCTTAATTTTTTCAAAGCACTTTAGCACCATCTAGAAATAATATTGTCTACTTGTTTATTTTCGTGGAAGACTGAGAGCTCCTTGACTTTCTGCTGACAAAACTTGGCTTTGAGTGGGCACTGGATGAATACCTGTTGGTTGAATGAATGCATGACCAAGCAAGGCAAGGTTTCCAGTTTCTAAAGTAGCACTTTATTTGCTTTGTTTTTTTTAAGAGAAAGAGGAAAAGAGGAAAGTGACTTTTTGTTTGTTTGTTTGGGGCCCTTGGATCGAACCCAGGGGGCACTTAACCACTGAGCCACATATCTAGGTCTTTTTTAATATTTTAATTAGGGACAGGGTTTCACTGAGTTGCTTAGGGCCTCACTTAAATTTCTGAGTCGGCTTTGAACTCCTCCTGCCTCAGCCTCACCAGCTGCTGGGGTTACAGGGGTGCACCATTGTGCCTGGCAAAAGTCCCTTCTTGTCCCAGAAAAAGAGACTAAAATTCCTTTTCCCAGGATAAGAAACTACTCTCTTAGAATTAGCTTTTCTTTTGTAATTTCTGCTTTTCACACTATTTGTCATCTCTTTTTTCCATTTATAAGTTGCCAAAGCTTTCAAAAGCTCTATTAGCGTTTTGTAGTTGTTAATAAACAAGGCTTGCCTCTTCCCCTGACCTTCTCTAGGCCTCACTGTTTTCTCTTGACAAACATTAGCATTTCTATCAGAAATCACATTTCACTAATACCAGGAGACACTAGACACGGGCTAAGAGCCTAGGCTTTGGAATCAGAAAGAACTGGATAATTAGCTCTATGACCTTGGGCAATCGAAAATTCTCTAAATCTTTATTCCTTATTTGTAAAATGGGACTAATTATAGTTCCTATCACACAGGATTTATGGGAGGATTAAGTGAGAATGCAGGAGAACCAGGCACAGAGCCTGGCACATAAGCACCCAGCTAGCTAATAATAACACGCATGTTAGTGGTTGGAGTCTCCTCTATGGCTGGCAGAAATCCGTTCCTAATCCATTGATTCAGGAATGGGCAGGGGGAGAGGAAGACTCCCAGATCTTACATTAGTATAAGTAAATGAATGGAAACCAGAAATGCCACATAAATCAGAACTGGTATGGAATTTAAAGATCATGTAATTACAAACTGCCTGCTGCCCATCTCCTGACTATTTGTGAAAATTTCAGAAGGAAGTCTTGTCTACCTGTTGACCTGGCCATCTTGGCTTTATTCTTGATACAGCTACATAGTTGGGCCATATTATCTCAGCCTTTCTAGAACTGTTTTTACTGAGAAAACTTCAATGTCTGTTTTTGTGTTCATAGAAGGACACTGTCAGAAATAGCTTTATATAACTCATTTCTACTGTTCTTATAAGGGTTTATATTATTGAAGACGTTCAATGCAACCTCTCTTTATGTTCCCTTTAAGAAGTTCATGGGAGAAATTCTTTCAGAACATGGTGCCAGGAAAAGCTGTGTCTCTCCCAGGGAACTGGTTTGCTTTTTCTTTGTGGACAATTGGAAATTTATAACTGCTCATATTTCTCCTTTTGCTTTGGCTGCCAGGAAGTGCAGAGCTAAATTTGTGGCTTGATTTTAGTAACTGTATAGGGCCCTGCATCCTAATTTTTTTCCAGTGTTAACCTTTTAATTTTTGTTTTCTCTAATTTCAAGTGAATGACTTGTGACTTTAGATACAAGCTGGATAGATACTGGATTGGTATAAAAATGCATTTAGGTATTTCATTTTAGAGATATAAACATTGAGGCTCAAAGAGATGAAGAGGACTTGCTTAAGACACTGGCACTAATTAGGGGAAAGAACAGAAACAAAACATACCTCTTGTTTATCAGGCTAAGGGCCCTTTCTACTCTACATTTTAGAAGAATACAAACTCCTGACCCAAACCCCAAATCACTCATCATCTCTTCATATTAGGCAAAGTTTCTGTCTGTTATGGGGCAAAGAAGCACTCTGCTATGGAGGTGCAGCTCTGCCTTAAAGTTGCACTTCTTGTTATTCTCTTATATGTTCTGAGAAATTTCTCTAGGCCCAACTGTAGAGATAGCCCATGAAGGTGGGTGTGGTGGTGCATGCTGGTAATCCCAGCCATTGGGGAGGCAGACGCAGGAGGATCACAAGTTCAAGACCAGCCTCAGCAATTTAGCGAGGCCCTGTCTCAAAATAAGAAATAAGAAGGGCTGGGGCTGGGGTTGGGGCTCAGTGGTAGAATACTTGCAGGGCACTGGGTTTGATCCTCAGCACCATATTTAAATAAATAAATAAATAAATAAATAAATAAATAAATAAATGTGTTGAGTCCATCTACAACTAAAAAATATTTTAAAAAAGAGGTAGGGCGGGGGCTGAGGATATAGATCAGTGGTACAGTCCCCTTGGGTTCAGTTGCCAGTAGGAAAGAGGAACCTCTGGCCTAGAGCTTAAATTTAACCTTGGTTTTGTTTTATTTTCTTGGGTAATAATCATTCAACAGATAATAAGGCCTTTGGGAGATAAAGATGAGTTAAGCTATGGACCCTGCCCACAAGAGCATATTCTCCAAAGTGATAAACAGCCAGAGTACAAGGTAGCAAGAGTTTAAAGTCATTACAGAGATATGGAAAAGAAGGCTGATTTGGTTGGAGGTAGTCCTGTAAAGGATGAAGAGAATTTATTTAAAATATTTTATCAGTTGTTGATGGACCTTTATCTATTTATATGTGGTGTTGAGAATCAAACCCAGTGCCTCAACTGGGCTAGGCAAACGCTCTACTGAGCCACAACCCCAGCCCGAGGAAGAGAATTTAAACATGCAGGGACCAAGGATTCATTTCCCCAGGTCTTCTTTCTGGCTTGTCTGGGTAGGAAGGATCTATTTTGGGAGTGGAAAGGGACTTGAGTCCTGGTACTAGTTGTGTGACCTTGGGCAAACAGTTTAATTTATCTTGAACCTTTTCCTCATCTAGAAAACAGGGATAATCATAATCATGCCTACCTTTTTGAGCTGCAAATTTTTTTCCTGTGCTTTTCTGGGTTGTGAAGAAGTGAGATAATAATGCATAGCAAGTACTGGGTCCTTTTTTGGAGGTGGTCTCGTAAAAAACAAAGAAGATTTAAAAATGCAGGAGCACACCAGGGGGAACTGCAAGCAAAGGCACAAGGTATAAAGGGGAGAGGGAATGTATGAAGAGTGCTCAGCAGGTACTTGAGATATGGGAAAGAGAATGGGGGGGGGTGCTGCTTGGGCTGCCATTGCTGCAGCTAAGAGCAATGGCAGGGAGCTGCGACTTCCATTCACAGTGGAATGCCTTTAAAATTTTTTTAAACTTATATATTCTTGAGGCAGGGTCTCGCTAAGTTGCCAAGTCTGGGCTTGAACTTGGGATCCTCCTGCCTCAGCCTCCTGAGTCACTGGGATTACAAGGGTGTGCCACTGTGCCTGGCTTATAGTAGAACATTTATGGATGTAGAGCTAGCTGTGAACAGTGGCCAACTGACATGAATCAAAAACTATCGTGAATAGGAGACTATGTCTAGGGATTCTCAAACCTGGCTGCCATGAGAATTCCTGGGGCTCACCAAAGACCTACAAAAATATATATTTTTTTCAGAATGGGGAATCTGTAATAAAAACAAATGGTAATAACCCACATCCTACCCCACCCTAATATTTCCTGCAGCTTTTATTTCCCCCACCTGCATTTTCCTAATGCAGCCAACTCCACACATGTCTGGGTTCTGGAAACCCCTAGGGTAGTGGTTAATCACCTTGGCAGAAATCACCAAACATCCTTGGCCTTACCTTTCCCTTGCTCTATTTTTGCCTCTTCCTTTTATTTGTTGCCCTCGTCATTCATTATATTTGTCTCCCCTTTGTCTCTTATTACCTTGGTGTTTGTCCGTTGGGGACCCTCTCTAACTTGACCCACTGCCAGCTGGAACTTAAGGTATAAATGAATTATTTTTCAGTATTTGCTGTATTAATGGTATGTAAATGTGCATTATGTAAACCTAAATTCAATGGTGCTTTTAGTTAGTTGTACTCATGAGACTCTTAATTTTTTCCTTTAGGTTTTGAGTAAAAAAGGCCCAGACTTAACTGCAGCCTTGGAACTAAATGCTCCACCACCAAGAACCAAAACCCAGCTATGTCTTGTTCTCATCTATTGTCCTACCTTCTGGTTCAGATTATTTCCTTTTCTTCTGGATTTTCTCTCATTTTTGCAATTTAATGTTGGAGCACTGAGTCTGGTGTTTTAAGAGGGTGCAGCATCTTCTTTTGACATTATAATTAGTTTACTGGAACTCTCCTATTTTGCTGAAAGTTCTAGAAAGTTAAAGGACCAAAGTTTTGCTTCCCCACCTCTCTGGCTTGTCTGGGTAGGAAGAATCCAGTTGGGAGTGGGAAGGGACTTGAGTCCCAGTCTAGTCCTTTTTAGTTATGTGACCTTGGGCAAACAGTTTGACTTCTCTTGAGCCTTTTCCTCATCTAGAAAACAGAGATAACTGCCAGGAGCCTGAGCACATGCCTGTAATTCCAGGGATTTGGGAGGCTGAGGTAAGAGGATAGCGAGATCAAGGCCAGCCTCAGCAACTTAGTGAGGCCCTAAAGAACATAGTCCCTGTCTCAAAAAATAAAAAAGGGCTGGGGATGAGACTCAGTGATAAAGTGCCTCTGGGTTCAATTCCCAGTATTCCCCTCCCCTTATAAAAAGGGGATAATTATCATAATGCCCCCCGTTTTTTGTAAATGGACACAATACCTTTATCTTTTTTTTTTTTTTTAAATGGCGATTTTTTTTTTTAATATTTATTTTTTAGTTCTCGGCGGACACAACATCTTTGTTGGTATGTGGTGCTGAGGATCGAACCCGGGCCGCACGCATGCCAGGCGAGCGCGCTACCGCTTGAGCCACATCCCCAGCCCCTCACAATACCTTTATCTTATCTATTTATTTTTATGTGTTGCTGAGGATCGAACCCAGTGCCTTACACGTGCCAGGCAAGTGTTCTACCACTGAACCCCAGCCCCAGCCCCATAATGCCTGACTTTTTGAGTTGCAAAGTTTTTTTCTATTCTTTCTCTCTCTCTTTTTTTTCTGGGTTGTTATGAAGAATAGAGATAATGATGCATATCAAGTTCTTGTCCCTTCATTGATCCATAATAGGGAATTAATAAGCTGTAGCATCCAGAGGCTCATGGGCAGTTGCTAGGGCCTCTTCCTTCCCTCCCCCACTGCTCAACTTCGTTCAACCAAGGCTTCCTGAGCTTGTCCTTCATGCCATGCTTTGGTCTAGTAATGAGGGATGATTAACCAGACAGTGTCTCTGGCCAGAAATAGCTCACAATCTAGTAGGAAGGCTGACCCATTAAACAACCAGCTTTGTGGAGGCTTCTTGAATTATACGACAAAGCCATATTGGCAGTGTGCTTGTCTCCCCTCCATGTACCAGGCCTGAAAGCGAAAGAGGCTTTAATAATTTATAAAATCTACTTGCTGTTCCCATACAGAGAAGAAATCCAGGCATTTCTGCAGAGTCAGTTTCTCCCACCTGGTGCCCTTTCCTGTCCTTTATGAAATGATACCATTAGATGATAGTTTAATAATTTCTAAAACATCCATCCATCTTTGGGCTGGTGATGATTGAGTATTTAGACATACCAGCATCCTTTTGAAGATGCCTCTTCCCTTTTTTACTCTTGAGTTCTAAAAAGTTCAGTTTCCAAATTCCAGTTGTGGAAAGGCAGGGGGCCCAGCCTCCTGTGTCAGTCTAGATTTTTGGGTTTATTTGAGTGGGGAGATGAAAGTCAGAAAGCCAAAGGCGTGGTGACAGCTGAACAAGGGAATTGTATTGGCAGATTTGGGATGGATGGTTTGTAGCTAATTGGAGCCCCAGCTGTGCCCTGGGGACCAGCAGTTAAAGAGAAATCAAGGTCACACAGTGCCCATAGTCCAAAAGACATTCATTTATTCTGAAGATATCTGAGTTTGGGAAACATGACTACAATCAAATAATCACTTCAATAAAAGAAAAACAGCAAATGTCAATATTGCTGAGTGTGGAATAGGCCACCTGACTCAGTGGGAGTTGGGGAGTGTTCCCTGGTGAAATATCTTCCGAGGATAGGCTATATCACCTATCTAATTTTCTAAGATCATGTTTTCTTTCTTTCTTTCTCTCTCTCTCTCTGCTGGGGATTGAACTCAGAGTTACTTTACCACTGAGCTATATCCCCAGCCCATTTTATTTTTTTAATTTCAGACAGGGTCTTGCTAACTTTCCCAGGCTGGCCTTGAGCTTGCAATCCTCCCTCCTCATCCTCCCAAGTTGTTGGGACTGCAGGCATGCCCCATCATGCCTGGGAAAGGAAAGGATCCCTTTCCTTCTTGGCCTAAAGCAAGCTTGACCTTCATTTTTCTCTGAGTCTTGCCTAGAGCAGCAACTCAGACTGCCCTGGGGGTTTTGTGGGGACCACCCTGGGAGGAGACACCTAGATTAGAAGTCTGAGAGTTTCTATAGGAGTCCAAAAGTCAGTGCCAGACTGGTTTAGGCCACTTGGGAAAGTGCCCTATGGGGTAGTCTAGACTGTGAAGGGCTAGGAGTGGCAGTAACAGAAATGTTTCTGCTGTCAGCAGCTAGGTAAAACTGTCAGAGGTTCACATGGTATGGCTCATCTGAGCTATAACTCCGCAGTACTAAGTTTCAGACATCATCAACCAGTTTCAGCAAATGGGTGTCACAGGAATTGGGCTGGCTTTATAATTTGGGGGAGTGTTATGGTGAGTCCCATGTAATGCTCAGAACTAGACATTTTGAATGTTTTGGATAGTGGCACAGTAACTAAGGAGATTTAAAAAGAAAAAAAAAAAACAGCTTTACATGGCAGAATGATTTCCCTGATGGTTATTCATTTTACTCAGTTAACATTTTTCAAGAATCTCCAATGTGCTGGGCATGGTGGCACATGCCCTTAATCTCAGTTAATCAGGAGGCTGAGGCAGGAGAATCGCAAGTTCAAAGGCAGCCTCGCAACATAGTGAGGCCCTAAGTAATTTAGTGAGACTCTGTCTCAAAATGAGAATAATTAATAAATAAATAAACATAAATAAATAAATAAATAAATGGCTGGAAATGCAGCTCAGCAGTAAAGCACTCCTAGGTTCAAGTCCTGGTGCAAAAAAAAAAAAAAAACCTAATGTTTTGGACACTAAATCCTGAGGAACACACTGAGGGATGCCCCATGAAACTAGACTTTTTTTTTCTTTTGTAAGCAGTTAGCACAAAAGCAATTAGTACTTCAGCCAAAGACTGGACTTTTGACTGCAGGAAGTTCCCAGTCTGATGAGGAGAGACTCATGAGCAATGTAATAAAATGCCATCCCGGATAAAGATAAAGTTTTTCTTTGCTGGCAGCAGGGGCCACCAGCTCTGCTTAGGGTCTTATTTGAGCTGGGTATTAGAGGATGAACAGGCATTTACTAAGCACAGAAGATAGGTTAAGAGATTGGAGGTAATGAAACATTGAGAAAAAGCACAGGGTAGTGACCAGACTTGGTGTGTTCGGCAAACAGGTTTAGACTGGAGTTTGGGGAAGTGATGAGAATATAGAGTTGGGAACAGGCTCTTCATGTCACCTGACAGGTTGGACCATGTCCTATAGGCTGCTAGGAAACCACTGGAGATTTAGAAACAGGAGGAGATGTGATTAGATTGTATTTTATAAATAGAATTCTAGAATGGGTTGGAGAGGTGAGAGCTGAGTCAGGGAGTCCAGTTAGGGAGCAAACACAGTAGTCCACAGTGATAGAGGATGGGCCTGGCGGGGGGTGGCTGCTGGTGACTGAGGAGAGCAATGGAAAAAGGGGGGTTTAAGAAGGAGAACCAACTGTCTAGGGGAGAAATGAAGTTTGATGTGGAAGGGAGAGGGAGGAAAGGGTGTTTCCTGCTTAGGCAACCGGCCTTCAAGAGGAAGGAACAGAATTGGGGTGAAGGTGACAGGGGCAAAGGAAACAAATGATAATGGTATTTTGTTTCATTTTGCAATGCTGGGGATGGGATCGGGCCTTGCACATGCAAGGCAAGTGCTGTGCCACTGAGCCACACCCCAGCCCAGAAAGATGGAAGAGCACCCATGAGGTTGAGGTTGAGGTTCAGAGAGGTGGAAGAGCATGGTGAAGCCATTTTATTTCAGGAGAAAGCAGCTGAACACTGCACCAAGCAACAGGGTTAGCAGCCGAAAGTATTAGTGTTTGCACCTGGCATCTGGAGGCTGCCCATGCTTTTGCTACTCAAGATCCCAGTTAGGATAAATGATGTTCAGGAGGCCTTACTGGAAAGCCCTGTAGCTCTTCCACTCCTCTGGAGGATTTGTATTGTATCAGTGGATCTAGCAGGACAATCAGAAATCCAAGTCTTTGGCCTCTCCTGGCTTGACCTGACTCTGTGTAGAATCCCATTTACTCAATTGTACTTGGATGCTTTTCATGGGAGAACACTCAAAGGAACAATTTTATTTTTATTAATACCAGGGATTGAACCCAGGGGTGCTTAACCACTGAGCCACATCCCCAGCCCCCACTCCCTTTAAATTTTTTTTTTTCTTGAGACAGGGTTTTGCTAAGTTGCATAGGGACTAATTGAGTTGGTGAGGCTGGCTTTGAACTTGCAGTCCTTCTCCCTCAGCCTCCCAGGCTGCTGAGATTACAGGTATGCACCAAGGTGCCCAGCTCAAAGGAATCTTGCAAGGGGGTTATGGACTAGGAGCTCTTGAGACATTCTGGGAATCATGTCCACTAGATTTTTCATTGTTTCTTCTCTAATCACCCACAGGAAATTTGTATCCTGAACAACCAATATGTTTTTATTTTATAGGAAATGATAAACCTTGTCTTTTTTTTTTTTGCCCTGGTGACTAGGAGCTCAAAGCCAAGTGTAACTTCAGTAATTATGTCTATGTCCAGACTCTCCTTTTGTTTTTAATTTTACTATCCTAATTTCTTAATTTATTTTAAATCTTATTGTGTTATATATATATATATATATATTTTTAAAATATTTATTATTTTTAGGTGTAGATGGACACAACACAATGCCTTTATTTATTTATTTTTTCAATGCCTTTATTTTTATGTGGTGCTGAGGATCGAACCCAGGTCCCACCCGTGCTAGGCAAGCGCTCTACCACTGAGCCACAATCCCAGCCCTGAGTATATGTTTTTGTAATTAATCTCAGATACTTTGAACTCTTTTGCTTATTTCTTTTGTACTGGGGATTGGACCCAGGTGTACTCTACCTTTGAGTTTCATCCACGGCCCTTTTAAGTTTTGTTTGGAGACAAGGTCTCACTGTGTTGCTTAGGCTGGCCTTGAACTTGCCATCCTCCTGCCTCAGCCTCCTGAATTTGCTTGGATTAAAGGCATATGCCACCATCTCTGGATTTGTTATTTTTAAAATTGAAATTGTAGAGAAACCTGAAGTAATATCTGATCTACTTGATAGCTGGTCAGCAATAGCTACTTCTGATATCTAGTAAATGGCATGCAAGTTGCAAGATGTTCAAGGGGAACTCCTCTTATATGCGATGTTCCAACAGATGCAAGTCTTACATGGAGTCCTCCCCAGGTGAAGTGTCAAACTGATCCCACAGTAAAAACATTGCTCTGAGAACAGATGTTGGAAAGGCATATTAGCATCTCTCTCAGAAGGGCCTCTGTAATGCTGTCATGTTCTATGACCTCCCTAAAATCAAGGCCTTAACAAAATGAAGGTTGGTGGATGGATACTTTGCTCTGGGGCAGGACTGCAGGATTCATCTGGCAGGCATCATTAGCACATGGAATCAGGACTTAAGAGCAGAAGAAATCCTAGAGATCATGTAGGAGTATTGTCTATCAGATAATCCCCCTGAAATCAAGACTAGACCCTGTGTCCAGGTTGGAGATGAATGGTTGGCTTTGTTTTTCAGGGAGAATGCCTCCTTGACAGTTCAGACCTGTTTTTTATTATCAGCTAGATGGATTTGAAGTACCACCTGGGTCAGTGCTATAAAAGAGGTATCTATAAAATGATGATATTGATTTTTTTTTCTGTGTATCTTGCACATCAGCTTGTGGCAGTTTTAATAGAGGATTTTCAGAGTAGTTTTCAATAGTGGGGCCCCATCCTGAGATTAGCAGTCAGTACAGACCCCGTAGGTAACTTGTCTGATGCACTAAGTGGTGGAGTGTTGTGTTGTTTGGAATGACAGCAATAATATCAGGTCCCCAGTTAAGCTACAAAAGCCTACTTAAAGCACAATGTATCTTTAAGTGGATTAGTTTAGGCCCTAACCTCCTAACCACTGTGAATCAACCTGGGGCACAGGAACAGTGTTGCCTTTGGTTGTGTGAGTAGGAACAGCTCCTTCACTCTTTCTCCCTTGCTGGGAAGGATGGTTGTAGCTAATCAAGGTTATTGAGTATTGACCAGGTGTCAGGTGCTGTGTTTGAATGCCTCACTTGCATCATTTGATTCTTTTGTCTCCTCCAGGAGGTAGACACTGTTGTTATCTCCTTTCAGGCTGTTTGCCCAGTGGTAATGCAGCTAGTGAGAAGAACCCAGACTGAATCCAAGTCCATCTGCCTCTAGATCCTGCGCTGATGTCCGCTCTTCCTGTGTGGCGGACCAGAGATCCTGGGTCTCTCCTGCCTTCTCTGGGTTCAGGATTCTGGTGCGATTAGGCTGGGTAAGGAGGACAATGCTGGTGGGTTACAGGCTTTCCACAGGCATTTCATATCTTGCTCTTTTTCTCACTTTCCAGTCTCAGAATTGGCTTGCCAGCTCGCTTTCCACTGCCACCACTGTTTATCAGGGCTTTTCACATTCCTCATGGATGGCTGAACAGAACATGGGTACTCAGTCATGGTCCTGCCTTCCAGATTAGAGGTGTGTGCCACGGTGCTTGAACTGCTGCTGCTATTTTTCTTTTAACATAGCCTCAGTGATGTAAAGAATAGGCATGGATGCCAATTACAGACCCCCTTTGATTAATTTCGAGGATTTAAAAGGTCACCTCTAAGCCAGGCATGGTGGTACACAACTGTAAACCCAGGAAAGCCAGCCTCAGCAATTTAGTGAGGCCTTAAGTAACTCAGCAAGATCCTGTCTCAATTTAAATAAAAAACAGCTGGGGCTGTGGCACTTGCCTAGCATGTGTGAGGCACTGGGACCCAGGGTGACTTTGCCTCCTTCTTCATTATGTGGAGGGGACCTCTTTCGTGTGTGCTACCTGCGCAGTTAGGTGGACTGGTTCAGCTCCCGGTCCAGTGAGAAGCAGAGGAAATTCATTTCAGCGATGGTGTTTAGTGACTGCCATGCAGCTGAGCTCAGGGGGTACAACAAGGACCACAAGTGGCCCCTCTAGTAGAAGATGCAGAAGCAGAAAAAGAATTCCAAGAGGATTAAGCCAGGTAAACACAGAAGGGGCCATTGAGCTAATGCTGAGGTGACATTTGAGTGGTCTCTTTTTTAAAAATTTGTTTTTAGATACATAACAGTAAGGTGTATTTTGACATTATATACATACATGGGGTACAACCCATTACAGTCTTGATCTCATTCTTATGGTTGAACATGATGTGGAGTTACACTGGTCGTGTATTCATATATGAGCATAGGAAAGTTATGTCCAGTTCATTCTACTGTCTTTCCTATTCCCATCCCCCCTCCCTTCCCTTCATTCTCCTTTGTCTAATCCAATGAACTTCTATACTTATCCTCCATACCCTCCGTGGTTATGGGTTAGCATCCACATATCAAAGAGAACTTTTGACCTTTGTTTTTTTTTTTTTTTTTTTGCAATTGGTTTATTTTATTTAGCATGATAGTTTCCAGTTCCATCTTTTACTAGCAAATGCCATAATTTTATTCTTTTTATGGCTGAGTAATATTCCATTGTGTATATATCTTTTCTTTTTTTAGTTGTAGATGGACACAATACTGTTATTTTATTTGTTTATTTTTATGTGGTGCTGGGGATTAAACCCAGTGCCTCATGCATGCTAGGCAAGTGCTCTACTACTGAGCTACAATCTCAGCGCCCCCCCCCCATTTTCTTTATTCATCTGTTGAATATGAGCACCTATGAGCTGAGTTTTAGGGGACAAGTGAGGGTCTGGAGAGGAGAGGTGGGAAGATTGTGTCACATTGAGGGAATGGCATTAACAAAACCATGGACATGTGAATTAGGTATGGGGTGTTGGGAACTATAAAGAGCTTCATACGAGTTGCCCAAATCCTAAGTACTTGGAATACATACCTGGAATTTATTGTAAGGTTACTACATGCCAGGCACACATGCTGAGTGCTTTGTATCTCTTAATTTAGTTAATCCTCACAAGAGCCTTATCTAGTAATATTATGATCTGAGATCCAGAGAGCTTAAGTAATTTCTTCAAGGTTGCACAGCTAATAAATGATGGAGCTGAGATTTGAAACTGCTTTCAGGTCTTGTGAGCCAGTACCCTGTATTGCCTTTCTGAACATCATGAGAATAATGACATCATCAGATCTGCTTTTACGATAGACAACAATGGCTAAAATGCAGAGGGTGGATTTGAAGGAGAAAGAGGCTTAAGAGCTTGTCAGGGTTGCATAAATCAGATAGCAAGGCCTCCAATGAAGCCACCTCTTGGGAAGACTTTCATCTCAGCACACTCCATGCATCTTTCAGTGTCGTCACCAGCTGGTCTCACCTTGAAAAGGTCGTTCTGGGTTTGGGGAGACGTTGTCTCCATGGCACCATCTTGTAGGGTGCTTCAATACAGAATAAAGAGTCCCAGTGGGGGCAGCAGGCCACCCATTCCACTAGGGTGAATCTAGCTACACACAGGCTTTGGGTTCAATTTGATTTGAAAGCAGAAAAGAAATGTCTTTGCCTACTTTCCGGCAAACACCCCAAGGAAACAATGATACTGAGGCACACCTTGAGGATGGCCTGGTCCAGTCTGGAGGAGTTGCTTCCTCTCGTTCCATGTGCCTAGTCAGTTTCTGTGGCCGTGTGTGGTCTGGCTCACACAGCACTCCTCAGTTTCTTCATGGCTTGATTAAAAAATGCATACCTACTATCCTTCTCTCCTGGTGACATTCAGAAGGTTCCATTCTAAGTTCCAGCTGGAACTGTGGCCCCTGATGAAAGGGGCCAGTCTGTTAGGCAGGCCAGCCAGGTTCGGAGTGCGCTCCCTCTGCCTTTGGCTCTTGAGGTGGTGTATCTGAGATCTTTGTTTTTAATCATAATATTTCACGTTTTTTCTTTCCATGCTGAGCCAGCTGGGGGTGGTAGCAAATCTTTCTTTAATTTCCACTGCGATGGATTATTAGTTCACTTAAAATGCTGTTTAATTTGTACATGTGCCCTGAGGCTTTAAAATACCGAGTTAATTTGATTATTGTTGGAGATCAATTTGGACTCCACAAAATGCTGAATGGGTTGGATTCATGAAGCCCCTGGACCCTGTCGCCCCCTCAGTAGGGATCAAAGTCCAAAACTTAAAAATGCTCTATAGACCTGTACCCTTAATTCACCCCTTTGAAAAAAAAAATCACCAGTTAAATTTTCCTTTCTAAGAATTGACTCAAGCAAGTTTCTCAGTTTTCCCTGAGAAATAGGAAGAAGGCAGCACCAGGTGGATACATTCTTCCGTCCCTGGCTGAAAGATAACTTCTGTGATTTCAGCCTGCTCCTTCCTTTCTTCTTAGCCACACTGGCCTTTTCTTGTTTCGGTGTCACCTTCCTCTCCCCCTGCTCTTTCTCATTCCTTCTGCTTGTCCTGGGTCTCAACAAGAGGCATTTTCCAGTAATTTCCCTCTTCCTTTGCTTCTTCCCAGGGAAGGGGTCACATCTTCAGGATGCCTGTGGATTCATATTAAAGAGCTGAGTGAGGGCAGGTAGCTCAGTGGTACAACACTGCCTAGCTTGGGGGAGGCCCTGGGTTCAATCCCAGTTACAGGGAAGGGGGAAAAGGTGGGGGGGGAGCAGAGCACTTGTATCACAGTGAAGGCTAATGCTTGTCTAGACTTTCCAGGATTTTCTAGCACCAGACAGTCTGGGCCATTGCTCACATGGTGGATTTATTCTGCAAAAAAGTTCAGAGCCATGGTGAACAGTGAGTGTGCATGTGTGTGTGTGTTTTGGGACACACTTACATTTTTTAAAATGGGTATTGGGGGTTTAACTCAGTGGCAGTTTACCACAGAACCATATCCCCAGCCCTTTATTTTGAGTCTGGGTTTCACCAAATTACTTAGGGCCTTGCTAAGTTGCTAAGGCTGGCATTGAACTTGCAATCTTCCTGTACCCATCTCCTGAGTCACTGGGATTACAGGCTTGTGCCTGGCTGACACACTCACATTGAATACAGAGTGTAAATGCTTATTCTGCAGAAAGTAGCCTTGAATAAGTTTTGGGATTCAGATTTGAAGTTGAGCATAACCAGAAACTTCTGCCTATGAACTTTTTTTTTTTTTTTGGGTTTCCTACAGAAGAGAAGTGAGAAAAGGAATAATTCTACACGAGGGAAATGCATAATTTAGAAGCTGTCTGCATGCATAAGAAAACAGACTCTGTAGCTGCTCTGTAAACGCAGAAAGGCAGCCAGGGTCATTGTTTCCCTTTCTTCCCTTGGTGTTTACGTAAGACTGATGAGCCCAGTGCTCCCTGCTGGGCGGCCAAGGCCATGGACTTCAGAAGCCTTGGGCCTGGGGGAAGCCTACTTCTCGCATTCCTCTGCCTGTCTTCCTTACCCTAGCCCGCTTCCCCCTCCCTCTCTGGATTTTCTGTCCTTCTTGACAGTGGAACAGACACTGGAAAGGTTGAAGTCATTTCAGGAATCACCAAGATGGTGTCTGGCTCTTTCTACCACCTGTAACTCTGTTGCCATCCTGTAGCACTGGTCTACTGTAGCCTGTTTTGTCCATTCACCTCGCCCACTACCCAGAGGATGCTCAGGGGCTCTGGATCCAGGGGTTCATGTATCTTCCAGCCCTGTGTCCTGGGATGGCCAGGCCTAACTCTGAGGCAAAGCTGAGGGAATCATTTCCCACTTCTGTATCCTTCAAGTATTTCTTTCTTTTTTTCTTCTTGGTACTGGGGATTGAACTTGGCAGCACCCAACCACTGAGCCACATCCCCAGCCCTATTTTATATTTTATTTAGAGACAGGGTCTCACTGAGTTGCTTAGTGCCTCGCCTTTGCTGAGGCTGGCTTTGAACTCGTGATCCTCCTGTCTCAGCCTCTGGAGCCGCTGGGATTACAGACGTGCGCCACTGCGCCTGGCCATATCCTTCCAGTATTTCTTTAAGGTGTGACATCCATGTGGGTCTGTAAGGGAGAATGAGCAGAGAGACATAATTCCCTGGCCTCTGCAGGCCTGAATCCCTCCAACCATCAGGCATCTTGCGTGTAATTGGATGTGGAGCCAGTGTGACTCAGGGCTGCAGAAGGAATGTGTTCTTACTGTGGCACGAGGGGTAGTGACCACTGTTGTCCTGCAGCCTAGTGTGGTCTTGGCCATGCAGGAAGGCTCCAGGAGTACAGTGGCATCAGGGACTGCTGTGGTGGGAAGGATGCCAAGGCGGAGGGTGGCTTCCTTTTGAAAGATTTGGTTCCAATGAGGTTTAGAGAAAAAAGAAGACTAGGAATTTGTAGGATTTCTCCAAAGTGTCCAGATGGATCCCAGACATAAGCCGGCAAGGAAGATCTGATTTTGTTTGTGTGTGGTGTCTCGCCCCTCTCCCCAATGCACCTCTAAATCATTTTATCTTCAAAGCCTGACGGAGGTGTTAATTAACGCTCAGGGTTCTCCTGGGAGGTAGACAAGTGGGAACACCATCTCCATTAGTGAAGTCCAGGGAATAGACAGGTGTCAAAGCCAGAGGTAGGTAAGCCACAGAGGAGCAGAGTGAGCCTCGGGCCTTGGAGCTGTTTCCTTAGACCTTCACTGGGACTAACCTGCTCATTTGGTTATCCTGGGAACCACCCACTTCCTCCGTGTCCTCAGTTCCTAGTAGAATAAAAGAGGTGAGGCTGTGGGAGGAGAGATGTTTGATATTGTGGGATGAATAATGGGAAATCCAGGGATTGAAGGAAAAAAAATTTAAAATTCACTGTCTTTATGATTTTTAGATGAAGGAGCCTTTTTATGACATTGATTCACTCACTTGTTTTTTTGTTTTTAAAAATAAAAATGCATCTACTTCTGAGCAAGGTATTGCAAAGGGAATCACTACTCCCAAGTTGCTGGCTAGTTCTGCTGAATGGGAAGCTGATCCTTTGTATCCTGTGCTCAATCCCTAAGCAGTGACTGGTGTGGGGGTTGCTGCCTCTGCAAGTGGTGGCTTCATATGTTGGAGTTCTCCTGGCATCTGGCAGTGGATGGGAAATCCACACATGAATATTGGATGGAGTGAATCACTAGAGGCTGAATTCTTTCTTGATCATTCACCTTGGTCTGCTCAGGAAATGGGACCCTAAGATATCCTTTCTCTGGGGTTGTAGGTAGCTCATCTTCAATCCTGGACTTTGCCTGAGGATATTAATGCCAATTGGCTGGGTAACTGCTGAAAGTACCGAGTTGATACTGAATCTTCAACTGTAGCAGAGCAGCAAGATTGGAGTGATTTCTTTCTCATGCGTTGGGCAGCTTGGGCCCAGTTCAAGACATAGTGAGGGGGATTATTTTATCCTGTAAGCATTAGCCTTTTTCTGGGTGGCATGCAGACTCTACATGACTTATAGGAAGCCTTACTGTATCAGCTAATGCTATTTTACTTGGTGCTGCAGGCTGCTGAGAACCAGCCCTCGACCTCTACTTGAGGGTCCTTCCTCTAAAGACGTCACCAGTGTGTGGAGCCTGCCCCACACCCACCCCCTGCCAAACCACGGCCTTTACCTGTGTCTTCCGGTGTTTCCCGTGCGACCCATCCTGTGGGAGTGCCTCGTGGGCTGCCCCAGAGCTCACCTCACGCTCAGCGGCGCCAATGGTGAAGATGACAAGATCCAAGACTTTCCAGGCATATCTGCCCTCCTGCCATCGGACCTATAGCTGCATTCACTGCAGGGCTCACTTGGCCAATCATGATGAACTCATTTCCAAGGTACATGTTTCCCGTAAGCCTTTCTTGCCTACCCCCGGGTGGGGGCACTTTTCCTAAGGTTACAGATGTTTATAAACTCTGCAAAGGGGCTGGGATATTTCTACTCTATATTTTTGTGCAGAGAGGGCTGACTCACATGACTGCCTCACTTCCTTGAGAAATCACTCCAAGTTGCAGGGACAGAGAAATGGTTTAATTTGTTATTTTGGAAATTAGATGTCACCCTTGTTGGAGGCTTTGGGGGCTGGCAGCTTGCAGGCCAGAGAAAGGATTAGAGCCTTCTGCTCAGCTTGTTTGGTTTAGTTGGCAGAATGTGGCGAAGAGTGCTTTCTGCTTGGAAAGTGAATTCTAAGAGAGGTGGGGAGAAGAGGGTCTTATGGTTTTGAAGGGTTTTTGTTGTTCACATTGGTTTTGCAGTGCTGGGTACTGCACCCAGGGCCTCATGCATGCAAGACAAGGGCTCTGCCATCTAGCTACCTACACTGCCAGCCCCATTATAGTGGGGTTTGTTGACAAAGATGAGAGAGTCCCTGACAAGCCCCAGGGGAAGTTGTGAGACAGTGGCATTACTGAAATGAGTGGCCTTTGGGGAGAAACAAAAGTGTCCTGTTGAAGAGATGATCCACTGGCTCAGGGGGACCTTTTGGGCTTATGCATGAGGTAATATAGAATGACATGTGATCATAATCAGAAGAAAGACCAGACCTTGTTTTCCCTGAGGAGCGTTGGCAACAGCTTCTGAAGTTAGGACTGGGGTTAATAAGAAACAAATCCAACACCCCGTTGTGCGATTCAGGCACTGGACCCTTCCTTCAGGCAGCATTCTCACGGGAGCTGCCACTCTCTTGGACCTGTGTTCCCAGGGGAGGAGAAACAGGTTTTACTAGGGCTGCTTGACAAAGAGAAAAATATCGTGGGAGAATTCTTCCCTCAACTGCATCTCAGAACTTGGACTTCATGCCATTAAAATGAAAGCAAACCAACCTTTATGCAGATCCAGACTAGGTTGAAAAAGAAAATTAGTGCTGGGGATAGTAGCTCTTGCCTGTAATCTCAATGACTCAGGAGGCTGAGGAAGGAGGATCTCAAGTTCAAGACCAGTCTCAGTAACTTAGTGAGACTCCGTCTGAAAATAAAAAAACAAAAAAACAAAAAAAAAAAAAAGAAAAAAGAAAAGAAGAAAAAGAAACTGGCTAGAGATGTGGCTCAGTGGTAGAGTGCCCTGGGTTCAATTCCCAGTACCAAAAATAAAAAAATAAATAAAATTAGTGTTTCTGACCTATTTATAAGAACTGCTGGAAAAGGTGGCCTTGCTTTCTTTATCTCTGGTTGGGTAGCCTCAGCCAGGCAGGGATGAGGGCTCCAGTCAACAGTGTAGACCCTTACAGTTTGACTGGCTGGTTAGACAGAGGACGCGAAGAAGGTTGACAGAATAACCAGGTCTGTGTTAGCAGAAGATCTCAAATCGGGCCTGAGGACGGGGTCCCTTGTTCTCCGTCTATGCCAGGATGTTTAGTTACCATGAGCTGGATGCCTCGGGCCCTCAAAGACTTAGCTGGACTTTCACTCTGTCCCACTTTCCCTTCTTTGTGATTCTAAAAATTATTTCCCTTTATTCTATTTATGTTTCAGCCAGCTTTTGGCTTCCTTTTATATCAACGAATCATCTTTTGTTGGATTCTCTTTGAGTTTGGGGGGAACCCTTTGTCAGGAAGTTTGGATGTGGGAGGCTTTGTCAGAGAAGAGAGCAGCCAGTCCTCTGGGCATTGGAAGCGGACCTGTGAGCTTGGAGGGGAATTGCAAAGTTGTCTTTTTTGGGAAAATCACCAAAGAAAGTGTTAGTTTAAATCTAGTGGGAAGCCAAGGCATCATTTTAACACAAGGAAAAAGTGCTATGTATGACATTGATGTACCTGTGCTTTTTAGCATCTGCTATGTACTAAAAACTGCTACTTGACACTTTTATAAATGCTATCCCATTAACCCTCATGAGAAGTCTTTAGGTCCTTAGTCATCTTTTATTCTGATGGAGAAGCTGAGACTTACAAAAGCTGCCCAGGATCTTGGATTGGACATTTGGAGAAGAGAGAGTTATTGCTTGGTATTCAGGAGGTATTTCTGGAAGAGGTGATTATTTGCACTGAACCTTGTGAGATGGCTAGAGTTTGAATATATATATAGAGATAGTAATGACCTTCCAAGTTTATGTCTTATCTATTTGGCCTGATATGCAAGGCCTTTGATGACCTGGCAGAATCTTATCTTCTGAGGTAGTTTGCAACTGAGTGGAAGTAAGCCACAATCCCAGAGTATGCAGGTAAAGGGTAGTTCAGGGCCATGGATTTCTGATAAGAGCATTCTTCTTTCCCTGCTCCTCTCATGAGTTCTTTCTCACATCACTGGGCCATGTCCTCTCAGCTTTAGTCTCCAGATCAGAACTTGACCTGTGGTAAGAGCTCAGCAAGTAATCAAATAAAAGGACGAATGGAGCTTGAACATTGGGAGAAGACAAATAATGAGCAAAAAAAAAAAAAGACTTCATTGGCCTTATGTCCTTCATCCTGCCCCTTTTGGGGCAGAAAGGCTCATTCACAAGTCCAGGCCAAAGTCAGCAAAGGCTTTGGTTTCATTGGCTGCAGCCAGTGCACAGATGGGGTGCATTAGAGCTTGATGATTTAAAGAGTTGGTTGAAATGCCTGACTGGGGAAAGAGTGAGGGAACTGTGGCTGGCGTCACACAAAGATTCCTTTATTTCGCTTCACAGCCACCCCCAGCATTAAATAATCTATAGATTCTTATGCAGGTCCTCATAATGGAAAGATCATTGCCCCAGCCCCCTCCTTGGAAAATAGGCCTTTCTTTTCTTTTCTTCTTCTTCTTCTTTTTTTTTCTTTTTTCCATTTAAGAAAGTTCAAGGAGAGAATGTCCCTCCTGTTCTCCCCTCTTGACTTAATCTCCTGTGTGGCTTCAGAATCTGCCCAGTGGGAGTTAGGGACTGGGAAGCAGATAGCCGGAGCTGGTGCAGAAATGCAATTAAATGATACTTTGTGCTTGCAATGGGGCCTGTAGTCTGAAAGCTTGATGTTTATTTGGAAAAAGGAAGAATAAGGAAAAAAACCAACCAACCGACTGACCAACAGTGAGTCTGCCTTCATTATGGAGAGGAAGGCACAGAGGTCCAAAGAACCAATGCTCTTGAGTATGTGGCCATCCTACTGTGACAGTACCAGACTTCAGGCTCTCCTAGGCCTAAGCCTAATTGGAAATGTGTGACTGTAAGGTTTTAGACATATTAGGATCTATGTTGATATGGTGGTAGAAAGAATCCTGCACTAGGCTTTCTCCCTTCCCAGCTCACTGTACTTTCCTAGAGGCCTAGTTATCTGCAATCAGTTGGTTGTCCAACCTGAGCCTCGTTTTTCATTCATAAAATAGTACTTGCTGTGTTTAATATGGTCTTGTCCATTAGGACTGCTGTAATGTACTTTAAGCTGGGTGGCTTATGAACAACAGAAGTTTGTTTCTCACAGGCTGGGGAGTCTGAGGTCAGGGTTTTGCCAGAGTTTGTGGTGAGTGAGGGCTCACTTTTAGGTTCACAAATGGCTGCTTCTCCATGATCTTATGGTGGAAGGGGTGAGGAATTTCTCTCTGGCCTCTTTATAAGGATGCTAATCCAACTTATGAGTGCTCTGCCCTCATGATCTAATAATACCCTGAAGATCTCATGGCTAATACTGCTCTCTTGGGGGTTGGGATTTCAATATGATTTGGTGGTCCACAAACATCCAGACCATGGCACATGGCTAATAACTTACACTTATGGTGTGCTTACCTTGTGCCACCCCATGACAGTTTCATGCAGATACAGACCTTACTGGGGAGGGGAGCAGGTTTGCCTCCTTGGGTTGTTATAAGGCTCAGATGAGAGATCATGGTATGTTGGTGAATGGTTTGTAAATTTTAAAGCTCAATGCAAACATCGAGTAGTCCAGTTGCTTCTCGTGGCCTTACTGTCCCAAAAAGGAGAGTGGATGAGTAGGTTGCAGGGAATTGTTCCTGCCTAATACCAAGGAAGATTTAGATTAGGCAAGACAGTTTTGCTTTAGAACCTGGAGCATAGTAGTTGGACATGAGAAAGGGGCAATAGATAGCTGAGTGTGTGGGACTGGGGATGGAGCTCTGTGGTATTGCACTTGCCCAGCATGCATTAGGCCCTGGGTTCAATTCCGAGTACCTCAAAACAACAACAAAAACCAGCTCTGTCTGTAAAATGGTAACAAAGTCTTTACTCTGTATGAGGGTGGGGGAACAACTTTTGAATTGATAATAGAACTATCTAGAGAATGTGCTGAGGCGTCCAACATCCTACCATTTCTTTCTTTTTTTTTTTTTTTTTTTTTTAAAGATAGAGTGAGAGGAGGGAGAGAGAGAGAGAGAGAGAGAGAGAGAGAGAGAGAGAGAGAGAGAGAATTTTTAATATTTATTTTTTAGTTCTCGGCGGACACAACATCTTTGTTGGTATGTGGTGCTGAGGATCGAACCCGGGCCGCACGCATGCCAGGCGAGCGCGCTACCACTTGAGCCACATCCCCAGCCCTACCATTTCTTTCTTAGCGGGTGTTGTGGTCAAAATGCTGGTGTTTGCAAGCAGAGGTATTTTGAGTTGGCACAAGGAATTGCTCACACTGTTAGATTTTTTTTCTTAATGGGGTCATCCCCACTATAAAAAAGATGCTTTGGTTATACAACAATGAGAGCCTCAATTGTACCAGTTGGTTGCCCTGAGAAAAATCTGAACCAGTGGTCACATTCAGGGACTTCACGAAGCTTTGTGTAAAGATGTCTGTTGTCCTTCTCTTGCCTCCCTCCTGCCAACCCTACACAGTGGAGTAGGCCATTTGGGGATGGTGAGTTAAGTTAGTCCATCACAAATCAACATTGGGGACTTGTGACTTCATTCCAAGATACAGGTTGTTTTAGCCTGGTCCTTGGAGAAAGGCACTATAGAGTGGGTGGCCAGGACAGGTGGAAGGAAGAAATACTTTGCTCACCTTCCAATACTGTTTTGTTATTGTTATGTCAGATTTTTTAGGTCAGATGATCTTTCTGGAAATAAATACAAGACTCCCAGAATTTCAGATCATGTAGTCTAATGTCCCCTTCATGAGGAAACAGGCCTCGTGCAACTTAGTGACCAACCTGAGGTCACACAGCCTCAGGGCCAGGAATTTCTGCTATAAACCCTTCAAATTTTCTGTGTGAGGAGCTCTGGCCTGACTTGCTTTTAAGATCTGGACAATCCTTCTGAAGTTGGGAACTTAGGAGGCAGGTTGTTTTTGTTCCCTATGGGGTTCCATTGGGCTTACAGTGATGGCATTTTGGTTTTCTTTTCCTGTCTAGAGATTAGATGCAGTGTTGCTTTGAGAAGAGAGACAGGGGGTCAGATATTCTGAAACCTCCTATTGATCTGGTTGCTGCAAAAAGGCCAGCCATGTCCTCAGTTTCCCATCTTTCTCTGAGCCAGTGATTCTCAAAAAGATCTGTACCCCCAGTGCAATGGTCTAGAAGTTGTGGGCACTGCTGGGCATGGCGGTACATGCCTTTAATTCCAGTGACTGAGGATGCTGAGGCAGGTGGATCACAAGTTCAAAGCCAGCCTTAGCAATTTAGTGAGGCCCTCAGCACCTTAGTGAGACCAGTTTCAATAAAAAATAAAAAGAGATGGGGATGTGGCTCAGTACTTCAAAAGCCCTTGGGTTCAATTCCCCAGTACGCACCCAACACCCACCAAAAAAGTGGCACGGAGCAGGTGCTGGTGAGGAAGTATAGTGAGGATCATCTCCTGTGGACCCCTGTCAGGACTGCTTTCCTTTTAGTAATTCCCACCGACTACCAGTGTGCGCTCTTAACGTACAACAGAACTGCTTTCTAAAATATTGATGTCCTGAAAACTTCATGTAACGAACAAACAAAGGAACAGAATTTCCAAAAACTTCCCTCACATTTTTTTTGTCTAAGTACATGGGAAATGTTATTTTGGGTATTGGGGTGTATTAGTCAGTGATAGCGGCTATGCCACATCATACAGCATAATTTATAAGGAATACATACAATGTATGGTGTGGCTCTTGAATATGATTATCCCATGAGCTTGTCTTAACTTGCAAAACATCGAATTCTAATTTTATTATTTGAGAGATTTTTTTTAATCCAATGGATATGTGATAACTTTGAGTTTTATAAAAACTGTATTTGAATAAAATTAGTATTTCTATTTTAACAACAGGGGGAAAAGTAGGATTGCATGAAACCCATGTCTTAACTTTTATAAAAGTTAACCTTTTGTTTCTAGAATAGTAGGACCCAAGCTTTAGCAGAGTAATGGATGGATTCTCAGAAACAGAAGGTTGAGAACAGCTGTTCTTTATAACCCATATATAATAGTTGGTGCCTATGGTACTTTGCTATAGAGCAGCAGCACTTCTTTTTCTTTTTTAAGCCGTGCTGGGGATCGAACCGAGGGTCTTGTGCATGCTAGGCCAGGGCTCTACCACTGAGCTACACACCCAGCCCTGAATGGCAGTGTTTCTGAAGAGGCATTTCTGAGGTTCAACAAAGGCAGAAGTGATAAATTATGAAAGAGTCCAACGCAACCCAATAAGTCTAGTCTCAAAACACATCTGACCAATTTGGCTTTATAAAGAGAACCATTTTTTTTCCCTCTGCAGAATGACTTCTTTTCCTCAAGTATTTGACCTTTGAAAGCCCTGTCTCCTGTTAATGAAGTGTTAGGTCTTCTGTATTCCTCCAAAGCTGTTGACCACCCAGGAAGGTGTGACAGGGGAACCAAGTTGCACAGAAAAATCTCGAACCAGGGGATGTGGTTAGATTACAGTGTTTCTTGGTAAGAAGAAACTCTTTGTAACTTGTTAAATACAGTATTTTATGATATCTTCCTTCCACAGAAACAGAGATTTAACCAATTCAGGGTGAGACAAGTCATAAATGAAGCTGGTATAATTTATATATCATAGGTGATCCACAGAGGGACCATTTTAGCCAGATCTTGGTGTGTGTGCAGGTGATGCCGTGGGTGATGTTGCCTACACTTGCTCTTTCATCTCATTTGCTTCATTCTATCTGTGCACAAATACTAAATATAAGGAGGTATTCTCTCTTTGTGTTTATAGCACTGTGCTAGATATTAGGAATGAGGGCGTCTCCATCTGGGGTCTGTGGATTGGCTTCAAGGGATCCCTGAATTTGTAGATAGTTCTATGTGCCTATATGTTTCTAAGGAAGGTTCTGTAGCTTTCATCAGGGTCTTCAAGTTGTTGCTTAAACAAACAACTACAAAAAAAAAAAAAACCCAACTACACCTTAAGATCTGTCTATTTAGAAAATGAGGCTCTCTGGGAATACGTGGAAGAATCTGTGCCTGGAAGCATGAACCTGGACATGAGGAAGTGGACGGGGAGGAGTTGGTAAAAAGAGCAGCATGAACAAAGAGGTGGACAGGAAGCCTGCAGGGAGCAGCCCTTCTTTGGGGTTAGATATTGAGGAACTGTGTGAAACAGATTGAAAGAGTAGGTTGAAACCAGATTGTTAGAAGAATAAAAGTTCAGACTTCATCCTGTTGGCAGTTTGGTGCCACTGAAGACTTTTGAACAAGTAATGACATGACCAGCTAATGGTGAATGTTGCTGTAATGTGGAAGATGATGTGCTGAGAAGACTAGAAATGGGGCAGCTTGAGTGTGAGTGTGTCCACTGCTGTGGTCTGAATGTATTCCAGACACCTGGTGGTCATTCAGTAAATATTTGTTGACCACTACTTGGCAGACAAATCTAAGCGCTCAGTGATTGTTTTTTTTTTTTTTTAAGTCTCTCTCATTTGCAGACATGAACAAGAGAATTGAGTCCCGAAAGTCATACTCTTTAGATGGAAGCAGACTTATCTCACAGTCATTCTTGCTCACTGTGAAAATTAATGATCTGGGCACATGTAGAGTTGCTCACCAATTTATTATCAAGGGAGCTGCTGGGGACCAAGTCTGGTGAATCATCTTTATGTTTTGTTTTTTTTTTTTTTTTTTTTTTTGCTGCAGATTGCAAGCAGCTGGAGCACGGATCTGCTCAAATGTGATCCTTTCTATGTGGTTACTTCAAATACCACAAGGAAATGTTGACTTGAGCGATGAGGCGTACCCTGAAAATTAACTCTGTGGGTTACAAATGCCTGTGAGGTTTTAATGTACAAACCTGATATGGTTTGTACATTAGTGTTTGGGCACTTAGCAAGGACATAGGTGATGGCACATAGGTGATGGCAAGCTTGTGTTCCTCCTCAAAATTCAGAGAAACTTTTTTCAGCTGGATATGCCCTCTGGGAACAAGAAGTAGCTGCATGTTCCTTCTGCTGTGGTTTCGCTTGTGCACCAACACTTCTTTTGGCCCCTGGAATGATAAAGCCACACCACTGCTGGTTTGGCTGTTGTATTTTGGGACCTGACCAGAATCCACTGTATTGCAGTGATTTTTCAGTTCAGTATTTCTAATGCCTTAAAACCACCTTGCCAGTTGGGCGCGGGGAGTGCATGCCTGTCATCCTAGCAACTCTGAAGACTGAGGCAGATGGATTGCAAGTTCCAAGACATTCTGGGAAACTTGTGAGACCCTGACTCAAAAAAGCAGGTGGAGAAAAGGCTGGGTTCAGTGGTGCATGCCCAGTAGCTTGGGAGGCTGAGGCAGGAGGATTGCAAGTTCAAAGCCAGCCTCAACAACTTATTGAGGTCCTATCTCAAAAAATGAAAAAGGGCTGGGGATGTAACTCAGTGGTGAAGTGCCCCTGTGTCAGTTTTGTCACAAAATCATGCCAGGCCCTAGGCTCTAGGTGCCAAAGATAAGGAGATGAAGCCAATGTGATTCCTGTACTCAAAGAGCCAGTGACCTTAGGGGACACAGGAATGCAAAGCTCACCACAGAGGGCAGAAGAATAGATGAGGTTGTGTTTAGTACATAAAAATTCACAGGATGAGAAAATCTACATTTTTGCTACTAACTGCTGTTTCTTGACCTTCTACTGTGTGCTAAGGACTCTATCAGATGTTTTACTTATTCCACCACTTAACTTTACAACATCTCTTCAAGGTCAGGTTGAAGTGACTTGTAAGGGCACGATTACCAAGTAGCCCAGCAATCTCAAATCTGGATCTGTCCATGCCCTTTCTACCACAGCTTGACTGTAACCTGGGTACTCCTTTTGGCATCAGCCCCTGTTGGTGGTAAATCCTACCCTTTCTTCTGTCCTGTCGTTTTCCTTGCCTGTAGAATCTTTTTTTTTTCCCTCTCTCTCTAATTAATTCCCACCCATTCTCAAAGGCCAGCTCAGATGTTTTCTAGAAAGTCTTCCTGGTCTATAGGATTCCCTCCCTCCTCTGAACATCTGTAGAATTTACTGCTTGATTGTTCTTCTGGCTATTAATTAATGACTACCTTTTGGTATGGCCTGCAGTTACTGCACTTTTTATGTATAATTGTCTGGTTTCCTAACAAGATTCTGGATGTCCTGGAGTCATGGACTCTCAGAACTATAGGTCTGGAGGTGCCTTTGAACCAGTTTTCTGGTTCAGCTTCTCATTTTATAGATTCAGAATCCCAGAAAGAAAAGTAGAGGGCCTCTTGGTTTTACACATTGCCGCCTCCGCCCCCATCACACCACTTTACTGCCTTGGAGGTTACTGAATATTGAAGCCAGACAGGATCTCACTAAGTTGCTGAGGCTGGCCTTTAACTTGTGCGCCTCCTGCCTCAGACTCTTCAATCACTGGGATTACAGGCATGTGCCACCATGCTCAGCAGAGTCAGGCTTTGTGATCTTAAAAGACTATTCACCTCTCTGGCTCTCCTTTTCCTTCACCCATCCAGATGTGTGTGAGGGATTATACTCAGAAGTTGCTTCTTCCTCTTGCATCCTCTGAGTCTAGCAGAATAGCATAAGATACCAAGCAACATAACTTAGGGGTTAGCAGTATAACCCCTGGGCCAAACTCTTAGACTTTTTTTTAAAAATGTTAATATATTTTTAGTTGTAGATGGACATAATAACTTTACTTTATTTATTTTTATGTGGTGCTGAGGATCGAACCCAGTGCCTCACACGTGCTAGGCGAGCACTCTTTCACTGAGCCACAACCCAGCCCTGGACTTTTTTACTTGGCAAGTAACCTCTGTGTCTCATGGCAAAATGGACATACTATTAATATTAGATTCCTGAAAGGATTTTTGTGGGATTAAATGAGGCGATCAATGTAAAGTCCTTACCACATGTGACAAAGTAAATACACAATGAGTATTAGTAGCTCTCACTTTATGAATGTTCACTAAGCAAAATCAAATGGAAAACGACCCTCAAATATAACCAGGGCCTGGCACCCTGGTATATTTGTGTCTCCCTTCTTTTTCTGAGAGTTTGAGCTCTTGTACTTTAGAGCCATACAGCTGTCTTTGGTCTTCTGAGACCTCTGTAATCACTGAGTCTCTTGTTCCTTATAATTCCAAGGGGACCAACCGGTCTCCGGAGGTAATTAAATAACATCAGCAGCACCTTCCGCTGCTGCTGCTGCTCTCTGGGGCCTTTACCTGCAAGCAGCACTGAGGCCTCTCTAGAATTCAAATGGAAAAATCTGCCTCTAGCCCTTTTCTGATCTGTCAGGTGGTCATTTTGCCTCTGACTCACGTGTCAACCGGGTTACAAAAGCCTCAGTCCACTGTGACAACAGCGGCCCAGGCAGCTGGAAGAGGGTTGGCTGGCCTGGTGCTGGGAGTAGCTGAGCCTTGCTTGTCAGTTTTGCTTGTTCTCTGGGGCTTCAGGGTGGGGGTGGGGTGAGAACTTTTTGAAAGGAGCCATTTTCTTTATCTTTAAAAAAACAAAACCAAAGAAGAATCCCTGATACGCTTGTTCCCAAAAGCCCTCAGCAAAGCTCCTGAGGGGAGGGTTTGACCTGGTGACCCAGAGCATTATCTCTGAGGCCTGGGCTGCCAAGCTCTCTGCTTCCCTGCCCTCTCTGGCCTATGGCTGGTGGCTGGATAGTGACTCAGAGGAGGAGGGGGGAGGAGAGGAAGAGATGAGGAGATGGCTCCACCAGCTGCTACTAAAAACAACAGCAACATCTAATCAGTCCCTAAACTCCCTCCCTTCCAGCCACAGTGATGTCAAGAGGCAGAGCAGGTGGTGCCATCCCCCCTCTGCTTTCCCCCTCAACCCTCTGTCAGTCATGGATCTTTGAAGGGGCAACTTATATCCATCAACAGGAAAATTACCCATCTCTGGCGACCCAGGAGCTCTTTTTCCTCCCTGTTAGGGCTGGCCCCACCTCGAGCATTCATTGTGGTGTCAGTTTCCCAGCAGATGGATAAGGGGGCAGAAGAGCATTTCTTTGCCAAAATAAAAGAGCCCAGAGTGAACCCTCCTGTCCTATCTCTTATCATTTGTTGCACATATAGTGAGCTCCTCTTAGCTGTCAGACACTGGGGATACAGTGACAAGTGTAAGCCTTGTCCTCACCAAGCTTGTACCCAGGACACTCTGGTTACTGGAAAGGCTCAGGATCTGAAGGAGCAGCTGGGGACAGCAGAAATGAGGGCCTCCATCCTGAGCCTGCCCTCCAGGATTATCTGGGGCAACTGTGAAGCCACCATTTCCATATGTTCAAATCACCTGCTTTTCATGAGATGGTCAAATGTATACAGCTCTTTCCCTGACTGTCCCTGTCCTCCCCCACAGCAGCCCGGGCTAACCCAGCCTAGTAAAACCACCTGCCGCTCACTTGGGTCTTTGAGCAATGTCCCTGTTTCTCAGGGCCGGGCCTGTCAGCACTGGGTGGTGGCTGCTTTGTACATACTCTGGACCTTCTGAAAGCCGCCCAGCTTCACCCACAGCTGGCCTCTTCCCTTTAGGTGCCAAATGTGCCATATGACAGGAGGGTTCGTCTCAGACAAGTTCACCCAGGACACCCAGGGAGAGGAAGTGAGTGAAACCAGACTTCGTGGAGTTCTCTCAAACCCCAAGTCCCCATATTTCTCCATCCTCCCCTCAGCAGGAGAAAGAAAAGCAAAATATATCTGTGGGGGAGGAAAGCTCCTCCCTGTCTGTCTCCTTCTCTATAAAAACAACAGGCCAGTCTGCCCTGGGCACTGTGGGGGTAGGTGCTGGGTAAGTACAGGAGGAAGGAGGAAAGCGGATAAGATAAGGCCTGACACATCTAGGCCACCAGGCTGCTGCCAGCCACCTGTGTGACCGGTCACCTTGAAACTGACAGGAGGGAGGATGGATTTTTTTCTTTTGTTCGGGAACCAGACTGGCTGACTTCCCATACCTTTGTTCATTTATTCAATAAACATTTATTGAGCACCATTAGGTACAGGCCATGTGTGAGGCATTTTGGTCCCCTTTCTGTCTCTTACAGGCAAAAATCTCCTGGATCCCAGGCCTGTAACCAATGCTAAAAAAAGAAATGACTTCATTCAAAAGCCAGTTGGTCCACTAGCTTCCAGAATAGGGGCAGCCAGTCCCTTGCTAGGAGGGAGGGCCCAGTTTGGAGTCTTGATTCCCCATTATTTGCTCTAGATCCAATGATTGGCAAAACTTTTTACATAAAGGACAGATAGTAAATAATTTTAGGCTTTGCTAGACATATAGTCTGAACTCCAAGCCCTGCAGCCACAGAGAACAAATGAGCATGGCTTTGCTCCAGTGAAACTTTTATTTACAAAACAGGTGAGAGGCCCAGTCTGGCCCTGGGCTTATTTGCTGGGTTTACAAACCCTGCTAACTCCTAGGCTAGATGGTTGAAATGTCTGTTGTGAAATGTTGGAGAAATGGGCTTGTGTGATTTCAAGAGTAATCTTAAATCACCAGGATGGCTACATTTGGTATGGATAGTATAGGGGTTGAGGCACTCTGTTAATTGACACTCTGGTGTCAATTAGCTACATAGAAGATTCCATTCCACAGGCCAGACTTCAGCCTCAGCCATTTAGCACGCACAGGTTCCTACCATAGGTTTCAGGGTGACCAAGCCAGACAGTGCACATACTTTCCTACCGTCTCATCACTCTAATGGGAAAACAATGTGAGGCCCTGCTGATGAGAGTCAGTGCACCATCTTTAAAAGCCCTGAGTGAGGAGGAGTCAAGCTACCTCTCTAGGGGTAGGACCTAGAGAGCTGTCTTTCTGGTATACTGTCAGATTTGGGATTCACTGCCCAGGAATCCCCATTTTCTGATGCCAATTTCAACAACCCTCATGTAAGCCCTAAACCAGGCCTGGTTTGGCACTAAATTTTTAGTGAAGTGTTGGACAAGTCATTTAATCTCTCTGCTCATATACTGAATACTATTCTATGAGGCCCTGAGGATACAGAGATGGATACAACAAAATTCTAGTGGGGTAGGCTAATAGGTAAATTATACTAAAATATGGTGAAACACAGGCTACAAATGGGTGCATCATTCAGGATGCAGAATGGGTGTTTCCTAAGTGAACAAGAAAAGAGGAGTTAAATCTAAATAGAGATAGAACAGAGGAGATGAAGCCAAGGAACCACTGGTAAGACAGATGGAGAAGGGTGTGTTTGAGGGAAGCTGGAGGTCAGCAGGGATGCATTACTCAGGGTGCAGAGGCCAAACTAAGGAGACAGGAACGAATTGATGTGCAGTGGAGAGCCACTAAAAGGTTGGAAGCAAGGGAGTGATAGAATTTGACTGAAATTGGAGGAGAATATAACATGACCTGTTTTGGAAAATCGGCTTCATGCTAAGCTTCTATGTCCTAGAACTTTGTGTGATTAAGAATGTTGATATTTGTGGCAGTTACTGAGCATCAGCTATGACTTTATAAATTAACTAAGTTTGGTCTCTCCCTGGTGATGTCATCAGCTAACTAGCAAGCAGGTAAATCATTGTCAAACTACAAAGCAGTCTTAACTTTGAGGAGGGCCTTTATAGGGTCCCTGAGACCTGGAGGTTTAGAGGGCCTGACTTCTGTGGCATTGTTTTGGGGCGGGGGGGGGGGGGCTGGGATTAAATCCAGAAGTGCTTTATTGCTGAGCTACATTTCCAGTTCTTATAATTATTTATTTAATTATTTTTTTAATATTTATTTTTTTTGGTGTTGATGGACACAACACAATGCCTTTATTTTTATGTGGTGCTGAGGATTGAACCCAGGTCCTGCCCGTGCTAGGCGAGCGCTCTACCGCTGAGCCACAGTCCCAGCCGCTTATTTATTTATTTTGACACAGGGTCTTGCTAAGTTGCTGAGGGCAGCTTTGAACCTGAGATTGTCCTGCCTCAGCCTTTCAAGTCACTGGGATTACCGAAGTGTGCCACTATGTCTGGCTTGTTCTCTGGCTTCTTGAGTGAGGCTCTCTGAACTGAAAGCTGGCATTTGCAGCCCGAGTTTTTTCAATTACTTATTTATTTTTTACAGTGCTGGAGATAGAACACAAGGCTTGCACCTCCTGTGAGCATTCTACCACTGTGCCACACCTCCAGCGCTTTAGTTTTTCTGTTATTTTTAAGGAAGGATGAATTGCAGAATTCAGGTGTTTTGGGTATGACCCTAAGGCTTGGGACAGGGCCAAGTGAAGGGGGAAATAAGTAGCTTTCATAGTCTTCATTTAGGGCTTACATGAGGGTAGTTGAAATTGGCATCAGAAAATGGGGATTCCTGGACAGTGAGTCCCAAATCTGACAGTATACCAGAAAGACAGCTCTCCAGGTCCTGCCCCCAGAGATTCCTATTCAGTAAGTTTGAGTGTGTCCAGTCAGGGCCGTGTCTGGCTAATGGAAGCAAATCAGTTAGGACACAAGGCTTAAGGCAGCACCTGCTCTCAGGCTGTACAAGAACAGGGTCAGCACTGCAGGGTGCCTTCTTAAAGTTTGCCTTAAAGTTCTTAAAGTTAGCTCTCTTCTTCTAGGGCTTCTCTTGCCCTAGTCCCAGCCCTACTAGGGATCTATTTTAAGGAGCTTCCCTCCCTTCCCCATTCAGATGCAACTGTACTAATAATGTAGGACCAATGATGTTAGTACTTGGATGATTCCTACATATGCTGTCCCCATTGCCTACTATCTGCCATCTAGCCCTCCCTTTCCACTCATGGTAACTCTCTAGAGGCCCCAAAGCGTGGTTTTGACTGGCATTTGTTTAAAAGCAGAAACTGTTCTTTGGAGGCCTTCAAATGATGGTAAATAGTCATCCTTTCACTATTTACTAAAGCCTGCGTGCAGGCACTGTGCTGGACACTTTTGATATGAATCACATCTTTGTCTCATACCACCCCAGAGAGAGATGGACCACTATTGTTCCCATATTCAGATGAGGAAAGTGAGGCTTAGATGGTTTGAGTTGACCAGGGAGACCCAGCTAGTCAATGGAAGAAGCAGAAATCAGGCCTGATCCCAGTGCCCGTGCCCTTCAGTGCTCCGTCACGCAGCCTATTTCTTGCTCTGAATTAGCCCCAGAACTCAGCCCAGGCCCTTCTCTTGGTCCCTCTCAGGCTCTCTGCCTGGCTTTGAAATCTCCAGGAAGCCTTCTGTTGCTGGGGCTTTACACTCAGACCTAGCGTGGCACCCCAGATTTCTTCTGCGTTTTTGTGTGTTTTAAAATAGGGTTTTCTGGCCGGGGGTGCCCTGGCAAACAAGAAAGAGGGGAACAGGAGCACAGGTGATCCTCAGCAGGGACGGGTGTTGTCCTTTCCTAAGCTGTTTGCTGATTAACTCCCTTTCTCTCCTGGAACCAGACAAGAAGAGGAACTCAGATGTCAGCAGTGTTTAGAAGCCCTCAATAAACCGTGATCCAACTAGGTCAGGGGGAATGACCCTGTGCACAGGCCCTTATTTTTTAAGTCTACCCCCCAGGGACAAGTGTGCCCCAGCTCACTAGAGTAGAGTTCACAGCACTGGTGGGAGGGATCCCTTCCCTCCACTAAAGGGGGTTAGCTTTGTTTGAAGCGCATACCTGCCTATTCAGTCCCTTCCTCCTGGCCGTCTGGCCAGGCTCGGGCTGGTGTTAAGTTGCCCCAAATACCCAGTCTCCTATTTCACATCCTCATGCAGAGATCCCACAGCCAAGGTGCCCTTTCAGCTTAGCTTTCCCACTGGCAGCTCACTGACAGATTAGCTCCTCACAGGAGGGAAGGGGAGAGTGGAGATATGGGCAAAGCCCCAAGCAGACCCCCTTGTCAGCGGGCACAGTGAGCCCTGTATCTCCCCAGTGTTGTGTTGGGTGGGGCAGGCCTGGGTGCTGGCCTGCTGCCTGGCCCCAGGCCTTTACTGGCAGATGGAACTTGGCTTGGCTGGGGCCCAGTGGTACATATGCTTAGGCTTTACCTTAGGGTGGAAATTGGAGGCTGAAAGTTTGTAAGTGTCAAGAGACAAGGAAACTCTGTTTGATGTGTGGGCTGGGAGAACGCAGGGGCTGCCTGAGCCAGGCTCTGTTGCTATATAATCTGCCCCGGCCATGCCAGACTCCTGTTCAGACCTCTCAGAAATGTTTCTTTCCTTGGGCTGGATTGAACTGAGGCCTGAACGCTGCTAGGCGGGAGAGGGAAGGAGCCAGTGGACAAAATGTTCCTGTGCTTGGATGGGCCAGCCCCAGTACAGGCTGGGTTCTTGGGAATTGAGATGAAACGTCTCCCCTTTCTGTAGCCATTCCACGTATTGAGTAATAAATGAGGTTATTGCCCAGATGAACTGGTTTTAATTTACCTTTCTGAAGTGATAAATGTGGGTAAATCAAAATGAGAGTGAAGAGGAGGCTTGCACAGAGCACCCTCTGCAGTCCTGCTTCTTTGGGGGAATTACCATATACTCCAAACCTAAACTCCACTTCTTCTTCCCTGTCACTTACAACCAAGGCTCATACATGGAACCTAGTTATAGGGCTTATCAAGGTCTGTGGAGTTGGCTGATATTCCAGACTGTCTCAGATTGTTTCCCCAAGGTGTAATGTTCAACCATGGCTTCCAAAGATGACACTGTGGGTACGTGCCAGAGTGACAGAATCCAAGAACTGGGCTTCCATGTGTAAGTTGGTCTTGACTATCCAGAGACTATTTTAAAATGTGTACAGAAAGGTAGCAATTAAATGTTTGTCTTGGTATAACACTGGCCTCTGCATTCTCCCAGGAGCCCTAGCTAGGGAAGATGATTAAAAATAGATCTGAGTAGCACTTCCTGCTTGGCAGATGGCTGATAGCAAATGCTAGGGCTTGCGGCTGACCTTTCCTTTCTGAAATCTGCTCTGTGTTTCCATGATGCTAATTGAGTCCTTCTCTAGACATAATCAAAGACTCTTTAGCTGGCTGCAAAAAAGCCGTGGCTTGCTGTCCAGGCTGGCCCCGTTCACAGAGCAACATGAAAGTGCTGGAATTTGCTTGGGAACACCCACTCTGAGGTCCAACTGGCTGGTCCTTGTTTAAAAACTAACAAGTTCTGCTTTCAAATCTACTGCCCTTCTGTTAAGGATCCCACACCCCCTCCACCCCCACCAGTAAGGAAAGATTATGGGATAGGGTAGGGAGAAGAATGCCCTGAGTTTAGTTGTGTATACAATAGACAGTGCTCACACAGCAAAGTAGGAAGATGGCTAAAAGTAGCAGGGGTTTGTGAGAACTGGGTTCTGGGAGTGCTTCTACTTGGTCCATTCCTGAGTTTCCTCACCTTTAAAATGCAGATAATATTACCTGTGTATCCCCCTGGGTTGTTGGGAGAAGCAAAAGGAAAGAGTGCTTAGGACAGTGCCCTGAGGCCATCAAACTAGAATATATAAGATAACATTTTTTGTTTTATTATTTCATGAAAATCCATTTGGACTAGTATAGCCTGTCTGTATTCCCATCTCTTCCTAGGGGAGATTATCATCAAATATATATTATGTCTAGGTATACTAATTAGAAAATAGATGTTAGTAGATCAGAATAGTGTCAGATAACTACATCCTCTGTGGTACCCAGCAAATCTTGGTATATGTCTGTCCATTAAATATTGGTTGTTTTCTAATCATGGAGTCCCAATATTTGTTCATGTGACCACACCTTCCTTTCCTTTTCCCTCCCTCTCTTCCTCCCTCCCTTTCTTTCTTGCTTGCTTTTTTCTTATTGCAGCACTAGGTATTAAATCTAATGTCACTCTGCCTCTGAGCTACATCCCCATTCCTGACTCCCGACTTTTTTTGAGACACGGTCTCACTAAGTTGCCCAGGCTGGCCTCAAATTTGATCCTCCTGTATCAGTCTTCTAAGTAGCTTGGAGAAGATAAGAATCTTAAGGAATCATCAGATAAGATGGATCAGCCAGTGAACAGAAAAGACCTGCTTTTTACATATATAAACAGGAAATTTAAAAACATGAGAGAAGAGCTGTAACTCTGAGTCAAAAACATTCATTTTATGTGTGAGGCATTATTCTCTTGAGAATATGGACTCACAGAATGTTCACCCTTGTAATACTCAACCCCCTCATTTCACAGATGACACAATCCCGGTTCAGAGCATCAGGGATCTGCCCAAGGATAGTTGGAGCAGATTATCTAGCCTTGCCTGGCAGGGGTGGGGTTGGGTAGGCTGCTTATTCTTATCTAGTTATGTTCCATTTGTAGAGGGAATACCAAGAATCAACAGTGCCCAATTTTTGCACCCTGGTAAGTACCCTATCCTCAAGTCTTTCTGATATTTACATGCTCTTTTTCAGAAAAGCTCTTTGTGATTTCTTCAGTCCCTCCATGACTCTTAACTACCATGACCCTTTTTAAGCAGGGTGGTCTCTTCCTTCCTAACTACCTCATCTCACCACTCTTAAGCATGGTCCTGAGGGTATATGTACACAAGGGTTAAAGGTGGATGTATGCTAATGTGCTCATCAGAGGAAAGCTGGACAACTGTGCCATGCGGAGGAGAATACATCAGTCAACCTAATTTCCTTTGTAAGTGCAGCCTGAAGCTCAATTAATTGTTGTCAATAAGGCCTTGTGCTTTGGTTTGCATTTATGGGAAAGAGATGTTAAGAACATCTGGAGAACACCTTGTCGTATGAAATGAAAAATAAGACATAGACGATGGTGGTGAACATGGTCAGGGAGATGCAAAACCAAGACACATGCAGAAAATTAGAAGGAACTAGTAGAAGGAAAGTAGATAATGTCATCCCATTTCACAGATGAGAAACTTGAGTGGTGATGAGAACCAGGAACACATGGCAGAGAAAATGTAAGAACTAGGGATTGAATCTAGTTCATAGAACTTTAATGGCGATACATTCTGAGAAATATGCTCCCAGGTAATTGTACTGTACTTACATAGAACCTAGATGGCTGTGTATCACTAGGTGATGTGATGTTATGGGACCCCCATTGCATATTTATGGTCCATTGCTGACCCAAAATGCTGTTGTGTGGTGCACGACTGTACTTAATTCTTTCATTATACCAAGCTACTGACTAGGAGAAGTTGAGTCCATAGAAGGAAATGTTGGTGTGAGCAAGAACTTTTTAAGCTATGACCCAAATAGTTAATAGGGCAAAAGGATCTAAAGGTGGAAGATTTCAGGGAGCTCCATGGAGACAGAACTCAGCTCATGTAAGGGATTTGGCAGCATCAGGATGATTGGCAATATAACCGTCTTCCCCAGGAGGTAGTGAGTTTTCTATCCCTGAAGGTATTAATAGAAGAGCTTGATAGAAATGAGGACAGGAACCATGCTTCAGGTGAGTGATTAATCTTTAGGAGTCCTGCAAATCCCAATAGTCTGTGAGTCTATGAAACTGAAACTGGATAAAGTCATATGTACACTTTAAGATCCTCAACTCTATACCCCAATTGCAGTTCACTGTATGATATTCCCTCAGATTTGGTTACTTAAACATCTTTAAGCCAGGCTTGGTGGCCCACACCTGTAATCCCAGTGGCTCAGGAAGCTGAGGCAGGAGGACCACAAGTTCAAAACCAGCCTCAGCAAAATCGAGGTGCTAAGCAATCCAATAGGGCTGGGGATATGGCTCTGTGGTTGTGACCCCTGAGTTCAATTCCTGGTACCCACCTCCCCCACCCAAAAAAAAATCGTTAAACTTTCTAGTTCTCTAAACATTTTTCTTCTAATTATTGTTCACCATGAAGTCCAGGTGCCAAAGAAAGAAGGAATTTCAAGGGGCTTCCTAAGTTTTGATTTTTTTTTCTTTGAAAGTTGTGAAATAAGAACCATTCATTCATTTGTGTGGCAGTGAGCTGGAAAAGCTGTTTTTAGTCTGGGACTCAGAATATTCTCTTGGTGATCCTCAGTCTCAAACATTGAAGGTCTCCAAATTAAGTTTTTTTTCCATTCACTCAAAAATGACCAAGCTCTGATGAAGTGATTCATTGTAACACAACTCACAAGAAGCTAATTGGTAAGCCAGAATTCTAATTCATTGATTTACAGTGGAGCACATAATCCTGAAAGCTCAACCTGTGTGTTATCTTCCTTGAAGGTAAACCCACTGGAATGAGAGAATTAAATTTAGACAGTTGCTAAGTAAATATAGAATCAGAGAAGAGGAATTTGAATGACCTACGAGATTTTCATCAGTACAGACAGATTGATCCATCCTTCTTCATTAAAGAGACAGATTTTTCCAAGTGAATACCCTCTAGAAAAAACTTGGGACTTGAAGTTGAAAGCCTTAGGTGTAGGTTCTGACCTTGACTTACGAGTTGTATAAAACTGGGAACTGACTTTAATAGCTCTGGGCTTCACTTTCTCCTCTTGTTTTGGAGGTGAAATCATTAATATGGGAGAAAGTGCTTTGCACATTCTGACATATTTGTGACCATTTTAGTCTAACTCTTGCGCAGTGTCCTTTTTAGGAAGTTGCTTGGACAACACCCTTGTTACCCCATCTTCATTTTCCCCTGGACTTTGGAGTGAGACTCTGTGGACCTGCATGTTTCCTAACTTCTTTGTTTTACTTTCTTCATCTGCAAAATAGGGAAGGCGATTGAACCTTCTAGCTTGAGTTCTTGAGATTAAACAACTGCTCTGAATTGCAGTTTGAATCCTATTTGGTACATAGTTAAATTCCCCATATCAGGATGAGCCATTATTTTTTGTCTTTTTACAATTAACAGTCTATTTTAAAGAGTCACCTCAGTCTCATCTCCATTTTCACTGTAGTCATTGCTTGTTTGCCAATATTTAGAAGGCAGTTCCTTCCATAGTACAGGCTGCAGCCATGAAAGATAGCCTTCTCTGCCCTTTTTTCTTTGGGTGCAAGGAAGGACTTATTATTTTGAGTGTCTGTAGGTTTTACCCACTGACTCCATAGATATCCTTTATATTATATGGATATTTTTATTTGCCAACACACTGATAGCTTTGGAATCAGGAGTACTATACTAAAATACAAATCAGGAAATCGGAATTTGTGTTCCCAGGCATATTAATTTGCATTGTCTTTTGAATAATAGCAACTTTGAATTGTTTTCAAAGGCCTGACAGCTTTGAGCGAATTTGAGCTCCAATAGGAAAGCCTTCTTAAAATTTTATTTTATTTTTTTTAAGAGAGAGTGAGAGACAGAGAGAGAGAGAGACAGAGAGAATTTTTTAATCTTTATTTTTTAGTTTTCGGCGGGCACAACATCTTTGTATGTGGTGCTGAGAATCGAACCCGGGCCGCACGCATGCCAGGCGAGCGCGCTACCACTTGAGCCACATCCCCAGCCCCTTCTTAAAATTTTAGTTCTCTATTTGAACTGCAAAGAGCCCAGCTCTGAAGGGCTGAGTGAGTGCTCTTACCTCCTAATCCTACCACCCCCAGTTTCTAACTGGGGAGCCAGCCTCCCCAAACAGACCTAGTGAGACTGACAGGTCAGCCTTTGTTCTGCAGAGAATGGGGTTGTCTGATTATGGGTCTTCTCCACTCTTCACTCCTGAAGAATGCATGTTTTCTAGGCCTCAATCCCTGTGGAGAGGGAGGAGGGGATGCAGGATGTAGACAGCTGGCAGCATCTGTTTTCCCTCTGGCCCCAGGTTTCCATTAGCATCTACCATCCTAACCTGCTGCCGCAGACTAGAGAGGCTTATCCTGCCCTCCAGACTATGCAGTGCTCCCATTTGACACCATGAAAGCCTGTGAATGTGTGAAAAGAAACAAACATTTATTAAATGCCTTTTATGAGCCAGGCCCTACTAAATATACGCACACTCACTTAATCTCCATGACATCCCTCTGGAGTAGGGCATCGTGGAAGAGGCATTGTTCTTCCCATTTGTACACAGGGCCCTGGGGGTCTCAGAAAGATGAAGTGACTTGCCCAAGTTACATAGCTGGTGAAGGCTACCGTCCAAGGCCTCCAAGACTCTAAAGCTGCCTTTCTTATGGACATCAGCAGACAGGATACCACCAGGGAGCAAGCTTTGAAGGATCTTTCCCATTCCCTAAGCCCGGGTCTGAAGGTGGGCGGTTTGTGTAGGCAGTGGGAATGTATATCGAAGGGTCTGATTGTTCAGTGGCTTGGGTCTCAGAATCTTCCCTGTTCAGCAATAAAATGTGACACCCAGGTCCCCTTACCATCTTTTATTTTTGCAATTCTAGGCATCATGAATGCTCCCATGCCCTTGGAATTTTATGACTCCACAAAGCAGATATTTCCTCCTTTAGAGTCAGCCCCTTCCCTGCCCCTCCCTCCATCTGTTTAGGGAATGTGAGGGTAAATGGAGACCTACTATAGCCCAAAGACCTGGGGAGAGGGCCTTAAGAAAGTCACCATTCTCCCTCTCGAAGCACACATGGCTTTTTACTAGATAGGTATGTGAAAGCTTTTGGCAAGTCATTAACACATACAAATGGCTTTATTTTATCCCTGTCTTTTTTCCTAGTGACCTATGTCCCAGTGTGGAAATCACAGTCAGGAAATTCTTTCTTTTAATTAACCGGTCTCTTTTATTCCACCTAAGTCCATTTCCTCTTGTTCTTATTGTAGAGAAGATGGAAGAAATCCCCTTTAGTCTTCTTTCCTCTTAGCTAAGCAGTCAGTTTCTTAAAATTGCACTCATGTTCTAATTCTGGAAGCCTTCATCATTGTTCTTTATTATCACTCTTCTCACTTTCTCCATATGTTTCCTCAAGGGTAAAATCCAAGCAGAATCCAGTGCTATTTTGCTTGGGTTTCAACCCTTTGGAATTGACCCTAAAAAACCTCACAGGCCTAACCATAGTCAGAAAAGAATGGGAAAGAATAAAGACTGATCTGACTCTTGCTTGCAAAATGTTAGATCTGTTGAATTGCGGGGGGGGGGGGGGGGCAGCCAACATCCCAGGTCAAGGACCTACAAATCCTCCTTTGTATCTCTACCTAAACACTTCTGCTACCTTCCCACTAAATGCTAAAAAGTGCTTAGAAGGAGATCAATTGTAACCATCCATTAAAACTGTATGGTGCCTTGTACGAATCTATAGAGACAGAAAGTAGATTTGTGGTTGCAGAAGATGGAAACAAGGGAAATAGAGGGTGAGTGCTAATGGTGGGAGATTTCTTTTTGGAGAATGAAAATGTTCTGGAATTAGGGGTAATGGTTGCACAACCTTGGATCTACTGAATTGAGTACATTAAAAGAATATTGATGGGCTGGGGTTGTGGCTCAGTAGTAGAGCATTTGCCTAACATGTGTGAAGCCCTGGGTTCAATTCTCAGCACCGCATATAAGTGAATGAATAAAATAAAGCTCCATCATTATCTAAAAAAGTATATATAATATTGATAATGTAAATTATACCTTAATTTAAAAAAAACCCCAAACTCTCAACTTTACATTATATCAGTTCTTTTTTTTTTCTCCCTTTTCTTTTTGCAATACTGGGGATTAAACCCAGAGGTGCTCTACCACTGAGCTACACCCTTTTGCTTTTTATTTTGAGACAGGGTTTTATTAAGTTGCCCAGACTGTCCTTAGACATGCAATCTTCCTGCTTTAGCCTCCCGAGTAGTTGGGATTACAGGCATGTGCCATCATACCTGGCCCAATATAGTTATCTTTTTTTTTTTAAACAAATCTGGTATGAATGAGATTACTATTTTAATGTGCCCATTTTTACACATTAGGAAATTGAGAGGCCCAGAGAAGCTATTTGGCTTGCTCATTAGTAACATAGCTGGTATATGGCTAAATCAAGATTCAAACCCTGGCAGCCTGACTCTTTGAAGCCCAGGAAATTAATGCCATGTAGAAGAATGATAGGTTAGAGAAGCAAGTGCCAAGTGCTTTTCCAGGGGTGGATTCACAGAATATTGTAAATGGAAAGTATCAATAGGGAGCTTTGTTCCCATATCTATCTATCTCTCTCTCTCTCTCTCTCTCTCTCAACACTTGAGATGCAAAGAGAGGAAGCTTTACCTTTTGGCATGATAGGAAAGAAGGAGCAAGACCAGAGTCACCAAAGAAACAAAGTTTGAAGGACCGAATAAGTTAAGGGTCATCTTTCTCATCTCTTTTCCAGGTTCCTGAAAAGGAGAGATGGGAACCTGTTTACTCTGCACCTTGTTTTACTTATTGTGCTTTACAACCCTATTAAAAAGACATGGTTTCCATTTATAGATGCAAAACATGCGGAAGCTGAGAAAGATTAAATAACTCTTCCAAAGTTCAGTAGCTAGTAAGCCAGGATTTGAACCTGACTTTTCTGATGCCAAGACAAGATCCTTATACCCTGTACAAAGATGCAAGGGGTCATCTAGCCTCCAGATATCACAGCAGGTGAGGCAGGTGGACCTCTGCTTCCCTCGTCTCCCTGTGCAACTCCTGAGCACATGATAAGCTGAGTATGGTTGGCTTTTCCTCATGAGCGGAGGGGCTGTGTTCTTGTCCTGGAACCTCTGTGCTGTGAGGAGTCTGACCAAGTGAGCAGGACAGCAAGGTGAGGACCTGCACCTATCACAAAGGGGCAGGAACTCACAGGCTTCTCTGTCACTGCCTCCCACCAAAAGTATTCACTTTTCAATGGTTCTCCTGCTTTAAAAGGGAGCTGCTGCCTTCCAGACATTCAAAGGGTCCAGAAATTGGTGGTTTTGGCTACTAAACAGGAAACTCTAAGCCCTTTCCGTTCCTTTGAGCTGGCTGGAAGGGCTGGGCCTGGAACCACTACTTTAAAGGACAGAAGAAAAGTTTTGTGTGGTTTTAAAAAACAAAGCAGGAAAGCCTTTCCTGGAGGCCTGCACACCAGCCTCGGTTGATACACAACATGGGAAAGAACCGCCTTGTTGCCTGGCAGTAATGACAGCAAACAAACATGTCTGACAGTCTGTTTGGCATCTCCGGGTCTGAAATTCTGTTTGCTTCATTCTAATTGCTTCCTTAACTTCCTTTCAGTCTTCCCACCTTCAGTACCACCCTCACTCAAGGGAGCACCAGCCTGTGCCAGGTTGCGCCAGCCTGGGCTGGGCCCCACAGGATACAGTGGCCCCGCAGGGACTGTTGTCTGTGTCTGTTTGCAAGATGCCTGTTGTTCTCAGTGGCTGTTTTTCCCATCATAAATGTCGACTTGGCAGGGGCCCCAGGGTGGAAGCCTTGGTGGAGGAGCTTCCAGAGCTCTGCCTCAGAAAGCGCAGCTGGTTCTGAGTGCCAGGCTCAGGAAAAGAGGTTTGTGAACACTGCCTCTTGGTGGGTACTTGAGGAGGTCTTGCTGCCACAACAGCCACGACTAGGTTCAGCACCCTTGGCAGAGTGTGGGCCCCTGCCAGTAAGCTCTCGTAGAACAGGCCTGGAGGAACTGTAGTGCCCCTGCCTGGGAGGCGCCTCTGGGCCTGGCCGGCCTTTTTCTTCTGCCGTGCACCCTCCCCTCACCCCTTCTCTCTCTCTAGGAATTCTAATCTGTGTCAGGCCAGAGAAAGTCACTTCCAGGCTGTGCCCTGAAGCCAAGTGGATCCCCAGGGCAGCAGCCTATCAGTAAAAGGCTTGAGTACATACTCTAATACACACAAAACTACCTATCAATTCCATATGTAAATTACTATGTGATATGTACTGAGAGAGGTTAAGTAACTCTTCCAGGTAATTAGTAAGTTTTAATTTTTTTTTTAATTTTTGATTTTTTAGTTATAAATGGGCATGATATATTCGTTTATTTTTATGTGGTGGTGAGGATCCAACCCAGTGCCTCACATGTGCAAGGCAAGTGCTCTGCCACTGAGCCACAGCCCCAGGCCGTTTAGTAAGTTTTATAAACATAAAAGAAAAACTGAATGAATTTGTATATATAATTATAAAAAAAGTCAACAATTATAAAATTGTTTTGATGCTCCTTTTGTTTAAATAGTGATTTTTACATAATTGCTTTTTAAGTCACAAAAATTATTAAGAAATGAAAACTTTGACAAATGCAAGTTTGCTACAGAGCACAAGCTTCAGGTACTTTGCTGTAGGTCAACCACCTCTGTGGTGCTCTGTCCCATTCTAAAAAATTGCAAAGATCCTGCTATTTAAGGCTCTTTTTATCAGATCAGATTCATGACTGACATACTATAGCAGAGAAAAAGCAGTATTCACAATGTGCTAAAAGCAAAGGCAGAAGAAGAGTGCCACTGTCACCCTTCCTTCTTGATTCCTGGATGTACAGCCCAGGGAAGGCACCAGTGGCAATATGTACAGTTTTTTTGGTGGTGCAGGGGATTGAACCCAGGGTCTTATGCATGCTCTACCACTGAGCCACACCCTCAGTCCACCTTGTTGTAACTGCTTAGTGAAACTTAATTTTGTAGATACAAATAGATAAAAATTCTAGTATTTTCTCCTTGCTCTGGAGAATCATCTTACAAATCTTCTGGGGATACTGCTGCCCTGGAAAATCTCAGTGTTGCTTCTCCCTGCATTCCCCATTGTGTCTAGTGGACAGCAGAGGATCAGTGAGTGTTTGAGAAATAAGTGAATATGTTCTTTAGGGTCATTTCCTGTCATGGATGGAATACCCCTGTTGCTTCATGTCATTTTACCGTCTGTTCTCTTCTAGGATTTGTTTTCCTGTAGCCACCTTTTTCCTAGTGGTGAACTTGAAGGTCTTAGCAAATGTGTTTTAGAGGATAGTGAACCTGATTACATATAATTTAGAACCATGAATTCATAAAAGAATATAATTTTGGAGCTGGAAGGAGACTCTGAGGTCAAAATCTTACATTAAATAATCAAACCAAAAATAAACTCTGGTATATCCATAGAATGGAATGCTGTTCAACAATAAAAAGGGGATGAACTATTGATTTATAGAAAACCTGGATGAATCTTAAAGGAATTGTGCTGAGTGAAAGAACCTGATTTAAAAAAAAAAAATACTACACACTCTATGATTTCATTTATATGACATTCTAGAACCTACAAATGAGTGATTGAAAGCAATGGTTGCCTGTGTGTCCCAACTGGGAAGGAGAAGAAGAGGAAAGGGGAGGCTGGAATGGGGATGTTTGGGTGTGATAGATAACCTATAATCTTACTATGGATTATAGTGATATCACAGGTATGTGCAGATATCAGAACCAGAAGTGTTCAATGTATTCTTTAAATATGTAGTTTATTATACTTCAGACCTTGATACAATTGTTTTTTTTAATAAAAAAAAATTAGAAGTAGTTCTATCTGGATTAAATATTAAATGCATATTGTATGCAAGATTCAAATATGTGTTAAGGGTTCAGAGAGATTGGAGACATGGCTCAGGCCTTCAGGAAGCCCACAACCTTGTGAGGGAATTAAATAGACAATTTAAATCCAGGATATTAAATGCTGAGAAAAAAGAAAACATGGGGAACAAGAGGGGTCCAGAACATGGCTGTCGATGGTGCTTCTTCCTAGGGAGGTTGGAAAGCCTTACAAAAGAGGAGCTGAGCTGAGGCTTAGAAGGGATAAGTTGGGAGAGCTTTCCCATCAGAGGAACCATCATCCATGGGCAAAGTTGGTGAAATGCACCGCATGTGGCTTATTTTGACTAGAGCAAAGGAAAGTAGCAAGAACAGAGACCAGAGGAGTGGGTGGAGCCAGAAATTGAAGCTTTGGCTGCCCTTGAAACCCTGGGGTGTCTTTGTGCTCCAAGGTTGAACTAACAATTTGTCCAAATCTAGGCCTGTGTTTGGGCTGGGGTTGTAGCTCAGTGGTAGAGCGCTTGCCTAGCACAGGTGAGGCCCTGGGTTCAATCCTCAGTACCACATAAAGATAAATAAAATAAAGGTATTGTATCCATCTACAACTATAAAAACAATTAAAAAAATCTAGTCTTATGTCAATGGGACATTGTCTATGGAAACATTTGGCATGGACCTCTAGGATTCATGTTTTAAGGCTGTGATACTCGGAGCTTCTCAGTTGTGCCTAGGAGGTCTTATGTTCCCCAGGGATCCCAAAAAGGAGAGAGTTTGTGCAGGTCTGGGCAGCAGCTGCGGAACATCTGCTTTCTCCTTGAAGCTATACCTGGCATGCCTTTGACTATTGGAGGCAACCAACACTCCAGCTGCTTTAGAGGCAGTTTTTGCCCAAGTAAAGAGTTTTGCCTTACTCGGTGGCTAGCAGCTCCAGTCTCTGCCATCCTGCACATCTGACAAATGACTGATTCATGCATAGTGATCTGTGCCCTGTCTGGTGTTTTTACCCTCTAGTCATTTATTAACTAGTCACCTCCAGATTTCTTCAGAGTCCCTTGTTTGTTTGTTTGTTTTTAGAGCTGTTGGTTTTAAAGTGGTTTTCAGAGCAGGCTTGGATGATACCACATTAAAAATGCAGACAGCAATGCAGAACATGGCTGGCTCATGTCAGCTAGACTTCTCAGTGTAACCAGAGGAGGAAAACATGGACAGGGCTTATGTTAATGGAAGTAGATGTCAGATTGCATGGCAAGCTCTGGCTCCTGTTTGTCCTTTCCCCTCACCATTCCCCAGCCGGAAGAAAGAAGCTAGAGGCTAAGATGGGATTACTGCCTAGTAAGCATTTCTGTGCTGTAGAGATCAAGTTGCTTACACCTCAGAAGGGGAGCTTCTATGATCCCATTTAGGAGGATGGTGGCTGTTGTGGCAGTTGGGATCCACAGAAAGGCAAGATGAGTGATAAATGGTTTGTTTGTTCTTTGCTGCCTTCAGTAGGAAAGGTCCAAAGGAACAAAGAAAGGTGCCTCTTACTGGTTTTCTATGTCCCAGCCAATGTGGGAAAACTGTGGCCAGCACAGATGGCTGAAATCAAGTAGCACTAGGAGAAGTGAATATGGATTAATTATCTCAAACGGATTAATCATCTCAGGCAACCTCAGTAGGGAAGCAGTTTTAGTGACATAGTGGGGTTTGGTATGCCCTGCCCCCCATCTTCTCACCTAAGCTGGTGAAATAGTGCAAATGTGGCCTTCTTCCCCCTCCTCATGCCATCTGCCAGCTAGTCTGTGAGCTGGCTTACTGTTCCCTTCTGTGTCAATCCTGGAAGGCTTTGTTTGTTATGATTTGGGGTTAGTTATCCAAATGGGTGGGTGAAATGGATATCTAACCATCCATTTGTTTTCTTGTATTTCAGTCGTTCCAAGGAAGTCAAGGACGAGCATACCTCTTTAACTCAGTGTGAGTGTCTCTGAATGGTGCATCCATTGTTTGGTGCAAATTTTGAGGGATGGGAAGAGCAACTCTTAACAATTCAACAGTGGACCCTGACTTCTGTAACAAAAACCCTGTGGAGTGTTACAACAGTCAGTAACCTTTGGGGATATTTCTCTTTCTTTCTTTTTTTCAACATCTCTGGCTGAAAATACTCTGTTCGCCACAGTGCCCCTAATAATCCCATAGGGAAGAAGCTGAGGAGTTTCTGAGGGAGCTTCAACATGGAAGTCTCATAGCCAGATGTGAGATTTGTCACTGTGGGGAGAGAGGGTGAAAAAGATCTCCACCAGGATCTGCTGAAGAACATAAAGATGGAGGGAAGGCTGAGTTAGGGAAGATCCTCTAGCCTCTACTAGAGGCTGTGACACAGCGTACGTACGCAGCCCATAGTCATCTCTGGATGTGTGATTTATAACATCTTCCTGGGAAAGGAAGGTGAAGCTTACATAGCCTTTTGAACTGTAAAATGGAAATCTAAGGCCTTCAGTTTGAAATAGGCGCTCTGTGAAGGAGTAGTATGTGCAATGTTCAGGATTCATTGTTATGATAAGGACAAGACTGTGTGGCATATTTGGCTTCATTTAGTCCTCAGTAAACTTTGAGGACCTGTGCCCATGACTTGGATTTCCTCCATTTAAGTCATGAGATTAAAAGCATTTGTTAGAAAAATGAAATCCTAAGCAAAGTTTCAATCAGGACTATCTTAGTAGACCCAGTGAATCAAATCTTGCAGGTCTGGAATTCATTGCAACTGAGATATTTCTGTGTGGCTACCTTTGGAGGGATGTTCTTAAGTTTTAAATGAGGTTCTTAGTGTTGACTTCCTTTGGGACAGCCTTGTCTGGTTGGATTTTTGCTGGAAGTTCAGCCTGAACAATGAATGATGTACTACATGTGACTAACTACCTGTTCTCCTGTTCTCTCTTTTGGCATAGAGTTAATGTGGGCTGTGGGCCTGCAGAGGAGCGAGTGTTGCTAACAGGACTACATGCAGTTGCAGACATTTACTGTGAAAACTGCAAAACCACTCTGGGCTGGAAATATGTAAGTATAATGGAGTTTGCTTGAGGGGCCTATGAAGAGACTAGCACTGGGCCTCACGTTAGAAGAATGCTCTTTTCTTTTGCTTCCTGTGGCCTTGTGTAAATATCCTTGACCAGGACAGGAAGCTGAGCAGTACCTGGTGCTGTCATCTATCTACAATACTCATTCCACTTCCAATTCATTGTTACACCTGTTCACTCATTCACACACACCCTTGTAGACTTAATAATATTAACAGCATATAACATTTGCTGACAGATGAATATATTTACTTTTCATCATCTCTAGAGGTTAGATGTTATTTTATCTCTATTTTCTGATTGGGGTACTGAGGCTGAGGAAGGTTAATAGTATGTCCAAGGTTATCCAGCCATCAAATGGCCAAAACAGGAAAGGAATCCATTGAGTTGTCTGACTACCAAGCTCTTAAATCACTGTACTTTGAAGAAGTGTAAATGCTCTGAGAAGATTGCCGAGGTCCTAGGTCATGTGCTGGGCATCATCAAACATTATCCACAAGTCCACTGTGGATATAGTTATGGCTGGACTCTCCCAGATGCACAATTCATTCTTTCAACATAGAAAATTAAGGTCCCTTTGGGACCTAGGAAGAGTGCATATTCTTTTGTCAGGGTAAGAGGAGGACAGGGATCTGTTATAAAGACCCTGGGGACTAGGCATTCTAACATGTACTGGGGTCACCAAACAACCATAAACATAGCCCCACTGTCCCTCTGGCTGGTGGCTAAGTACCATTTAGGTAGCTAGAGTCAGGTTCAGATTTGGGCTCTATCACTTATTTATTTGTCTGTGTGTCCTTAGGCAGCTATTTCATTCTCCTTACTCATAGAGTTTTTAGTGGTTTGAATAGAATAATGCTTTTGTAAAATACTTAGGTCATCACTTGGCATGTAGCTTATGTTAGTGAAGATAAGCTTACATTGTTGTTATTGGCAGATCTTTTTCTGCCAGCATTTGTACTTAACATGTATACCACAGTACTTTTTGTTTTGCCCTGTCATTTTGAGGATATTGAAAAATTGGTCTCTCTGTCATTGGGAGGGTGATTTATTCTATGTAAAATGTCTCAAATTCCCCATCCTGTCATGTGGCTTATGACCTACTATTGGTTTGGGAAGGAGCCCAAGGGAATAATCAAAACTACTGCAGGGTTAATGCTGTAGATTCATCAGTGGTAACAAGTGGAACACTCTGTGGGTTTGTAATAGTGGGGGTGTCTGGGACGTGGTAGGGAGGGTATATGGGAAATATCTATACTTCCTGCTCAATTTAGCTATGAAACTAATATGACTTGAAAAATAAAAAAATTATTGGGAAATAAATAAAATAGTATGAGCAATAGATGCCAGACACACATGTATAATTCCATTTAAATGACACTTGAAAATGTGCAAGTGATTTAAAAAGAAAATTAAAAACTGCCACAGGTGGAGTCTACAGCAGCATTTGGCAGAACTGCTTTCAGATTCAGTTTTTTGCATCTCCTTGGAAATGTTCAGTGCTAGGAAGAAAAACTCCAGACAGTATGTTTTGTGATGACAACATGGTTTAGGCGCTGCTTGTTGTTCATTGTGGGAGAAATTGGCCTTGGCCATTTTGCCCCTCTCACCATCACCCATCCCTCTGAGTGAGTGATGGTGGGGGCATGCACAGTTTTGTTTTTTACTAAAATATTTTGACCCTCAAAACAATCTTGTGATTATCCCCAATTGTGATTGAATAGAAAGTCAAGTGGTTAAGTGATTCTTCTCAAGGTGGAGTCATTGGTGATTTTGTAGACCCCAGTCCTGATATTTTGCAAGTGCCTTTGTGGCTCAGGGCAGTTGAATTTTCATTTTTTTTTTTTCCTTTTTCCTCCACCTGAACTCTTTATTGTGGAATGATATATCTATTTCCAAACCACTTCCTCTATTGTGTGTAAGTGTGCATGCCCCTGTGCACTTACACACACACACACACGGCACAGGGGTATAATGAAGTGTGAGGGAAATTGCTGCTGAGCCTATAACTATTCTCTCTTGGTTCCTCTCTCCTTCTATTTTGTGAATGATTCCTCTCAACAAGAGATTGAGTTCAAACTCTAGCTCTGAAACCCAAAAGTCTATGGTACTGTTCATGCAGAGCTGCAGGAACCCACCACATGGGCTTTAGTTTCTTAATTCCAGGGCCCTAGAGGAACAGCTGATGTCGCTGCTTCTGCACCTTGACCTTAGTCACGTGTCAGCTCTAGGGAGCAGTGTTCTCAGATAATACACCAGGATGTTCTTAGATGTCTGTTGCTGAAAATAAAATAACCATTTATCCTGAACCTGTGCGGGACTGTTTTCTGTGGGGCTTATTAATTGGGAGTGCCCGAAGTATTGTAAATTTAGAAAGTAACCTGCCAGGTGTTGAGGTTTCCCTCTGGAGACCTAGCAGTTGGCTAGGGCTTGAGGGCTGCCAGGTTCTTCAGCCTTGCATTTATAGAGCTCCTGTCTCCCTGGAGAAAGTCAGTGAAGGAAAAACATGCTTGACTTATCTGACAGGGAAACAGCAAGAACAAGGAAATAAGGCCGAGAGACCTATTTGGCCTCATAGTACCTGGTTTCTCTTCTCTTCCTGTCTTTTCTCTAAGGTTAACAAGTTCAGCTTAAAATTATAACCAGACTTTCCTGAGTTCCTAGAAACTAGCAGAAATGACATGGAAACTTTGTGGATAGATCTGGTTGGCATCAAGTTCCCCTGAGATTATATATTTATTTTTTTGTGCTACTGGGGATTAAACCCAGGGCCTCCTTGCATGCTAGACAAACACTCTACCACTGATCTACCTCTTCGGCCCTTTTTCTTTTTCTTCATAGGAATACTCTCACTCTTTTACCTTCACTGAATGTATACTTATTAATTCTGCAATTATTTAATTTATTTTTTAGTTGTAGATGGACACAATACCTTTATTTTATTTATTGTTATGTGGTGCTGAGGATTGAACCCAGTGCTTCACTTGTGCTAGGCAAGCACTCTACTGCTGAGCTGCAACTCCAGCCCTAGTAATTATTTATTAAAGATTTGATAGGTGCCTCAAAACTGTCTAGGGGACACAGCAATGAAATAAAACATGAACATGTCTGCCATCCATGAAGTTTATATTATCACCAAGGGAGACAGATAATAAAACAGAACTACAGATTATAATGTATGTTGGAAAATGATAAATACTATGGGCAAAAACTAATTTGGGGAGGGGAGAGGGAGTGCAGGGGTGAAATTTAGTTGGGTTTTTGAGTAGAACAGCTGGGAAAGATCTTTCTGAGATAGTGACATTTGAGTAAAGACTTAAAAATGCAAAGATCCTGATGAAATTATTTCATAATACTGAGGAAGTCCCGGTGTTGCCTCAGTTCTGCTGTTGAGTGCAGGAGACAGAATGCTTGAGTGGTGACAAGTTTCTCAGTGGGTCTGGGTGAAGCCTGGATGGGACCTCAGTCGTTCTGATGCCTGTTGTTGGCAACGCCTCTGCTTCTATGTCATAAAAGTTACCTGTTGGTCATTGAATTTCTTTTCTCTGTTTCATAGGAACATGCTTTTGAAAGCAGCCAGAAATATAAAGAAGGCAAATACATCATTGAACTAGCACACATGATCAAGGACAATGGCTGGGACTGATCCGATACCATCTACCCAACCCAGTGTCCATGTGAATGCCATCTAACTGAACATTCTACCCAAGCGTGAGAGAGTGACTGAACACTTGGTTCCATCCATTTAGGGGCCTTCCCATCTGGGGCATCCTCCACACTGACACCATCTTTCTGGTGACCGGCCTCTAAATTGCCGTCTCTCTGTCTCTTTGCTTTGTATCTGTTTGTGAGTTGATCCTGGCTTCTCTCTCTGTTCTAGTGTTGGCTGAAAACAAAAACAACAAAAGGAACAGATCCTTGACCACATGGCGGCAGCCCACCTTGGAAAGGGCCCCAGGGCCTATGCAAGAGCTGCCTGATGGCCTCTTGTCAGGAAAGCAGTGACGTGGCACGTGGGCGTTAGGGAGAGGGAAAAGGGGGAATCCCAAGGGTCCTGGGAATGGGCAGAGGGTGGGAGGGTGGAGGTAGGAACAAAATTGCACTGCTCCTAGAGACCTGGTAACTTAGGCTTGAAATAATCAACCTGTCTAAAAGGACAAAGAGAAAAAAAAATATACCTCA